>NC_143135.1:74820277-75471666 GCF_059928025.1 Delphinapterus leucas
CAATAATCCAAGTGAGAGTGGATTGTGGCTAGACCACGGTGATGTGGAGGGGGTGAAACGTAGTATGAGTCTGGATATATGATGTGGGATATGAGAGAAAAAAGGAAGTTGAGGATGCTCACTCAAGAATTTTGGTTTGAGAATCTAAAAATAATAATAATAATAATAATTGTGCCATTTATTTCTGCCATGGAGAAAACATAAGCAGAGGGAGCAAATTTGGAGGAAAAAATCAAGATATATATAATGGGAAGGTGGATACAGGATTGGGGGACTCTGTATTTTGTCTCTAGATACTATCAGCTGCTCAGACACAGAAAAGAGTAATTTGGTAGAAAATTTAACCAAAGTCAGGGCTTTGTTAGAGGGGAGAAGGAAGGGATATATTGAGAATATATGCAAGGGAGTGTTTATGCAAAGAACTATACTAATTTGGGTGAGGTCAGAATGAGAACAGGAGAGGGAGAGAGTGAGTGGAAAGCTGCCAGAGTCAATAGATTACAGGTCTTTTCTGGAATCAGGGTATTAGAATGAGTGAGCCAGAAAATAGAAAGTGGAGGTTGAAGAGTGGGGTGTGTAAAATTGCTATGATGAAGTGAATGAAGTTCTTGGTAATGATGTGATGCAATATGTAATACCATGTGGTTTCTTAGTAAGTAGCTAAATTATTAGCATAAAGAAGGCTGTCGAACTGAGAGGAAAGGTTATTGGAATAATTGCTATCTTGATACTGATATCACCAAAGATGTCCAGATTCCTATGGGAGGGAGGAGACAGTAGCTAGGTGTTAAAATCAAAGAATAAGTGTAGTGACTCTAGAGGTAAAAAGATCAGGAAGTTTAGCGGGTGGTGTAGATTGATGGCCTGATCTTCATTCAAAACTGGGCTGTTAAGAGAGGATAGAAGGCTAACCTTCTGGAAGCAGCAATGAGGAACAAAGAGGATATTTATCTCACCTCCCAGCCTGCAGAGCGCTATAGAGAGAACATGCCCACTGAGAATGCAACAGAGAAAGCATGGAGAAAAGCAGCTTTATTTAGAACAAAAAGCTGAAGGGGATGCTAAGCAAAGATGTTGAAAATATAGTAATCTTGCTAATAACTGACTGATTTAAAAGACACAGAGGAAAATTGGTAATTTTGATTTTCCTTATACTATATTTGCTAAAATGGAAATGTGAATATGTGTGTGCATGTGCGCTCATGCATATTATACTTTTTTTTTTTTAGTTGTCATGTCTCTTTATTCTCCTTTAATATAGAAAAATTGCTCTCCTTTTTTTTTTTTTTTAAATCTTTCTTGGCATTTTTGAAGAGTCAAGGCTCGTTTTCTTTTAGAATGTTACAACAAAAAATCCAGCCTGTACAAGAAGATATACTTGGAGAGCTGTCCTTCCCATCCCTATCCCTTTTACTATATTCCCACTTATCCCTATAGGTACTATTTTCATTATTTTCTGATGCATTCTTCTGGTGTTTCTTTTAGCAAAAATAAGAACAAATAGATATAGATAGATGATTGACAGATGTAGATATATTTCCTCTTTTTCATATACAGAAGGCATTGTCCTATGCATACACTCTTCGACACTTCACTTTTTTTTTTTCACTCAGTCCCAGATAATTAATTTTTTTATCTTGATCTTTGTTAGCACTTTTATGAATTCATCAGTTTTCCATTAGAGTTCTGAAAATGCTTATTCATTCAGTTCAGCAGTATAGTCAGTTACCAGAAACCTGTACTGGTCAGAGTCTTCTCCATGCATTCCTTGAAGATGAAAACCTTTTATAGGAACATTTTTGCAAAAGCATCAGAGTACACCCAGAGCAGTCTATAAATGACAAAAGACTTAAAAATGACCACGGTTAAAGATTTGATGAAAGTTCATAATAATGCAATTGACAAGGAAATTTAGTTATTTCTGAGATACACATTTTAAAGTAATAACTAGAATTATGACTTATAACATTATACCAGAACATATAAGATTTTTAGAAATTTCATGTAATGTCTGAAACATTTATATTAACATATTTCCATACAAATAACCCAAAGAAAGTTTAGTATTAGTCGTTTTTCTTTCTTTCTTTCTTTGTTTTTTTATACTGCAGGTTCTTATTAGTCATTAATTTTATACACCTCAGTATATACATGTCAATCCCAATCGCCCAATTCAGCACACCACCATCCCCACCCCACTGCGGTTCTCACTGCTTGGTGTCCATACGTTTGCTCTCTACATCTGTGCCTCAATTTCTGCCCTGCAAACCGAGTCATCTGTACCATTTTTCTAGGTTCCACATATATGCGTTAATATACGATATTTGTTTTACTCTTTCTGACTTACCTTACTCTGTATGACAGTCTCTAGATCCATCCACATCTCAATAAATGACTCAATTTCATTCCTTTTTATGGCTGAGTAATATTCCATTGTATATATGTACCACATCTTCTTTATCCATTCATCTGTCGATGGGCATTTAGGTTGCTTCCATGAACTGTATAGTGTAAATAGTGCTGCAATGAACATTGGGGTGCATGTGTCTTTTTGTATTATGGTTTTCTCTGGGTATATGCCCAGTAGTGGGTTTGCTGGATCATACGGTAATTCTATTTTTAGTTTTATAAGGGACCTCCATACTGTCCTCCATAGTGGCTGTATCAATTTACATTCCCACCAACAGTGCAAAAGGGTTCCCTTTTCTCCACACCCTCACCAGCATTTGTTGTTTGTAGATTTTCTGTTGATGCCCATTCTAACTGGTGTGAGGTGATACCTCATTGTAGTTTTGATTTGCATTTCTCTAATAATTAGTGATGTTGAACAGATTTTCATGTGCTTCTTGGCCACCTGTATCTATTCTTTGGAGAAATGTCTATTTAGGTGAGCTGTTTATATATTTTGGAGATTAATCCTTTGTCCATTGATTCATTTGCAAATATTTTCTCCCATTCTGAGGGTTGTCTTTTCATATTGTTTATGGTTTCCTTTGCTGTGCAAAAGCTTTGAAGTTTCATTAGGTCCCATTTGTTTATTTTTTATTTTTATTTCCATTACTTTATGAGGTGGATCAAAAAAGATCTTACTGTGATTCATGTCAAAGAGTGTTCTTCCTATGTTTTCCTCTAAGAGTTTTATAGTGTCCGGTCTTACGTTTAGGTCTCTAATGCACTTTGAGTTTATTTTTGTGTATGGTGTTAGGGAGTGTTCTAATTTCATTCCTTTACATGTAGCTGTCCAGTTTTCCCAGCACCAATTATTGAAAAGACTCTCTTTTCACCATTGTATATCTTTGCCTCCTTTCTCATAGATTAGTTGACCATAGGTGCATGGGTTTATCTCTGGGCTTTCTATCTTGTTCCATTGATCTATGTTTCTGGTTTTGTGCCAGTATCATATTGTCTTGACTACTGTAGCTTTGTAGTATAGTCTGAAGTCAGGGAGTCTGATTCCTCAAGCTCTGTTTTATTCCCTCAGGAATGCTTTGGCTATTTGGAGTCTTTTCTGTCTCCATACACATTTTAAGATGATTTGTTCTAGTTCCGTAAAAAATGCCGTTGGTAACTTGATAGGGATTGCATTGAATCTGTAGATTGCTTTGTGTAGTATAGTCACTTTCACAATATTGATTCTTCCAATCCAAGAACATGATATATCTCTCCATCTGTTGGTATCATCTTTAATTTCTTTCATCAGTGCCTTACAGTTTTCTGCATACAGGTCTTTTGTCTCCCTCGGTAGGTTATTCCTAGGTGTTTTATGCTTTTTGTTGCAATGGTTAATGGGAGTGTTTCCATAATCTCTCTTTCAGATTTTTCTTCATTAGTGTATAGGAATGCAACAGATTTCTGTGTGTTAATTTTGTATCCTGCAACTTTACCAAATTCATTGATTAGCTCTAGTAGTTTTCTTGTGGCCTCTTTAGGACTCTCTATGTATAGTATCATGTCATCTGCAAACAGTGACAGTTTTACTTCTTCTTTTCCAATTTGTATTCCTTTATTTCTTTTTCTTCTCTGATTGCCATGGCTAGGACTTCCAAAACTATGTTGAATAATAGTAGTGAGAGTGGACATCCTTGTCTCATTCCTGATCTTAGAGGAAATGCTTTCAGTTTTTCACCATTGAGAATGATGTTTGCTGTGGGTTTGTCGTATACAGCCTTTATTATATTGAGGTAGGTTCCCTCTAAGCCCACTTTCTGGAGAGTGTTTATCATAAATTGGTGTGAATTTTGTCAAAAGCTTTTTCTGCATGTATTGAGATGATCATATGATTTTTATTCTTCAATTTGTTAATATGGTGTATCACATTGATTGATTTGCATATATTGAAGAATCCTTGCATCCCTGGGATAAATCCCACTTGACCATGGTGTATGATCCTTTTAATGTGTTGTTGGATTCTGTTTGCTAGTATTTTCTTGAGGATTTTTCCATCTATATTCATCCGTGATATTGGTCTGTAATTTTCTTTTTTTGTAGTATCTTTGTCTGGTTTTGGTAACAGGGTGATGGTGGCCTCATAGAGTGAGTTTAGGAGTGTTCTTTCCTCTGCAATTTTTTGGAAGAGTTTGAGAAGGATGGGTGTTATCTCTTCTCTAAATGTTTGATAGAATTCACCTGTGAAGCCATCTGGTCCTGGACTTTTGTTTGTTGGAACATTTTTAATCACAGTTTCAATTTCATTACTTGTGATTGGTCTGTTCATAATTACCCTTCTTCCTGGTTCAGTCTTGGAAAGTTATAACTTTCTAAGAATTTGTCCATTTCTTCCAGGTTGTCCATTTTATTGCCATAGAGTTGCTTGTAGTAGTCTTTAGGATGCCTTGTATTTCTGTGGTGTCTACTGTAACTTCTCCTTTTTCATTTCTAATTTTATTGATTTGAGTCCTCTCCTTCTTTTTCTTTATGAGTCGGCTAATGATTTATCAATTTTGTTTATCTTCCCAAAGAAACATCTTTTAGTTTTATTAATCTTTGCTACTGTTTCCTTTGTTTCTATTTCATTTATTTCTGCTCTGATCTTTATGATTTATTTCCTTCTGCTAACTTTGGGTTTTGTTTGTTCTTTTTCTCTAGTTCCTTTAGGTGTAAGGTTAGATTGTTTAGTTGAGATTTTTCTTGTTTCTTGAGGGAGGATTGTATAGCTATAAACTCCCCTCTTAGAACTGCTTTTGCTGCCTCCCATAGGTTTTGGATCATCGTGTTTCATTGTCATTTGTCTTTAGGTATTTTTTTGATTTCCTCTTTGAGTTCTTCAGTGATCTCTTTGTTATTTAGTACCGTATTGTTTAGCCTCCATGTATTCTGAATTTTACGGGTTTTTTTCCCTGTAATTGATTTCTAATCTCAAAGCATTGTGGTCAGAAAAGATGCTTGACATGATTTCAATTTACTTAAATTTACTGAGGCTTGATTTGTGACCCAAGATGTGATCTATCCTGGAGAATATTCTGAGCACGCTTGAGAAGAAAGTGTAATCTGCTGTTTTTGAATGGAATGTCCTATAAATATCAATTAAATCTATCTGGTCTATTGTGCCAATTAAAGCTTCTGTTTCCTTATTTATTTTCATTTTAGATAATCTGTCCATTGGTGTAAGTGAGGTGTTAAAGTCCCCAACTATTTTTATGTTACTCTCAATTTCCTCTTTTAAAGCTGTTAACATTTGCCTTATGTATTGAGGTGCTCCTATCTTGGGTGCATATATATATATATTTATAATTGTTATATCTTCTTCTTGGATTGATTCCTTGATCATTATGAAGTGTCCTTTATTGTCTCTTGTAACATACTTTATTTTAAAGTCTATTTTATCTGATATGAGTATTGCTGCTCCAGCTTTCTTTTGTTTTCCATTTGCATGGAATATCTTTTTCCATCCCCTAACTTTCAGTCTGAATGTGTCCCTAGGTCTGAAGTAGGTCTCTTGTAGACAGCATATAGATAGGTCTTGTTTTTTTATCGATTCAGCAAGTCTGTGTCTTTTGGTTGGAGCATTTAATCCATTCATGTTTAAGGTAATTATTGATATGTATGTTCCTATGACCATTATCTTAATTGTTTTGGGTTTGTTTTTGTAGGTCCTTTTCTTCTCTTGTATTTCCCACTTCGAGAAGTTCCTTTAGCATTTGTTGTAGAACTGGTGTGGTGGTGCTGAATTCTCTTAGCTTTCATTTGTCTGTAAAGCTTCTGATTTCTCCATCGAATCTGAACCAGATCCTTGCCGTGTAGAGTAATCTTCATTGTATGTTCTTCCCTTTCATCACTTTGAGTGTATCATGTCACTCCCTTCTGGCTTGTAGAGTTTCTGCTGAGAAATCAGCTGTTAACCTGTAAGCCTCAGTAAATTTTTCATTTTTCCCTTGCTGCTTTCAATAATTTTTCTTTGCTTTTAATTTTTGCCAGTTTGATTACTATGTGTCTCCGCATGTTTCTCCTTGGGTTTATCCTGTATGGGACTCTCTGCACTTTCTGGACTTGGGTGGCTATTTCCTTTCCCATGTTAGGGAAGTTTTTGACTATAATCTCTTAAGATATTTTCTCTGGTTACTTCTCTCTCTCTTCTCCTTCTGAGACCCCTATAATGTGAATGTTGTTGCATTTAATGTTGTCCCAGGGGTCTCTCAGGCTGTCTTAATTTCTTTTCGTTCTTTTTACTTTATTCTGTTCTGCAGCAGTGAATTCCAACATTCCATCTTCTAGGTCACTTATCCATTCTTCTGCCACAGTTATTCTGCTATTGCTTCCTTCTAGTGTAGTTTTCATTTCAGCTATTGTATTTTTCATCTCTGTTTGCTCTTTAATTCTTCTAGGTCTTTGCTAAACATTTCTTGCATCTTCTCAATCTTTGCCTCCATTCTTTTTCTGAGGTCCTGGATCATCTTCACTCTCATTATTTTGAATTCTTTTTCTGGAAAGTCACCTATCTCCACTTCATTTAGTTGTTTTTCTGGCATTTTATCTTGTTACTTCATCTGGTACATAGCCCCCTGCATTTTCATCTTGTCTATCTTTCTGTGAATGTGGTTTTTGTTCCACAGGCTTCAGGATTGTAGCTCTTCTTGCTTCTGCTGTCTGCCCTCCAGTGGATAAGGCTATCTAAGAGGCTTGTGTAATTATCCTGATGGGAAGGACTTGTGGTGGTTAGAGCTGACTGTTGCTCTGGTGGGCAGAGCTCAGTAAAACTTTAATCTGCTTGACAATTGATGGGTGGGGCTAGGTTCCCTCCCTGTTGGTTGTTTGGCCTGAGGCAACAAAACACTGGAGCCTACTCGCACTCTTTGCTGGGGTTAATGACAGACTCTGGGTGGGCTCATGCCAAGGAGTACTTTCCAGAACTTCTGCTGCCAGTGTCCTTGTTCCCACGGTGAGCCACAGCCACCCCCCACCTCTGCAGGAGACCTTCCAACACTAGAAGGTAGGTCTGGTTCAGTTTCCCCTGGGGTCACTGCTCTTTGGCCCTGATGTGCACATTACTTTGTTTGTGCCCTCCAAGAGTGGAGTCTCTGTTTCCCCCAGTCTTGTCGAAGTCCTCCAATCAAGTCCCACTAGGTTTCAAAGTCTGATTCTCTAGGAATTCCTCCTACCATTGCCAGACCTCCAGGCTGGGAAGCCTGATGTGGAACTCAGAACTTTCACCCCACTTGGTGGACTTCTGTGGTACAAGTGTTCTCCAGTCTGTGAGTCACCCACCCAGCAGTTATGGGATTTGATTTTACTGTGATTGCGCCCCTCCTACCATCTCATTGTGGCTTCTCCTTTGTCTTTGGATGTGGGTTATCTTTTTTGTTCAGTTCCAGTGTCTTCCTGCAATGATTATCCAGGAGCTAGTTGTGATTCTGGGGTTCTCACAAGAGGGAGTGAGAGCAGGTCCTTCTACTCTGCCATCTTGGTTCCTCCCTGCACATTATACTTTAAAATTCTGATTCCAGATTTCACTATATTCATATTGCTTAAGGAAAATCAGACTGTGTTCACTTCTATACTGATATGCTTAGTATTAAAGATATGTATTATTTTCTTTTGGATTAATACATGAATGGTATCTTTATGTTAGTCTCTAATCTTGCCTGATAGGTTTTGAGTTAAAGTATTGCTGTATCATATGGTAGCACTATTTTTCGTTTTTTAAGGAACCACCATATTATTCTCCACAGTGGTTCTACCAATATACATTCTAACCAACAGGGTAGGAGGGTTCCCTTTTATCCATACCCTCTCCAGCATTTATTGCTTGTAGATTTTCTTTAACATATTTATTAGACTATAATTCCTTTACAGTGGAGTGTTAGTTTCTGCTTTTTAACAAACTGAATCAGTTATACATAGATATATATCCCCATATCTCTTCCCTCTTGTGTCTCCCTCCCTCCCACTCTCCCTATCCCACCCCTCTAGGTGGTCACAAAGCACTGAGCTGATATCCCTGTGCTATACAACCACTTCCCCTAGCTATCTATTTTACATTTGGTAGGGTATATATGTCCATGCCACTCTCTCACTTTATCCCAGCATACTCTTCCCCTCCCTCTATCCTCAAGACCATTCTCTAGTAGGTCTGTGTCTTTATTCCCGTCTTGCCCCTAGGTTCTTCATGACCTTTTTTTTTTTCTTAGATTCCATACATATGTGTTAGCATACGGTATTTGTTTTCGTCTTTCTGATTTACTTCACTCTGTATGACAGACTCTAGGTCCACCAACCTCACTACAAAAAACTCAATTTCATTTCTTTTTATGGCTGAGTAATATTCCATTGTATATATGTGTCACATCTTCTTTATCCATTCATCTGTTGGTGGACACTTAGGTTGCTTCCATAACCTGGCTATTGTAAATAGAGCTTCAATGAACATTGAGGTACAAGACTCTTTTTGAATTATGGTTTTCTCACGGTATGTGCCCAATAGTGGGATTGCTCATACAGTAGTGGTCATACAGTAGTTCTATTTTTAGATTTTTTTTTTTTAAACATCTTTATTGGGGTATAATTGCTTTACAATGGTGTGTTAGTTTCTGCTTTATAACAAAGTGAATCAGTTATACATATACATATGTTCCCATATGTCTTCCCTCTTGCGTCTCCCTCCCTCCCACTCTCCCTATCCCACCCCTCCAGGCTGTCACAAAGCACCGAGCTAATATCCCTGTGCCTTGCGGCTGCTTCCCCCTAGCTATCTACCTTACTACGTTTGTTAGTGTGTATATGTCCATGACTCTCTCTCGCCCTGTCAAAGCTCACCCTTCCCCCTCCCCATATCCTCAAGTCCGTTCTCCAGTAGGTCTGCGTCTTTATTCCTGTCTTACCCCTAGGTTCTTCATGACATTTTTTTCCCCTTAAATTCCATATATATGTGTTAGCATACGGTATTTGTCTTTTTCTTTCTGACTTACTTCACTCTGTATGACAGACTCTAGGTCTATCCATCTCATTACAAATAGCTCAATTTCATTTCTTTTTAAGGCTGAGTAATATTCCATTGTATATATGTGCCACATCTTCTTTATCCATTCATCCGATGATGGGCGCTTAGGTTGTTTCCATCTCCGGGCTATTGTAAATAGAGCTGCAATGAACATTTTGGTACATGACTCTTTTTGAATTATGGTTTTCTCAGGGTATATGCCCAGTAGTGGGATTGCTGGGTCATATGGTAATTCTATTTGTAGTTTTTTAAGGAACCTCCATACTGTTCTCCATAGTGGCTGAACCAATTCACATTTCCACCAGCAGTGCAAGAGTGTTCCCTTTTCTAGACACCCGCTCCAGCATTTATTGTTTCTAGATTTTTTGATGATGGCCATTCTGACTGGTGTGAGATGATATCTCATTGTAGTTTTGATTTGCATTTCTCTAATGATTAATGATGTTGAGCATTCTTTCATGTGTTTGTTGGCATTCTGTATATCTTCTTTGGAGAAATGTCTATTTAGGTCTTATGCCCATTTTTGGATTGGGTTGTTTGTTTTTTTGTTATTGAGCTGCATGAGCTGCTTGTAAATTTTGGAGATTAATCCTTTGTCATTTGCTTCATTTGCAAATATTTTCTCCCATTCTGAGGGTTGTCTTTTGGTCTTGATTATGGTTTCCTTTGCTGTGCAAAAGCTTTGAAGTTTCATTAGGTCCCATTTGTTTATTTTTGTTTTTATTTCCATTTCTCTAGGAGGTGGATCAGAAAGGATCTTGCTGTGATTTATGTCATAGAGTGTTCTGCCTATGTTTTCCTCTAAGAGTTTGATAGTTTCTGGCCTTACATTTAGGTCTTTAATCCTTTTTGAGCTTATTTTTGTGTATGGTGTTAGGGAGTGATCTAATCTCATACTTTTACATGTACCTGTCCAGTTTTCCCAGCACCATTTATTGAAGAGGCTGTCCTTTCTCCACTGTACATTCCTGCCTCCTTTATCAAAGATAAGGTGTCCGTATGTGCGTGGGTTTATCTCTGGGCTTTCTATCCTGTTCCATTGATCTATCTTTCTGTTTTTGTGCCAGTACCATACTGTCTTGATTACTGTAGCTTTGTAGTATTGTCTGAAGGCAGGAAGCCTGATTCCTCCAGCTCCTTTTTTCATTCTCAAGATTGCTTTGACTATTCGGGGTCTTTTGTGTTTCCATACAAATTGCGAATTTTTTTGTTCTAGTTCTGTGAAAAATGCCAGTGGTAGTTTGATAGGGATTCCATTGAATCTGTAGATTGCTTTGTGTAGTAGAGTCATTTTCACAATGTTTATTCTTCCAATCCAAGAACATGGTATATCTCTCCATCTATTTGTATCATCTTTAATTTCTTTCATCAGTGTCTTATAATTTTCTGCATACAGGTCTTTCGTCTCCTTAGGTAGGTTTATTCCTAAATATTTTATTCTTTTTGTTGCAATGGTAAATGGGAGTGTTTTCTTGATTTCACTTTCAGATTTTTCATCATTAGTATATAGGAATGCCAGAGATTTCTGTGCATTAACTTTGTATCCTGCTACTTTACCAAATTCATTGATTAGCTCTAGTAGTTTTCTGTTAGCATCTTTAGGATTCTCTATGTATAGTATCATGTCATCTGCAAACAGTGACAGCTTTACTTCTTCTTTTCCGATTTGGATTCCTTTTATTTCCTTTTCTTCTCTGATTGCTGTGGCTAAAACTTCCAAAACTATGTTGAATAAGAGTGGTGAGAGTGGGCAACCTTTGAATAAAAGTGGTGAGAGTGGGCAACCTTGTCTTGTTCCTGATCTTAGTGGAATTGCTTTCAGTTTTTCACCATTGAGGATCATGTTGGCTGTGGGTTTGTCATATATGGCCTTTATTATGTTGAGGAAAGTTCCCTCTATGCCTACTTTCTGCAGGGTTTTTATCATAAATGGGTGTTGAATTTTGTCGAAAGCTTTCTCTGCATCTATTGAGATGATCATATG
This sequence comes from Delphinapterus leucas, assembly GCF_059928025.1. Lineage (NCBI taxonomy): Eukaryota > Metazoa > Chordata > Mammalia > Artiodactyla > Monodontidae > Delphinapterus > Delphinapterus leucas. The sequence goes on from NC_143135.1 coordinate 74,831,695, forward strand.
GTTTTTCTCCTTCTATTTGTTAATATGGTGTATCACGTTGATTGATTTACGTATATTGAAGAATCCTTGCATTCCTGGAATAAACCCCACTTGATCATGGTGTATGATCCTTTTAATGTGCTGTTGGATTCTGTTTGCTAGTATTTTGTTGAGGATTTTTGCATCTATGTTCATCAGTGATATTGGCCTGTAGTTTTCTTTCTTTGTGACATCCTTGTCTGGTTTTGGTATAAAGGTGATGGTGGCCTCGTAGAAGGAATTTGGGAGTGTTCCTCCCTCTGCTATATTTTGGAAGAGTTTGAGAAGGAGAGGTGTTAGCTCTTCTCTAAACGTTTGATAGAATTCACCTGTGAAGCCATCTGGTCCTGGGCTTTTGTTTGTTGGAAGATTTTTAATCACAGTTTCAATTTCAGTGCTTGTGATTGGTCTGTTCATAGTTTCTATTTCTTCCTGATTCAGTCTTGGCAGGTTGTGCATTTCTAAGAATTTGTCCATTTCTCCCAGATTGTCCATTTTATTGGCATAGAGTTGCTTGTAGTAATCTCTCATGATTTTTTTTATTTCTGCAGTGTCAGTTGTTACTTCTCCTTTTTCATTTCTAATTCTATTGATTTGAGTCTTCTCCCTTTTTTTCTTGATGAGTCTGGCTACTGGTTTATCTATTTTGTTTATCTTCTCAAAGAACCAGCTTTTAGTTTTATTGATCTTTGCTATCATTTCCTTCATTTCTTTTTCATTTATTTCTGATCTGATTTTTATGATTTCTTTCCTTCTGCTAGCTTTGGGGGTTTTTTGTTCTTCTTTCTCTAATTGCTTGAGGTGCAAGGTTAGGTTGTTTATTCGAGATGTTTCCTGCTTCTTAAGGTGGGCTTGTATTGCTATAAACTTCCCCCTTAGAACTGCTTTTGCTGCATCCCATAGGTTTTGGGTCGTTGTGTCTCCATTGTCATTTGTTTCTAGGTACTTTTTTATTTCCTCTTTGATTTCTTCAGTGATCACTTCATTATTAAGTAGTGTATTGTTTAGCCTCCATGTGTTTGTATTTTTTACAGATCTTTTCCTGTAATTGATATCTAGTCTCATGGCGTTGTGGTCAGAAAAGATACTTGATACAATTTCAATTTTCTTAAATTTACCAAGGCTTGATTTGTGACCCAATATATGATCTATCCTGGAGAATGTTCCATGAGCACTTGAGAAAAATGTGTATTCTGTTGTTTTTGGATGGAGTGTCCTATAAATATCAATTAAGTCCATCTTGTTTAATGTATCATTTAAAGCTTGTGTTTCCTTATTTATTTTCATTTTGGATGATCTGTCCATGGGTGAAAGTGGGGTGTTAAAGTCCCCTACTATGAATGTGTTACTGTCGATCTCCCCTTTTATGGCTGTTAGTATTTGCCTTATGTATTGAGGTGCTCCTATGTTGGGTGCATAAATATTTACAATTGTTATATCTTTTTCTTGGATCGATCCCTTGATCATTATGTAGTGTCCTTCTTTGTCTCTTGTAATAGTCCTTATTTTAAAGTCTATTTTGTCTGATATGAGAATTGCTACTCCAGCTTTCTTTTGGTTTCCATTTGCATGGAATATCTTTTTCCATCCCCTTATTTTCAGTCTGTATGTGTCTCTAGGTCTGAAGTGGGTCTCTTGTAGACAGCATATATAAGGATCTTGTTTTTGTATCCATTCAGCCAATCTGTGTCTTTTGGTGGGAGCATTTAGTCCATTTACATTTAAGGTAATTATCGATATGTATGTTCCTATTCCCATTTTCTATATTGTTTTGGATTCGTTATTATAGGTCTTTTCCTTCTCTTGTGTTCCTTGTCTAGAGAAGTTCCTTTAGCATTTGTTGTAAAGCTGGTTTGGTGGTGCTGAACTCTCTCAGCTTTTGCTTGTCTGTAAAGGTTTTAATTTCTCCATCAAATCTGAATGAGATCCTTGCTGGGTAGAGTAGTCTTGGTTGCAGGTTTTTCTCCTTCATCACTTTCAGTATGTCCTGCCACTCCCTTCTGGCTTGTAGGGTTTCTGCTGAGAGATCAGCTGTTAACCTTATGGGGATTCCCTTGTGTGTTATTTGTTGTTTTTCCCTTGCTGCTTTTAATATGCTTTCTTTGTATTTAATTTTTGACAGTTTGATTAATATTTGTCTTGGCGTATTTCTCCTTGTATTTATCCTGTATGGGACTCTCTGTGCTTCCTGGACTTGATTAACTATTTCCTTTCCCATATTAGGGAAGTTTTCAACTATAATCTCTTCAAATATTTTCTCAGTCCCTTTCTTTTTCTCTTCTTCTTCTGGAACCCCTATAATTTGAATGTTGGTGCGTTTAATGTTGTCCCAGAGGTCTCTGAGACTGTCCTCAGTTCTTTTCATTCTTTTTTCTTTATTCTGCTCTGCAGTAGTTATTTCCACTATTTTATCTTCCAGGTCGCTTATCCGCTCTTCTGCCTCAGTTATTCTGTTATTGATCCCATCTAGAGTACTTCTAATTTCATTTATTGCATTGTTCATCATTGCTTGTTTCATCTTTATTTCTTCTAGGTCCTTGTTAACTGTTTCTTGCATTTTGTCCATTCTACTTCCAAGATTTCGGATCATCCTTACTATCATTATCCTGAATTCTTTTTCAGGTAGGCTGCCTATTTCCTCTTCATTTGTTAGGTCTGGTGCATTTTTATCTTGCTCCTTCGTCTGCTGTGTGTTTTTCTGTCTTCTCATTTTGCTTATCTTACTGTGTTTGGGGTCTCCTTTTTGCAGGTTGCACGTTCGTAGTTCCCGTTGTTTTTGATGTCTGTCTCCAGTGGCTAAGGTTGTTTCAGTGGGTTGTGTAGGCTTCCTGGTGGAGGGGACTAGTGCCTGTGTTGTGGTGGATGAGGCTGGATCTTGTCTCTTTAGTGGGCAGGTTCACGTCTGGTGGTGTGTTTTGGGGTGTCTGTGGCCTTATTATGATTTTAGGCAGCCTCTCTGCTAATGGGTGGGGTTGTGTTCCTGTTTTGCTAGTTGTTTGGCATAGGTTGTCTAGCACTGTGGCTTGCTGGTCGTTGAGTGAAGCTGGGTGCTTGTGTTAAGATGGAGGTCACTGGGAGATTTCCGCCATTTAATATTATGTGGAGCTGGGAGGTCTCTTGTTGACCAGTGTCCTGAAGTTGGCTCTCCTACCTCAGAGGCAGAGCCCTGACTCCTGGCTGGAGCACCAAGAGCCTTTCATCCACACGGCTCAGAATAAAAGGGAGAAAAAGTAGAGAGAATTAGTAGAAGTATGAGGAAAGAAAGAAGGAAAGGAGGAAAGGAAGGAAGGAAGAAAGAAGCAAAGAAGGAAAGAAAGGAGGGAGGGAGGAAGGAAGGAAGGAAGGAGGGAAAGAAGGAAAAAAGACAGAAAGAAAGAAGATACAGTAAAAATAAAATAAAGTATAATATAGTTATTGAATTAAAAAATATTTAGAAAAAAAAAAAAGGGACGGATAGAACCTTAGGACAAATGTTGGAAGCAAAGCTATACAGAGAAAATCTTACACAGAAGCATACACATACACCTTCACAAAAAGAGGTAAAGGGGGAAAAATCATAAATCTTGCTCTCAGAGACCACCTCCTCAATTTGGGGTGATTCGTTGTCTAAAGGAGGGAAGGAAGGAAGGAAAGAAAGAAAGAACGAAGGTAAAGTATAATAAAGTTATTACAATTAAAATTAATTATTGAGAAAAAAAATTTTTTTAAAAAACCATGGACGGATAGAGCCCTAGGACAAATGGTGGAAGCAAGAGTATACAGACAAGATAGCATACACGTACACATTCACAAAAAGAGGAAAAGGGAAAAAAAATCATAGATCTCGCTCCTAAATTCCACCTCTTCAATTTGGGATCATTCCTTGTCTATTCAGGTATTCCACAGATGCAGCGTACATCAAGTTGATTGTGGAGCTTTAATCCGCTGCTTCTGAGGCTGCTGGGAGAGATTTCCCTTTCTCTTCTTTGTTCTCACAGCTCACAGGAGCTCAGCTTTGGATCTGGCCCTGCCTCTGCGTGTAGGTCGCTGGAGGGCGTCTGTTTTTTGCTCAGACAGGACAGGGTTAAAGGAGCCACTGATTCGTGGGCTCTGGCTCACTCAGGCCGGGGGTGGGGGGGGGAAGGAGGGGCACTGCGTGCGGGGCGGGCCTGCGGCGTCAGAGGCGGCGTGACGTTGCGGCAGAGGCCGGCGTGACGTTGCACCAGCCTGAGGCCCGCCGTGCGTTCTCCCGGGGAAGTTGTCCCTGGTTCCCGGGAACCTGGCAGTGGCGGGCTGCACAGGCTCCGTGGAAGAGGGGTGTGGAGAGTGACCTGTGCTCGCACACAGGCCCCTTGGTGGCGGCAGCAGCAGCCTTAGCGTCTCCCGCCCGTCTCTGGGGTCCGCGCTTTTAGCCGCGGCTCGCGCCCGTCTCTGGAGTCCGCGCTTTTAGCCGCGGCTCGCGCCCGTCTCTGGGGTTCGCGCTTTTAGCCGCGGCTCGCGCCCGTCTCTGGAGTTCCTTTAAGCAGCGCTCTTAAACCCCTCTCCTCGCGCACCAGGAAGCAAAGAGGGAAGAAAAAGTCTCTTGCCTCTTCGGCAGGTGCAGGCTTTTCCCCGAACTAACCTCCCGGCTAGTCGTGGTGCCCTAACCCCTTCAGGCTATGTTCAAGCCGCCAACCCCAGTCCTCTCCCTGCGCTCCATCCAAAACCGAAACCCGAGCCTCAGCTCGCAGCCCCACCCGCCCCGGCGGGTGAGCAGACAAGCCTCTCGGGCTGGTGAGTGCCGGTCGGCACCGATCCTCTGTGCGGGAATCTCTCCGCTTTGCCCTCCGCACCCGTCGCTGTGCACTACTCTGCGGTCCCGAAGCTCCCCCCTCCGCCTCCCGCAGTCTCCGCCCGCGGAGGGGCTTCCTAGTGTGTGGAAACTTTTCCTCCTTCACAGCTCCCTCCCACTGGTGCAGGTTCCGTCCTTATTCTTTTGTCTCTGTTTTTTCTTTTGCCCTACCCAGGTACGTGGGGAGTTTCTTGCCTTTTGGGAGGTCTGAGGTCTTCTGCCAGCCTTCAGTAGGTGTTCTGTAGGAGTTGTTCCACGTGTAGATGTATTTCTGGTGTATCCGTGGGGAGGAAGGCGATCTCCGCGTCTTACTCTTCTGCCATCTTCAAGGTCCCCCCCATCAGGTACTCTTAACCAGCTCATGCACAGAAAAACTGAAGGAAATTGACTTTTAGATTCATATTTACCACTTAGATAGGGTGCTGCACTGGACTGGTCTATAGAGAGGACTGCTGACCTCAAACTCCCCTTAAAACAATGCTCAGAGGAGAAAACTCTATTTTTAGATTTTTAAGGAACCTCCAGACTGTTCTTCGTAGTGGCTGTATCAATTTACATTCTCACCAACAGTGCAAGAGGGTTCCCTTTTCTCCACACCCTCTCAAGAATTTATTGTTTGTTGATTTTTTGACGATGTCCATTCTGACCAGTGTGAGATGATATCTCATTGAAGTTTTGATTTGCATTTCTCTAATGATTAATGATGTTGAGCATTCTTTCATGTGTTTGTTGGCAATCTGTATATATTCTTTGGAGAAATGTCTATATAGGTCTTCTGCCCATTTTGGGATTGGGTTTTTTGTTTTTATGATATTGAGCTACATGAGCTGTTTGTAAATTTTGGAGATTAATCCTTTGTCCATTGCTTCATTTGCAAATATTTTCTCACAATATGAGGATTGTCTTTTCATCTTGTTTATGGTTTCCTTTGCTGTGCAAATGGTTTTAAGTTTCATTAGGTCCCATTTCTTTGTTTCTGTTTTTATTTCCATCTCTCTAGGAGGTGGATCAAAAAGGATCTTGCTGTGATTTATGTCATGGAGTGTTCAGCCTATGTTTTCCTCTAAGAGTTTAATAGTGTCTGGCCTTACATTTAGGTCTTTAATGCATTTTGAGTTTATTTTTGTGTTTGCTGTTAGGGAGTGTTTTAATTTCATTCTATTACATGTAGCTGTCCAGTTTTCCCAGTACCACTTACTGAAGAGGCTGTCTTTTCTCCACTATATGTTCTTGCCTACTTTATCAAAGATAAGGTGACAATATGTTTGTAGGTTTATCTATGGGATTTCTCTCCTGTGCCATTGATCCATATGTCTGTTTTTGTGCCAGTACCATATTGTCTTGATTACTATAGCTTTGTAGTATAGCCTGAAATCTGGGAACCTGATTCCTCCAGCTCCATTTTTTTTTCCCTCAAGACTGCTTTGGCTATTTGGGGTCTTTTGTGTCTCCAAACAAATTTTAAGATTTCTTGTTCTAGTTCTTTAAAAAAGGCCATTGGTAATTTGATAGGGATCGCATTGAATCTGTAGATTGCTTTAGGTACTATAGTAATTTTCACATTATTGATTCTTCCAATCCAAGAACATGCTATATCTCTCCATCTTTGTGTCTTCTTTGATTTCTTTCATCAGTGTTTTATAATATTTTGCATACAGGTCTTTTGTCTCCCTTGGTAGGTTTATTCTTAGGTATATTATTCTTTTTTTGCAAAAGTAAATGGGAGTGTTTCCTTAATTTCTCTTTCAGATATTTCATCCTTAGTGTACAGGAATGCAAGAGATATCTGTGCATTAATTATGTATCCTGAAACTTTACCAAATTCATTGATTAGCTCTAGTAGTTTTCTGGTGGCATCTTTAGGATTCTCTATGTATGTCCCTATGTATGTCACTGCAAAGAGTGACAGCTTTACTTCTCCTTTTCCAATTTGGATTCCTTTTATTTATTTTTCTTCTCTGATTGTTGTGGCTAAAACTTCTAAAACTATGTTGAGTAATAGTGGTGAGAGTGGGCAACCTTGTCTTGTTCCTGATCTTAGTGGAAATGTTTTCAGTTTTTCACCATTGAGGATGATGTTTGCTGTGGTTTTTCATACATAGCCTTTATTATGTTGAGGTAAGTTCCCTCTATGCCTACTTTCTGGAGGGTTTTTATCATAAATGGGTGTTGAATTTTGTCGAAAGATTTTTCCACATCTATTGAGATGATCATATGGTTTTTCTCCTTCAATTTTTTAATATGGTGTGTCACATTGATTGATTTTCATGTATTGAAGAATCCTTGCATTCCTGATATAAACCCCACTTGATCATGGTGTATGATCCTTTTAATGTGCTGTTGGATTCTGTTTGCTAATATTTTGTTGAGGATTTTTACATCTATGTTCATCAGTGATATTGGCTTGTAGTTTTCTTTCTTTGTGACATCTTTGTCTGGTTTTGGTATCAGCGTGATGGTGGCCTCGTAGAATGCCACCTTGGAACACTTGGAGTGTTCCCACCTCTGCTATATTTTGGAAGAGTTGAGAAGGATAGGTGTTAGCTCTTCTCTAAATGTTTGATAGAATTCGCCTCTAGGCCATCTGGTCTTGGGCTTTTGTTTGTTTAAGATTTTCTTTATAAATTTATTTATTTTATTCATTATTTAGTTTTGGCTGTGTTGGGTCCTCATTGCTGTGTGCAGGCTTTCTCTAGTTGCGGTGAGTGGGGACTGCTCATCGTTGCATTGTGTGGGCTTCAGTAGTTATGGCTCGCAGGCTCCAGAGCACAGGCTCATTAGTTGTGGTACGTGGGCTTAGTTGCTCCACGGCATGTGGGATCTTCCTGGGGGAGGGCTCGAACCCATGTCCCCTGCATTGGCAGGTGAATTCTTAACCATTTCACCACCAGGGAAGTCCCTGTTGGAAGATTTTTAATCACAGTTTCAATTTTAGTGATTGTTCTTGGTCTGTTCATATTTTTTATTTCTTCCTGGTTCAGTTTCAGAAGGTCGTGCATTTCTAAGAATTTGTGCACTTCTTCCAGGTTGTCCATTTTATTGGCATAGTGTTGCTTGTAGTAATCTCTCATGATCCTTTTTATTTCTGCACTGTCAGTTGTTACTTCTCCTTTTTTCATTTCTAATTCTATTGAGTTGAGTCTTTTCCCTTTTTTTCTTGATGAGTCTGGCTAATGGTTTATCAATTTTGTTTATCTTCTCAAAGAACCAATTTTAGTTTTATAGATCTTTGCTATAGTTTCCTTCATTTCTTTTCATTTATTTCTGATCTGATCTTTATGATTTCTTTCCTTCTGCTAACTTGGGTTTTTTTTGTTCTTCTTTCTCTAATTGCTTTATGGGTAAGGTTAAGTTGTTTATTTGGGATGCTTCTTGTTTCTTAAGATAGGATTGTATTGCTATAAATTTCCCTCTTAGAACTGCTTTTGCTGCACCCCATAGGAGTTGGGTCATCGTGTTTTAATTGTCATTTGTTTCTAGGTATTTTTTGATTTGGCCTTTGATTTCTTAAGTAATTTCTTGGTTATTAAGTAGTGTATTGTTTAGCCTCCATGTGTTTGTATTTTTTTACAGATTTTTTTCCTGTAATTGATATCTAGTCTCATAGCATTGTGGTTAGAAATATACTTTATACAATTTCAATTTTGTAAAATTTACCAAGGCTTGATTTGTGACCCAAGATATGATCTATCCTGAAGAATGTTCAATGAGCACTTGAGAAGAAAGTGTATTCTGTTGTTTTTGAATGGAATGTCTATAAATATCAATTAAATCCATCTTGTGTAATGTATCATTTAAAGCTTGTGTTTCCTTATTTATTTTCATTTTGGATGATCTGTCCATTGGTGAAAGTGGGGTGTTAAAGTCTCCTGCTATGATTGTGTTACTGTCGATTTCTCCTTTTATAGTTGTTAGTATTTGCCTTATGTATTGAAGTCCTCCTATATTGGGTGCAGAAATATTTACCATTGTTATATCTTCTTGGATTGATCCCTTGATCATTATGTAGTGTCCTTCTTTGTCTCTTGTAATAGCCTTTATTGCAAATTCTATTTTTGCCTGATATGAGAGTTGCTATTCCAGCTTTCTTTTGACTTCCATTTGCATGGAATATCTTTTTCAATCCCCTCACTTTTACTCTGAATGTGTCCCTAGGTCTGAAGTGGGTCTCTTGTAGACAGCATATACACAGGTCTTGCTTTTGTGTGTATTCAGCCAGTCTTTATCTTTTGATTGGAGCATTTAATCCATTTATATTTAAGGTAATTATCAATATGTATGTTCCAATTACCGTTTTCTTAATTGTTCTGGGTTTGTAATTGTAGGTCGTTTCCTTCTCTTGTGTTTCCTGCCTAGAGAAGTCCCTTTAGCATTTGTTTTAAAACTAGTTTGGTGGTGCTGAGTTCTCTTAGCTTTTGCTTGTCTGTAAAGCTTTTAATTTCTCCATCAAATCTGAATGAGATCCTTGCTGTGTAGAGTAATCTTGGTTGTATGCTTTTCCCCTTCATTACTTTAAATATGTTGTGCCACTCTCTTCTGGCTTGCTGAGTTTCTACTGAAAGTTCAGGTGTTAACCTTATTGGGATTCCCTTGTATGTTATTTTTTTTGTTTTTCCCTCTCTGCTTTTAATATATATTTTTTGTATTTAATTTTTGATAATTTGATTAATATGTGTCTTGGCATGTTTCTCCTTGGATTTATCCTGTATGGGACTCTCTGTGCTTCCTGAACTTGATTAACTATTTCCTTTCCCATATTAGGGAAGTTTTCAACTAATTCCTTCAAATAATTTCTCAGTCCCTTTCTTTTTCTCTTCTTCTTCTGGGACCCCTATAATTCGCATGTTGGTGCATTTAATGTTGTACCAGAAGTCTCTCAGAGTGTTCTCAATACTTTTCTTTTCTTTTTTTTTCTTTATTCTTCTCTGCAGTAATTATTTCCACTATTTTATCTTTCAGGTCACTTATCCGTTCTTTTGCCTCAATTATTCTGCTATTGATCCATTCTAGAGAATTTTTAATTTCATTTATTGTGTTGTTCATCACTGTATGTTTGCTCTTTAGTTTTTCTAGGCCCTTGTTAAACGTTTCTTGTATTTTCTCCATTCTATTTCTAAGATTTTGGATCATCTTTCCTATCATTCTGAATTTTTTTTCAGGTATACTGACTATTTCCTCTTCATTTGTTAGGTCTAGTCGGTTTTTACCTTGCTCCTTTATCTGCTGTGTGTTTCTGTGTCTTTTCATTTTGTTTAACTTACTGTGTTTGGAGTCTCCTTTTCGCAGGCTTCAGGTTCATAGTTATCATTGTTTTTAGTGTCTGCCCCCAGTGGCTGTTTTTGGTTCAGTTTGTTGTGTAGACTTCCTGGTGGAGGGAGCTAGTGCCTGTGTTCTGGTGGATGAGGCTGGTTCTTGTCTTTCTACTGGGCAGGTCCACGTCTGGTGGTGTGTTTTGGGGTGTCTGTGGCCTTATTATGATTTTAGGCAGCCTCTCTGTTAATGGGTGGGTTTGTGTTCCTGTCTTGCTTGTTGTTTGGCATAGGGTGTCCAGCACTGTAGCTTGCTGGTGGTTGAGTGGAGCTGGGTCTTGGCATTGAGATGGAGATCTCTGGGAGATTTTCACCTTTTGATATTATGTGGAAGTGGGAGGTCTTTTGTGGGGCAGTGTCCTGAACGTGGCTCTCCCACCTCAGAGGCACAGCCCTGACGCCTGGCTGGAGCACCAAGAGCCTGTCATCCACATGGCTCAGAATAAAAGGGAGAAAAAGGAAGAAAGAAAAATATAAATAAGATATAATAAAATAAAATACAGTTATTAAAATAAAAAATAATTATTAAAAAAAATTAAATGTAATAAAAAAAGAAAAGAAAGTAGAGAGCAACCAAACCAAAAAACAAATCTACCAATGATAACAAGCGCTAAAATCTATACTAGAAAAAAAAAAGTCAGACAGAATCCTTGGACAAATGATGAAAGCAAAGCTATACAGACAAAATCACACACAGAAGCATACACATACACACTCACAAAAAAAGAAAAAGAGAAAAAGAAATATATATCTTTGCTCCCAAAGTCCACCTCCTCAATTTGGGATGATTAATTGTCTATTCAGGTATTAAACAGATGCAGGGTACCTCACATTGATTGTGGAGATTTAATCTGGTACTCCTGAGGTTGCTGGGATAGATTTCCCTTTCTCTTGTTTGCTTGCACAGCTCCTGGGGTTCAGCTTTGGATTTGGACCTGCCTCTGCATGTAGGCCGCCTGAGGGCATCTGTTCTTCGCTCAGTCAGGACAGGGTTTAAGGAGCCACTGATTCAGCAGCTCTGGATCACTCAGGCCTGGGGGTAGAGAGGGGTACAGAGTTCGGGGTAAGCCTGCAGTGGCAGAGGCTGGCATGACACTGCATCAGCCTGAGGTGTGCCGTGTGTTCTCCTGGGTAAGTTGTCCCTGGATCCCGGGACCCTGGCAGTGGCAGGCTGCAGTTTCCCAGGAGGGGAGGCATAGATAGTGACCTGTGCTTGCACACAGGCTTCTTAGTGGCTACAGCAGCAGCCTTAATGTCTTATGCCTGTCTCTGTGGTCCGCGCTGATAGCTGTGGCTCACGCCCGTCTCTGGAGATCCTTTAAGTGGTGCTCTTAATCCCCTTTCCTCGTGCACCAGGAAACAAAGAAGCAAGAAAAAGTCTCTTGTCTCTTTGGCAGCTCCAGACTTTTTCTAGGACTCCCTCCCGGCTAGCTGTGGCTCACTAGTCCCCTTCAGGCTGTGTTCATTCAGCCAACCCCAATCCTTTCCCTAGGATCTGACTGAAGCCTGAGTCTCATCTCCCAGCCCATACCTGTCCTGGTGGGTGAGCAGACAAGCCTCTCGGGCTGGTGAGTGCTGGTCGGCACCGATCCTCTGTGCAGAGATCTCTCTGTTTTGCCCTCCTCACTTCTGTTGCTGAGCTCTCCTCTGTGGCTATGAAGCTTCCCCCGCTCCACCACCTGTAGTCTCCCGCTTGTAGATTTTTTTGTTAATGCCTCTTCTGTCTGGTGTGAGGTGATAACCTCATTGTAGTATTGATTTGCATTTCTCTAATAATTAGTGATATTGAGCATCTTTACTTGTGCCTCTTGGTCTTCTTTGAAAAAATATCTATTCAGGTGTTCTGCCCATTTTTTGATTGTGTTGTTTTTTTTTTTTTTTTAATATTGTGCTGCATGAGGTGTTTGTATATCTTGGGGGTTAATCCCTTGTCAGTTGCTTCATCTGCAAATATGTACTCCCATTCGATGGGTTGTCTTTTGGTTTTTTGTTTTTTTAATGGTTTTCTTTGCTGTGCAAAAGCTTTGAAGTTTCATTAGGTCCCATTTGTTTATTTTTGTTTTTAATTTTCATTACTCTAGGAGGTGGATCCAAAAAGATCTTGCTGCAATTTATTACAAAGAGTGTTCTGCCTATGTTTTCCTCTAAGACTTTTATAGTATCAGTCTTACATTTAGGTCTTTAATCCATTTTGAGTTTATTTTTGCATATGGTGATAGAGAATGTTCTAATTTCATTATTTTACGTGTAGCTGTCCAGCTTTCCCAGCACCACTTATTGAAGAGTCTGTCTTCTCTCCATTGTATATTCTTGCCTCCTTTGTCATAGATTTGGTGACCAGAGGTGCATGGGTTTATCTCTGGACTTTCTATCCTGTTCCATTTATCTATATTTCTGTTTTTCTGGCAGTATCATACTGTTTTGATTACTGTAGCTTTGTAGTATGGTCTGACGTCAGGGAGTCTGATTCCTCCAGCTCTTGTTTTTCTTTCTCAAGATTGCTTTAGCTAGTCAGGGTCTTTTGTGTTTCCATACATCTGGAGGTAACCATAATTCCAAAAGATACATGTACCCCAATGTTCATTGTAGCACCATTTACAATAGCCAGGATATGGAAGCAACCTAAATGTCCACCAACAGAGGAATATATAAAGATGTGGTACAGATATACAATGGAATATTAGTCAGCCATAAAAATAGAAGGAAATAATGCCATTTTCAGTGACATGGATGGACTTAGAGATTCTCATACTGAGTGAAGCAGGTCAGACAGAGAAAGAAAAATATAGTATTATATCTCTTATATGTGGAATCTAAAAATATGGTACAAATGAACCTATCTACAAAACAGAAAGAGAGTCACAGATGTAGAAAACAAATTTATGGTTACCAAGGGGGGGAACAGGGGAGTGAGGAGGGATAAATTGGGAGATTGGGATTGACACAGTCACACTACTATATATAAAATAGGTAACTAATAAGAACCTACTGTATTGCACAGGGAACTCTACTCAGTACTCTCTAATGACCTATATGGGAATAGAATCTTAAAGAGTGGGTATATGTATATAACCGATTCACTTTGCTGTACAGCAGAAACTAACACAACATTGTAAATCAACTATACTCCAATAAAAATTAATTTTTAAAAAGTTACCCAGGTCCCAAGAAGGGTTAAGGAATAAATAAAGACATATATTTAGAAACAAGAAAAAAATAGAGTATTGCTGAACTCATCAAGTCCAATATTTGATCTTCAATGAGTACCATTATTACATAGAATGATATAATAATTTTCAAAACACTGAGGAGACTCTTCTAACTTGTATATTTCTTAAGATTATAAATTGAATGACATGAATTCCATCTATAGGAGAGTTGACAGACACTAAGAAATGTGATTTATGGAAAGGGTGGTTTCTTGAAGTAATTTTGAAAAGGAGGGAATTGGAATTTGAACATTGATTATAAACTCCCATGCATGATATGGCCCAGGGATGCTGTTGCTTTGGACTTGCCTAAAACAGATTGTTTTACTAATTGTAAACTGCGTGTATAACACTGAAAGAACTGAAAGTCTGTTTCAGAAAACAAGGAAGCAGATCAAATAGGACTTGTCAGAAAATACTCTTATCATCATTATAGTTCTTTTTTAATCTATTCAGTGTATAATGTACTCAATTCCATGGCTATCATAAAGATTACAATCCCAACCCCAGGTATATACAATTTTAGATGAAGAGACACATGGTTTAATTTGCTTAATTTTAAAATTAGCTCATCAAAGAAGGTAATGAATGAGGCAGGATTAGGAGTATATGGTGCATTTGCTCCACAGCCTTGATTTCCTCTCCAATGTCAGAAGAAAATTTGAAAAATACATTTTGATGCAACATCAGTGTCCTATTTGTCATCCAGCATATTTCTGATAAAACAATAGATAGTAGTCATTGAATTGGAAATACTTTGCCATTTCTAAAATAATATTACGGAAACTGGCTATATTCCTTGCTTAAGTTAGCATAGTAAATCTACTTTAGTCTAGTGAGTTGAGGTTTGGAAGCTGTTGTTTATGAAACAAGGTATCACGTTATATTTTATACTGCAGGTAAGCTAAATCATTTAAATCATTTCCTCTGGTTCTATGAAACAGAAAGTAAGATGCATAGCTTTTTTTTTTTTTTAAGTTGCATAGCTTTTAATTTTCTTTGCTATTCTCAGAAGACTTTAGTATAATCCAAGTTTTCTCACAACATTTGAAGTCTGTGCTAAGAAATAACATAAGGCAAGTTTGTTTCAACATAGTACATAGCTTCACTAAAGAGAATCCTTTTTAAATCTCTTTTTTTTTCAACAGAAATCCTAAAATGTACAGGGAGTAACTGAAGAGACAAAGTGATTTGTCCTTAACAGCAGTGTTTATTTATATGTTTCATTTTCAGAAACATGTTCCTATATAATAGGTGCCCCAAAATTGCTGCGGAAATGGTGTACATATTTAGAAAGCCCCTATTTATGTTAGACATGTTGTTTTGACAATTTAAGAATTTTTTTTTAATTTTAAAATTTTATTTTACTTACTTTTTATACAGCAGGTTCTTATTAGTTACCTATTTTATACATATTAGTGTATATATGTCAAACCCAGTCTCCCAATTAATCCTACCACCATCACCACCCACCACCACTTTCCCCCCTTGGTGTCCATACATTTGTTCTCTATAACTGTGTCTCTATTTCTGCCCTGCAAACCAGTTCATCTGTACCATTTTTCTAGGTTCCACATATATGCATTAATATACAATATTTGGTTTTCTCTTTCTGACTTACTTCACTCTGTTTGAAGGTCTCTAGATTCATCCACATCTCTACAAATGACGCAATTTTGTTCCCTTTTATGGCTGAGTAATATTCCATTGTATATATGTACCACATTTTCTTTATCCTTTCGTCTGTCCATGGGCATTTAGGTTGCTTCCATGAACTGGCTATTGTAAATAGTGCTGCAATGAATATTGGGACGCTAGTGTCTTTTTGAAATATGGTTTTCTCTGGGTACGTGCCAGGTAGTGGGATTGCTGGGTCATATGGTAATTCTATTTTTAGTTTTTTAAGGAACCTCCATACTATTCTCCATAGTGGCTGTATCAATTTACATTCCCATGAACAGTGCAAGAGGGTTCCCTTTTCTCCACACCCTCTACAGAATTTATTGTTTGTAGATTTTCTGATGATGCCCATTTTAACTGGTGTAAGGTGATACCTCTTTGCAGTTTTGACTTGCATTTCTCTAATAATTAGTGATGTTGAGCAGCTTTTCATGTACTTTTGTCCATCTGTATGTCTTCTTTGGAGAAATGTCTATTTAGGTCTTCTGCTCATTTTTTGATTGGGTTCTTTGTTTCTTTAATATCCAGCTGCATGTGCTGTTTATATATGTTGGAGATTAATCCTTTGTCTGTTGATTCATTTTCAAATATTATCTCCCATTCTGAGGGTTAGCTTTTCATCTTATTTGCAGTTTCCTTTGCTGTGAAAAAACTTTTAAGTTTCACTAGGTCCCATTTGTTTACTTTTGTTTTTATTTCCATAACTCTAGGACATGGATTAAAAAAGGTCTTGCTGTGATTTATGTCAAAGAGAGTTCTTCCTATGTTTTCCTCTCAGAGTTTTATAGTGTCCAGTCTTATGTTTAGGTCTCTAATCCATTTTGAGTTTATTTTTGTGTATGGTGTTAAGGAGTGTTCTAATCTCATTCTTTTACATGTAACTGTCCAGTTCTCCCAGCACCACTTATTGAAGAGACTGTCTTTTCTCCATTGTATATCCTTGCCTCCTTTGTCATAGATTAGTTGACCATAGGTGCATGGGCTTATCTCTCGCCTTTCTATCCCATTCCATTGATCTATATTTCTGTTTTTGTCCCAGTACCATATTGTCTTGATTACTGTAGCTTTGTAATATATTCTGAAATCTGGGAGCCTGATTCCTCCAGCTCTGTTGTCTTCCCTCAAGACTGCTTTGGCTAATCGGGGTCTTTTGTGTCTCCAAACAAATTCTAAGATTTCTTGTTCTAGTTCTGTAAAAAAGGCCATTGGTAGTTTGATTGGGATTGCAATGAATCTGTAGATTGCTTTGGGTAGTATAGTCATTTTCACAATATTGATGCTTCCAATCCAAGAACATGGTATATCTCTCCATCTGTTGGTATCATCTTTAATTTCTTTCATCAGTGTCTTATAGTTTTCTGCATACAGGTCTTTTGTCTCCCTAGGTAGGTTTATTCCTAGGTATTTTATTCTTTTTGTTACAAAAGTAAATGGGATTGTTTCCTTATTTCTCCTTCAGATTTTTCATTATTAGTGAATAGGAATGCAAGAGCTTTCTGTGCATTAATTTTGTATCCTGCAACTTTACCAAATTCATTGATTAGCTCTAGTATTTTTCTTGTAGCCTCTTTAGGATTCTCTATGTATAGTATCATGTCATTTGCAGACAGTGACAGTTTTATTTCTACTTTTCCAATTTGTATTTCTTTTTCTTCTCTGATGGACATCCTTGTCTCGTTCTTGATCTTAGAGGAAATGCTTTCAGTTTTTCACCATTGAGAATCATGTTTACTGTGGGTTTTTCATATATAGCCTTTATTATGTTGAGGTAGCTTCCCTCTATGCCCATTTTCTGATGAGTTTTTATTATAAATGGGTGTAGAATTTTGTCAAAAGTTTTTCTTCATCTATTGAGAGGATCCTCTGTTTTTTCTTCTTCAAGTTGTTGATATGATGTATCACATTGATTGATTTGCGTATATTGAAGAATCCTTGCATCCGTGAGATAAATCCCACTTGACCATGATGCATGATCCTTTTAATGTGTTGTTGGATTCTGTTTGCTAGCATTTGTTGAGGGTTTTTTCATCTATATTCATGAGTGATTTTGGTCTGAAATTTCCTTTTTTTGTAGTATCTTTTTCTGGTTTTGGTCTCAGGGTGATGTTGGCCTCATAGAATGAGTTTGGGAGTGTTCTTTCCTCTGCAATGTTTTGGAAGAGTTTGAGAATGATGGGTGTTATCTCTTCTCTAAATGTTTAATAGAATTTACCTGTAAAGGCACCTGGTTCTGGACTTTTGTTTTTTGGAAGATTTTAATCGCAGCTTCAATTTCATTACTTGTGATTGGTCTGTTCATATATTCTGTTTCTTCCTCATTTCTTGGAAGGTTATACCTTTCTAAGAAATTGTCCATTACTTCCAGGTTGTCCATTTCATTGGGTAGAGTTGCTTTAGTAGTCTCTTATGATGTTATGTATTTCTGCAGTGTCTGTTGTAACTTCTCCTTTTTCATTTCTAATTTTATTGATATGAGTCCTCTCCCTCTTTTACTTGATGAGTCTGACTAAAGGTTTATCAATTTTGTTTTTCTTCTCAAAGAACCAGCTTTATTATTATTGATCTTTGCTATTGTTTTCTTTTTTTATATTTCATTTATTTCTGCTCTGATCTTTATGATTTCTTTCCTTCTACTAAGTTTGGGTTTTGTTTGTTCTTCTTTCTCAACTTCCTTTAGGTGTAAGGTTAGATTTTTTATTTGAGATTTTTCTTGTTTCTTTTGGTAGGCTTATATTGCTGTAAACTTCCCTCTTAGAACTGCTTTTGCTGCATCCCATAGGTTTTGGATCATCGTGTTTTCATTGTCATTTGTCTCTAGGTATTTTTTGATTTCCTCTTTGATTTCTTCAGTGATTTCTTAGTTATTTAGTAACATATTGTTTAGCCTCCACGTGTTTGTGTTTTAAAAAATTTTTTTTCCCTGTAATTGATTTCTAATCTCATAACTTTGTGGTCGGAAAAGATGCTTGATATGATTTCAATTTTCTTAAATTTACTGATCTTGATATTTGACCCAAGATGTGGTCTATCCTGGAGAATGTTCCATGTGCACTTGAGAGGAAAGTGTAATCTGTTGTTTTTGGATGGAATGTCCTATAAATATCAATTAAATCTATCTAATCTATTGTGTCATTTAAAGATTGTGTTTCCTTATTAATTTTCTGTCTGGATGATCTGTTCATTGGTTTATGTGAAGTGTTATGTCCCCCACTATTATTGTGTTACTGTCAATTTCCACTTTCATAGCTGTTAGCAGTTGCCTTATGTACTGAGGTGCTCCTATGTTGGGTGCATATATATTTATAATTGTTATATATTCTTCTTTGAGTGCCTCCTTGATCATTATGCATCTTGTAACATTCTTTATTATAAAGCCTATTTTATCTGATATGAGTATTGCTACTCCAGCTTTCTTTTGATTTCCATTTGCATGGAATATCTTTTTCGATCCCCTCACTTTCAGTCTGTATGTGTCCCTAGGTCTGAAGAGGGTCTCCTGTAGCATATATATGTGTCTTGTTTTTTATCCATTCAGCCAGTCTATGTCTTTTGGTTGGAGCATTTAATCCATGCACGTTTAAAGTAATAATCAATATGTATATTCCTATTACCATTTTCTTAATTATTATGGGTTTGTTTTTGTAGGTCCTTTTCTTATCTTGTGTTTTCCACTCAGAGAAGTTCCTTTAGCATTTGGTGTATAGCTGGTTTGGTGGTGCTGAATTCTCTTAGCTTTTGCTTGCCTGTAAAGCTTTTGTTTTCTCCATCAAATCTGAATGAAATCCTTGCTGGATAGAGTAATCTTGGTTGTAGGTTCTTCCCTTTCATCACTTTCAATATATCGTGACACTCCCTTCTAACCTGTGACGTTTCTGCTGAGAAATCAGCTGTTAACCTTATGGGAATTTCCTTGTATGTTATACACCATTTTTCCCTTGTTGCTTTCAATCATTTTTGTCTTTAATTTTTGTCATTTTGATTACTATGTGTCTCAGCATGTTACTCCTTGGGTTTGTCCTGCCTGGCTGTCTCTGCGATTCCTGGACCTGAGTGGCTATTTGCTTTCCCATGTTAGGGAAGTTTTTGACTATAATCTCTTCAAATATTTTCTCGGGTCCTTTCTCTCTCTCTTCTTCTTCTGGGACCCCTATAATGTGAGTGTTGTTGCTTTTAATGTTGTCCCAGAGGTCTCTTAGGCTGTCTTCATTTATTTTCATTATTTTTTCTTTATTCTCTTCTGTGGCAGTGAATTCCACCTTTCTGTCTTCCAGGTCCCTTATCTGTTCTTCTGCCTTAGTTATTCTGCTATTGATTCTTTCTAGTGGATTTTTCATTTTATTTATTGTATTGTTCATCTCTGTTTGCTTGTTCTTTAATTCTTCCAGGTGTTTCTTCTTTAATTCTTCCAGATCTTTGTTACACATTTCTTGTATCTTCTCGATCTTTGCCTCCATTCTTTTTCCAAGGTCCTGGATCATCTTTACTATCATTATTCTGTATTCTTTTTCTGTAAGGTTGCTTATCTCCACTTCATTTAGTTGTTTTTCTGGGGTTTTATCTTTTTCCTTCAACTGTTACAAAGTCCTCTGCTTTTTCATTTTGTCTATCTTTCTGTGAATGTGGTTTTCCTTCCACAGGCTGCAGAATTGTAGTTCTCATTGCTTCTGCTGTCTGTAAGAAAAATTTCTTAATTAAAATGAACACCATTCTGACTTCTCAGCAAAGTCAGTAATCGAGAATATTTGGTATGTATTATTTAAACATTTAATCTCATATATAATTTCAGGATCATAGTCAATATATTTCTTAACAAGGAATATAATCTCAAACATGTAGTCAAAATGCTTGAAGGAATGATAGGCCTGAAATCTAAATAAATTTATCTATGCAGTTGCCTATAGATTGTCTTTTAGCATAATTGTCACTTGTTAATTTTGAAATGATGCTTATAAAGAGAACATTGCAATGTGATATCAGAAGTACAAATTTATTCTTCCTTTAATTATATGAAAGGCACTTTGACAATTATCTTATGACATGAGTCCAAAAGACTTACTTCCTGATAACAATATTCGTAATTACCATTTATTTGCACATACTTATTTTGCTAGGCTATTCATGTTCATTGTCTCTATGCTTACAGCAACCACACGGAACTGTCTTCTTTTTGTAGATGAGAAGTACGTTTGTCAAGATAGTATGGATATGCCATATTAATAAATGATCTCCAAATCTCAGTGATTTATGAAAAACAATAGTTTATTTCTTGCTCAAGAAAATTCTGCTATGGTCTAGGTGACTTGTCAGCTGTTGTCCATGAGGTAATTCAGGAATTAAGTCTTCTGGGATTTTTGTGAGTTTACTATTTCAGCAGGGGGCCTCCACACTACCAAGGACAGAGAAAAGAACACAACACAGAGATCACACTGAAAAACACAGTCTCACTCTATGCTTCACCATAAAAATGACACATGTCAATTCACAACACTTTCCCCAAACCTTGTCATATGGATATGAATAACTGGAAATGGGACTGAAAATGAAAGACAAAATATGTAAAGTTTAATGAATATTATCTACTCTGACAAGCGGTGAGAACATTAAGTCTCAGATCAGTCCAGTAACTTGTCTAGAGTGTACAGCCAGTGTTCTGTTACCAAACATACAGCATTTCTTGTATATTGGTGTACCCTCCTTTATTGGAGAATAATATACATGGAGAAACTTGAATGGTCTTTTATTCTGTTATAGCATGCACATACGGGTAATGAAATTATATATAATGACACACATAGGGTAGGCACAAATTAAATATTTCTGTCTTTCACAGAAATATTCATAATATTTTGAAGATTTTATAGTTATTAGGAAAGGTGGAATTCGACTTTAAAATGATTCATCATTTGATCACATTTTCACAGACATTTCAGGGTTGAACATGTTCTCTAAGGTCTTGGAATCCAACTAATACATGAACTCTTTCTATAACAGGTCTACCAAAGTCCTTACTATTCTAAAGGAGAAAGTAGAGATCATTTAGGGTCAGCGACATCTGATTTGAATCCTGATTGACTGTAGTGGTGACAGTGATGTTAATTACTACATATTGAGTGCTGAGTTGGGGATCATAATAAGTACTCTATGATATTACTTTAATTATTCATACAGAGAACACTATGAGGTAGGTACTATAATTATCCCCATATCACATTTCAGTAAATGGAGACCCAGAGAGATGATGTTACTTGTGTTGAGATTCACAATGAGATTGGTCAGATACCATGGTCCTGGCTGCAATTATCCTCAATTGTCCTGACCACTAACTAGTTTTCTGACATCTTGCACAACTTACTTTTTTTGGATCTTAGTTACTTCACAGTATATGTCAGGATGCCTGCTAAGGTACAGTTTTTCCATCTTGTAACTATTCTTTTATAGTGATTGGTGTTCTTATGATTTTCTTTATCATTGACAGATATCACCTTGTTAGATTTAGTTCATCTGATCCATTATCCATAAGCTTTACTATCACCTCCAGATTACTTCTTATTTATTGAAGTTAAGAATATTTTTTATGTATATCACGTTATATTTACAAAGTATATCAAATTCAACATTTTGAATGTTGAATGTTATCTTCTCACAATAATTCTCATAACAATTTCTACTTCACTAGCCACCCTTCTTTCTTCTTTGTAAGATCTT
The DNA here is from genome assembly GCF_059928025.1 of Delphinapterus leucas. Classification (NCBI taxonomy): domain Eukaryota; kingdom Metazoa; phylum Chordata; class Mammalia; order Artiodactyla; family Monodontidae; genus Delphinapterus; species Delphinapterus leucas. Next base: position 74,853,426 of record NC_143135.1, read on the forward strand.
TTTCATGTATTCAACAACTTCTCAATGTTTGAGTACCTGAAGACTTCATCCTGGGTCACCTTTTCATCTCTATTTACAACCTCTCCGGAAGACGTTTTCTCTACTTCTAGGCTGTTAATTCCCTTGACATGCTGGATACTTCCAAATTTGCTTTTTTACCACCAGCCTGTCCATTGAGCTTCATCTTCCCATATCCAGCTTCTCACTCAACTTTGTCTTTTGGATGGCTAATAGGTATCTCTCATTTACAGTGTCCAAAAGTGGAGACTGAGTTTCCCCTCTAAAGATTTCACTGTCTTTATTTATTATTATTATTTGTAGCAAATAGTTGAAAACAAAAATTTTAAAAGGTTATGTGGGCCCAGGCATCTAATATGTCACATGTCAAAGAGTACTCACTCAGATCATGCCAGATAAATGATGATCTTCAATGATACAAATATGTGATTTCCTTAAAGTCATACAGTGAGCAAGGGCTGGTATGGGAATTGCAGGAGGATTTGTTGCTATGTATTTCTAAGATGTTTTTTATTTACGTGATCACCTAAAATTTGATTTCAAACATTACTGTATAATATTTAATAAATATGTGTTTTATGACAAAGTTAATTGTGGAAATTAATCCACAAGAGTGTGATTAAATTATATAAAATTAATTGTAACATTAACAATATAAAATGCTTAAAAAATATTTTTCATTTTATATAGCTTTTTCATTGTTTAGCTGACCATAAAATATTTCCAAAGTAATGAATTTAAAAGAGTAAAAGGTCTACAGAAAATTATAAAAACCTCTTAAATTTCCATCACTATGAGGCAATCACTAACATATTTCCTATTTAACTTTTTCTATTTTTTATAGGTGAGATCATGTTCAATATACAGTAGGGTATCCTGTTTTTTTTGCTTAGCATAAGAGTGTTTATATGTCAAATGCTTATAAACCATTATTTTAGAGCTACGTTTAAACTAACAAGTAAGGATTTAGTCATGGTAGAATATTAATAGTCAAATAAAAATGATTTATTCTGGGTCACCTTAAGATGCACCTCAACTTCACAAATTCCCAATTGATTCAACAAATACTTAATGGGACATAATGACAATACAGCTGACCCTCAGTATCTAAGGAGGTTTAGTTCCAGGACCTACCAAGGGATACCAAAATCCGAGTATGCTCAAGTTCCTTAAAATTGTATAGTATTTGCATATAACCTATGAGCATGATCCCATATACTTTAAGTCATCTCTAGATTATTTATAATACCTAACACAGTGTAAATACTATGTAAATAGTTGTCAGTGCATGGTAAACTCAAGTTTTGTTTTCTTGGAACTTTTTGGGGTTTTTTTCCAAATATTTTTGACCCATGGTGGTTGAATCCATGGATGAAGAACTCATGGATATAGAGGGTCAACTGTATTTAATGATAACTTATTTCATATTTCAGGAATCCTTTTGTAAAATGAAGATTTTTAAAGAATAAATGAGAACATTTATGCTGTTTACTATAGGTTTGAGCTTACTATAAGGAAATATTATCTCTATTTCACCAGTGAAGATACTAAAGTAAAAAAAGAATGTGTCGCATACTTAATGTCTCCCAGCCAGTAATTTTTCAATGGTAATTGTTGGTTCTGACTTCAGAACCTGGGCTCCTAAAACACAATTCTGTGTCCCCTAAAGGATCGTCAGATGTCTTCTCACCACTCTATTATTTTCCTTGGTTTCTTGCTTCTTCTTATTCCCTTGTTATCCCTCTCCCTTTCCTCTCTCTCTCACACAAATACATAATTTTTTAAAAGCTCATTTCATTTCTTAATTTCTAAATACATCATCATGTTTCAAAAACATGAAAGTATATTAAAAATATGTTTTCTCCCAAAGCCCTGATGTTTTGTCCATTGAGGTCTTCCACTCAGTGTCACAGTTAATTATTCATTAATTTTTGTGTGTCAATCCAGAATTTTTAATGTATATATAAATACATATGCTTCTGGCATTTGTTTAATAGCATATCAACATTGTGCATTAATTGCCATGTTCCAGGGCTGTGTTAACTTTTTTTTTTTCTTCCCTCTTGCATCTCTCTCCCTCCCACCATCCCTATCCCACCATTCCAGGTGGTCACAAAACACCAAGCTGACCTCCCTGTGCTATGTGGCTGCTTCCCACTAGCTATCTACCTTACACTTGGTAGTGTATATATGTCCATGCCTCTCTCTCGCTTTGTCACAGCTTACCCTGCCCCCGCCCCATATCCTCAAGTCCATTAACTAGTAGGTCTGTGTCTTTATTCCTGTTTTAACCCTAGGTTCTCCATGACATATTTTTTTCTTAAGTTCCATATACAAGTGTTAGCATACGGTATTTGTCTCTCTCTTTCTGACTTATTTCACTCTGTATGACAGACTCTAGGTCTATCCACCTCATTACAAATATCTCAACTTCATTACCTTATATGGCTGAGTAATATTCCATTGTATATATGTACCACATCTTCTTAATCAATTCATCCAATGATGGACACTTAGGTTGTTTCCATCTCTGGGCTATTGTAAATAGGGCTGCAATGAATATTTTGGTACATGACTATTTTTGAATTATGGTTTTCTCAGGGTGTATGCCCAGTAGTGGGATTGCTGGGTCATATGGTAGTTCTATTTGTAGTTTTTAAAGGAACATCCATACTGATCTCCACAGTTGCTGTATCAATTTACATTCCCACCAACAGTGTAAGAGGGTTCCCTTTTCTCCACACCCTCTCCAGCATTTATTGTTTGTAGGTTTTTTGAAGATGGTCTTTCTGACCGGTGTGAGATGATATCTCATTGTAGTTTTCATTTGCATTTCTCTAATGATTAATAATGTTGAGCATTCTTTCATGTGTTTGTTGGCAGTCAGTATATCTTCTTTGGAGAAATGTCTATTTAGTTCTTCTGTCCATTTTTGGATTGGGTTGTTTGTTATTTTGTTGTTAAGCTGCATGAGCTGCTTATAAATTTTGGAGATTAATCCTTTGTCAGTTGCTTCATTTGCAAATATTTTCTCCCATTCTGAGGGTTGTCTTTTGGTCTTGTATATGGTTTCCTTTGCTGTGCAAAAGCTTTTAAGGTTCATTAGGTCCCATTTATTTATATTTGTTTTTATTTCCATTTCTCTAGGAGGTGGGTCAAAAAGGATCTTGCTGTGATTTATGTCACAGAGTGTCTTGCCTATGTTTTCTTCTAAGAGTTTGATAGTTTCTGGGCTTATATTTAGGTCTTTAATCCATTTTGAGCTTATTTTTGTATATGGTGTTAGGGAGTGATCTAATCTCATACTTTTACATGTACCTGTCCAGTTTTCCCAGCACCATTTATTGAAGAGGCTGTCCTTTCTCCACTGTACATTCCTGCTTCCTTTATCAAAGATAAGGTGACCATATGTGTGTGGGTTTATCTCTGGGCTTTCTATACTGTTCCATTGACCTATCTTTCTGTTTTTGTGCCAGTACCATACTGTCTTGATTACTGTAGCTTTGTAGTATAGTCTGAAGTCAGGAAGCCTGATTCCTCCAGCTACATTTTTCATTCTCAATATTGCTTTGGCTATTTGGGGTCTTTTGTGTTTCCATACAAATTGTGAAATTTTTTGTTCTAGTTCTGTGAAAAATGCCAGTGATAGTTTGATAGGGATTGCATTGAATCTGTAGATTGCTTCGGGTAGTAGAGTCATTTTCACAATGTTGATTCTTCCAATCCAAGAACATGGTATGTCTCTCCATCTAATTGTATTGTCTTTAATTTCTTTCATCAGTGTCTTATAATTTTGTGGATATAGGTCTTTTGTCTCCTTAGGTAGGTTTATTCCTAGATATTTTATTCTTTTTGTTGCATTGGTAAATGGGAGTGTTTTCTTGATTTTGCTTTCAGATTTTTCAACATTAGTGTGTAGGAATGCCAGAGATTTCTGTGAATTAATTTTGTATCCTGCTACTTTACCAAATTCATTGATTAGCTCTAGTAGTTTTCTGGTAGCATCTTTAGGAGTTTCTATGTATAGTATCATGTCATCTGCAAACAGTGATAGCTTTACTTCTTTTCTGATTTGGATTCCTTTTATTTCCTTTTCTTCTCTGATTGCTATGGCTAAAACTTCCAAAACTATGTTGAATAAGAGTGGTGAGAGTGGGCAATCTTGTCTGGTTCCTGATTTTAGTGGAAATGCTTTCAGTTTTTCACCATTGAGAATGATGCTGTCTGTGGGTTTGTCATATATGGCCTTCATTATGTTGAGGAAAGTTCCCTCTATGCCTACTTTCTGCAGGGTTTTTATCATAAATGGGTGTTGAATTTTGTCAAAAGCTTTCTCTGCATCTATTGAGATGATCATATGGTTTTTCTCCTTCAATTTGTTAATATAGTGTATCACATTGATTGATTTGCATATATTGAAGAATCCTTGCATTCTTGGAATAAACCCCACTTGATCATGGTGTATGATCCATTTAATGTGCTGTTGGATTCTGTTTGCTAGTATTTTGTTGAGGGTTTTTGCATCTATCTTCATCAGTGATATTGGCCTGTAGTTTTGTTTCTTTGTGACATCCTTGTCTGGTTTTGGTATCAGGGTGATGGTGGCCTCGTAGAATGAGTTTGGGAGTGTTCCTCCCTCTGTTATACCTTGGAAGAGTTTGAGAAGGATAGGTGTTAGCTCTTCTCTCAATGTTTGATAGAATTCACCTGTGAAGCCATCTGGTCCTGGGCTTTTGTTTGTTGGAAGTTTTTTTTTTTTTTTTTTTGCTGTTGGAAGATTTTTAATCACAGTTTCAATTCCAGTGCTTGTGCTTAGTCTGTTCATATTTTCTATTTCTTCCTGATTCAGTCTTTGCAGGAGGTGCATTTCTAAGAATGTGTCCATTTCTTCCAGGTTGTCCATTTTATTGGCATAGAGTTGCTTGTAGTAATCTCTCATGATCTTTTGTATTTCTGCAGTGTCAGTTGTTACTTCTCCATTTTCATTTCTAATTCTATTGATTTGAGTCTTCTCCCTTTTTTTCTTGATGAGTCTGGCTAATGGTTTATCAATTTGTTTTTATCTTCTCAAAGAACCAGCTTTTAGTTTTATTGATCTTTGCTATCATTTCCTTCATTACTTTTTCATTTATTTCTGATCTAATTTTTATGATTTCTTTCCTTCTGCTAACTTTAGTTATTTTTTTTTCTTCTTTCCCTAATTGCTTTATGGGTAAGGTTACGTTGTTTATTCGAGATGTTTCCTGTTTCTTAAGGTAGGATTGTATTGCTATAAACTTCCCTCTTAGAACTGCTTTTGCTGCATCCCATATATTTTGGGTCGTCGTGTATCCATTGTCATTTGTTTCTAGGTATTTTTTTAATTTCCTCTCTGATTTCTTCAGTGATCACTTCATTATTAAGTAGTGTATTGTTTAGCCTCCATGTGTTTGTATTTTTTACAGATCTTTTCCTGTAATTGATATCTAGTCTCGTAGCGTTGTGGTCGGAAAAGATACTTGATACAATTTCAATTTTCTTAAATTTCCCAAGGCTTGATTTGTGACCCAAGATATGATCTATCCTGGAGAATGTTCCATGAGCACTAGAGAAACATGTGTATTGTGTTGTTTTTGGATGGAATGTCCTATAAATGTCAATTAAGTCCATCTTGTTTAACGTATCATTTAAAGCTTGTGTTTCCTTATTTATTTTCATTTTGGATGATCTGTCCATTGGTGAAAGTGGGTGTTAAAGTCCCCTTCTATGAATGTGTTACTGTCGATTTCACCTTTTATGGCTGTTAGTATTTGCCTTATGTATTGAGGTGCTCCTATGTTGGGTGCATAAATATTTACAATTGCTATATTTTCTTCTTGGATTGATCCCTTGATCATTATGTATTGCCTTTCTTTGTCTCTTCTAATAATTTTTATTTTAAAGTCTATTTTTTCTGATATGAGAATTGCTACTCCAGCTTTCTTTTGGTTTCCATTTGCATGGAATATCTTTTTCCATCCCCTTACTTTCAGTCTGCATGTGTCTCTAGGTCTGAAGTGGGTCTCTTGTAGACAGCAAATATACAGGTTTTGTATTTGTATCCATTCAGCCAATCTGTGTCTTTTGGTGGGAGCATTTAGTCCATTTACATTTAAGGTAATTATCGATATGTATGTTCCTATTCCATTTGCTTAATTGTTTTGGGTTCTTTATTGTAGGTCTTTTCCTTCTCTTGTGTTTCTTGCCTAGATAAGTTCCTTTAGCATTTGTTGTAAAGCTGGTTTGGTGGTGCTGAACTCTCTCTGCTTTTGATTGTCTGTAAAGGTATTAATTTCTCCATCAAATCTGAATGAGATCCTTGCTAAGTAGAGTAATATTCTTTGCAGATTTTTCTCCTTCATCACTTTAAATATGTCCTGCCAGTCCCTTCTGGCTTGCAGAGTTTCTGCTGAAAGATCAGCTGTTAACCTTATGGAGATTCCCGTGTGTGTTATTTGTTGTTTTTCCCTTGCTGCTTTTAATATGTTTTCTTTACATTTAATTTTTGACAGTTTGATTAATATGTGTCTTGGTGTATTTCTCCTTGGATTTATCCTGTATGGGACTCTCTGTGCTCCCTGGACTTGATTAACTATTTCCTTTCTCATATTAGGAAAGTTTTCAACTATAATCTCTTCAAATATTTTCTCAGTCCCTTTCTTTTTCTCTTCTTCTTCTGGAACCCCTATAATTTGAATGTTGGTACGTTTAATGTTGTCCCAGAATTCTCTGAGACTGTCCTCAGTTCTTTTCATTCTTTTTTCTTTATTCTGCTCTGCAGTATTTATTTCCACTATTTTATCTTCCAGGTCCCTTATCCGTTCTTCTGCCTCAGTTATTCTGCTATTGATCCCATCTAGAGTATTTTTAATTTCATTTATTGTGTTGTTCATCATTGTTTGTTTCATCTTCAGTTCTTCTAGGTCCTTGTTAAATGTTTCTTGCTTTTTGTCTATTTTATTTTCAATATTTTGGATCACATTTACTATCATTATTCTGAATTCTTTTTCAGGTAGACCGCCTATTTCCTCTTCATTTGTTAGGTCTGGTGGGTTTTTATCTTGCTCCTTCATCTGTTGTGTATATTTCTGTCTTCTCATTTTGCTTATCTTACTGTGTTTGGGGTCTCCTTTTTCCAGGCTTTAGTTTTGTAGCTCCCGTTGTTTTTGGTGTCTGTCCCCAGTGGCTAAGGTTGGTTCAGTGGGTTGTGTAGGCTTCCCAGTGGAGGCGACTAGTGCCTGTGTTCTGGTCTATGAGGCTGTATCTTTTCTCTAGTTGGGCAGGTCCACATCTGGTGGTGTGTTCTGTGATGTCTGTGGGCTTATTATGATTTTGGGCGCCTCTCTGTTAATGGGTGGGGTTGTGTTTCTGTCTTGCTAGTTGTTTGGTGTAGGATGTCCTGCACTGTAGCTTGCTGGTTGTTGAGTGAAGCTGGGTGCTGGTGTTGAGATGGAGATCTCTGGGAGATTTTCACAATTTGATATTATGTGGAGCTGGGAGATCTCTTGTGGACCAGTGTCCTGAAGTTGGCTCTCCTAACTCAGAGGCACAGCACTGACTCCTGGCTGCAGCACTAAGAGCCTTTCATCCACACAGCTCAGAAGAAAAGGGAGAATATGTAGAAAGAAAGAATTAGTAGAAGTAGAAAGGAAGAAAAAGAAAAAAACAAAGAAAGAAAAGAGGGAGGGAGGGAGGAACGAAGGAAAGAGGGAAGGAAGGATAAAAAGAAAGAAGATAAAGTAAAGTAAAATAAAGTAAGATAAAATATAATAAAGTTATTAAAAAATAATTATTAAGAGAATAAAAAAACGGGTGAATAGAACCCTATGACAAATGGTGGAAGCAAAGCTATACAGACAAAGTCTCACACAGAAGCATACACATACACACTCACAGAAAGAGGAAAAGGGGGAAAATCATAAATCTTGCTCTCAAAGCCCACCTCCTCAATTTGGGATGAATCATTGTCTAAAGGAGGGAAGGAAGGAAAGAAAGAATGAAGATAAAGTAAAATTAAAAAGTTATTAAAATAAAAAGTAATTATTAAGAAAAAAATTAAAACAAAACAAAACAAAACAAAAACGGATGGGTAGAACCCTAGGACAAATGGTGGAAGCAAAGCTATACAGAGAAAATCTCACACAGAAGCATACACACACACACACACACACACACTCACAAAAAGAGGAAAAGGGGATAAAAATCATAAATCTTGCTCTCAAAGTCCTCCTCCTTAATTTGGGATGATTCGTCGTCTCTCCATGTATTCCACAGATGCAGGGTACATTAAGTTGATTGTGGAGCTTTAATCCGCTGCTTCTGAGGCTGCTGGGAGAGATTTCCCTTTCTCTTCTTTGTTCTCACAGCTCCCAGGAGCTCAGCTTTGGATTTGGCCCCGCCTCTGTGTGTAGGTCGCCGGAGGGTGTCTGTTCTTTGCTCAGACAGGACGGGGTTAAAGGAGCCGCTGATTTGGGGGCTCAGGCATGGGGGAGGGAGGGGCGAGCCTGCGGCGGCAGAGGTCAGTGTGACGTTGTATCAGCCTGAAGCACACTGTGCGTCCTCCCGGGAAGTTGTCCCTGGATCCCGGGACCCTGGCAGTGGTGGGCTGCACAGGCTTCCCAGAAGAGGGGTGTGGATAGTGACCTGTGCTTGCACACAGGCTTCTTGGTGGTGGCAGCAGCAGCCTTAGCATCTTATGCACGTCTCTAGTGTCCACATTTTTAGCCACGGCTCGTGCCTGTCTCTGGAGCTCCTTTAAGCGGCACTCTTAATCCCCTCTCCTCGCGCACCAGGAAACAAAGAAGGAAGAAAAAGTCTCTTGCCTCTTCGGCAGCTCCAGACTTTTCCCGGACTCCCTCCCAGCCAGCTGTGGTGCACTAACCCCCTGCAGGCTGTGTTCACGTCACCAACCCCAGTCCTCTCCCTGTGCTCCGACGGAAGTCCAAGCCTCAGCTCCCAGCCCCACCCACCCTGGCAGGGGAGCAGAGAAGCCTCTCAGGCTGGTGAGTGCTGGTCGGCACCGATCCTCTGTGCGGGAATCTCTCCAGTTTGCCCTCCGCACCCCTGTGGCTGTGCTTTCCTCCACGGCCTTGAAGCTTTCCCCCTCCACCACCTGCAGTCTCCGCCCACGAAGGGGCTTCCTAGTGTGTGGAAACCTTTCTTCCTTCACAGCTCCCTCCCATTGGTGCAGGTCCCGTCCCTATTCTTTTGTCTCTGTTTATTCTTTTTTCTTTTGCCCTACCCAGGTACGTGGGGGGTTTCTTGCCTTTTGGGAGGTCTGAGGTCTTCTGCCAGTGTTCAGTAGGTGTTCTGTAGGAGTTGTTCCACGTGTAGATGTATTTCTGGTGTATCTGTGGGGAGGAAGTTGATCTCCACGTTTTACTCTTCCACCATCTTCCCGGAAGTCCCCGGCTGTGTTAACTCTTATGTACAATATCAAAATATAGCCTGAGAGGGCTCTGATTGTATTGGAACTCCACAGAACTGGTGGTAGGTAGTGAACAAAATAAACAAATACATATCATAAATTAATAAATTTATGATTGTGCTAAGCACTGTGGAACAAAAATAAGAGCAGAACCTGGAATACAATTTGATATGTGAGAAATCTTTATTTTCGATAGAATGACCTAAGTGATGAGAAGGATTAGGTGTGTAAAAATGTGCATAAAAAAATATCCAAGTGAGAGAAATAAATTTGTATTAAAAGTCCAAATGTCAAAGCAACTTTTACATACTCAAGGAATTAAAAGAAAACCAGTATGGTTATAGCACAGAGAGTTGCAGGAGAGGAGAGATGAAATTAGGAGTCAGATCAGGGTTAGTTCATGTAGGTGTGTAGGATGCCATATATAGTGTGGATTCAGGGACTGGATATGCACCTTTAAATTGAAGAAATGTTAAGATAAAAATTTAGGATCTCAGTCTCTAAATAGACCTGTTCAAATGTACCAAATTTAACTTTTAATAACACTACATATTTGTATCTATACCGAGGTATGTATTATATATTTATGTGTAGATAAGTGAAACTCATTTGCCTCATCCAACAATTAAGATTCTTAAATCAATGTATACAAGGAAGTACACTAGCATTTAGAATAGATTATAAAGTATGCAAATTATGTAGATCAATGCAGATGTGGGTGGAATAAAGAAAATTTAAAAATATAAAACAACATAGATAATTCAAACGAATTAGAAAAATAGTAAATATTAAAGCATTAAAATGATTGAATATAGCAATGAATATATTCATTTTTGTGTGTGTGTGTGGTTATGCTGAGGATTTAATTCACTCCAACACATTTCCTTAAGTTAAAAGAAATGTTTTCCTCACGTTTTTCCCATAATTTTCAGTAAATGAGGACAATTACATCTAGAAGTGATTCATCTTGATAAGTGATCTCATTAATTACAGCAGCAATTTTTAGTGAATTAGGTTTATTGGGACACTGCTGTGTTAAAAAGGGTATGTTTTTCTGTTGAAATTTTCTTATTAAGTTAATGACTTCTTGTGCAACTAAAATGACAGTTGAAGTTATTACTAACATTTAAAACCTAAACTTTTTTTTTTTTTCTCTTTGCGGTACGCGGACCTCTCACTGTTGTGGCCTCTCCCATTGCGGAGCACAGGCTCCAGATGCACATGTTCAGCGGCCATGGCTCATGGTCTCAGCCGCTCTGCGGCATGTGGGATCTTCCCGGACCGGGGCACGAACCCGTGTCCCCTGCATCGGCAGGTGGACTCTCAACCACTGCGCCACCAGGGAAGCCCCTTAAACTGTTTTGTATGCACATAAAACATAATTTGTTTCCTTGGTTTGGGTACCTATAATTGAGAAATTTCTCTGTTTATTTAAAAATGTTATTAAGAGAATATTTACATACCATTATACCTAACAGAAGTAGGCAACTTAGTTTTCCTAATCCACTGTGCTTCTTGCATAAATGTTCAGAATTGTCTGCCGGATAGCTATAGTTAAATAGATAACTCACCAGCTAAGCTGGATTGTGAAAACCTACAAATGTAATGTTATTCTTTTTCTGCCTGCTTCATATTTGGTGAAGTGAAATGAGGATCTTGGAAAGATTAGCAAGAGTAGAAAGAGCAAAGAGGGCTCATTTTGGGAGTGGAAATGGACCAGGTATGTGCAGGCCCAAAAGTCACGTCACATTCCATTGCCTAGAATTCAATCACATGACCACCATACCTAATTGCAGAGAAGCCTGGGAAATGCAGTTAGCCCTGTGCTAGTAAGAAGAAAAAAACACAGATTATGGTGAATCACTTGCAGCTTTTTCTACAATTGAGGTAATATTATGGCAGAGCAAGTAAGACAACATTTTGTATTTGACAACTTATTCTAAGGCTGAAGTTGTGTGGCCTTTGTGTTTTCTGTCTAGCAATCAATTTATAAATGATGCTTGCACTGCATCTCCAAAAAAGGTGTCAAAATATTGAGAGTAATTTATGTTGAGGACAGCTCAGTCTAGTTACCTCTTCTTAACCTGTATAAACAACTATATGTAGGGTTCTCTTCTGCTTTTTTTTTTTAAACCAGAACTTTATATAGACAACAAAAAACCTCTAGCAACAAGCAAAGTCTGTTTTGCCCTAATTTTATGTAGGACTTCCCTAGAACTTTCTAACATATGAACTATGAAACTCTCCCACACTAATATGCAGCATCTAACATTGTCTCTTGCTCTTTGCCTTGAACATGTGAATTATGTTCTGGGATAGACCATACATAATTTATTGAATGTGAAACTGCCAAACTGTCAGCTCCTATATAAGGGGCAGCTTTAAACTAGGATCATCTTCCTTTTGTTACTGATGACTGGATCCAGGTGAGCCAAAGTAACCAGAACTTGACCCAAAATATGAGTTGAGCCATTCAGATTGTCTTCACAAGAAATTAAATGAGAAATTTGGAGTGAATCAAACACTTAGGTATCTGAAGAAGGTATCTTGACTGTATTAGGTTCTCTAAACCACTGCGATAATCTTTCACATAGGCTCAAAATTAATTGCAAGGAAAAGACTAAACTATTTAAAATCATATTTAGTTTATTTTGAGTTCTGATACCACATTCTTTTCCATCAATGTCCAGCCCCACTAGACTAACAGATTGAGCTTTGGGCTAGCCTGTGTCCCTACTTTTCTTTCTCATTGGAGTGGGTGGGGAGTTGATTTCAGGAAAACAAGCTATGCTATCTCTCCATCAAATCCTGAGTCAGGTACAATTTCTGCTAGTGTTATGCCCTGATCGTCCTAAGTAGACTGCATTCCTACCGTTTTTGGTATTTTCATATTTTTCCTTGTATTGTAGTTATTTGTGTATGTGCCTTGCTAGCCTTGTTTCATGGCAAGTATTGGACTCATTTGGTTATTAAATATACCCATGTCAATCAAGAGTCAGAATTTTTTGTGAATATTATGGGGACATTGAGCTCAATGGGTCCTTTTTTCACTCTCTTTTATCTTAATCTTTATGATTTGATGTGATAATGTTTGTCAGTGCATGCTTGCATGCATGTGAATGCATGTCTATGACACTTAAGGTAGACCAAAGACATTAACATCATTGTTTTGAATTTGTAAAATCTAAGCTTTTTCTCCCCTCATCTATGCCCACCCCTGGGCGGCTGTGAGGAAAACAAACCATGCATTCCAAGCCTCTATGGTAAAGGAAAAAAGAAGCAGAGGGAAGATAATATAACCAGTAGTGATGAGAAATCTGTGGCCTGGGATCAAGTCTGTGAACCAAGTAGTATAAATCATGACTCCCTGAGAATGGTTAGAAGTTGAGGTGGCAGAATGGTAACATTCTGGGAAAGAGGTTGATCCATGTGATGGCATTATGATTGACTAGTCTTCCACATGTCTCACTGCTTATATATGATGTTAAAACATCCTCCAATTTTTTTTTCTTTTGTGGTGTCTAGGACTGTGCCACTAATATAGCAAGTGTTCAGAAACAGTTGTAAAAGGATAAAATAATTCACAAAAGAATTAATGTATGCGTTTGAAAGTGCTTTGAAAGTAAAAAAAAAAAATGATAAAGGTCATAGATGGAAGAATGTAAGGCAAAGATTGAAGTCCCTACTGGCTTGTTGGATAAAAGAATGTCTGCATCTACTCATCAAAATGCTCAAATGAAAACATGGAAATATTTTCTTTGATCCTAGCAGAGGTGGATCTGAATTACAAGTTATTCAGAATTATTAGCTGCTGCCCTTTTTCTTCTTTTTTATCTCCATATGTAATTGTGGTGAATTATTCAGAAAGATGCTGCAAGTCTCAAACAAATTATTGTTATTGATGTTTTATTATGCAAATATTTAAACATTGATTTTTTTTTGATAATGGGCAGCCTGTGTACATTTTGATGGCATTTTGACAACCCCTTTGCAATGTGTCACAAGTCAGTTTTTTGCTGACAGTCAAAACCAGAACTACAAGAAAAATGCAAATAGATGTCACTTCTCATTTGTAAGAGGCCTGAGAATTATGAATTTATAAATATTTAATAACGATGGGTCAAACGGAAATTTGCTCTTCCCATTACAGTTTATGTCTGTTTATGCATGTAGTATATAGAGAGAAGCTTTCCTGAGTCAGTGCTACATGGATTAAAAAAAATTAGAAACAAGATAATATTAGGTGGTTTTCTGGGAAATGGGTCATTGTCTGGTGAACTAAATATTGTACTTGGAGTACTTGTTTATGGATAATTAATTTTCCTCTGTCTGAAACAGATAGGACTTCCAGTGATATTAAAGTTTTTCCAATTTGAACATAAAAAATAATGACAATTTAGAATCTTTTCTATTTAGACTTCAAATAACTTTATTGAAAGCACTGTTTATTCACTATGGAGAATTTGCTGTAAAGTTGTATCAAGTCAGAAGTCAGCTACTTTTCAGAAAACAGTGTGTAAAATGAAGAAAAAATAAAGGAATAAAATATGAAGGCTTAAGTGATATTGTGATGTTTAATTAACAAGCACTTTTCAGAGTTATAAAGGATGACACTTGTGTGGGAAAAAGTGAAGAGCTGAAATGCCTAATCTTACCGTGTTTACACTTTCTATGAACTCACTAGTGAGGAAAAAAAAAAGTATGTGAAAACACCTAACATACATTTCTTCAATGATTGTCTATCCTACATTTCTTTTATAAGCAGATATAAAATTTACTGTTCACTTGTATCCACATTACTTTACAGGGAGAAAAATATTGTGTGCCTATCTAAGTGCTTTACCTTATTCTTCCTGAGTGAACACTTCAAAAGGCTGAGCGTAGATATATAGATATGTATATAGATACATACATTCATTCATATATTTTGTTTGTGTACATATATGTATCTATGTGCATATGTATTGTTTTGTTTAATATTTGTATTTGAAAAAATTAAAAGACCCTTACTTATTTTAATCTTTCAATTTGATTTTCTATTTTATTGAATATTTAACCTAAAATATATAATAGCATTTAAGATGAACTTACATCCAAGATTTAAAAAATACAGAGAAAGTAATGTGGGCAGTTTGGGTCATTTTAATAACTTTGATAAATTTCTTAGAAATTTAGAATAGCTTGAAATAAAGTGGAGTAAAATTCAGTCTTATCCCTTCCAGAGGAGCATGTGTGTGTGTGTTTAAAGTTCAGGTTATCTCTGAGATCTCTAATATATTTTTTTAATATCATTTTGCTTTACACATGGCCAAATCTAGTCTCTCTTTTTTCCAGTAAATATTCATGAAGCAAGAGTATCACCATAGTTATACTATGTTGACACTGGATAGTTAACATAAATTTTCCTCATCTTATATACGTTTTCTGAATATTAATATGATCAAGAATTTAATCAGAAAATAATTAGTTAATTTGCTTTTCAATTTATGGCTAAGTTTTCCAACTTACAGGATGATAATACTATATACTATCTTTACTTTACTATTAAAAGTTCAGTTTTCCTGCAGCTAAACAGGTAAGATATTAGTTATAATACTAATGGCAATAGGTTTATAATAAGTAATATTAATGGCAATAAGTTTATTATATTTTCCTAGCAACTTTTTAAAGTGTTCCTGGTGCCTAGAAGATAGTACTGGCTCAAGGAAATGATAGTTTCCTTCATTTCTTAGTGAATAAATTTTCTTTGCTCAAAGGGTGGTTCAAGTTTCTTCATTTTTACATTATATCTTTAGTAGCAAGCATTTATTAAGCACTTAGTGCTGGGAATGCATGTACACCTTTACATATTCATCTATATTTCTCAAATGTATAAAAATTTTTCTTTGGTCCTTTATATTACATCTGTTGTTCTAGTCTTCCACCTTCAAAGCATTAGGATAGTGCTGGATGAAGCAGGAGAAGTGTTAACTAAGGAAACAGACAGTGTCCTCTATTCACCTATTCAATCCTCTTTTTTCCATTTTCAGAGGAAGTATTATTATTTAATATGCAGTTTGAGGAATTTTCCCTCTCTTTTAAAATACTTCTTGGGGACTTCCCTGGCAATCCAGTGGTTAAGACTCTGTGATTCCACTGCAGGAGGCGGAGTTCCATCCCTGGTTGGGGAACTAAGATCCCACATACTGCAAGGTGTGGTCAATAAATAAATAAATACATACACAAATAAATAGTTCTTTAGACATGTAGAAGCCACATGGTCCAGACTCCTGTGATGGTACCTTATCCAGATTATCTACCTGCCTCTCAGATGGCTCCTATTCATTTTCTTTTGTTGATTTCTCATCTTCCCACATTTCAGCCATGGGTATTTATGAAGGTGCACATAGTATTCTTCTCCATGACATTTTTTCATAAGACTTCAATTTTGGAGGGTGTGCTATTATTTTTAATTTAATTTAATTTATTTAGTTATACAGCAAGTTATTAGTCATCCATTTAATACATATTAGTGTATACATGTCAATCCCAATCTCATAGTTCTTCACACCACCTACCACCCCCCACCACTTTCCCCCCTTGGTATCCATACATTTGTTCTCTATATCTGTGTCTCTATTTCTGGCCTGAAAACCGGTTCATCTGTACCACTTTTCTAGGTTCCACATATATGGATTAATATATGATATTAGGTTTTCTCTTTCTGACTTACTTCGCTCTGTATGACAGTATCTAGATTCATCCATGTCTTTACAAAGGACCCAATTTCATTCATTTTTATGGCTGAGTAATATTCCATTGTATATATATACAACATTTTCTTTATCCATTCTTCTGTCAATGGGCATTTAGGTTGCTTCCATGACCTGGCTATTGTAAATAGTGCTGCAATGAACATTGGGGTGCATTTGCCATTTTGAATTATGGTTTTCTCTGGGTATATGCCCAGAAGTGGGATTGCTGGGTCATAAGGTAATTCTATTTTTAGTTTTTTAAGGAACCCCATACTGTTCTCCATAGTGGCTGTATCAATTTACATTCCCACCAAGAGTGCAAGAAGGTTCCCTTTTCTCCACACCCTCTCCAGCATTTGTTGTTAGTAGATTTTCCGATAATGACCATTCTAACTGGTGTGAGGTGATACCTTATTGTAGTTTTGATTTGCATTTCTCTAATAATTAGTGATGTTGAGCAGCTTTTCATGTGCTTCTTGTCCATCTGTATGTCTTCTTTGGAGAAATGTCTATTTAGGTCTTCTACCCATTTTTGGATTGGGTTGTTTGTTTTTTTAATATTGAGCTGCAAGCGCTGTTTATATATTTTGGAGATTAATCCTTTTTCTGTTGATTCATTTGCAAATATTTTCTCCCATTCAGAATGTTGTCTTTTAATCTTGTTTATGGTTTCCTTTGCTTTGCAAACGCTTTTCAGTTTCATTAGGTCCCACTTGTTTATTTTTGTTTTTATTTCCATTACTCTAGGGGGTGGAACAAAAAAGATCTTGCTGTGATTTATGTCTAAGAGTGTTCTTCCTATGTTTTCCTCTAAGAATTTTATAGTGTCAAGTCTTACATTTAGGTCTCTAATCCATTTTGAGTTTATTTTTGTGTATGGTGTTAGGGAGTGTCCTAATTTCATTCTTTTACATGTAGCTGTCCAGTTTTCACAGCACAACTTATTGAAGAGACTGTCTTTTCTCCATTGTATATCCTTTCATCCTTTGTCATAGATTAGTTGACCATAAGTGCATGGGTTTATCTCAGGCCTTTCTATCCTGTTCCATTGATCTATATTTCTGTTTTTGTCCCAGTACCATAGTGCCTTGATTACTGTAACTTTGTAGCATAGTCTGAAGTCAAGGAATCTTATTCCTCCAGCTCCGTTTTTTTCCCCTCAAGACTGTTTTTGCTATTCGGGGTCTTTTGTGTCTCCCTACAAATTTTGTGTGATGAATTGTGTGATTGGGATCGACATGTATACAGTGATGTGTATACAATTGATGACTAATAAGAACCTGCTGTATAAAAAATATATAAAATAAAATTCAAAAAAATAAAAGAAATAAAAAATAAAAATAGGACACATTGACTAAAAAAAAAAGATATTTTTGTTCTATTTCTGAAAAAGAAATGCCATTGGTAATTTGGTAGGGATTGCATTGAATCTGTAGATTGCTTTGGGTAGTATAGTCATTTTCACAATATTGATTCTTCCAATCCAAGAACATGGTATGTCTCTCCATCTGTTGGTATCATATTTAATTTCTTTCATCAGTGTCATAGTTTTTTGCATGCAGGTCTTTTGTTTCCCTAGGTAATTTTATTCCTATTTTATTCTTTGTGTTGCAATGGTAAATGGAAATGTTTCCTTAAATTCTCTTTCAGATTTTTCATCATTAGTGTATAGGAATGCAAGAGATTTCTGTGCATTTTTGTATCCTGCTACTTTACCAAATTCGTTGATTAGCTTTAGTAGTTTTCTGGTGGCATCTTTAGGATTCTCTATTCATAGTATCATGCCATCTGCAAACAGTGACAGTTTTACTTCTTCTTTTCCAATTTGTATTTATTTTATTTCTTTTTCTTCTCTGATTGCTGTGGCCAGGACTTCCACAACTATGTTGAATAATAGTGGCAAGAGTGGACATACTTGCCTTGTTCCTGTTCTTAAAGGAAATGTTTTTAGTTTTTCACCATTACTGTGGGATTTTCTTATATGGCCTTTATTATGTTGAGGTAGGTTCCCTCTATCCACATATTCTGGAGAGTTTTTTTCATAAATGGGTGTTGAATTTGTCAAAAGCTTTTTCTGCATCTATTGAGATGATCATATGGCTTTTATTCTTCAGTTTGCTAATATGGTGTATCACATTGATTGATTCGCATATATTGAAGAATCCTTGCATCCCTGGGATAAATCCTACTTGATCATGGTGTATGATCCTTTCAATGTGTTGTTGGATTCTGTTTGCTGGTATTTTGTTGAGGATTTTTGCATCTATATTCATCAGTGATATTGGTCTGTAATTTTCTTTTTTTGTTGTGTCTTTGTCTGGTTTTGGTATCAGGGTGATGGTGGCCTCATAGAATGAGTCTGGGAGTGTTCCTTCCTCTGCAAATTTTTGGAAGAGTTTGAGAAGGATGGGTGTTAGCTCTTCTCTAAATGTTTGATAGAATTCACCTGTGAAGCCATCTGGCCCTGGCTTTTGTTTGTTGGAAGATTTTTAATCATAGTTTCAATTTCATTACTTGTGATTTGTCTATTCATATTTTCGATTTCTTCCTAGTTCAGTCTTGGAAGGTTATACGTTTCTAAAAATTTGTCCATTTCTTCCAGGTTGTCCATTTCATTGGCATAGAGTTGCTTGTAGTAGTCTCTTAGGATGCTTTGTATTTCTGTGGTGTCTGTTATAACTTCTCTTTTTTAATTTCTAATTTTATTGATTTGAGTCCTCTCCCTCTTTTTCTTGATGAGTCTGGCTAATGGTTTATCAATTTTGTTTATCTTCTCAAAGAACCAGCTCTTAGTTTTATTGATCTTTGTCATTGTTTTCTGTTTCTATTTCATTTATTTCTGCTCTGATTTTTATGATTTCTTTCCTTCTACTAACCTTGGGTTTTGTTTTATCACTCTTTAGTTCCTTTAGGTGTAAAGTTAGGTTGTTTATTTGAGATATTTCTTGTTTCTTAAGGTAGACTTGTACTGCTATAAGTTTCCCTCTTACAACTGATTTTGCTGCATCCCATAGGTTTTGGATCATAGTGTTTTCATTTTAATTTGTCTCTAGGTATTTTTTGATTTCCTCTTTGATTTCTCCAGTGATCTCTTGGTTATTTAGTAACATATTGTTTGGCCTCCATGTGTTTGTTTTATTACGTTTTTTTCCCTGTAATTGACTTCTAATTTCACAGTGTTTTGGTCAGAAAAGATGCTTAATATATTTCAATTTTGTTAAGTATACTGAGGCTTGATTTGTGACCCAAGATGTGATCTATCCTGGAGAATGTTCCATGCGTGCTTGAGAAGAAAGTGTAATCTGCTGTTTTTGGATGGAATGTCCTATAAATATCAACTAAATCTATCTGGTCTATTGTCTCATTTAAAGCTTGTGCTTCCCTATTAATTTTCTGTTTAGATGATCTGTCCATTGGTGTAAGTGAGGTGTTAAAGTCCCCCACTATTATTGTGTTACTCTCGATTTCCTCTTTTATAGCTGTTAGCATTTGCCTTATGTATTGAGGTGCTTCTATGTTGGGTGCATATATATTTATAATTGTTATATCTTCTTCTTGGGTTGATCCCATGATCATTATGTAATGTCCTTCCTTGTCTCTTGTAACATTCTTTATTTTAAAGTCTATTTTACCTGATATGAGCATTGCTACTCCAGCTTTCTTTTGATTTCCATTTGCATAGGATATCTTTTTCCATCCCCTCACTTTCAGTCAGTTTGTGTCCCTAGGTCTGAAGTGGGTCTCTTGTAGCTTATATATGTGTCTTGTTTTTTATCCATTCAGCCAGTCTATGTCTTTTGGTTGGAGCATTTAATCCATGCACGTTTAAGGTAATTATCAATATGTATATTCCTATTACCATTTTCTTAATTGTTATGGGTTTGTTTTTATAGGTTTTTTCCTCCTCTTGTGTTTCTTGCCTAGAGAAGTTCCTTCAGCATTTGTTGTAGAGCTGGTTTGGTGGTGCTGAATTCTCTTTGCTTTTGCTTGTCTCTAAAGCTTTTTATTTCTCCATCGAATCTGAATGAGATCCTTGCTGGGTTGAGTAATCTTGGTTGTAGTTTCTTCCCGTTCATCACTTTCAATATATCATGCCACTGTCTTCTGGCTTGTAGAGTTTCTGCTGAGAAATCAGCTTTTAATCTTATGGGAATTCCCTTATGTATTATTTGTTGTTTTTCCCTTGTTGCTTTCTACAATTTTTCTTTGCCTTTAATTTTTGTCAATTTGATTACTGTGTGTTTCTCCTTGGGTTTATCCTCCTTTGCAGTCTCTGCTCTTCCTGGGCTTGGTTGGCTATTTTCTTTCCCATGTTAGGGAAGTTTTTGACTATAATCTCTTCAAATATTTTCTCAGGCCCTTTCTCTCTCTCTTCTCCTTCTGGACCCCTATAATGCGAATGTTGTTGCATTTAGTGTTGTCCCAGAGGTCTCTTAAGCTGTCTTCATTTTTTTTCTTTATTGTGTTCTCCAGCAGAGAATTCCACCATCCTGTCTTCTCGGTCACTAATCCGCTCTTCTGCCTCAGTTATTCTGCTATTGATTCCGTCTTGTGTATTTTTCATTTCAGTTATTATATTGTTCATCTCTATTTGTTTCTTCTTTAATTCTTCTAGGTGTTTGTGCTTTAATTCTTCTAGATCTTTGTTAAACATTTCTCACATTTTCTCGATCTTAGCCTCCATTCTTTTTCCAAGGTCCTGGATCATCTTCACTATTATTATTCTGGATTCTTTTTGTGGAAGGTTGTCTATCTCCACTTCATTTAGTTGTTTTTCTGGGGTTTTATCTTGTTCCTTCATCTGGTACATAGCCCTGTGCCTTTTCATCTTGTCCATCTTTCTGTGAATGTGGTTTTTGTTCCACAGGCTGCAGAATTTTAGTTCTTCTTGTTTCTGCTCTCTGCCCTCTGTTCTGTAGCATTATTTAGATACTGTCTGCTCTTGTGGGTCTGGGCAAATGTTCCTACCTATCTTTAAATTTTTTTTTTCACTTGCTATCTCAATATCACCTCATTTTCAATAAATTTACCACTGATTTCATTATCACTTTCACCCACAAATTATTTTTTTTCTATCTTTTTTGATTTCAATCAGTGAAACTATCAGTTTCTATGTAATAAATATTTAAAACTATCCTTGAATAAATCTGTTTTTTATTATTCACTTTTATATTCAATCATCCAATCTAGTTTATATATATATGAATTTCATTTGAAAACTTCTTTATTGAAGTAAGATTTTATCAGGGTAAATACAATTGATTATGCCTGAATCTTTCTTTACAGTTCTATTTCTGTAACCAAAGATCTCTTGCCTATTAATTTGTTAGGATATAGTCTCAGCTATAGTCAATATAATGTAGGCTAGTCTACCTTTAAGAAATCCAATTGACCCTCATACCTTTCTTCAAAAATTTCCAATACCTGTCTCTACTCCTCAGCCTGGCTTTTTAAAACCAAATTATCCAGAGAGCCTCCCCCTACTTTTCCAGAGTGCTTTTCTCTCACTTTTGAATCTATTACAATTTTCTCTATATTTTAAAGCTAAGGGAAATCCCAGCCCTTCTTTCTCCAGGCCCACTGTTATTAATACCTCTTTCTGTGAGTTGTAACAAAGGGAGCACATACTCTGAGCCACACAGCTACAAGGTTAGATATTAGCGTCTTCATTTACAGACTGTTTAACCTTGGGTAAATTACTTAAACTCTGAATGTCAATCTCTTCACTTATTAAAAGGTGAGAATTACATCTATATTATAGAATTGTTGTAGGGATTGACATTTTATATGTAAAAGAAATGCTGTTTCTTAGTGTTAATAAGAATAATTTGATATAATTATTCTCTATCACACAACTCAGCATTAAACTTAATGCTTTCTTTTATGCATGTCATTTTTCATATTTATTAAGCACTTCTCAGCTGTTTATCTCCTTGACCTTTTAAACTTAAAAATTGTATCTTGCAGTTCTCTTCTATCTCCCAGAGTATTTAGCACAATGCTGAAAACAGAAGAAAATACAACTCAAGTTTCCTGGGTTTATTTTCTAGCTCTATTACTTACCAGCCATATAACCCTGAGGACATTACATAAATTCCACAGTTTCTTCATTTGTAAAATAGGAATAATAAATTTCCTAACTCAAGGGTTATTGTGGTTATGCTTACTCACAATCAACATGAATAAAGCACTTATAAAATATTGATTATATGGAAACTGCAATGTAAGTGTCAGCTTTTATCACAGAGGCAATAAGCATGAGCTGCTTGAGTGAATTATTTTATAATAATGTTATACATTTATTGTACAAAAAGTTTTATAATAGTAAATTAACATTTTATTTTTTTTTGAAATTTGATAAATGTGTTAGATAAGCAGTAAATATTCAAAGAATGAGGGGCTTTCAAATATCATCCTTTTTTGGGAAAAATATAACTGGAAAGCATCAGGCAGAATCTTACAATGTATTACTACAAGAGACCCAAGAAATGATAAATAAAGTTTCTATGTACACTGTCTACAGAAGAAGCAGAACTTTGTTGGACTATGTTAATAAACAAGATGTTTAGTTGACATAAACTGTGAGGGGCTAAAATCTGTAAATGTGTTCTACTGCTAATAGGTAATGAGTACATCATCATATGCACAATTTATCACAAGTTTTTAAAGAAACTTGTAGAGAAATAGTAAAAAAAAATGAAACCATTAAAAGCCTAGAAAACTTTCAATTTTATAAACATTGTATCGTTTATCTAATTAAAAATAATCATGTCAAAATCTAATACAACTACAATTTTTTGTAACTATCAAGAGTGAGACTCTACCCTAGGAACTTTCATCCTTTGGTATCATGAAAATTTGCATGAGATAGTTCCTAGAATAGAGATTTACTCTTGTTATTTTATACAGAAATTTCTCACTACCTAAGATGAGCTTGCCATTATACTAGTGGACACAAAAAAGAACCAAAAATTTTCTGTTCATTCACAGAGTTTCCAACTGCTCAACAGACTTTTTAATGAGTTTCAGTTTTTAGAGTTATGTTGAACATTTGTGATTTTCCTAACTGCACTGAAAGTTCATGGATAATGATCTTGAACATCAGTTTTAATGGTGACTTAAACAGAAGCCATTTGCTAAATAGAAATTATTGAATTTTGGTTTTCTTCTGCAATCTGTTCCCTGGAAAAGAAATTGTTAAAGAACTTTAATTGCTTATTCAAAACATAATATTAGTGTGGTTTGAAAATTAATAACAATATTTAAAATGCTCTTTCCAATATGATCAAATAATACTTGAGGGATTTGCTAAATTTAGTGTGTAATTACTTATTTCAGTTAATCTTTCCTCTTTAACAAATCACCCCAAAATTTAGTGGCTTAAAACAATAATTTATTATTTCTCACTAAATTTAGTTATTTAAGTTCATCTGTAGCTCCCGCACGGACTCATGCATGTGGTGTCTTCAGCTGTAAGGTCAACTTAAGAGTGGCTCATCTGGGAAAGCTAGTATATCTGGGTCTGTGTCTTTTTCTTCCTCTTTCTCAAGGTGGCCATACATACCAGGCACTGTGGTAACAATGACACTACAGAAGGCAATCTCTTTAGAATTTATCAACCTCTACTGGTAACACTTTGTCTCATGTCCAAATGCCCAAAGTAAGTCATATTGGTCAGGCCCAGTGTTAGTGTAAGCAAGACTTACACAAGAATCTAAATATATATATATATATATATATATATATATATATATATATATACTGTGTTTTTTGTTTTTTTTCTATAGACAAGGCTATTGGCCAAATCTGGAGATTTTTAAATAAGAAATCTGGAAGGGATGGTACGAATCATTAGTATTTTGTTGATCAAATAGTTCATGCAGATTAAGAAAAGTAATTGAGCAAGGTTAAAAGTCCAGTTATATGCATAGATAGATTTACTATTAGGTCAATTATATCATAATTCTAATTCAATGTATTTTCTTATATATTTTAAAAGTTATTGTCAGAAATTAGTAATTGTGGTAAGATATTTCAAATGAACATACAACCTCATGGTAATGCATTTAAATCAGCTTGTAAAATTTGTCAGGAGTATTCTAAAACACTTTTAGGGCTATTCCTTACTGCCTGGGGAGAAACAATTACTAAAAGGGGTTAATCATGCTACTTTAATTAACAAAATGGGGATTTGTTTTATAAATGTTCAAGATTGGAAATGATAATCTTTTACATATTTAACTACTAAAGATGATTACTTTCTTTTTTAAGACTTTATTTTTAGAGCAGTTTTAGGTTCAAAGAAAGATTAAGAGGAAGGTACAAAATTTCCCATAAGCACCCTGCCCTGACACATGCATAGATTTCCCCATAATCAGCATCCCCCACCAGAGTGGTACATTTGTTATGATCAATGAACTTGCATTGACACACCACAATCATTCAAAGTCTATGTTTATATTAGAGGTCACTCGGTGTTTTACATTCTGTGGGTTTGGAGAAATGTATAATGACATCGTTATAGTATCATACAAATTATTTTCACTGCCCTAAAACTCCTCTACACTCCATCTATTTGTTTGTCTCTCCCTTCCACCCCCAATCTCTGGCAACCACTGATCTTTTTATTGTTTCCATAGTGTTACCTTTTCCAGAATGTCAACTACCTGATATCATATGGTATGTAGGCTTATCAGATTGCCTTTTTTCACTTAGTTAATATGCATTTAAAGTTTCTTCATGTATTTTCATGGAAATTATATTCTTTTTTAGTAATTAACTTCATTAATGTGTTTACTTTTGAGCAAAATTATTTACAAAAACTTTTCATTTGATAGAGTGGATATAGAATTGCCTTTTAAAATATTATTTGGTTTTAAAATGAATCCCATCATAGAAACAAGTATTAGAAGAAAAATCAAGATAAAATAACACTATGCCAATATAAAGAAAACACTTGTACCAAAAAAAAAGGGTCAAAATAGAAAGAAGTAGTTCCATGTTAGGTAAAAAATATTCAGAAGTATATTAATCAGTTAATGTAAAAATTTTAATTTAAAATTAAAAAGGAAGGGGGGCTACTGTTGCAGAGAGAATGTGACTACTAGAATCCTAGCATTGAGGTTAAAACTCCATTACCCACTTGCTGTATGTCCTTGGGCAAAACAACCTATCTTCTTTGTATTTTTACCCTTTCATAGAACCCCATACATTGTACCCCTCTAGTACTTAGCAACTCTGAAATTTTACATTTAATTAGTTGATCTGTTGTTTAATATCTACATGTCCCAGTAAGCAGTAAGATCCTTGAGGGTAGGAACCCTGACTAATTTTTTCCACAATATATTCCCAGTATCTAGTGTAAAGTCAAGAGCAGAGTAGGTGTTCAGTAAATAATTGCACAATAAATTAACTAAGACATAAATTAACTGAGAATGTAGTGATGAAAGCTAGTGTTTCAAGACAGAAAATTTCCATTGGTTTGAGTACAGATCGATTTCAGCATGAGTTATCAAAAATTAACTCCTGTATTTTTAATACAGCTCAACTATCTCCAAATGCAGCATCCTAAGAGGCCTCTCCTTTTTTCTATCCTTATAGCTGTCTCCTTTCCAAGTAGTACTTAAGTCACCAACACTGTTAATGAAAATGTAGATAATAACAACAATAAAAAGAATGGTTACTTGTTAATGACTACTTACCCTCAGCCACTCTAGATATTTCCTTTATATTTATTATCTAACATTCACACAGTACTCATCAAATAAAATCTGCTTCTGATAGATTCAGAAAGAGAGACATGGAAGATTAACTTTATCCACTTAGGCAGTGACCATCTGAGTATATGCAATGTGGCAGGCATTGTGTGTAATATTGTATATAAGGTTAAACATCAGTGATAGTAGAAGGCAGACCATGGTTAAATTCAAATCTCTTGATTCCATTGTTGTGTTCTTTGTTTTACTGCAGAAGTTTTCATTCTACTATATCCTGACAACAGTAGACGCAAGTAGTTATAAGAGAAACTATGTATTAAACTGGAGTGACATGTAGACTGGTATATAGAGAGAAATTTAGAGAGATATAGGACTTTTAAATTTTTATTCAATTTATTTAAACTAAAGCAAAGTAAAACAAAAACCCAGTTCACCCTTTTCTCCCAACCTACTCCACCCTTACAAACCGCCAGTTATGTTCTCGGTATCTATAAGCTTATTGTTGTTCTTTTAAGACTCCACATATAAGAGAGATCACATGATACATATCATCTTTCTCTTTCTTTCTCTGAGTTATTTAACTTAGCATAATGCCTTTGAAGTTCATCCATGTTGTCACAAATGGCAAGACTTCATTCTTTTTTGTAACTGAATAATATTCCATTGTGTATACATATATGTATGTATGTGTATATATATATATATATATATATATATATATATATACACCATAATTTCTTTATCGATTCATATGTTGATGGACACTTCACTGATGTTTCCATACCTTGGTTATTGTAAATAATGTTGCAGTGAACATGGTGGTGCATATATCTTTTCAAATTAGTGTTTTCATTTTCTTCAAATAAATACCCAGAGGTGGAATTGCTGAATCATATGCTAGCTCCTATTTTTAATTTTTTGAGGAACCTCCATACTGTTCTCCATAGTAGTGTACCAATTTACATTCCCATCAATAGTATATGTAAAAATAATAAGATTCAGTATGTCTTTGACACTCTATAGTTTCTTATACATATGATTCCATTAATATCCACATATACACACATACAATCACACAAAACAAAACTCTGTATTTGGTACTTCTATTATCTGTACTGAAGATATAGATGAGGATGTTAATGATCAGAGAGTTTGTAGAACTGGCCAAGAGTCATACTGCTAGTAAGTGGAAGGCCCAAGACCCAGTCTGAAGGCTGTTTATGTCCATTCCTATTGTCCATGATATTAAACATTATGCTAAGTTTTGTAGTTTAGAGATCTACGTAGAGACTAAATTATTAACTTGTTGAAGAATAACCAATGATTAAAAATTAGGCAGGGTCTTAAGTCTAGTTTTAGATATGAAAATCATGGAGTAAGTCACTTAGGTAAGGTGTCTAGTATGCAGTTAGACTTACAGAGATGATCCTAAGAGAGAAGCCAATGCAGGTGATATAAATCTTGCCTTGTTATACTTAGAATATAGGATATACTCTATACTTATTATAGCTTTAATTTTTTCCTTAAATTATTGAGCAGTGGTTCTTACAGAAAATCTAAGAATGGAGCTTTCTCACTGACAAAAAGTACTGTTGCTGGAAATATATGGATAGATAGACAGATGAATAGATATAGGTAGATAGATAGATAGATAGATAAATCTTAAATTCTACAAACAACTCCTCTTAGAAGATTCTATTTTTTTTTCAAGATAGAAAACAAAGTTCAGAATTTTAAGTGACTTGGCCAAGGTCACCCCACTAACAGGTGGCAGAGTTTGGATTCAAATACCATTCAACTGACCCCAGGCCCTGAGCTTCTTTCACTGCAGTGCACTCTCCATCCTCTGGCCATCTCTGTATGAGAGTTGAAACAAGAAGGCAAAGCATCACCTTGTCCAACCTTAGCTGGGAATGTACTCATGGAGTGACTCAAATTTTTTGCCACTCTGCACACATCTGTAAACAATCAGGAAAACACTTTAAGTGTTGATTTCAGGGTTACAAATAAATTTTAATGAGTAGACAAATTCTCAGATGCAAAAGCTGCAAATAATGAGGATTGACGATATCTAGAAAATAAGGGCTATTCTATCCTGAAAGAACTCTACAGAGGAGAGATAATAAGTGTAAAAGGAGCATGACAGGGAAGTTGTAAGTATACACTAAGTCCTACCACAGTCTTAGAGAATTGTCTGTTTTCCATACCCAATCAATAAAGTAGCATTGGGCTTCTCTGGTGGTGCAGTGGTTGGGAGTCCACCTGCCAATGCAGGGGACATGGGTTCGTGCCCCGGTCAGGGAGGATCCCATGTGCCACTGAGCGGCTGGACCCGTGAGCCAATGACCGCTGGGCCTGTGCGTCCAGAGCCTGTGCTCTGTGGTGGGAGAGGCTGTGGCGGTGAGAGACCCGCGTACCACAAAAAAATAAATAAATAAATAAAATAAAAATAAAGTAGCATTAATGTATGAATGTAGATGCTTGTAGGGAAAGAAGAAAGTATACTCTTCTCACTGACACCTGAGATCATAGCTTAAAATCAAGGGAAATGATAAGAAAGTGAAAAAATAAGTAAATTACTATCTAAATTCAGTGGTCTGAAACCATTCCTCATTGTTTCCACCCCAATATTTAGAATAAAACTTAGAATAAAACTGAGCAAGAACAGAGCATTCAAACAGAATAAAGTAAATAAAGATGATTCCATGTTACATTATAAAACATTGTAAGGTGGAATTCAGGTTAGCATACTCTAAGGAATTAAGGAGGGCCTAAAAATCTACAAATAATCCAGCAAAATGTAAAATTCTTGGCCTATGCAATGGTAAACAGTTCTACTTAGGAATTTGTCTTAAGTAGCTCCAGAAATCTCAAAAATTCCAAATAAATTCTATATAATGGCAAATAAGTTAGTATCTACTATAAATCAGATTTTTTATCATATAACAGGGTTCTTTTCTTTATTGAAATTATTTACATATATTAGAAGGCATTGTAATGGCATAATTATTTTGTTATTGTACCTGAAGGACTAGGTGATAGATTAAGAAATGAAATTAGGCTTGCATTTGATGTTAAGATATTTATGAATAATATTTTATTCATCTTTTAGACACAGTATCTAGATAAAAGTCTAACATACTGTACATACTCAGGTTTTTTAACTTGAACTAAATTAGTTTTGGAGTCATAACCTTCCTGTTTTAATCATTCTATTAATAAATTTTTCAATTTGGATGACACATCACTCTTTAAGTCATTTGATTATTTCCATATACCTTGAAAGAGTCATTCAATAAATGGCACCCTCCTGGACAAAGAATGAATTTCCTTTTAAATATGCAATGTATTTATCTGTAGAATTTACTTCAAAGTGAAAATTGCTATGAGCTAAAACTTCACAGTAAAGTTCTGATGCAATTGTATAATATTAAGTGTGAATAAAAAAAAAAATTAGAATCAAGTGGCACTTCAGAGATTACATAATACAGAATCCCTTGAATTTCAAATGATGAAAGCAAAGACCAAAGCCATTTATTAACTGAAGTAATTGATATAAAACAGATTAGAAAACCAATTATAAATTGTAAAATACTATATAAAACTAAAATAATATAAGTATTATTTTTGCAATTCACACAAATAGTCAGTGGCTGTAAGAACTAATATGAAATTGTCAACTCTCAGTCCAAAGTCCTTATTCCTATGTCAGACTGAATCTTACCTGCTAAAACAAACAAATAAACAAACAAGCAAACAAACCAAATTGAGGTTTATACTCAAAAGTTTTAAGGTAATTACCAGATTGTACATCTTCCTTAAGTATTGTGGTAGAGTGTTATGGTAATGGACCACAATAAATCATGCCAATAGCAGTAGCTGAAACAAGTAAGTGATAATTGTGGGAAGATTAAAAAAAAAATACTGTAAGGAACGGCACCAAAAACGGAGGAGAGCTTAAACAAGCTTTACTTGGGAATGCTCCCAGGCGAGGTTCACTGGTCCAAGAGAAAGGGGCCAGAGAAGTTGCACCCGGGTGTGGGCGTGAACAAAATTTATAGGGGAAGAAGGGAAAGGGGTGTGGTGGATCCGGGAGGGCGCATGGTATTCCTTATTTGGTGGTCTCTTTGGGTATCGTGGCAATATCTCTTGCCGGTTGCATCAGTCTTGAGACCGTTAATCCTGCCCCTTGAAAGGCGGGAAGGCTGGGCCGGGTGGAAAGTCCCCAGGTCAGTTCCTGGAACTGGGTGGTCCGAAAAGTCCCCAGGTCAGTTTCTGGAACTGGGTGGTCCGGAAAGTGTCGGTCTGATGCAACCTGTGAGTCTGATTGCTTTCCCCTGCCTCAGGCCAGTTGGCCTTACAAATACTACGAATAAAAACCTTAAATTATTGGGGTTGACCTGAAACGAAAAGACTGCCAGATATTTCTCCAGCAAAGATGGTTTATTCAGAATCAGCAAAGAATTGTTTTTCAGGGTCTGCAACCATGGGGAACCACATGCAAGTTCCCACACACTATGGGAAAGAGAATGCTCTTACTGAGAGGAAAATGAAGTTGGGAGGCTATGGTAAACAAAGGCTCCATGGCTTTTCATTGGCTGAATTCTTTCAAGGAAAGGAGCTGTTCTTCCTTTTAGGCTCTGCTATCATTGCAGACTGTGAAAACTCCCTGTTCTGGTCTTCCAACTCTAATTGGGGTTTCTGATCATTAATTTTTTACAATAAACACATATTTTACACCAGGAAGTGTTGCTGAAAAGTGTCCATATATTTTTTAATGTTATTTATAAATCAGTCTTGAAGGACAATTATTAGTTTTCCTATTTTATAAATAAAAAATGAGAAATATGTAACTTTGATGACATAATAAAGTTAAGAAGTGTCAGGACCTGGATTTGAAGTTGTCAGACACTTTGTATAGCCCTTCCCAGATTCAAAATATGTTGCCTCTAAGGTTTTTTTCTCTTATTTGGATTAGAATATATAAAAATTGCAACTAAAAAATGTGTGTAACAATGTGGAAAAGGAGAGCCTTTGAGAAAGGGAGGAAACTCAGAGGGAGAATGAGAACAGTAATTGAGAAAATACTTGAAGCAGTTTCTTTGATTCATCATTGAAATTACTTCCTGAAAATTTATGATGTTAGAGGCGATTCATCGTGATGAATATTTGGTTTAAGCAATGGAAGATTCAATCTTTATTACAAAATTTATTTTATCTAAAAAAATGAACAAACAAAATGTAAAAACGAAAACAAGTGAAAAATTTAATAACAGTACCAAATGCCATTATTACCCAAATCTAATGCAAGAAATCACAAAAGTTGTGAGCAAAGGAAGAGACAGAAGACCTGAAGCAAAATGAAGCAACTAAATCTTGAAAATTATGTTTACTATACCCCAAACCTGGAAAGAAGCTAACTAAATTTATGTCCATAGGTTCCTTCTTTTATATTGGATCATAATAGGAATGGCTGTGGGGAAAAATGAGAGAAATAGGGAAAGTGAGCAAAGGGAATGACTGAAGACTGCAGGGTTACCCAGTGAATTGAATAAGCCTTCAGTGCTCCCCTCTGGGAATGGGATACACCTTCAAATGTGTGAATCTTAGTGTAGGACAACTAGGAAGGTCTCAGAAGAAGTAAGAGAGATCAATTATTCTATGAAAGTTTATTTCTTCACTTTATTTAGTACTGTGACCTTTATTCATGCTATAGAAATGTATCATAATGTTATTTATTTTAGGTATCATATGCTTTGCTTTGCAAACATATGATGTTTCTCTATTTGTCCTATAGCTTCTTTTCAGGATTGGTATATATTTGTGTGTATATATATATATATATATATATATATATATTTCCTTTTAATTCTCAAAGGGTGGTTTTGGCTATGCCCATTGGTCACAGCCAGAGCAGTTATCATAATGACCAGGGACTCTGTCAACACAGAAGTCTTTTTGAGTTGGAAGTCCGTTTAATGCAGAAAATTAATTGTGTACCTTCTAAGGACAATTTTCGTTGAAATTTCCCTTTACTGATTTTTCATCTTAAACTTTTCTCATTCAGATAATTTCTGAAAAATCTTTTATTTCAAAACTCATGAAATGAAACCATTGTGTTAAGCCAGGTGCAAACTTTTCTAAAACTAGAAAGAATAAATGTGAAAAGTCAACTTAGAGTACACTTTAAAGGATCATCAAGCCACCTGCAAAAATAGGTGCTCCTCAGAAGAATCACAATACAGTTTTATGTGGTTCATCTTGATGAAAATTGAAGAAAGAAAAATATATTTCCAATCTATTATTCTGAGTAAAATTTCTGGAATAAGAAGTAATGTTAAATATCCAAAAGTGAAATCCTTTTGAAATATTAAGGACATCTTGTAGAGAATTATCAAGAGAATAAATTATTCCCTTATGCTCACAGCTATCTAAATCAATCTCCATGACTATACAGAAACCTTTCTGTCATGTTTCTAACCAAGGGATTCAAGAGACAAAATGACAGCTTTAATTGAATATTGTGACAGAAGAGTTCATCTCAAAAAAGTGTAGACTTCTCTGACACATTTTCTTATGCTGCCTTTCCAACTATTTGTTCTTTTAGCATTTGAGATTGAAAGCCTAAGTTTTGTTTAATACCTACTTAAAAACATAAAAGCTCCCATGGTATTAAACCACATTAAGTGAATGAATTGATACCCCTAATTATTAGTGTATGGCTGTATTAACCCAAAGTTTCTTATTATTATTTTAAAGTTGAGAAAACTAAGTGCTAGGACATATTTTCAAAAAACATTGCTAGACATTTTAATCTAAATTTTTAATAAATATAGTTCTTGGCTTATTTTATATATTCAACAAATGTTTGAATACCTCTTACTTGTCAGGCAACATGATAGGTACCCTTGGTAGAATGGAAAAGAAGACAGGCAAGACCCTTGCTCTGAAGG
This sequence comes from Delphinapterus leucas, assembly GCF_059928025.1. Taxonomy (NCBI): domain Eukaryota; kingdom Metazoa; phylum Chordata; class Mammalia; order Artiodactyla; family Monodontidae; genus Delphinapterus; species Delphinapterus leucas. The sequence goes on from NC_143135.1 coordinate 74,886,292, forward strand.
AACTTATATTCTAATCAATATGAGACAATACACTTTCTGTAGATTTACAAAATTATCTGATATTAGTGGATAATATTAATAGTGTAAGAGAAAGAATGCATCTGTATGTAAATGTGTACTTTAAAGAAATTATTTTTAATTGTCCTCGCCGATTATGCAATCTTAGCTCCTGACCAAAGTTTGAACCCAGACCTTCGTCAGTGAAAGCTCACAGTCCTAACCACTGGACTGTGAGGGAATTCCCTCAGTGTATATTACAAATAAAGAAAAATGCAGCTCTGGTGAGACAAAATAGATGCACTATGCCAGAGTAACACAAATAGTAGTGACCAACAGAGTTTAAAGGAAGAAGGTTTTGGGTTACCTAGGGTGATCAGAGGTACTTTAAAAAAGAAGCAGGATATGATGTGTCTCTTTAGATATGGGTGGGCCTAGAGTCTGTCATACAGAGTGAAGTAAGCAAGAAAGAGAAATACAAATATCGTATATTAATGCATGCTTGTGGAATCTAGAAAAATGGTACAGATGAACCTATTTGCAGGGCAGGAATAGAGACGTAGACATAGAGAATGGACATGTGGACACAGTGGGGGAAGGGAAGGGTGGGACGAATTGGGAGATTAGGTTTGACATAAATACACTACCATGCATAAAATAGACAGCTAGTGGGAACCTGCTGTATAGCACAGGAAGTTCAGCTCAGTTGGTGCTCTGTGATGACCTAGATGGGTGGGATGGATGGTGAGAGGGAGGCCCAAGAGGGAGGAGATATAGATATACATATAGCTAATTCACTTCATTGTACAGCAGAAACTAACACAACATGGTAAAGCAACTATACTCCAATAAAAAAGGAAAACTAACAATATAAATTCCATGAAGGCCAAAAAAAAAAAAAAGCAACATTGCTGTGATAATAATGCAATCAGCAAATTATTAAACTGCAATCAAAACGTAAAAAAAAAAAAGAATGTTTAGAATTTCAATACTTGGAGAAAAAAGAACCAAGGTATGAGGGTAACAAAGCAGGGGAATAATTCATTACCCCTTCCCCTAATAGTCAGTGTTTAGTGAAGAAGGTAAATTAAACAAGTCCTTTAAAAAAATTCATAAAATTATATAGTTACTATGTTTAAAATGAAAAATTTTTTCAAAAGCTTAAATAGCTTCAAGAGCTGTAATTCCAGGGATTATACATATTGTTGTTAGTAAATATGGCTAATGGAATTCAAATATATTGGCAATCACCAATATATTGATAATCACCATTATCTATTACAAAATAAATGGTCAAGCTTATCATCATTCAGAAATTATAATTTATTTTTCTCCTTGAACTCAAATTTTCACTTAGTTTAATGTAACATATTTGATTTTTTAAATTCTTTTATTGATTATCTTATTTTAGTTCTCAGTAACTCTTCATTTAAATTTTCTGTAACCTAAGGGGTTCTAAACCTCAATATTTATGAGTTGAGAAATCATTACGGTAATATATTACATAAAAATATATGAGTATATTAAAATTGTGATAAATTATTAATAATAAAATATTATTTGCAATGGATATCTTAAGGAGATGAATGAAGCTTTGTTTAGCTAGTTTCATTATACAAGGATAAATATTAATTATACTAAGAAAAAGACAAATTTTACCATAAATTCTATCCTTATTCTTTTAATAGATTTAAGAGCTGAGAAAATTTATTTACATAAATATGTAGATAGAAAAAAGGAGATTTGAAATATGAATACCACTTAATTACTTAATATCCTTCACTGTTATATGTTAAAACTCAGAGATCTATAATCAGCCATCATTTTTAATGATCGATCAGCTTACAACCAGGGCTCACACATGAGTTATGTGCTATAAGAAAGACTCAAGATGATGAGCGGTAATGCACTTTTTTTAATAAAGAAAGAAAAAGGTGAATGTAAGAGAAAGTTAATTGTAAATTGAGAAATGGTAAAGGAAAATCTATATCTCCATTATAGATATGATGTCATGTGGACCGAATTAAGTAAAATGAGTACCTGTAAATTGAGGTTCTGAAAACTGATTTCCTCAAAGCTATCAGTGCCAATATTACATATTCCTTGAAACATTTTTCAAACCCACATTGCTGTCCATACTTGAGTTTGAAAACCATAAGAAAGCTATATGGGAACATATAGCCTTGGACAGCTAACAATTCCAGAAAAAATTAGTAAAAGGGAGACCTGAAGTCTCTGAGAGATTCACCAAATAAAGTTTTAATTGGGTGTGGGTAATTCATTAGGCAGTGGTGATTGCATTTGAAAGTCTAGGAACTGAGTGAGAATATAATGTACTGTTAGAACGAAGTGTAACAAGTCCTGTGTCATCTGAGTTGGAATATATGAGACACAGGCTGTTGAATAATGGGGTTAGAGAAGTATTTGGAGATCAGAATATGGTAAGCCTCATAAGTCAAACTATGACATACAGATTTACGCTGAGGACAGTGGTGAGCTACCAAAGGGTTTTTAACAGGGAAAATATATCTATAGTTTTGTCTGTTTTTAACACCCTCTAGGGGCAATAAGGAAAATACATCAAAGTGAATATGAGGTAACAGGGAGTTAACTTAGCAGGTGCTTGGGGTAATCAAGGAATAAATGATGGTTGCTTGAAATGAGCTGATGGCAAAGAAGATGGAGAGAAACAATCAAATTTGAGAGATACTAAGAATATAAAATTGACTTAACTGACAATTAATTGTAGAAGGAGAGGAAAATATATAATTGTCACGAAGTATTATTGGGAAGTTAGTTAGAATGAAACCAGGTTATGGAGTTCTGGGCTGCAAATGGAATGAATGGAGACTCTATTCCCTAGGTATTTGGAGACATTTTAAACTTTTTAAGCAGTAAGACTAACATGATAAGAATGGCATGTTAGGAACATTGATATTATTGCAATATGAAATTAAAATTGAACTAGAAGAATATGTGAGGGTATATTTTTAAGTGGTACTAGCCTGAACTGTGGTAGATGAAGGGAGTAAAAAAAATAGTTTTGATTCAAGATGTGTTACAAAATAAAGCATGAAATAATATGATAAATTCAAACTTTCAGTATTTTTTTCTGTCTAAATTATGTGCTGTTCACTGTGTTTATACCCCAATTGAGCTTAAGGTCTAGAAGAGACAAAAACAATGAAATGTATGTGTCTATTATTTATAATGGTGATGTGTCTTAGAAAAGAAGTATTAATAAAGGTTTTCATGAGAATTGATAACAAAATAACATAAACAAATATTTGGGAGATGTGAGAAGAGCATTTAAGGAAGCTAAATGAAGAGATATATGGAGTGAGATATAGACTCAAAGTTGTCTTAAATCATATTGAAAAAATAATGGAGATAGTATTACTAGAAATAGGGAAGTTAGCTGGTGGGTTATTTTAAAGGAAAAATTGATGACTTTAGTTTTGTTCCTTGTGAACTGATGTTAACGTGTCAAAGTAGAAATATTCATTAGATAGTTGGATATGTGGGACTAGAAATAAAAACATAGAGTGCAGCTGCATTCCAAATTAAAAGATGTAGTGCAGGGCTTCCCCGGTGGTGCAGTGGTTGAGAGTCCGCCTGCCAATGCAGGAGACACGGGTTCGTGCCCCGGTCCGGGAGGATCCCACATGCCACGGAGCGGCTGGGGCCATGAGCCATGGCTGCTGAGCCTGTGCGTCCGGAGCCTGTTCTCCGCCACGGGAGAGGCCACAACAGTGAGAGGCCCGCGTACCACAAAAAAAACAAAAAACAAAAGATGTAGTGCAAAACCAGAATGTGCAAAACCTCAGGAATAAATATGAAAATTTTAATGTAAAGCAGTGGTAATTACATAAAAATAAATGTACAGTAAAATGCATATTTTGTAGTAGGAAGCATATTTCCCATGAATTTTTGACAAGTATTGTATTATATCCTCAGATGTTCTATTCTCCCTTCCACCCTTTTCAGGAAAGATGTGTTTACTGTCTTTAAATATTAGAAATATTTTAGTAAAGAAACACATAAGTAATGTAAAAGCAAAGAATTATTTTTACAAAGTTTAAAGTCTAAATCAGGAGATTAGATAAAATTTGTGACGTTTAAAACACTTAGGAGGAAGAGAGAAGGTACAGTGAAAAATATCTATTTCTGGCCAAGAAGTAGTCACCAACAGGATTTATTCTCCTATTCAAAACAATCAAAAAGCCATACAAAATATATAAACCAGTGGTACTCAGATGTTGGATACCAAACAACCTAGGACAGTGAATTTTTTAAAAGGGAGACTGTAATTCTCATACTCTGCCAGTGGGACTAAAGTGGTGGAAGTTTCTATTATGATCCATGAGAAAATGAAAGACAAAATAGCAGGAAAAAAAGTGGGTTTTTTCACTTCTTTTTTTCACTTTTGCAAAATACTCCACAAGTTAGAAAAAATTTCAATAAAAATTCTTCAGTTTTTTAACTGACATGAATAAGCATTGTATTGATACCCTCTGGAATAAAACACTCTCACCAGGTTTTCCCTGCTGTAGATTGATTCTTACTAGCCCCATTGGTATTGTGATCATCAGAGCATAAATATTTGAAGTATATTCTTCTCTGTGAAGAAGAAGATTGTCACAATGACATTGCTACTCAGAGAAGAGAACATTAGGGTTGACGTCTTCCAAGGAAACTAAAGAGTGCTGAATGTGCCCATGGAAACTAAAGAGTGCTGAATGTGCCCATCCCGCTGAAACTTGTAATTGTCGCCTACTGCCTGCTACTTTACTGATGAAACATTGATTTGGAGATTGACTGCAGGATCACAATAAAAACTCCAGCAAGAAAATGCATTAGAAGAATGAATGAGGAATCTGGCTTTCAGTGAAGAATTAGACCCATTATATATTTTTTTAAAAAGTCTGATATTACAAACTAGTGCATTATATAATGAGCATAAAGTATCTGAGACTGATTCAATACTTCATAGCAGGAAAGAGAAAAAAAATATGAATAGCATTTAATATATTATAGATTGTTTTGCATGATTTATAATATTTGTTGAGTAAAAGTCACTGGCATCTGAAAATGAAAAAATGTAAACTTATTTCTGATATTACAAATTAATTCTTATTCTGTAAATAAATATGAATATTTAAAGACAAAGTAATCAAGAAAATAATTTTATACTCCTTGTATTCAGAACCTGGTCTTATTATGGAACTACATATTTTAAATCACAATTTTAAAATAAAATTAGATGTGTTAATTTTTCTGAACATTAAAGCAATGCTGCCAGCTAAAATGCAATTAAATAGAAAGTAAAACTATATTGTATCCTCAAAAATCATAATATTGTGATGATCATAGGGCAATTTTAATGCCCTTGTTACTAATTTCTTTAACTAGTTTTGAAATTTCCATCCACGTCATAGCAGACAGATACAGCTGTTGAAAGAAGACTTGGAGAAAACATTGTGGCTTAACCGGCAGAAGTGCACTAAGCGTTCCTTAGACTCTCTATTAGTGATTTCTGTATTCAGCATATACATTTGGGAAGTATCATATTCTGCCTTTGAACATAATCACAGTTTTTTGAAATGTGCTCATTTTATAAAACTGAACAGCTGTTCCATCCAGGAGAATTGGGGATAGATGACTGCACTTCTGCATGGGAAGTAGTTGATATAGTCCTAGATATTCATCTTTTCTGAAGAGATGCCAGGTTTTCATTTCAAATCACAAATCTACCCATCAAACATTTTCATCCATGGTCTATTTTCAAGGTGTTTAGTATGAACACATGGCAGAATTAGCAAATAGATTTAAATATATTTATATGTCAAGGTAAGCATGAACAGAAAGTACATGTTCAAGTTCTCCATGTATTGTGGCTACAATTTCTTGGTTCCTTAAAATATAACAGAAAAGATGGCTGTTTCTTTTTTTAAAATTTATTTTATTGAAGTATAGTTGATTTACAATGTTGTGTTAATTTCTGCTATACAGCAAAGTGATTCAGTTATACATATATACATTATTTTTTTTGTATTTTTTTCCATCATGGTTTATCACAGGATATTGAATAGAGTTCCCTGTGCTATACAGTAGGACTTTGTTGTTTACCTATTCTACATATAATATTTGCATCTGCTAATCCCAAACTCCTAATCCATCCCTCTCCTACCCTTCTCCCCACCTTGGCAACCACAAGTCTGTTATCTATGTCTGTGAGTTTGTTTCTGTTTAGTAGATAAATTCATTTGTGTCATATTTTAGATTCCACATATAAGTGATATCATATGGTATGTGTCTTTCTCTCTCTCACTACTTCACTTAGTAGGATAATCTCTAGGTCCATCCATGTAGCTGCAAATGGCATTATTTCATTCTTTTCTATTGTTGAGTAATAATCCATTGTTTATACGTATCACATCTTCTTTATCCATTCATTTGTCAATGGGCATTTAGGTTGTTTCCATGTCTCGAATAGTGCTGTTATGAACATAGAGGTGCATGTATCTTTTTGAATTATAGTTTTGTCTAGATATATGCCGAGGAGTGGGATTGCTGGATCATATGGTAACTCTATTTCTTTTTTTTTTTTTGAGGATCTTCCATATGTTTTCCATAGTGGCTGAACCAATTTACATTCCCCTCCCCAACAATGTAGGAGGGTTCCCTTTTCTCCACACCCTCTCCAGCATTTATTGTTTGTACTGATAGATTTTTTTGATGATGGTCATTCTGACCAGTGTGAGGTGGTACCTCTTTGTAGTTTTGATTTGCATTTCTCTAATAATTAGTGATGTTGAGTATTTTTCATGTGTCCCTTGGCCAAGATGACTGTTTCTTTAGATTATAAGAACTGAAATCCAATCATAGAATCTGAGTGTTTTAAAACCTTGACCAAAGTTTATTTGTATAGTTTTAATCTTTCTAACCTATAGATTTGTTGTGGAAATTGAAATTATAACTACTTGGTTTCATGTGAGAAAGCTGAATTGGAAATGAAAAATTTTCTCCCTGAACAAAATAAATAGTAACCCTTGAGAAATATGTCATGATATTTGCTTAAAAATAATTAAATAAAGTGTTGCTGTTGGAGATGGTCACTAAGTGGCCATGACAAAGTTTACAATTTCATTATAGTAAAATTTTCATTTACAGTATTTTGCTGTATTTTTTTAATTTGGTACATTTGGGAATCAACACAGAGTCATGCTTAAAACAGTCAAATATTTTGTTAGAAGTTCATAGAAATAAATCATGATACAGCTTGAGGAATGGAAAACATGCAGAAAAATGTGTGTAACAGAAAGGAAATATGAATGCACATCATGTAAGACAAGTCAGGATTTTTTGTAAACTATAGACGGAATCTGTTCAAAAGCAGTGAATTTGTGGGCCAGGTTGGAATCTGGTTAACAGATAATTTGTGCATTTGTTTGTTTTTCTTTTCTTTTCTTTTTCTGATTTTTTTTTTTACATCTTTATTGGAGTATGATTGCTTTACAATGGTGTGTTAGTTTCTGCTTCATAACAAAGTGAATCATTTATATATATATACATATGTTTCCATATCTCTTCCCTCTTGCGTCTCCCTCCCTCTCACCCTCCCTATCCCACCCCTCCAGGCAGTCACAAAGCACCGAGCTGATCTCCCTGTGCTATGCGGCTGCTTCCCACTAGCTATCTACCTTACGTTTGGTAGTGTATATATGTCCATGCCTCTCTCTCGGGTTTTGGGTACATAACGCAAATGTAGATTTGCCTACAGATGGGAAATCTTACCCTTCCCCCTCCCCATATCCTCAAGTCCATTCTCTAGTAGGTCTGTGTCTTTATTCCTTTCTTACCCATAGGTTCTTCATGACATTTTTTTTTCTTAAATTCCATATATAAGTGTTAGCATACAGTATTTGTCTTTCTCTTTCTGATTTACTTCACTCTTTATGACAGACTCTAGGTCTATCCACCTCATTACAAATAGATCAATTTCGTTTCTTTTTATGGCTGAGTAATATTCCATTGTATATATGTGCCACATCTTCTTTATCCATTCATCCAATGATGGACACTTAGGTTGTTTCCATCTCTGGGCTATTGTAAATTGGGCTGCAATGAACATTTTGGCACATGACTCTTTTTGAGTTATGGTTTTCTCAGGGTATATGCCCAGTAGTGGGATTGCTGGGTCATATGGTAGTTCTATTTGTAGTATTTTAAGGAACCTCAATACTGTTCTCCATAGTGGCTGTACCAATTCACATTCCCACCAGCAGTGCAAGAGTGTTCCCTTCTCTCCACACCCTCTCCAGCATTTATTGTTTCTAGATTTTTTGAGGATGGCCATTGTGACTGGTGTGAGATGATATCTCATTTTAGTTTTGATTTGCATTTCTTTAATGATTAATGATGTTGAGCATTCTTTCATGTGTTTGTTGGCAGTCTGTATATCTTCTTTGGAGAAATGTCTATTTAGGTCTTCTGTCCATTTTTGGATTGGGTTTTTGTTTTTTGTTTTAATTGAGCTGCATGAGCTGCTAATAAATTTTGGAGATTAATCCATTGTCAGTTGCTTCATTTGCAAATATTTTCTCCCATTCTGAGGATTGTTTTTTGGTCTTGTTTATGGCTTCTTTTACCGTGCAAAAGCTTTGAAGTTTCATTAGGTCCCATTTGTTTGTTTTTATTTCCATTTCTCTACGAGGTGGGTCAAAAAGGATCTTGCTGTGATTTATGTCATAGAGTGTCCTGCCTATGTTTTCCTCTAAGAGTTTGATAGTTTCTCGCCTTACATTTAGGTCTTTAATCCTTTTTGAGCTTATTTTTGTGTATGGTGTTAGGGAGTGATCTAATCTCATACTTTTACATGTACCTGTCCAGTTTTCCCAGCACCACTTATTGAAGAGGCTGCCCTTTCTCCACTGTATATCCCTGCCTCCTTTATCAAAGACAGGGTGACCATATGTGCGTAGGTTTATCTCTGGGCTTTCTATCCTGTTCCATTGACCTATCTTTCTGTTTTTGTGCCAGTACCATTCTGTCTTGAATACTGTAGCTTTGTAGTGCTGTACTGTAGTTTGAAGTCAGGGAGCATGATTCCTCCAGCTCCTTTTCTCATTCTCAAGGTTGCTTTGGCTATTCGGGGTCTTTTGTGCTTCCATACGAACTGTGAAATTTTTTGTTCTAGTTCTGTGAAAAATGTCAGTGGTAGCTTGATAGGGATTGCATTGAATCTGTACATTGCTTTGGGTAGTAGAGTCATTTTCACAATGTTGATTCTTCCAATCCAAGAACATGGTATATCTCTCCATCTATTTGTATCATCTTTAATTTCTTTCATCAGTGTCTTATAATTTTGATCATACAGGTCTTTTGTCTCTTTAGGTAGGTTTATTCCTAGATATTTATTCTTTTTGTTGCAATAGTAAATGGGAGTAATTTCTTGATTTCACTTTCAGATTTTTCATCTTTAGTGTATAGGAATGCCAGAGATTTCTGTACATTAATTTTGTATCCTGTTACTTTACCAAATTCATTGATTAGCTCTAGTAGTTTTCTGGTAGTATCTTTCGGATTCTCTATGTATAGTATCATGTCATCTGCAAACAGTGACAGCTTTACTTCTTCTTTTCTGATTTGGATTCCTTTTATTTCCTTTTCTTCTTTGATTGCTGTGGTTAAAACTTCCAAAACTATGTTGAATAAGAGTGGTGAGAGTGGGCAACCTTGTCTTGTTCCTGATCTTAGTGGAAATGCCTTCAGTTTTTCACCATTGAGGACAATGTTGGCTGTGGGTTTGTCATATATGGCCTTCATTATGTTGAGGAAAGTTCCCTCTATGCCTACTTTCTGCAGGGTTTTTTATCATAAATGGGTGTTGAATTTTGTCGAGGCTTTCTCTGTATCTATTGAGATGATCATATGTTTTTTCTCCTTCAATTTGTTAATATGGTGTATCACATTGATTGATTTGCATATATTTAAGAATCCTTGCATTCCTGGAATACACCCCACCTGATCATGGTGTATGATCCTTTTAATGTGCTGTTGGATTCTGTTTGCTAGTATTTTGTTGAGGGTTTTTGCATCTATCTTCATCAGTGATATTGGCCTGTAGTTTTGTTTCTTTGAGACATCCTTGTCTGGTTTTGGTATCAAGGTGATAGTGGCTTCGTAGAATGAGTTTGGGAGTGTTCCTCCCTCTGCTATATTTTGGAAGAGTTTGAAAAGGATAGGTGTTAGCTCTTCTCTCAATGTTTGATAGAATTCACCTGTGAAGCCATCTGGTACTGGGCTTTTGTTTGTTGGAAGATTTTTAATCACAGTTTCAATTTCAGTGATTGTGATTGGTCTCTTCATATTTTCTATTTCTTCCTGATTCAGTCTTTGCAGGGGCTGCATTTCTAAGAATGTGTCCATTTCTTCCAGGTTGTCCATTTTATTGGCATAGAGTTGCTTGTAGTAATCTCTCATGATCTTTTTTATTTCTGCAGTGTCAGTTGTTACTTCTCCATTTTCATTTCTAATTCTATTGATTTGAGTCTTCTTCCTTTTTTTCTTGATGAGTCTGGCTAATGGTTTATCAATTTTGTTTATCTTCTCAAAGAACAAGCTTTTAGTTTTATTGATCTTTGCTGTCATTTCCTTAATTTCTTTTTTAATTTATTTCTGACCTGATTTTTATGATTTCTTTCCTTCTGCTAACTTTGGGGTTTTTTTGTTCTTCTTTCTCTAATTGCTTTAGGTGCAATGCTAGGTTGTTTATTCAAGATGTTTCCTGTTTCTTAAGCTAGGATTGTATTGCTATAAACTTCCCTCTTAGAACTGCTTTTTCTGCATCCCATAGGTTTTGAGTCATCATGTCTCCATTGTCATTTGTTTCTAGGTAGTTTTTGATTTCCTCTCTGATTTCTTCAGTTATCACTGCATTATTTTATTTATTTATTTATTTTTTCAGTACATGGGCCTCTCACTGTTGTGGCCTCTCCCATTGTGGAGCATAGGCTCTGAATGTGCAGGCTTATCAGCCATGGCTCACTGGCCCAGCTGCTCCATGGCACGTGGGTTCGTCCTGGACCGGGGCATGAACCCATGTCCCCTACATCGGCAGGTGGACTCTCAACCACTGCGCCACCAGGGAAGACCATCACATCATTATTAAGTAGTGTATTGTTTAGCTTCCATGTGTTTGTATTTTTTTTTTCATGGTACACGGGCCTCTCACTGTTTTGGCCTCTCCCCCTGTGGAGCACAGGCTCCGGACGCACAGGGTGAGTGGCCGTGGCTCACAGGCCCAGCCGTTCTGCGACATGTGGGATCTTCCCGGACCAGGGCATGAACCCGTATCCCCTGCATCAGCAGGCGGACTCTCAACCACTGCGCCACCAGGGAGCCCCATGTGTTTGTATTTTTAACAGATCTTTTCCTGTAATTGATATCTAGTCTCATAGCATTGTGGTAGGAAAAGATACTTGATACAATTTCAAATTTCTTAAATTTACCAAGGCTTGATTTGTGACCCATGATATGATCTATCCTGGAGAATGTTCCATGAGCACTTGTGAAAAATGTGTATTCTGTTGTTTTTGGATGGAATGTCCTATAAATATCAATTAATTCCATCTTGTTTAATGTATCATTTAAAGCTTGTGTTTCCTTATTTATTTTCAATTTGGATGATCTGTCCATTGGTGAAAGTGGGGTGTTAAAGTCCCCTACTATGAATGTGTTACTGTCGATTTCCCCTTTTATGGCTGTTAATATTTGCCTTATGTATTGAGGTGCTCCTATGTTGGGTGCATAAATATTTACAATTGTTATATCTTTTTCTTGGATTGATCCCTTGATCATTATGTAGTGTCCTTCTTTGCCTCTTCTAATAGTCTTTATTTTAAAATCTATTTTGTCTGATATGAGAATTGTTACTCCAGCTTTCTTTTGGTTTCCATTTGCATGGAATATCTTTTTCCATCCCCTTACTTTCAGTCTGCATGTGTCTCTAGGTCTGAAGTGGGTCTCTTGTAGACAGCATACATATGGGTCTTGTATTTGTATCCATTCAACCAATATGTGTCTTTTGGTGGGAGCATTTAGTCCATTTACATTTCAGGTAATTATCAATATGTATGTCCCTATTCCCATTTTCTTAATTGTTTTGTGTTCATTATTGTAGGTCTTTTCCTTCTCTTGTGTTTCTTGCCTAGAGAAGTTCCTTTAGCATTTGTTGTAAAGCTGGTTTGGTGGTGCTGAACTCTCTCTGCTTTTGCTTGTCTGTAAAGGTTTTAATTTCTCCATCAAATCTGAATGAGATCCTTGCTGGGTAGAGTAATCTTGGTTGCAGGTTTTTCTCCTTCATCAATTTAAATATGTCCTGCCAGTCCCTTCTGGCTTGCAGAGTTTCTGCTGAAAAATCAGCTGTTAACCTTATGGTGATTCCCTTGTGTGTTATTTGTTGTTTTTTCCTTGCTGCTTTTAATATGCTTTCTTTGTATTTAATTTTTGACAGTTTGATTATTATGTGTCTTGGTGTATTTCTCCTTGGATTTATCCTGTATGGGACTCTCTGTGCTTTCTGGACTTGATTAACTATTTCCTTTCCCATACTAGGGAAGTTTTCAACTATAATCTCTTCAAATATTTTCTCAGTCCCTTTCTTTTTCTCTTCTTCTTCTGGAATCCCTATAATTCAAATATTGCTGTGTTTAATGTTGTCCCAGAGGTCTCTGGACTATCCTCAGTTCTTTTCATTACTTTTTCTTTATTCTTCTTTGCAGTAGCTATTTCCACTATTTTATCTTTCAGGTCAATTATCTGTTCTTCTGCCTCAGTTATTCTGCTATTGATCCCATCTGGAGTATTTTTAATTTCATTTATTGTGTTGTTCATCGTTGTTTGTTTCATCTTTAGTTCTTCTAGGTCCTTGCTAAATGTTTCTTGCATTTTGACTATTCTATTTCCAAGATTTTGGATCATGTTTACTATCGTTATTCTGAATTCTTTTTCAGGTAGACTGCCTATTTCCTCTTCATTTGTTAGGTCTGGTGGGTTTTTATCTTGCTCCTTCATCTGCTGTGTGTTTTTCTGTCTTCTTATTTTGCTTATCTTACTGTGTTTGGTGTCTCCTTTTTGCAGGCTGCAGGCTCGTAGTTCCCGTTATTTTTGGTTTCTGTCCCCAGTGGCTAAAGTTGGTTCAGTGGGTTTTGTAAGCTTCCTAGTGGAGGGAATTAGTTCCTGTGTTCTTGTGGATGAGGCTGGATCTTGTCTTTCTGGTGGGCAGGTCCACGTCTGGTGTTTTGGGGTGTCTGTGGACTTATTATGATTTTAGGCAGCCTCTCTGCTAATGGGTGGGGTTGTGCTCCTGTCTTGCTAGTTGTTTGGCATAGGATGTCCAGCACTGTAGCTTGCTGGTCGTTGAGTGAAGCTGAGTGCTGGTGTTGAGATGGAGATCTCTGGGAGATTTTTGCTGTGCGATATTATGTGGAGCTGGGAGGTCTCTTGTGGACCAGTGTCCTGAAGTTGGCTCTCCCACCTCAGAGGCACAGCAGTGACTCCTGGCTGCAGCACCAAGAGCCTTTCATCCACACGGCTCAGAATAAAAGGGGGAAAAAGAAAGAAAGAGAGAAAGAAAGAAAGAAAGAAAGAAAGAAAGAAAGAAAGAAAGAAAGGAAGGAAGGAAGGAAGAAGGGAGGGAGGAAGGAAGGAAGGAAGGAGGGAAGGATGGGAAGAAAGATAAAATAAAATTATTAAAATAAAAAATAATTATTAATAAAAAAATTTAAAGAAAACAAAAATAAACAAAGAAAACAGACGAATAGAACCCTAGGACAAATTGTGGAAGCAAAGCTATATATACAAAATCTCACACAGAAGCATACACATACACACTCACAAAAAGAGGAAAAGGGGAAAAAATCATAAATCTTGCTCTCAAAGTCCACCTCCTCAACTTGGGATGATTCGTTGTCTATTCATGTATTCCACAGATGCAGGGTATATTAAGTTGATTGTGGAGCTTTAATCCACTGCTTCTGAGGCTGCTGGGAGAGATTTCCCTTTCTCTTCTTTGTTCTCACAGCTCCCGGGGCTCAGCTTTGGATTTGGCCCCGCCTCTGTGTGTAGGTCGCGGAGGGTGTCTGTTTTTCACTCAGACAGGACGAGGTTAAAGGAGCAGCTGCTTCGGGGACTCTGGCTCACTGAAGCTGGGGGGAGGGAGGGATACGGAGTGCGGGGCGAGCCTGTGGCGGCAGAAACCGGCATGTCATTGCACCAGCCTGAGGCGCGTCGTGCATTCTCCCAGGGAAGTTGTCCCTGGTTCCTGGGACCCAGGCAGTGGCGGGCTCCACAGGCTCCCTGGAAGGGGGGTGTGCATAGTGACCTGTGCTCGCCCACAGGCTTCTTGGTGGCGGCAGCAGCAGCCTTAGCATCTCATGTCCGTCTCTGGGGTCCGCACTTTTAGCCGCGGCTCGCACACGTCTCTGGAGCTCCTTTAAGCAGCGCTCTTAATCCCCTCTCCTCGCACACCAGGAAACAAAGAGGGAAGAAAAAGTCTCTTGCCTCTTCGGCAGCTCCAGACTTTCTCCGGACTCCCTCCCGGCTAGCCGTGTTGCACTAACCCCCTGCAGGCTTGTTCACGCCGCCAACCCCAGTCCTCTCCCTGCGCTCCGACTGAAGCCCGAGCCTCAGCTCCCAGCCCCGCCCGCCCCAGCGGGTGAGCAGACAAGCCTCTCAGGCTCGTGAGTGCAGGTCGGCACCGATCCCCTGTGTGGGAATCTCTCGGTTTTGCCCTCCACACCCCTGTTGCTGTGCTCTCCTCTGTGGGTCCGAAGCTTTCCCCCTCCATCACCCGTAGTCTCCGCCCACGAAGGGGCTTCTAGTGTGTGGGAATCTTTCCTCCTTCACAGCTCCCTCCCACTAGTGCAGGTCCCGTCCCTATTCTTTTGTCTCTGTTTATTCTTTTTTCTTTTGCCCTACCCAGGTACTTGGGGACTTTCTTGCCTTTTGGGAGGTCTGAGGTCTTCTGCCAGCGTTCAGTAGGTGTTCTGTAGGAGTTGTTCCACGTGTAGATGTATTTCTGGTGTATAGTTCTGAAGGCTGGGAAGTCCAAGATCAAGATGCCGGCTGACTGATCTCTAGCGAGAGCACCCTTCCTAGCTTTCAGACAGCTACCTCCTTGCTTTGTTCTGTTTGTTTTTCTTCTCACAGCTGGTCTTTGCTCTTCATTTGGTCTCAGTCCTCACAGCTTCCTTTTGTCTCTTCAACACTGCAATCAACTTTCATGGACGTTTATTGTGCTTAAATTGTTTTTAATTAAAAAAATATTTATCTAAACACTATAAAATAATACAAAAATATCAAGCACAAGTACTTACTGAGCAGTATATATAAATATATAAGATATATTTTAATATTTATATATTGTTATGCATATATTTAATATATTAATTTCATAATGTTTAACTTCTGAGTTCCAAGTAATAGTCCATTATTTCTAGATTTTAAGTTTCATGCATTGTTCAACAAATTTTATTCTGTTGTGTTTAAAGCATTATGACTAATTTGTAGAATATTACTTGGTACATAGTAGAAAATCAGTACATATTTATTAAATATGAGTTAATTTGGGGGAAACACCACTCCTAGAGTCCTCTGGACTTTTTTACTATCCTTGAAATTCACTTTGTCTCTCTCAAATGCTTGACATCCTTTTTTTACAGAACTCCATATTACGTTGTTTCTTGGTGTGGTCTTCATTCTTTTATTTCAGTACAGTTCCTTCTCATATATTGGGTTGGTCAAAAAATTCATTCGGGGCTTCCCTGGTGGCGCAGTTGTTGAGAGTCCGCCTGCCGATGCAGGGAACGCAGGTTTGTGCCCCAGCCCGGAAAGATCCCACATGCCACGGAGAGGCTGGGCCCGTGAGCCGTGGCCGCTGAGCCTGCATGTCTGGAGCCTGTGCTCTGCAACGGGAGAGGCCACAGCAGTGAGAGGCCCGCGTACCGCAAAAAAAAAGTTTGTTCGGGTTTAAGTAAAAATAAAAGACACATCTTTCATTTTCACGAAGAAATTTATGGAACAATGTATTCATTAAGCGAACGAACTTTTTGGCCAGCCCAATAGCTTCCCGAGAAAGACTGCAGAGGGAGATATATATATATACATTTTTTTTTTTTTTTTTTTGCGGTACGTGGGCCTCTCACTGTTGTGGCCTCTCCCATTGCGGAGCACAGGCTCCGGATGCGCAGGCCCAGCGGCCATGGCTCACGGGCCTAGCCGCTCCGCGGCATGTGGGATCTTCCCAGACCGGGGCACGAACCCGTGTCCCCTGCATCGGCAGGTGGACTGTCAACCACTGCGCCACAAGGAAAGCCCGGGAGGTATATTTTTTAGACTTTACTCATTAGAGTATGATTGGCTACCCTGAAATGAAAAATAAATCTCTAGGATTTAAATCCCGGTCATATGATATGAGGAGGGGGTGCTAAAAACGGCTTTTTCATCTCTGGCTCAGAATATCATATTTACCTTGGTTTTTCTTATGATTTAGAAAATTTGAGCTGTGTCTCCTTGGAATCATCAGGAGAAAAATACAGTATTTCCGGTTCATTCTTGAAACCAACTTCTCACAGTTAAGGTGTATTGACTAAAAGATCTTCCTTCTTCAACAGACTCCAAACGTCTGTAAGACACTTAATTGTAATTGGAGAAAAAAGAAGAATGAAATCAGGCCAGCAGCTGCAGGATGCCAAGGCAGCCCCCAGGACTAGGGAAGGAGGAGGAGGAAGGGCTGAGAGTTGCCATTAGAGCAAACAACCTCCAGAGGGCGCTGAAGCACCGGCAGAGCCCTCCTGCCACTCCCAGTTTGGCACTGCAGGGTCAGATTTGGGTTTGGAGATGGGGTTGCTGTAACCCCAAGGAGGTGAGCAGAGAGGAGGAGTTGATTACCGGTCTCCTCTGACTCTCTGGCCCAAATTGCCTGGCTTCACAGCGGGGACAGAGTTTTGCTTTCAGCAACTGATGGGACACTTCCAGGCTGGTCGGGTTGCCCAGCGGCCCAACAGCCTGACAGGCTCACTGTGGTGTGACCGCCCTTTGTTTCTCCAGAATCTGTACATCAGGAGGTGCATGGTTGCGGGAGCCCATTCACCGCCACCACCACCACCCCTACCAAGGGGGATGGCACCTTCCCTGTCTGTACCCTATGATCACCAGGTACTTGAAATGAATGCAAGTTTTTTGACTTCAGGGAAAAGCTCACATAACCCCTTCTGCCTCATAATGTGTGGGATTTACTATAATGGAAGGACATTATAAAGAACAGGTAGAAAACTCACCTGTTGATCTCCATGTAGGAGTTTATTTTGCATGAATCCCTCCTACATGAGTAGATAGCAGAGTTTTATTTTTGTTCCCATGTGTGTAGTTGTGGCAGAGGATGTAGGTATGGTGATTTGAAGCCCTCAAAGAAATATTCTCAGAACTCTCAAGACTTCTCTTGATTGGAACCGAAAGAGACCTGGAAAAGGAGGAAAAGAAAAAGAGGAGGGAGAACGAATGACTGTTTCTCAGTAAATTCACCTTCCTGGTTGATTGTTCTGTCTTCTCATTTTTTTTAACTTCTATGTATGTCTAATGGAATAATGTAGAAAGGCTGATTTTTATGCTTTAAAAGATTTTACATCACAAAGAAACTAGAAGTGGCTAACAGATCTTACTCAAATCAATTTTACATAGAGACTTTGATATTAAATTTGTATACTAAAATGGGTTAATCCAAATTTTCTCTTTCTTTTTGAGTGAATATTTGTAACATATTTTTTAAAAAATAAAAATAAATCCCTAAATCTTACAATATCACAATAAAAGTTAATTGTTCCTGTCACAGTCTAATGCATGAAGGCATTAGGGGGACTTTAGGGCTCTGTTCCACTCAGTAATGGACCCAAACTCCCTCTGTATATTACACAACAATTATGGTCTTCAAAGCCACTGCAAAAGGGGAAGAGAGAGCTTGGCTGATCACATAAGGAAATTTATTTTTTTTAACATAGGGTGGTTTTATATCTAGTCAAGGAAGTGACATGCACATCATGGCCAGCACATTCTATTGGTTAGAACCCAATTACTAAGCCTCACTCAACTGCAAGAAGGGTGAGAAATAAATTTCTTATATGCCTGGAGGAATATGAATATGTCTGTTTAAGAAATAGCATTAGCTCTGCCACAACTTATCTGTCTGATAATACCTTTATCCTTCTCACACTTGATGAATAGTTTGGCTAAGCATAGAATTTTAATTTAGAAAACTTTTTCATAATTTTGAAGGTTACTCCATTTTTCCATTAAGAAGTGTTTTGCCATTCTTACGTTTATCCTTTTTTGTGTGTCTTGTTTGACATCCCATCCCTCCCCCAAAGCTTTATGTTTTATCTTAAGTTGGTATTACAAACTTTCATGAGGATGTGCCAAGTGTGGGCCAGTTTTAGTTCTTTATAAAAGGAACTCTGTGGACTCTTGCATTCTGGAAAGACATTATTTCTAGATGTCTTTCTCATTTTTTCTTACTTTTTTATTTTCTCATTTTTTGCTCTAACTATTGAGAATTGAGATACTGTAGCCTGCAGTCCAAGAAACAGTATTATGACCCATGAGAAGACTCTTTCTTGTTTTTATTTTATGTTTCTTTTCATTCTTCGGAACATTTATTGGCACCCACCCTGAAGTATTTGATATACTTTTCTATGTACGTATGCGTTCTTTGTTTTGTTAGGTTTAGAGTTAGGATTAGAGTTCAAATTTCATAACAAATACTATATCATAGAATTCATTCTTTAAAAAAAATAAACCAAAGGTAAGTTGAATTTACAATATATTTTAATTTTTCTGTGATTACCTGGCTTCTAACTGCTAAATATTTCTCAGCATGCACTCACCATCTCTTAGTGAGAGATACCTAGGTTTACTCCACCTCTAGAATACCAAAAGCAATGCATCATTGAGTATTTCCAGACACTCTAAGTTATGAATCTATGTAAGATGTTCTCTCTACTCTTCTCTCAGGAGGAGATTACTGGGTCATAAACATAACTGAGTAAACTAAATGAAGTAATTTAATTGAAGAGAAAGCTTTAATGTTTTTTGTTTTTGTTTTTGTTTTTTTCTGTATGTGGGCCTCTCACTGTTGTGACCTCTCCCGTTGCGGAGCACAGGCTCCTGACCCACAGGCTCAAGGGCGATGGCTCACGGGTCTAGCCGCTGCACGGCATGTGGGATCTTCCCGGACCGGGGCACGAACCCGTGTCCCCTGCATCGGCAGGCGGACTCTCAACCACTGCGCCACCAGGGAAGCCCAGAAAGCTTTAATTTTGATGTAGTCATATCCAGATGATTTTAGTCTTATATTTACACTTTTTCAGGTCTTGCACAGTGATTTTTTTTTTACCTGTAAAAATGTGATTTAAAATGTTCTCCTGCATTTCTTACTCTTTTCTTTAAATGTTTCCTTTATATTTGGACTTTAACTTCTTTGGAGTTTTCCTTTACATATTGCATAAGATTAGGCTCCAATTATATTTTTCTCCTAGAGAACTGGTTTATCAGTAATCTATTAATGATTCTTTTATGTAAGCACTAATTTGTGAATGAAGGTTTGAACTTTGTACAAGTTCTTTTCTAATCTCTACTCTTTAGTTAGTTCTCCAATGTCATTGATCTCTTTGTTCTTCCCCAATATATTAGCCTTTTAAAATGTTTTAATTATTCTGTTTTTGTTACATATCCTATTTACAAGCCGACACCTACAAGCCCATTCCAAATGTATTCTTCTTTTTAAAAATTGAGTTAGCTATTCATGGAACCTTATTCTTCCATGTAATTTTAGGATAAGCATGTCAAGTTCTTCAAACATTTTGGCAAAAATTTTAATGGAGTTGCATTGAATTTTTCTATTAATTTATGGATAATCAATATTTTTATAATATTAACTCATCCATGAACAAAATATTTATTCCTATGTATTAAGACATTTTAATTTTTTTAACAGATTTTACATTTTCTTCCACTAAGAGTTTTATATTTTCCAGTAACATTCCAAGGGCAAGGGCAATATGAGTGGTACACTTTGGGTGAAGACAAAAATAATATAGTCTGCATTTTGTAATCACTATGAAATGGCAATTCTACAAAAGTCACTGATAACATGTAATTATAAATGATCAATTCTTCACTTTTTTCCAGTTTGTGCTACAATATTTTCTTAGTGTTTTTAGAAATTGAATGATTATTTATAGATAGTTCACTAAAAGAAAACATTCATTGTGTTTTCCCTTGCCAAATTCTTTAATTCTTAGTGTTTATATTAATTTTAATTTTTCCGTACTTAGCATCTTTTTCTTATTTAAAATATTGTATTTGTTCTGCAGTATTGGACAAGCTCTCCTATCTTTTAATTTATAATACTTATTGAAGTTAATTCTGTTCTTAAACATTAAGATATATACCAATGTGTATTTAAATATTGTTCTTTATTTCTTACTCTCCTTAAAATGCCTCCTTATCTCTTCCTTTCCATTTGCCTTATTTTGATGGCTTTATCTCATTGTATTTTGAGTTCCTCTCAGGCTGTTCTCTTCTCATGACTGTTTGCTCACATTTTAAAAGCACCAAACATTTTTTCATTATCCTGAAGTTGGGAAATATAAGATTTTTAAATTTCCTTTTGATTCCTGTTATAAATAAATTTCCAAGACATGTTTATCCCTGAGTCTTCAAGGTAATGTCCTATGCATTCTCTTTGTGTTGAGATATTTTAAATAATCTTTTTTATTGTTAATTGTATCTTTTTTTCCATACAATAGAGGGATGCTCTATTGTATCCAGTTGTGGGTTGACAGAGGAAGAGAGTGAATTGCCTTTATCTGTGCTCAGTATGATGCAGGTTGAGTAAACTCCCTTCCCATATACACTGATGACAAAAAAAAAAAAAAAATACTGTGCATAGCTTTCTAGTGTCTGATAAGCATCCATGCATCCTACCTGTGAGTCCTTATTAGACTTAGTAGGATCTTCTGTCCCAATTATCTGAACTAATAGAATGGTGACTTACTACAACGCCCAAAATAAACTATGTACTAAAGCACATTTATCTCTGAACTGAGAACAATTTTATGAGGACTTAAGTCCAATCAGAGGGTGTAATGAATTGCCCCTAAGTCCACCCCTTCCCACTCCCAACCAACCTATCTCTAAGTAAACATTGTGAATACTAGCTGCCTCAAATTGCTGTAAATACTGATCTATGTGATGGATGGGTACCCAGTGTAACCTGTGTAAACACTGCAATTTTGTTTACCTTCTTTCCAGCCACATTCTTTCCATCTTCCAAGTTGCATATTAATCTTACTTTAATGAAAGCGTGAGTTTTCTTCTTTTTTTTTTGTATTCTCATAGATATTTTATTAGAGATTTTGGAGAAGTTGAATTGAATGTTTATTGCTAGAAACCATTTCATATAAATATTTAATTGTTTATAACTTGTTTAAATATCACTGCCATCAACTTATGATAACTAGAGCAAATGGACAAAAGAGGTATATGAAATTCAAAATAACTCTTGCTTATCTTTGACATTTATTCCTTGGCTTTCTCAGCATTAATATCATGCTATTTAATTGACATATATAAAATTTGAAATTAATTACTAGTCAGCAATTATTTTACTTTAATTTACTTTATATCCTCCACACAAGCTTTTCAAAATTCTTTCAATTTACTTTCAATTTACTTTATATTTTCCACACAAGCTTTCAATTTACTTTATATTATCCACACAAGTTTCCCAAATTCTTTTTTCCAAGCTCCCAAACATCTTGCCCACCTCTGGGTCCCACTCTTAGGAAATTAGAATGATGGCGGTCTCAGGGAGGTTTCAAAATTCAAATATTTATCTGTGTTTTTATACTTATGCTCCTTCTTTCCTCCACCCCAATTAAAATAATATTCCTCTTCTTTCTTATGTGTTCATTTATTCTACTCTTAAGTCTATCCATCCATATTCTTTTATATATTTAACTTTATTAGAGGTAAGAGAATGAAAAGGCACTAAGCCTTCAACTTATTTCATTTTCTTAATCTTTCTCTCCACTGGTTTATCTTCCAAGTAGAAAATTTTAAGTTTTATCATTTACCGCTAGTACACATGTGAGGGCATGCATCTTATTGATATCAGCCATAAATAGTACTCATTTCCACTCTTTGCCCATAGGAGATACCCAAATTGACATCTGAAAAAGAAAGAGTTTGAATTATGGATATAAATCTGAAAAAAAAAGTGTACAACTTGTAAGCTCAACCTTGGAAAAGTGCTTAAATTTTTAATTTGAAATTGAAATATAGAAGGAAAATCAAGTGTTTAAAAGGGGTTTTTAATCATTAAAATTACATTCCAATTAAATTTACAGTTGAACATTTTAAAACACTTTCACAATTATAGAATATGGCAGAATTTGAAATAAGTAAAATGTTAGGTAGATCTAGTTTGTTGCTCTAATAAGTTTCCATGAATCAAGGTCTGTTGGCATCTCAGAAAGAGCTATCATTGACAATTTAGTTCTGGGTTCAAAATAATGGCTATACATACCGTCAAGGTGAGGCATACAGAAATCACAGAGCGCTTCTAGTCTCATTTTACAAATACTTCAGATATATATTTTTAGAACTACAACAACAAGAAGTATATTTTATATTTATGGTAATGTGGGTAACAAAAATGTAAAAAATAAAGAAAGAAATTCTCAAACTGCAATAAAAAGGAACACAATAATAACTCACAATGATATTTTATATCCCCATAAAAACCCATCTGCTTTCAAAATATAAAATGTCTTCTAAACCCAATTAAATATTAGATAAGCAATCTGCATATCCTGAATTTGCAATCACAGGTGTATTTTAATCTTGAAATAAAGTCAAGTTTTACTTTCATGTATTTTCTGTCTAAATCATACTCCCATCCGCCTCCTTTTTGCTTGGCTAGATACTACCTATCTTTCAGTTTTCACTTCTCCAGGAAGCTCCTTTCCTGGTCTAAATTAGCCATGTCATCAATGGAAGAGCAGATTAACTAAGAGATTAAGAGTACAGACTACTCTTAACCCCAGCTCTGCAATTTAAAAACTGTGTTACCTTGGGTGAGTTGTTTAATATCTCTGTGCCTCATTTTCGCATCCATAAATGGAGATGATTACCTGTTTCATGGGGTTTTCCTAAGGATTACACTATTTAAGGCGCAAAACATGCTTGGAAAAGTGCCTGAAAATACATGTTTTGTGTTAGTAATAATTACTATGTTCTGCTATAGTATTTCCTGTATTTCCCCTGTCATGACATTAATCACTCTATAATTACTGCTTGTTCAATTGTTCTTTTTTCCAGAAAGAATATAAATTCCTGCAATTCTGGCAGGAATTGTGTCTCTTGTTTGCCACACTATCCATAGTGCCTATCATGGTACCTAAGACACAGTAAACAATTAATGCACATTTGTTGAATGAATTAAATCCCTACTGTGTCAGAGGGACTGAGATAAGAATTTTACATATATTATCTTTTTGAAATTTCACAGTAACCAAGCAAGAAAATAGTACTATATTCTACAGGTAAGAAAACTGAGCCTCAGTCTCAATGGTTATAAGACAAATCCAAGTTACTCAAAATCCATATCACAATTTCTCCACTGCATCTTAATGATTTCTATTACAAGGTTCTATGCAGACACAAAGTCAAAGCAACCAAATAAGAAGCAAAATTTAGATATTAAGTATGTAGTGAGAGGTTATGGATTTTCTGAAATAATGGCTGGCTCATCATTTTCCTGAAATGAAGATTACCTTGAAAATGCTGTAATAATCCCCCCTAGATTCTGGCTTTGTACATGAGTAGTTTATCATAATGGCACCACCTTTATCTCATCTTTGCACCTTGTTGTTTTGGCATTTATTGCAAGTTTTGTGTACTCTGCTTCACATTATTATAAGCTTGCCTCTCTGTCACCTGATGCTATATTTCTATAGTTGTATATACACCATGCTTAGCTCAGTCTTTGATCATTATTATTTTTTCTCTTTGTTCCTTGTTTTTAGTTGTGCTTGAGTAATACTTCCTCTGAAGTTTTCTTTGCAATGACCAAGTTTACATTGAAAATTTGCAGTCAGGTGATATCCATATATTGAAAGTAGGTAGAGATATCATCATACAATAACATATTTTTTAAAACAAATTCCTGTAATTCTATAACTAATGTTAACGTGTAAGTTGTTTCATTGCCTAATATATATGTGTGTATATATATACATTGCATATGTATGTTTCAAATGTGTGTACATACATATATGTACTGAAAAATACTAAGAATGTATATTAATTCAATATTTGAATACATATGTATATACCTTTTTGAAAAGTTTTAAATATTTAATTCTCAAAATAAATTTATAAAGTAAATAGCTCAGGTATTGTTAGGCATACCTGAGTTTACTGATTTTCTTCCTGAGGCACAGCTAGTATGTTACATACAAAAACCTCAGAAACTTTATGGATTTGAAATTCATATCTCCTATTAACAAGGTGAGAGAACAATACTCCTAAATTAATCCATTTACACAATGTCCACTTGCTCTTATCAGTGGTTCTCAGTGCTGGCTACCAATGAAAACCACATGAAAACCTTTTAAAAAGTATCCATTGTAGGGCCTAACTCTAAGAAGATTTTGACTTAGCTATTCTTGAATGTCTGTCACTCTCCATTGCATTTTTTTTAAACACCCTAAATGATTTCAATATGAGGCCAGTATTGAGAATCCTAGTTATACATTGATAAATCTTAAAGAATTTTTGCTCATCAAAATTTCTTTCGGGCTTCCCTGGTGGTGCAGTGGTTGAGAGTCGCCTGCCGATGTAGGGGACACGGGTTCATGCCCCAGTCCGGGAAGATTCCACATGCTGTGGAGCTGCTGGGACCATGAGCCATGGCCGCTGAGCCTGTGCGTCTGGAGCCTGTGCTCTGCAACGGGAGAGGCCACAACAGTGAGAGACCTGCGTACCGCAAAAAAAAAAAAAAAAAAAAATTTCTTTCTTAATTTTCATAAACAGATATCTAGCTTCCTACCAGACATCTCTAATGACATATATGACAAGGACTTCAAATATAATATCACAAAACAAATTATTTTTGTCTTCCTTCCATCCTGACTGCTTTATATTTCTTAACTTTGTCATGCTACTTTAATTTTTTTTTTGAATTTTGTTTATTTTTTTATACAGCAGGTTTTTATTAGTCATCAGTTTTATACAATCAGTGTATACACATCAATCACAATCACCCAATTCATTCACACCACCACCCCTCCCTACCCCCGCCACTTTCCCCCCTTGGTGTCCATACGTTTGTTCTCTACATCTGTGTCTCAATTTCTGCCCTGCAAACCGGTTCATCTGTAACATTTTTCTAGGTTCCACATATATGCGTTAATATATGATATTAGTTTTTCTCTTTCTGACATACTTCACTCTGTGTGACAGTCGCTAGGTCCATCCACGTCTTAACAAATGACCCAATTTTGTTCCTTTTCATGGCTGAGTAATATTCCATTGTATATAAGTACCACAACTTCTTTATCCATTAGTCTGTCCATGGGCATTTAGGTGGCTTCCACGACCTGGCTATTGTAAATAGTGCTGCAATGAACATTCGGGTTCATGTGTCTTTTGAATTATGGTTTTCTCTGGGTATATGTCCTGTAGTGAGATTGTTGGGTCATATGGTAATTCTACTTTTAGTTTTTTAAGGAAGCTCCATACTGGTCTCCATAGTGGCTGTATCAATTTACATTCCCACCAACAGTGCAATAGGGTTCCCTTTTCTCCACACCCTCTCCAGCATTTGTTGTTTGTAGATTTTCTGATGATGCCCATTCTAACTGTTGTGAAGTGATACCTCATTGTAGTTTTGGTTTGTGTTTCTCTAGTAATTAGTGATGTTGAGAAGCTTTTCATGTGCTTCTTGGCCATCTGTATGTCTTCTTTGGAGAAATGTCTGTTTAGGTCTTCTGCCCATTTTTGGATTAGGTTGTTTGTTTCTTTAATATTGAGCTGCATGAGCTGTTTATATATTTTGGAGATTAATCCTTTGTCCATTGATTCATTTGCAAATATTTTCTCCTATTCTGAGGGTTGTCTTTTGGTCTTGTTTATGGTTTCCTTTGCTGTGCAAAAGCTTTTAAGTTTAATTTGTTCCCATTTATTTTTGTTTTTATTTCCATTACTCTAGGAAGTGGATCAAAACAATCTTGCTGTGATTTATGTCAAAGAGTGTCCTTCCTATGTTTTCCTCTAAGATTTTTATAGTGTTCGGTCTTACGTTTAGGTCTCTAATCCATTCTGAGTTTATTTTTGTGCATCGTGTTAGGAAGTGTCCTAATTTCATTCTTTTACATGTAGCTGTCCAGTTTTCACAACACCACTTATTGAAGAGACTGTCTTTTCTCCATTGTATATCCTTGCCTCTTTTGTCATAGATTACTTGACCATAGGTGCATGGGTTTATCTCTGGGCTTTCTATCTTGTTCCATTGATCTTTGCTTCTGTTTTTGTCCCAGTACCATATTGTCTTGGTTACTGTAGCTTTGTAGTATAGTCTGAAGTTAGGGAGTCTGATTCCTCCTGCTCCGTTTTTTCCCCTCAAGACTGCTTTGGCTATTCGGGGTCTTTTGTGTTTCCATACAAATTTTACGATTTTTTTGTTCTAGTTCCGTAAAAATTGCCATTGGTAATTTGATAAGGATTACATTGAATTTGTAGATTGCTTTGGGTAGTATAGTCATTTTCACAATATTGATTTTTCCAATCCAAGAATATAGTATATCTCTCCACCTGTTGGTATCATCTTTAATTTCTTTCATCAGTGTCTTATAGTTTTCTCATGCTACTTTCTTTTAAGCCATAAACTTTTTGGAATATCCTTGAATTCCCCCTACCCCTTAACGATGGTATGCAATCTCTACACCCACTGATTCAAGAAAAGTAATATTTCTCAAATCTAATCTTTCTTTTAGTCCAATTGATATAGTATAGGCTTTAGTGCAGGCATTCAATTTTTCTTAGCTTCCACCTAGTCCCTATGAGATGAAGTTTCCTCATTCTCATCTATAAATCCATGTTCTATACTGGACAATGATACCTTAATTTAGTAAGGTACACAAGGAATTATATTAGTCTGTGAGTAACAGATTCTATAATCTAAAAGAAAAAAATAAATCTAAACCCTTGAGGATGTTCAGAAAGTGTCTTCAAACAAAATTTCTTGTCTTCTCAAGACTATGCTTTTACACACACTATCCTCTTTCTGGCATAATCCTACTTATTCTGTGAGTACCAGATTAAAATGCATGTCCTTTCTTTGACCTTTCCTACATTCTTCCAAAAGACTTAGAGAGTTAGGAAACTGGGGATAGAAAACTGAGCAGCATGCATTCAGGAAAGCTGAAGGTGCAGTCAGGCCCCCTCTATTTTTGATTATGGTCACTTAATTGACAGTCTGTCTTGCTGGCTCTGCAACTAGTTAATATCAGTGTCCCAGAGCTGATGGGATTCTGGGATGCTGACTCAAGTACAAATGTAATAACAATAAAAAAAATGATTTACTACCAAGGAGTTAAGATACTTGCATCAGTTTCACCAGGGCACTCTCTGCCTGAAGGCAAACTACATGGAAAGCCAAATTAAAAAAATATATATGCATATAAAATTATCTTTATAATTTCCATTTTATTATAATTTAGAGCATATTTTAGTCCATATCAATATTAACATCTTATCCAAAATTTCAAACATCCTCTACTTAAAATTTCTTTAGTAAAAATATAATTTAGTTTATTGTGTATATTTAAAAACAGTCTTTTAAAAATTTTTTTTAATTTAATTTATTTTTTTATACAACAAGTCCTTATTAGTCATCAATTTTATACACATCAGTGTATATATGTCAATCCCAATTGCCCAATTCATCACCCCCCCCCCAACCGCCTTCCCCCCTTGGTGTCCATACGTTTGTTCTCTACATCTTTGTCTCAATTTCTGCCATGCAGACCGGTTCATCTGTAGCATTTTTCTAGGTTCCACATATATGTGTTAATATATGATATTTGTATTTCTCTTTCTGGCTTACTTCACTCTGTATGACAGTCTCAATCCATCCATGTCTCTACAAATTACCCAATTTCGTTCCTTTTTAAAAACAGTCTTTAAAAAATGATTCCATGAGTTATCACCATGTCACCTAGACATGTGATAGAAAATTATGCTACACAAAATTTGACACACAGTTTATTAGTTAAACATTTTGGTCAACTTCTAGCAAAAGAGTCTACCAGCAACATGAGTTACAATCTCTTATAATCTGATTACATAAATAGCATCCTATTACCTCTGCTGTATTCTACTGATTCAAAGCAAGTTTCTAGGCCAACCCACACTCAAAGAGAAGAAATTACAAAGAGGTCTGAATATGAGGAGGGACGGGATCATTGGGGGTCATCCCAGAGTCAGCCTGCTACAATTTCTTTTCTTCTCTCCTCTCCTTTCTCCAAAAAAGGCACTCTGACAATGTGAATATATGGATCATCTTTTCTGAAATGGTCGTTAATCCAAAGGCAACATGTAAAATGCATAGTAAAGGTAGTAAAAATATTTTAAAAATTCAAAGTAATTACTAACTTGTTTGAAGATAAACTATATTTTAGGAAATTTGCATAACTTACTTCAGCCATAGAGTAACATATCTTACTTTTAAAAAATAGATATGCATTTCAATGTGTCTCTTTAATAGAAACCTTCATATTTCACAGAGCAATTTAATCTATACATTATTGTATATCTAAACTGAAAAGATTTTCTATCTAATGTTTTAGATCCCTTTTGGTTGGTTTTAAATTGTGTTTGGGATTTCTGTTAGTCCCTCAACACAAAATTGTTTGAATGGCTATAGAAGGAGAATAGTACCCATTCATCATAATGAACACTAATACTAATGACATATATTAAAATGTAAAACAATGGATTAAAATTCATATGGCTTTTCTGGTTTCTGGGGAAAGTAGAGCATGAAGAGATCAACTGGTCATACTCTTCTAGTTCCATTAATCCTTCTTTTTAAAAAACTCTTTGTTTAAATATATGAATATTAGTAAGAATGGAAACAAATCACATTTAATCCATGAGATTCAGAATGACCTGCACACTCTTTTTTAAAATTTCATAATGAAATATTATCATAAAATACAAGAAGGAATACTTTAATAATTTAATTTTTGAAGTTATTTTTTGTCCATTTACATCTCTCCTAGGTAAGAGTAAAAGGTACTAGACTTATCAAAAAGAGAAACTCATTGATTGGTTTTATTTGATTTAATTTCATTCTGGGTAACATATAGCAGGACTTAAAACATTTTGTTAAACATGCTGAAATTAGGAAAATGGATGATTTTCTTTCTAAGTCAATGTTAAAGGTAGATACAATTTAAATAATCTAATTAGAAAAAATCAGTGACCATATTTTACTTGTCTTTAAATTATAAATCTAGAAATATATAATATTCAACATGCCACTTGACATAAAGATGTAGAAAAATATCTGCTTATAACGTGTTTTATATTTACAATTCTTCTCTTAAAACTTTAAGTAAAGTAACAGGATCTGTTTTTTTTAATATGTATAATAATACCCTACTTAATTAAACTACAAACTGAAATTTTATTAATGATGACCTCCATTAACAGATGTGTATATTTTGAGATACAGAAAAAATATGAATTGTCTATAGTTGTGTGTTACTTTAAATATTCATAACCATTTGCTTCTTTTTTTTTTTTTTGTCCATTTCAGTTTATCTTACTTATTAGAGGTGCGTAAAGACCTGCTAAACTTAGTTCATTGCCAGAGGCAAAAAAGCAAGCTAAACCCTTGACACAAAACTTTAATTTGGCTAAAAGGAGAAATACAGCCTAAGGTATAGAATATAGATAACAGATGATATTTAAGGCTGTTACTACACAACCCTAATCAGATACTGAATATCTTTGACCTTGGCTATAGATTGGAGCCATGATTTTTCTAGCACATATTTATTATATAATAGACCATGAGTTGTCTATGAAACTATGCCTATTGGTAAATAATATACTCTACACAAGTTTAAATACTTACCCTCTTCCTGTTTTTATCTTCTCCATGCCTTTGCTTTGCCATTTTCACTATTTGAAATGGTGAATCTTCTCTTCTATAAAACTGTCAATCAGTATCAGACACTTGACTGCAAAAAATGTAGAGACTCTGGAACCAGATAGTTGTTTACATGCATTCAGTGCCATCTTTGGCAGGTTATTTAACCTCTCTGTATGTCAGTTTCCTCATCTGTAAATTAGAGATAATAGAAGTATCAAGTTCATAGGATTGTTGTAAGGCTTACATGGTTTATTTATAAAACATATAAAACAATGGCTGACATAAGTATTAAATAATCATTTGCTACTAATTTTACTTGATTCTTGCATTTTTGCTTCTTCTTGAGATTCACTATATATTTATTCTTCTGTCCTTGCTTTATAACATTTTCCCTAGCATCTAAAATATGTTTAACCTCTGCTAGCATCCAAATCTATACTTTTTTTTTTTTAAGTGAAAACATTTTATTTTAGCTCCAAAATGAGCCCAGAGCAGTTGAAAAGAAAGTGCACCCTTAGGGACTCTTGACAAGAGGACTCCATTTTTAAAAGAAATGTGACAATGTATGTGCCATTTTGTGGGCAGTGAAGTGGTAAAGCAAATGTCACCCATACAGGTGATATCGACCTCACTCCTCAAATTCAAAGAAATTTCTGTCACTGCAAAGGCCATAGTTCCTACACCCCAAAAGACTAAATTTTTCCCAAGTTATGGTCCAAATCAATACTTTTAATAAATAAGGTAGTACTTTCTACTTTTTTCCACCTCTGACTAGTGACTCTACTCAACCCTCATTCATAACCTGATATGTCACATACAATGAGGTTCTTCCTGTGGCTTATGTAGTTGATGATCAACAGTGTCAGTGCAACATCAGAGCATCTTTTACTCCAACAGATTCTGAAAGAATGCTCCATGGAAAGTAGGGAATGATTTTTGGCTCAATAAAAATTGATCAGGGGTATTGTGAAACTAAGGCAGTTATGAAATTCATGTGCATGGTTTCTTCAAATCTGTGAGAAGAATGTGCACCTACTTACATTCTGCTTACTGCAATCAATGATGAAGAGAGTGGGTTGGAAATTTGCCTATACCATGTCTTCTATTTCAGTCCCATACCTACCTTGTATTCTACAAATATTTCAGTGATGGCTTTTTTTCTTCTGGCCATTTGCATTCAAAAGTTCTTGCCACTGGAAATTCAATAATCAGATATTTTAGTTCCTTTTAAAAATGACTTATTAAGGTATAATTAACATGCAAAAACTACACATAATTAAATATGCAACTTGGTGAGTTTGGAGGCAAGTATTCACCCATGAAACCATCACTGCAACCTATGCCATAAATGTATTCTTCACCTGCAAAAGTTTTTTTCCCACCCTCTTAACTTATTAGCCTATTTATTTATTTGCTTCTTGTTAAGAACACTTAGCAAAATTTTAAGTATACAATTCAGTATTGTTAACTATAGGTACTATACTATACAGTAGATCTCTAGGGCTTATTCATCTTGTCTAACTGAAACTTGGTATCTTGTGACTACTACTTTCCCATATTCTCTTCTTCAGCCCCCAGACAACCACCTTTCTCCTCTTTATAATTTTGACTATTTTAGATTCCTCATATAAGTGGTATTATGTATTTGGACTGTGTCTGGCCTATTTTACTTAGGATAATGCCTTCTAGGCTCATCCATATTGTCCAAAATTGCAGTATTTCTTTTTTTAATGCTGAATCGTCTTTTATTATATAATACTACATTTTCTTTATCCATTTATCTGTCAATGGACATTTAGCTTGTGTCCACGTCTTGTCTATTACAAAAAAAAGTACTGCAATAAACATGGGAGTGTAGATATCTCTTTGACCTCCTGATTTCAATTCCTTTGGCTATATACTTAGAAGTAGGATTCTTGGATCATACAGTAGTTCTATTTATAATTTCTTGAGGTGATATCACATTGCAGATTTGATTTGCATTTCCCTGATAATTAGTAATGTTGAACATCTTTTCTTTTTTTCCCCCCTTTAATGTAGATGTTTATTACTATAAACTTACTTCTTTGTATGCTTCTGTTGCATCCCTTAGTTTTGGTATGTTGTGTTTTCATTTATGTTTGCCTCAAGGTTATCTTCTAATTTCCTTTTGATTTCTTCTTTGACCCCATGGTTTTTAAGAATGTGTTCTTTAGCTTTCATGAATTTATGACTTTTTCCATTTTCTTTTTGTTATTTATTTCTAACTTCATGCTTTTTTTTTTTTGCCAGAAAAGATACTTAGACTGATTTCAATCTTCTTAAATTCAAGACATTTTTTGACCTAGTGCGTCATCTATTCTGTGTTCTGTAAGACCTTGAGAAAAACATGTATTCTGCTGCTCTTGGCTGGAATGTTCTGTATATGACTGTTAAGTCGCTTTGGTCTTTCATGTTGTTCGTGTCTGCTATCTTCTTATTGATTTTTTGTCTGTATAATCTCTCCATTATTGAAAGTGGGATATTGAAGTCTCCTACTATTATCATACTAGTAGAAGTCTATTTCTCCTGTCAGATAGATCAATGTTTGTTTTATGTATTTAGGTGTCCTGCTATTGGGATTATACATATTGTTATATCTTCCTATTGAATTGACCCTTTATCATTATGTAAGGACCTTCTTTGTCTCTTATGAAAGTTTTTGACTTAAAGTCTATTTTGAATAAAATAATATAGCCACCACTGTTCTCATTTGGTTACCATTTGCATGGAATGTTTCACATTCCTTCACTTTCAGTCTATGGGTGTCTTTGACTCTAAAGCAAGTCTCTTGTGGATAGAATATACTTGGCCTTGTTTGTTGTTGTTGTTATTGTTTGTTTTTTATCAGTGTCAGGCATTCTATGTGTTTTGGTTGGTGAGTTTATTTCATTAACATTTAAAGTAACTATTGATAGGAAAAGATATACAATCATCATTTTGTTAATTGTTTTCTGTATGTTTTGTAGTTCTTTTGTTTCTCTCTTCTCTTACTCTCCTCCTGTTGTTTGATTATTTTTTACAGTGATATACTTTGCTTCTTTTCTCTTTATCTTTTTTGTGTCTTCTGTAGGTTTTTTCCTATGTGGTTACCAAGAGGCTTGAATAAAATTTCAAATTAAAGTCTCTTTTAAGCTGATAACTTCAATTGTATAAAAAAAAATTTTTAATACACACACTTTGTTATTGATGTCAGATTTACTTCTTTTTATGGTACATATCCATTAACAATTTTTGTGGTTATAGTTATTCTTAGTACTTTTGTCTTTTATACTAGGGTTAAAAGTGATTTATGCACCACCATTGCAGTATTACATTATTCTGTGGCTGTTTATATATTTACCTTTACTATTGAGATTTATATTTTCATATTCTTTCATTTGCTGTTTAACACCATTTTGTTTCAACTTAAAGAACTCCCTTTAGCATTTCTTGTAAGGCAGGTCTAG
The DNA here is from genome assembly GCF_059928025.1 of Delphinapterus leucas. NCBI lineage: Eukaryota > Metazoa > Chordata > Mammalia > Artiodactyla > Monodontidae > Delphinapterus > Delphinapterus leucas. Next base: position 74,920,039 of record NC_143135.1, read on the forward strand.
TAGTTAGAAAATCCCTCAGGTTTTGTTTGGGAAGTTGTTTATCTGTCCTTCACTTCTGAAGGATAGTTTTGCCAGTAGAGTATTCTTGGAAGTTTTTTTTCTTTCAGCCTTTGAATATAGCATCCCACTTCCTCCTGGCCTGCACGATTTCTTCTGAGGCATCTACTTATGGCCTTATGGCAGTTCCCATGAATATTGACAAGTCACTTTTGCTGCTTTCAACATTATCATTTTATATTTGATTTCTGACAATTTAATTATAATGTGTCTTGGCATAGACCTCATTAAGTTCACCTATTTGGGATGTTTTGGGCATCCTGAATCTGGATTATATTTACTTCCCCAGGTTCAGAAAAATTTCAGCCATTATTCCTTCAAATGAGCTCTCTTTTCCTTTCTCTTCTCTTTCTGGGACTTTAATAATATGTATGTTGGTGTTCCTGATGTACCATAAATCCCTTAGGCTGTCTTCACTCTATGCATTCTTTTTCTTTTTATTCCTGTAACAGTATAATTTCAGTTATCTGTCTTTGAATTCAATGATTTTTTTTCTGATTGATCAAATCTCTATTGAGATTTTTCAGTTAAGTCACTATGTGCTTCAGTTCCAAAATTTCTGTTTCTGTTTTTTTTTTAATAGTGTCTATTTCTTTATCAAACCTTTCAGTTTGATCATTTACTGTTTTCCTGATTTTGTTTAGTTGTTGTTCTATGGTCTCTTATAGCTCAGTGAACTGCTTTAAGATAGTTTTTGCTTCATTTACTTTTATTTTTTAAATGAAATATAGCTGATTTAAATGTTATATTAGTTTCAGGATTATAGAAGAGTGATTCAGTGTTTTTTATAGATTATACTTCCTTTAAAGTTATTTCAAAATAATTGCTATATTTCCCTGTGCTGTAAAATATATCCTGGTTGCTTATCTATTTTATGAATAGTAGTCTGTATCTCTCTCTTTTTTAAATTAATACCCTATCCCTCCCCTTCTTCCAGGCCCTGGTAACCATGATTCTACTTTCTACATCCTGACATTTAAAAAAAGAGTTAGGAAACCAATTCATAGAAACAAAAGATTATTGCCTTTTCACTTTATCTTAAGAGAGAAATGAAACATTTTTGAAGTTTTCTAGTAGTTTGTATCTCTTAATCCCATAAGCTTATCTTGCTCCTCCTCCTTTCCCTCTCATCACTGCCATCTACTAGTTTGTTTTCTATACCTGTGAATATGTTTCTGCTTTGTTATATGCATTCTTTCATTTTATTTTTTAGATTTCACATATAAGTGTTAACATACAATATTTGTCTTTTTCTGTCTGACTTATTTCACTAAGCATGGTACACTCCAGGTTCATCCACATTGTTGCAAATGACAGAATTTAATTAATTTTTATGGCTGAGTAAATATATATTATATATATATAATATATATTATATATATAATATATATTTATTATATATATATAATATATCTTCTTTAACCATTCATCTGTTGATAGACACTTGGGTTGCTTACATATATTGACTATTGAAAATAATGCTATGCACATTGGGGTGCACATATCTTTTGAAATTAATGTTTTTGTTTTCTTCAGATTTATACCCAGAGTGGAATTGTTGGATCATATGGTAGTTCTATTTTGAGATTTTTGAAGAACTCCCCACACTATTTTCCACAGTGGCTGCACCAATTTGTATTCCCAGCAACAGTATTCCTTTTCTCCACATCCACACCAATATTTGTTATTGATGTTTGCCATTCCGACAGGTGTGAGGTGATGTCTCATTGTGTTTTTTTTGTTTGTTTTTTGGGGTTTTTTTTTGCAGTACGCGGGCCTCTCACTGTTGTGGACTCTCCCGTTGTGGAGCACAGGCTCCAGATGTGCAGGCTCAGCGGCCATGGCTCATGGGCCTAGCTACTCCGTGGCATGTGGGATCCTCCCGGACTGGGGCACGATCCCATGTCCTCTGTATCGGCAGGAGGACACTCAACCACTGTGCCACCAGGGAAACCCCTCATTATGGTTTTGATTTGCATTTCTCTGATGAGTAGCACTGTTGAGTATTTTTTCAATGTCTGTTAACCACCTGTATGTCTTCTTTGGAAAAATGTCTATTCAGACCTTCTGCCCATTTTTTAATTGGCTTGTTTGTTTTTGTGATACTGAGTTGTATGAGTATTTATGTATTTTCAATGTTGACCCATTATTTGACATATCATTTGCAACTCCCATTTAGTAGGTTGTCTTTTCATTTCATCAGTGGTTTTGCTATGTAAAAACTTCTAGGTTAAATTAAGTCCCATGTGTTTATTTTTGCTTTCATTTCTTTTTCCTTAGAAAACTGATGCAAAAAAATATTGTTACAACTTATGCCAAACAGTGTTCTGCCTATGTTGTTTTCTATGAAATTTATGGTTTTAAGACTTACATTTAGGTATTTAATGCATTTTTAGTTTATTTTTGTATATGGTGTGAGGAAATAGTCTAATCTTATTCTTCTACATTTAGCTGTCCGATTTTCCAAGTACCACTTATTGAATAGACTGTCTTTTCTCCATTGTTTATTCTTGCCTCCTTTGTCATAGGCTAATTAAACATAAATGTATGGATTTATTTCTGGGCTTTCTACGGTGTTCCACTGATCTATATGTCAGTACCATGCTGTTTGGATTACTGTAGCTTTGTAGTTTAGTCTAAAGTCAGGGAACACGATACCTCCAGCTTTGTTCTTTTTCCTGAAGATTGCTTTGGCAATTTGGGGTCTTTTGTGACTACATATAAATTTTAGGATTATTTGTTTCTAGTTCTGTGAAAAATGTCGTGGGTATTTTGATAGGGATTGCATTAAATGTGTAGAATGCTTTGGGTATTATGGATATTTTAACAATATTAATTCTTACAATCCAAGAACACCTGATATTTTTCCATTTCTTTGTATCAGCTTTAGCTTTCTTCATCAGTGTTTTACCTTTTCAGAGTATAGGCCTCTCACCTCCTTGGGTAAATTTATTCCTAGGTATTTTATTCTCTTTGAGCTTTTTTTAAAAAGGATTTTTTTGCTTTCTCTTTCTGCTAGTTTATTATTAATGTGTAGAAAAGCAACAGATTTATGTATATTAATCCTGGATCTTATAACTTTACTGAATTTATCTATTAGTACTAATAAGGTTTTGGTGGAGACTTTTGGGTTTTCTATATATAGTATCATGTCATCTGCAAATAGAAATCATTTTGCTTCTTCCTTTCTAATTTGGATGCTTTTTAATTTCTTTTTCTTTTCTGATTGCTGTGGCTAGGACCTCCAATACTATTTAAACAGAAATAGTGAGAGTGGGCATCCTTGTGTTGTTCCTGATTTTAGAGGAAGGGATTTCAGCTTTTCACCATTGAGCATGTTGTTAGCTGTGGGTTTGTCATAAATGGCCTCTATTATTTTGAGATATGTTCCCTCTATCCCTACTTTGATGAGAATTTTTTTTTATTATGAATGGATATTGAATTTTGTCAAACACTTTTTTCTATGTCTGTTGAGATGATCCTGTGATTTTTGCCCTTCCTTTTGTTTATGTGGGTGTATCACATTATTTGATCCATGAATGCAGTACCATACTTGCAACTATGGAATAAATCCCACTTGATCATGGTGTATGATCATTTTTATATGTTTTTGAAAACAATTTGCTAATATAATGTTGAGGATTTTTGCATCTATATTCATCAGAGATATTGACCTGTGTTTTTCTTTTTTTGTATTGTGTTTGTCTAAGGTTAGTATCAGGGTAATGGTGGCCTAATAAAATGAATTTGGGTGTTCTTCCCTCTTCAATTATTTGGAATAGTTAGAGAAGGATAGGTATTAGCTCTTCTTTAAATGTTTGTTAGAAATTCCCTGTGAATCTGTCCAGTACTGGACTTTTGTTTGCTGAGAGTTTTTTTAAATTATAAATTCAATTTCACTACTAACGATTGGTCTGTTCACATTGTCTGTTTCATCCTGATTCAGTCTTGGCAGGTTGTATGTTTCTAGAAATTTGTCAGTTTCTTCTAGGATGCCCACTTTTTTGGTGTAGTATTCTTTTAGGAGTTTTGTATCTCTGTGATATTGATTGTTATTTCTCCTCTCTCATTTCTTACTTTGTTTATTTGTGTCTTCTCCCTTTTCTTCTTGATGAGTCTGGCTAAAAGTTTATCATGTTTGTTTATCTTTTCAAAAAAACAGCTCTTGGTTTCATTGATCTTTTCCATTAATTTTTGGTCTCTATTTTATTTATTTCCTCTCTGATCATTATTAGTTCCTTCCTTCTGCTGACTTTTGGCTTTGTTTATTTTTATTTTTCTAATTTCTTCAGGTGGTAGGGTAGGTTGCTTAAGATTTTTCTTGTTTCTTGAGGAATGCCTGTAATAGAATAAACTTCCCTCTTAGAACTATTTTTGCTTCATCCCATAGATTTTTGGAAAATTGGTTTCCTTTTTCACTTGAAGAAGCAGTCACCTCTTTCAGTTTTACAGACTCTTTGTGGCAGAGAAAGTCCTTCAGAGTCATCTTGATCAGAGATATTTGGTGGGCCTTTTGGTGGAATCCATGGGTAATCCAGCCAGCTTCCTTCTGGGTTCTACATGTGAGCTTACTACAGGAGACAGTGGACCAGCTGTTGAGATCTGTGGACTGATTATTGGGAGCCTCTGCTCCTTTTCTTTGTTTTTAGCTAACTCCAGGCAATCTAACCATGCCAATTCCATCACTGGGTGTGGCAAGACAAAATCAGCCCTCTCAAGTAGCACTCTAAAAGCCTCAGGAGTAGAGTTCATAAAGACCTTAGGCTTTTCTTCTTATAGCTGAGGTATGTTGAAAAGCAGTTTACATACATCACCTCATTTAATCCTCACAATTCTATGGCGTTGGAATTACCCCCATTTTCATTTTACTCATTCAAAAAATGAGGCTTAGAGACATTGGGAAACTTACTGGCTAGTTAGGATTTGACCTCAGGTCTCTTTGACTAGAAACTAATCATAATATTAAAACAAAAAAACCAAAAAACAAAACAAACAAAAAATAAATAAAAGCATGAGGAAATCAAATGTTCACTTCACTCTCTCCCCTACAGTGGAACTTGCAGGTTGAGGGGAGCTCTCTTTGGTGCTACATTGCCAAGTTAGGTGAGGAGTAATATAGGTAAAGTGAAACTATTCTTTTTCTTTTTAATGCTTCTCTTCTTGTTTTTGTGCATCACTGTGATTCTGTAATCTTTCTCCTGGGTTCCAGAACTCTTGTGAAGCTATTTTCACCCGTGTATGATTGCTAAATTGATGTTTCTGTGAAGACAAGAGCTGAAATTTCTATGCAACCATCTTTCTGACATCAGTACCCTCTAGTGCTTTTTTGAATATTCACTTCCATCTGAAGAAAATTATTTTTCTTTATCCTTCTATATTATATCACAATTTTAACATTGTATGCTATATAAACATCTTTCCATATGAAGCAATCTCTGCCACCATTAATTTCCAAAGTTTGTTGTTTTTTGTCTGGGTCATCATTCTTAGATGACCAAGTTTTATACAAAATGTCTTAGATTGCTCCATCTTCTGAGCTTTCTAATCTTTTAGCTCATGTTCTGTTTTTCCTCCAATTATAAACCCTTTGATGTTTTCACTGTTGTATCCCTAACATCTAGCACTAGTGAACACTAAAATAAATTGAATTTAAATGAATGTATTTAGATGATTATTTGAGAAATATTTTAAAATTCAAAGTTGATGTTGTTATTCCACTGTGCAAAATATTAAAATAATTTAATCAGTCATTGTTTCTTACCAAATTATTATGTTGGCATAAAGACTGGTTATTTTTCCAAGCTCCCAAGTGATTTTCTCCTCTAAGTGTTGACAACCTATCTCACCCCTTCTTCCCTTGAATGACTATATTTGGCTTTCAAATAATTCGGCTCAAATACTTATCTTCTTAACTCTTTCAACAGCTAATTATTTTCTCTCTGCCACAAGTATAATCTGTAGCTAACCCTATTATAGTTATAGTTCTCTATACTGACATTATATTATTATACTTGTGTCTCCCCTGAAGTGATCATTTATATAGGGAAGAGTTTTAATTTCTTTAAATCTTATGTGTTGAGAACATAAACAGTCTCAATGAATGGTATGTGACTAAGTCAGGAATAGATGAATAAACTAAACTAATATGTTGGTAAGGTTTGACATCCTTAAGATAATATTTTGAGTCAGAAATTCTAGATGATTCCATGTAAGGGAAAAGGCAAATTTGAAGGTTTTTTTTTTTTAAGGGGAATAAAAAATCAATTAAAAAATACTGTTAAGTTCCATGTGAGCTGAAGGTATAGTAAGATTTAACCCAACTAAGAATTATTATTATAAAAATTTTTATTATAAAATTTAATTCAAATTTTAATTATTACAGTACTCCTTTTACTTTCTTGAAGATACTGTGCAAAATGATACAATAAAATATGTTGCCTATTAAGCACATAATTAAGCAAGTTAACAGAAATGCCACTTTTAATAAAAAGTTTCTTAGTTTCTCACAGACAAGGTACACATTTATGAAAATGTGAAGAACAACAAAGCAATCTGTGTTGCTTAAATAATAAAGAAATTCTGGTTATCCCTTTAATGTTAGTTTCTCAATGATCAGTATCATTTAGAATCTATTTCTATTGTGTGACCCAGTAATATTTTTTAACATATATATGTAGATGTAAGTTTTGGAAAACCAGAAGAGTTAATTTATTTAAAATTAAAATTGTGTATATTTAAGGTGTACAACATGATACTATTATTTACATATACATAGCAAAAGATAAAGAGTCAGGCTAATTAGTTTATCCATCTTCTCACTCACATTTTTTTGTGATTAGAGGACCTGATGTCTACTCTCAACAAATTTCCAGTACACGGTATGGTATAATTGACTATAGTCACCATGCTGTACATTAGCTTTCTATAAATTATTCATCCTAGGTAACTGAAAGTTTGTACTCTTTGACTAATATCTCTCCATTTCCCCACCTCCCTTCCCCTAGTAAATGCTTGAAGAGTTAGTTTATCAAGTCTATTGTGACTTTAGTCTGTTATGACTTTAGTCTGTTGTTTTTGTTGTTATTGATATTGTCTTAAGTGTAAGATGCAAAACTATAAAACTCTTAGAAGATAACAAAAGAAAAATAGATGACACTGAGTATGATAATGATGTTTTAGATGTTTTAGACATTTTTAAAAATAACTGATACACTAGACAATTAAAATTAAACCTCTGCTTTGCAAAAAGTGATGTCAAAAGAATGAGAAGATAAGCCACAGTTGGAGAGAAAATTTGGAAAAGACATATCTGATAAAGGATGGTTATCCAAAATATAAAAAGAACTCTGAAAACTCAATAAGAAAATATACAACACAATTAAAACAATGAGGAAAAGAGCTGAACAGACACCTCACCAAAGATAAATATGGCAAGTAAGCATATCAAAAAATGTTCAGCAACTATGTCACAAGGGAGTTGCAAATTAAAACAAGATACCACTAGACAACTATTAGAGTGGCCCTGATCCAAAACACCGACTACACCAAACACTGGCAAGGATGTGGACCAGTAGGAACTCTCATTCATGGCTAGTGGGAATGCAAAATAGTACTGCCACTTTATTTATTTAGTTAGTTAGTTCGTTTTCAAGAGCTCTTTTTTTTTTTATTTTTAGTTTTTTACTCACATCTTTATTGGAGTATAAATACTTTACAATGTTGTGTTAGTTCCTGCTTTACAAGAAAGTGAATCAGCTATATGTGTACATATATCCCCATATCCCCTCCCTCTTGAACCTCTCTCCCACCCTCCCTATCCCACCCCTCTAGGTCATCACAAAGCACTGAGCTGATCTCCCTGTGCTATGCCACAGCTTCCCACTAGCCATCCATTTTACATTTGGTAGTGTATATATGTCAATGCTACACTCTCACTTCATCCCAGCTTCCCCTTCCTCCCCATGCCCTCAAGTCTGTTCTCTATGTCGGCATCTTTATTCCTGCCCTGTCACTAAGTTCATCAGTACTGCTTTTTGAAATTCCATATAAATGCGTTAGCATACAGTATTTCATTTTTGCTTTCTGACTTACTTCACTCTGTATGACAGATTCTAGGTCCATCTACCTCACTACAAATAATTCAGTGTTGTTCCTTTTAATGGTTGACTAATATTCCATTGTAAATATGTGCCACATCTTCTTTAGCCAGTCATCTGTTGATGGACATTTAGGTTGCTTCCATGTCCTGGCTATTTTAAATAGTGCTGCAGTGAATAATGTGGTACATGTCTCTTTTTGAATTATGGTTTTCTCAGGGTAGATGCCCAGAGTGAGATTCTTGGGTGATATGGTAGTTCTAATTCTGTTTTTTTAAGGAACCTCCACACTGTTCTCCATAGTGGCTGTATCAATTTCCATTCCCACCAACAGTGCAATAGGGTACCCTTTTCTCCACACCCTCTCCAGCACTTATTGTTTGTAGATTTTTTATCGTGGCCATTCTGACCAGAGTGAGATGATACCTCACTGTGGTTTTGATGTGTATTTCTCTAATGATTAGTGATGTTGAGCATCTTTTCATGCATTTGTTGACCATCTGTATGTCTTCTTTGGAGAAATGTCTATATAGGTCTTCTGCCCATTTTCGGACTGGGTTGTTTATTTTTGTGGTATTGCACTGCATGAGCTGCTTGTATATTTTGGACATTAATCCTTTCTTAATTGCTTCATTTACAAATATTTTCTCCCATTCTGAGGGAGAATCTTTTCATCTTGTTTATGGTTTCCCTTGTTGTGCAAAAGCTTTTAAGTTTCATTAGGTCCCATTTGTTTATTTTTATTTCTCCTACTCTTGGAGGTGGGTCAAAAAGTATCTTGCTGGGATTTATGTCATAGAGTGTTATGCCTATGTTTTCCTCTAAGAGTTTGATAGTGCCTGGCCTTACATTTAGATCTTTAATCCATTTGGAGTTTATTTTTGTGTATGGTGTTAGGGTGTGTTATAATTTTAATCTTTTGCATGTAGCTGTCCATTTTTCCCAGCACCACTTATTGAAGTGGCTGTTTTTTCTCCATTGTATATACTTGCCTCCTTTATGAAAGATAAGGTGACCATACGTGCATGGGTTTATCTCTGGGCTTTCTATCTTGCTCCATTGATCTACATCTCTGTTTTTGTGCCAGTACCATACTGTCTTGATTACTGTAGCTTTGTAGTATAGTCTGAAGTCAGGGAGCCTGATTCCTCCAGCTCCATTTTTCTTTCTCAAGAGTGCTTTGGGTATTCGGGGTCTTTTGTGTTTCCATACAAATTGTAAATTTTCTTGTTCTAGTTCTGTGAAAAATGCCATTGGTAATTTGATAGGGATTGCATTGAATTTGTAGATTGCTTTGGGTAGTATAGTTATGTTCACATTATTGATTCTTCCAATCCAGGAGCATGGTATATCTCTCCATTTATGTTATTTTTGATTTCTTTCATCAGTGTTTTATAGTTTTCTGAGTACAGGTCTTTTGCCTCCTTAGGTGGGTTTATTCCTAGGTACTTTATTCTTTTTGTTGTGATGGTAAATGGGAGTGTTTCCTTAATTTGTCTTTCTACTCTTTCATTGTTAATGAATAGGAATGCAAGAGATTTCTGTGCATTAATGTTGTATCCTGCAACATTATGAAATTCATTGATTACTTCTAGTAGTTTTCTGGTGGCATACTTATTATTTTCTATGTATAGTATCATGTCATCAGCAAAGAGTGACAGTTTTACTTCTTCTTTTCCAGTTTGTATTCGTTTTATTTCTTTTTCTTCTCTGATTGCTGTAGCTAGGTCTTCCAATACTATGTTGAATAATAGTGGCAAGAGTGGACATCCTTACTGTGTTCCTGATCTAAGAGGAAATGCTTTCATTTATTCACCATTGAGAATGATGTTTGCTGTCGGTTTGTCATATATGGCTTTTATTATGTTGAGGTAGGTTCCCTCTATGCCCACTTTCTGGAGAGTTTTTATCATAAATGGGTGTTGAATTTTCTCAAAAGCTTTTTCTGCATCTATTGAGATGATCATATGATTTTTATTCTTTAATTTGTTAATATGGTGTATCACTTTGATAGCTTTGAAGAATCCTTGCATCCCTGGGTTAAATACCACTTGAGTATGGTGTATGATCCTTTTAATGTGTTGTTGGATTCTGTTTGCTGGTATTTTGTTGAGGATTTTTGCATCTATATTCATGAGTGATATTGGTCTATAATTTTCTTTTTTTGTGATATCTTTTTCTGGTTTTGGTATCCGGGTGATGGTGACCTCGTAGAGTAAACTTGGGAGTGTTCCTCCCTCTGCAATTTTTGGGAAGAGTTTGAGAAAGATTAGTGTTAACTCTTCTCTAAATGTTTGATAGAATTAGCCTGTGAAGCCGTCTGGTCCTAGATTTTTGTTTGTTGGAAGGTTTTTAATTACAGTTTGAATTTCATTACCTGTGATTGGTCTGTTTATATTTTCTAATTCTTCCTTGTTCAATCTTGGAAGGTTCTACTTTTCCAAGAAATTGTGCATTTCTTTCAGACTGTCCATTTTATTGGCATGTAGTTGTGTGGTAGTAGTCTCTTATGATCTTTTGTATTTCTGCATTGTCAGTTGTAATCTTTCCTTTTTCACTTCTAACTTTATTGATTTGTGTCCTCTCCCTTTTTTTCTGATGAGTCTGGCTAAATGTTTATCAATTTTGTTTATCTTCTCAAAGAACAATCTTTTAGTTTTATTGATCTTTGCTACTGTTTTCTTTGTTTCTATTTCATCTATTTCTACTCTGATCTTTATGATCTCTTTCTTTGTACTAATTTTGGGTTTTCATTGTTCTTCTTTTTTAATTGCTTTAGGTATAAGGTTAGATTGTTTATTTGAGATTTTTCTTGTTTCTTGAAGTGAGCTTGAATTGCTATGAACTTCCCTCTTAGAACTGCTTTTCCTGTGTCCCATAGGTTTCTGATCATTGTGTTTTCATTGTCATTTGTTTCTAGGTATTTTTTGATTTCCACTCTGATTTCTTCAGTGATCTCTTGGTTAATTAGCAGCAAACTGTTTAGCCTCCATGTATTTGTGTTTTTTACTTTTTTTTTTTTTCCTGTAATTCATTTCTAATCTCATAACGTTATGGTCGGAAAAGATGCTAGATATGATTTCAATTTTATCAAATTTTCTAAGGTTTGATTTGTGACCCAAAATTTGATCTGTTCTGGAGAACATTCCATGTGCACTTGAGAAGAAAGTGTATTCTTCTGCTTTCAAGTAGAATGTCCTAAAAATATTAGTTCAGTGTATCTGCTCTATTGTCATTTAAAGCTTGTGTTTCCTCATGTATTTTCTGTCTGGATGATCTGTTTATTGGTTTAAGTGGGGTGTTAATGTCCCCCACTATTATTGTGTTACTGTCTTTTTCTCCTTTTATGGCTGTTAGCATTTGCCTTATGTATTGAAGTGCTCCTATGTTGGGTGCATAAATATTTATAATTGTTATGTTTTCTTCTTGGATCGATCCCTTGATCATTATGTAGTGTCCTTCCTTATCTCTTATAACAGTCTTAATTTTAAAGTCTATTTTATCTGATATGAGTATTGCTACTCCAGATTTCTTATGATTTCTACTTGCATGGCATATATATTTCCATCCCTTCACTTTCAGGCTCTATGTGTCCCTAGGTCTGAAGTGGGTGTCTTGTAGACAGAATATATACAGTTTTTGTTTTTGTATCCATTCAGCCAGTATGTGTCTTTTGGTTGGAGCCTTTAATCCATTTACATTCAAGGTGATTATCAATATGATGTTCCTATTACCATTTTCTTAATTGATTTGGATTGGTCTTTGTGGGTCTCTTTCTTCTCTTGTGTTTCTTGCTTAGAGAAGTTCTTTTAGCATTTGCTGTAAATCTGGTTTGGTGGTACTGAATTCTCATAGCTTTTGCTTGTCTGTAAAGCTCTTAATTTCTCCATTGAATCTGAATGAGATCCTTGCGGGGTAGAGTAATCTTGGTTGAAGGTTTTTCCCTTTCATCAATTTAAATATGTCCTGCCAGTCCCTTCTGTCTTGCAGAGTTTCTGCTGAAAGATCAGCTGTTAAACTTATGGGGATTCCCTTGTGTGTTATTTTTTGCTTTTCCTTTGCTGCTTTTAAAAATTTTTTCTTTTTATTTAATTTTTGATAATTTGATTAATATGTATCTCAGCATGTTTCTCTTCAGGTTTATCCTGTATGGGACTCTCTGTGCTTCCTGGACTTGATTGACTCTTTCCTTTCCCATGTTAGGGAAGTTTTTGACTATAATCTCTTCAAATATTTTCTCAGACCCTTTCTATTTTTCTTCTTCTTCTGAGAACCCTATAATTCGAATGTTGTTGTACTTAATATTGTCCCAGAGGTCTCTGAGACTGTCCTCAATTCTTTTCATTCTTTTTTTTAATTCTACTCCCTGACAATTATTTCCACCATTTTATCTTCCAGCTTACATATCCATTCTTCTGCCTCAGTTAATCTGCTATTGATTCAGATTAATCAGTTATTGTATTGTTATTGTGTTGTTCATCACTGTTTGTTTGCCCTTTAGTTCTTCTAGATCCTTGCTGAATGTTTCTTGTATTTTCTCCAGTCTGCTTCCAAGATTTTGGGTCTTCTTTGCTATCATTACTCTGAATTCTTTTTCAGATAGCTTGCCTATTTTGTTTTCATTTGTTTGGTCTTGTAGATTCTACTGTGCTACTTCATGTGTAACATATATTTTTGTCCTTTTTTTTTTTTTTTTTGATGGGTGTGGCTGTATTCCTGTCTTACTTGTTGTTTGGCTTGAGGCATCCAGCACTGGAGTTTGCAGGCAGTTGGATAGAGCCAGGTGTTGGTGCTGAAATGAGGACCTCTGGGAGGCCTCAGTCTGATTAATATTCCTTGCGGTCTGAGGTTCTCTGTTAGTCCAGTGGTTTGGACTTGGCACTCCCACAACAAGAGCTTGGGACTGACCTCTGGCCTGGGAACCAAGATCCCACAAGCTGTGTGACATGGCAGGAAAAAAAAAAGGGCAATACAATAAGAAAGAATAAAAAACAAAATAAAATTAGAAACTTAAAAAATATATTAGGAAAAATTTAAATATAATTGAAACAACTGCAACAAAGTAACATAAAACCACACACACAAAAATAATAAGCCTTAACTATGGGGGGCGGAATTTAGGGGGGTGGAACTTAGGCAGGGGTGGGGTTTTAGGTAGGGTGGGACCTAGGCGGGTGAGAGGTGGCATTTGAACATGGGGCAGGGCTTAGCCTCTGGACCCACACAGCCAGAAAAGGCCTTGGGGGCAGGGCCTAGACAGGGTGATGTTCAAGTTTAAGGTAGGGCCTCTGCTTAGGACCTGTGCATGGAAGGGGAGAGGCAGCACCTCCAAAGGAGGGCCTCCAGAGTGTGGAGTTCCGGAGTTTGGAGGTAAGGCCCTGGGTGAAGATTTGAGGATGTTGTTTAGGCACAGCACAGTTGGAGGGGGACTCTGAGTGTAGAGGTTAGGCCCTGGGTGGGGGTATATGGCTGGGGCTTGGGCTCTGCATGACAGGAGGGAGGCTCCTAGGGCAGAGGATTAGGCCCAGGAGCATAAAAGGCTTCCCAGTGCCTAAGTGGACAGAGAATGCACTGGCCACATTCCCTTCCATCCCTCTGTGCCCTCCTCACCACAGTCTCCCCCATCCCCACTGGACCCCTAAACGTGTTTGCCCTGTTGGGTGTAGGAACTCCTCCCCTCCCCCAGCCATCCCTCAGGTTGTCGGTCCCATAGGTCTGGCCTTTACTTTTGCTCCCCCTTCCCTCCCTTCCACTCCCTCAGGACCCACACAGCTGGAGGGAGCCTTAGTGGGCAGAGGATCAGGCCCAGGATCTCAGCAGACTCCCAGGGGCCCAAGTGGGCAGGGGAAACCTGGCCACACTCCCTTTTGATACTCTGCCCTCCCAGTCGTCCCCTAATTTCCTGCTATGGGCGTGGGATCCCTTTCCTTCCCCCAGCCACCCCTCAGGGGCACCAGTCCCGTCCCACCTCCACTTTTCCTACCCCCTCACTCCTCCCCATGCCCCCACATCCTACCCAGTTGCTGGGGGTTCCTCCCACCCCCTTAGGTGTTCGTGGTCCCATACTGGTGCCTGGTAGGTGCCCTAGTTTTGCGTAGATGCAAATTCAACATCCTCCTGGTCGGCCATCTTGACTCCGCCCCCAGTACTGCCACTTTAGAAGACAGTTTAGCTCTTTCTTACAAGACTAAAGACACTCTTACCATACAATCCGGTAATCATGCTCCTTGGCATTTGCTCAAATAAACTGAAAATCTATTTTCACATAAAAACCTGCGCACAGATATTTATGGCAGCTTTATTCATAATGTTCAAAATTTGGAAGCAACAAGGATGCCCTTCAATAGATAAATGGATAAGTAAACCATTGTACATCCAGATAATGGACTATTATCTGGTTTTAAAAAGAAATCAGCTATCAAGCCATGAAAAGATATGGAGGAAACTTAAATGCATATTGCTAAGTGAAAGAAGTCAACCTGAAAAGGCTACATACTGTATGATTCCAACTAAAAGACATTCTGAAAAAGCAAAACTATGGAGACAGTAAAAATATCAGTGGTTGACAGGGATTTGGGGATGGGAAGTATACTTCTTGACTGTGGTCATTTTTCTACAAGGCATCTGCTATAATAAACAATTGTCACAGTGCAGAGACCATGAATAGGAATGGCTTCTAGGAATTCTGCAATTTCCTGTGTTGAATAGTGGATCCTTCTTCCTCTCATGGTTTTCAGGTTCTCACCTACATTTTGTTAATCCACCAACCTTTGCTATATAGTCACTTTAACTTAATATATAATAAATACATAACAGGAACACTCAATTCCTCATTTGAGCATGTTGAACCAAACTAAATATCTTTGTAATCTGCCAGACCTAAAAAGAACTCAGGTACTTTCTCGATCTTCTTGTTGTCAACATCTGCTCTGCTACCATTTCCACTCTACAGTGGCCACCTCATTTTGTTGTAGAGTGTTTGTTAAGGATGACTCCTCCCAGAATTCCAAGTGGAAAGACTTTCATATTTAAAATAGGAAAAGCACAGAGGATTTTTAGGTCATTGAAAGTATTCTGTATAATATAGAATGGTGGATACATTCCATTATACAATCGTCAAAACACAAAGAATGCACAACACAAAGAGTGAACCATAGATATAAACTATGGACTTTGGGTGATAACGTGTCAATGTAGGCTCATCAATTGTAACAAATGTATGAATGTGCTGTGGGATGTCAATAGTGGGGGAGGTTTTGCATGCTTAAGAATGGGGGCATACAGGAACTCCCCGTACTTTCTACTCAACTTCACTGTAAACCTAAAACTGTTCTAAAAAGTAAAGGTTATTATTTAAAAATTATTCAACTGAAAAAAAGATATACTAGCAATAAATGAGATTATTTTACTTTTGTAATCAGAGTGATTGAAATAAATTTGAAAAGAAAAAAAAAAAACGAGTTTCTGCCTTAATATTATTATGTCCAAATTATACTTTGGCCATCTATACAACCAGGAAATTGCTCACTGTATTCTTTCTTTGTAGTAGTAGTAATGAAACAGTCATTTTTCATTTACCTAGCTTGGAAAACTGTAAACATTCTTTCTTTGTAATTGTATACTAATAATTGCACTAATTCTTTTGTCTCTGATTCTGTGTCTTAACCTTATAATTGATATGTATCTTTTGGGTTCAGTCACCCCAGTGCTGATCACAACTACTGTCTACTATCTGTTTTCCCCAAAGTTTATTCTTACTGTGTAATATTTTTAGGGAGAGTTTTAGTTAATTCTTATTGTTCACTTGGGCTTCCCTGCTTGAATTAGCCCAATTCAGTAAGTAGTATTTTTTGAAAATAATTGTTGTCATGTCTTTCACATATGTCTAGACCATGTTGATTATTTTATATTGAGCATTACATCAAATTTTTGTTTTTTTATTTAATGTAAATTAAAATGATGATAAATTGTTTTGTTAACTATGTGTAAAATTGCAACATAATAACAAATGAACATAGTGAGAGTAAAATGTAAAAAAAATTGTTTTGATTTTCAAAAAAGTCTTGAAAACTATGAATTTCAAATACAAAAACTGGACAGTTGATTTGGTTTTTGTTGTTGTTGTTTTAATTTTTAAAACATTATTTTGATCAGCAACAGAGGTCTTTGAAAATCAGAGTTCAGAGGTCAACCAAAAATTATAAAGTGAGGAAAGTGTAGGACATTTAAGAATATTTTCTTACTATACAGAATATATATATATATATATATATATATATATAAATCATTATTGGCTGTAAAATGATGGGAAAGAGGCTTTTAGATAAGAGAGCTACATTACAGAAGAGAGCAGATATTGATAACAAGAAGATTGAGAAAGTACCTGAATTCTTCTTAGGTCTGGCAGATCACAAAGACATTTAGTATGGTTCTGCATGCTCAAACAGGGGGTTGAGTGTTCCTGTTATGCATTCACTATTTATTAAGCTAAACTGACTATATAGCAAAGGTTGGTGGATTAACAAAATGTAGGTGAGAGCCTGAAAACCATAAGAGGAAGAAAGATCCACTGTTCAACAAAGGAAATTGCAGAATTCCTAGAAGCCATCCCTATTCATGGTCTCTGCATTATGGACAATTTTTTTATTGTAGCAGATTCCTGTAGGAAAATGACCACAGACAAGATGTTCATTCTCTGATGCCAAGATCTTATCAGACAATAAATGTTGGATGATTCTAGGGGCAAGGAAATATTCACTCATAACTTGTGAAGTCAGGTGTTCCTGTTGAAGAGTTTATGAAACTCTTTTAAACTTATAAGGTTATAATGTTTTTAAAGCAGGGGATGAAATTCTTTGTCAAATGAATCTTCGTGAAGATTTCTTCTTCTTCCCTCATGTCCCATTTCCTTTTTGATGTCCCTACTAGAGTTCTTGCTAGTAGATATCACTTGGATTGTCTCCAGCCTTCAGGAAAACAAAATCTAATAACATGAAACATCAAGAATGTCTTAATAAGGCATTCTGGAAATTGGTCATGTAGTGGTTTTATCAGTGCCATATTGATTGTTCTAAGTACAGTTAATCTTCAGTTCCAGGGTCAGTTTGTTTGTATTTCCTTGAGGCAAGTTCTCAGAATTGTATAAGATGGAGCAACTTATGCCATGGCTACAGTCTGATTATGTAGTTAGCTCCTTCTACCCGGTGGGGGTTTCAATATCTGTAAAACAACTCAAAGCATATGGCTCAGAATATTATCTATGGACTTTGACAAGCAACTAACCATCCTTGACTTTGTTTAATGACTAAACTATTATTCTTTGGTCTTGTTGACTGCTTTCTCACTTCTCTGATTAAATTTATTCTTTGGCTAAAGTTTTTATGCAGTCAAGAGGCAGGCAGGAGACATGGGGGTATCTGTCCTGGGAAGGCCCCATAAGGTTCTGCTTGGTTTTATTACTATAATTTTACTTTGCTTCAGATATGTTTTCTATAACTTTCTTGTATGCTGTCTCCATACACATTTTCTCCAGAATACCTTATTGATTTTCTTTTTTTTATTGAAATAATATAGCCTGTTTTCAGCATATCATTAATATTTTCAGTGTACCATCATAATGTTTGTTAAAAATAGCTCTTCCCACAATAATAAATATCTATATTTTCACAAATAGCTAGACATTGAAGCTCTAGGAAGACAACTGGGCAGAATGGCAGTAGGAGACAAAGGTAACATATCATTTCCTGGGGAGTAACTTCATGTAGATTTCTATGGTTGGAGATTAGAGAAGAAACTTTGTTTTATATCCCAGTAAGGATTATAATTTTCCATAGTCCAGTGTTCAGATTGTTAAAGAACCTGCCCATCAGGGTCAAATATCCTATCTCTGTTCAATGGAGCTATGTTAGGTGAATGTGTATGAGATGATCGAAATTACATGAGGAGTTGCACACATGGACTTGCCCTCTTACTGTAGAACTGACAACTATATTTGACCTTCAGTATCACTGCATTTGACACTGTATATTGAAGGTATTTACCATTGCCTGCTACAATGAAAAGTTTCCAAATTTCAGTGGATCCACCAAATGGAAGATTATTTTTTATTTATTTATTTTCCTACTTAACTGATGCTAGTGAGGGATATCTCCTGGGAACTATTAATCTAGTGGTGACCCTGGACTTCAAGATCCTTCTACTGTGTGGCTTTGACATCTCAAGTCCTTTACTTATAATCATAAGGATGAAGGTTAGATCCCCAGCCAAGGATCTTGAAGGAACTTTAGGGAACAGGATATAGTAGGGTACATCACTATCTTCCACATATTCTATTGTCCAGAACTAGTCACAAGGTATCAATTTAATCACATAGAATTGTGGAAAATGCAGTCTCTCTGTGCACAATACAAGACAAAACAAGATAGGTGAGAATCTACCCAGTCATGTTACCAAAACTCCACATAGTCTGACTATTACTAAATGCCCTGTCAGTATAGATTGCTTCTCCTTGGAGGGTCAGTACTGTAATTAACAATAAAGGCATGTGGGAATTGGTTGAAAAATATTGAAAGACAAGAGAAAATGAACATTATTATGAAGGCTAGAAGTTTAAAAATGCTTTATTATAGAAAACAAAAATGTTAGAATACCATTTGTAAGTCTCAATAGAATAGCATATGATGCACACTTTATCAAACAAGGCAGAAAACCATAAATAGCCTACTCTAAGACTTATAAAGGATAAAAACATTTTATTTACTCTTTTTCTAAAAAACAAATACCTTTGCTTTTCCTTTTTTCTTTCTCCTTTAATGCATTTGTACAATTGAATACTCTCTTTTAGTTTGGGTTTCTCTGGGCTTAGAGACATTCCTCTTGGAGCATGTAGGCACGAAACAAATAACTTTTCTCTGTATGCTACATGCTAAACTACAGGTAACTCAACCCCAAGAAGTAGGTTAAATGACATTTAGGTGAGTTTTCATTACCCTGGAGAGTCGTGTAACTGGATAAAAATCAGCCTTCAAATCAATAGAGCACTATTTATTCTGGTGTGTAAGCATGTAAACATGACAAAGTGAAGCTGTTAAAATGATGAAATATTATCCCTCTAAAGATTTAAAGTACAATTTAATATTACAACATCACGCTTTCTCTGAAGAGTATCTGATTTTGTCATATATATATTTTAACTTCTCATTCTTTCTTGTGGTTCCTGCCTTTAGGGAACCTCAGTGTTGCTTTATTCACTCATACTGACACCTATGATTAATGAAAGCTTATCACCTGAGATTGTTTGCTCCCACTCAAATTCCCTACAATATTATAGCATCTATACATACTTCATGACATACATTCTTTTAGCGCAAGGATTCGGCCAAGGTAATATTTATATGAATTATGGAGCAAGATGTCTATTCTGTAACATGGAGTCCCCCAAGAGATGATGCAACCACAAAAGGAATTCAGAAAGATCCTTGTGTTGCCATATTTCTGCTGAACATCCTTAGCCAGAGAGAGTTTTGGGGGAGGGGCAGAATTGAAAGAGAAAGAGGGAGAGCAAGCCAAGAGACTGAGAGAGGGAGTGAATTTAAAATAGAAAAACCTAAAAGAGAAAAGGAGGACAAATAATTTTCTGTGGTATGAGGAGGTTGAAACAAGTGTCTTGCTCTTACATTTCAAAGTTTAGCCTACATTTAAGTCTTTTATTATATCTGGACATCTTCACATCCAGAATTTGGACATATTTCACTTCTTAGTTTTCTTACTTGGTAATATGATAGACTGCACAGAAAGAGAATTACTGTTTTTCTTTCAAAAATGTATTGAGACATTACATTTAGTATGCTCATAAATTTTTATATATTAATAAATCATTCTGTGATGTTAATTAATCTTAAAAATTATTATTAAAAATAAGTGCTAAATTTTACCAGCATTCACAGCTTTTGATCAACAAAAGAAGTATACTTTAGGTGCCCAGTATTTGGGCCTTAAGTTACAACATAAATTAATAAAATGAGAGAAGTAAAAATAATCTATTTGGAAGCAGAATGTTATTCTGAACATAAAGTCTATACACAATCATTTAGCAGAAAATATCAGTTCCATTTCTACTCACAGTTCTTATATCTTCAAACTATATTTTCAGTGCACTCTTCTTACTTTAGAAATATAATGGAATTCAGAAAGAGGTTTTTATCTTAACTTGGGTTCCCCAGAAAGCATAGTCTGAGAGAGAGTGCTTAATTGTACTGTATGACAGCTGCTAACTGATTGTTTCCTCTCCCATAGAATTCAAATATACTGCTTCTCAGTTTATGTAGGGCTGACTATCGTGTGGTGAGAAGAGCAGAAGAATTTATCCATAGTTTCCTATTTCTCACTGATGAAAGTTTGGCTCCACTGAGTGTTAACACATGACTACTTCTAGGTTGTGCATACGTGAGAACCAAGCAGAGTCCCATGGAGCCATAGTTAGGGAATCCCCTGGATAGGATATGCAGGCACAAGGCAAGGAGATGTGAAGTTGTCCTGTATGGAATATGTGAGACCCCATCCAGATCAAATCATCATAGTGACAGCTAAAGCAAACCACTGGTAAGGCCTGGAAGATCTGAAGCGGTAAATGTGAAAGAATGATACATCCCAACCCTAGCACCACAGAGATATACTACTGCCCTTCACATCTAGCTTTTGTTCTACAATATGGGGCCTCCAAAATTGTGAGAACAAAATATCCTCATTTATTTTTCTAGCAGAACACGGAAGGGCAGGGGTAAAATTCAGTCATTCCTAGTCTCCCTCAAGGTGTTAGCTCACCTCAGACTCTGAAAGATGTAAGGAACAAGGATCACTGAGGCAAGCTACAGTCTTTACTGCTTTGTCTAGTCTGTCCTACATCATTATCACTATTCATTGTCTCTCTATTCTACCACTTTTCTAGATTCCCCTCACCGTTAACCAGTACTTTGGTTAGTCTATATACTTTACTAGTGGAGTGACCCCAGACCTTTATTCATTTGTTTTAAAAAATTGTTTATTTTATTTATTTATCGTTGGCTGCTTTTGGTCTTCGTTGCTGTGCATGGGATTTCTCTAGTTGCAGCGAGGGGGGGCTACTCTTCACTGCGATGGCTTCTCTTTGTTGTAGAGCACAGGCTCTAGGCTTGTGTGCTTCAGTAATTGTGGCTCGCAGGCTCCAGAGCGTAGGCTCAGTAGTTGTGGTGCACGGGCTTAGTTGCTCCGCAGCATTTGGGATCTTCCTGGACCAGGGAATGAACCCATGTCCCCTGCATTGGCAGGTGGATTCTTAACCACTGTGCCACCAGGGAATCCTCCAGACCTTTATTCTTGAGAGGTCTGAGACTTTAGTTGCCCTGCCTCTGTCAGGTCATGGTTGCTGCAATTCCCATATACTGGGTCAATGGGCCTGGCAGAGCAGCACCAAGAGTTGCCCCAGTGAACTCCCCGGGTTTCAGACATACCCCTACTGTCCTGTCTCTAGAGCTATAAACCTAGCTCCTCATAGTAATATGACCACAGGCTTATTGTCACAAGGGACCCAAAGTGAATTGGTTGTATTTGTAGCCTCATGTTCAGAGGGATTCTTATTGTAACTCCTGGTAGAAATATTTCTGCACTAGTAACTAAGCCTTTAACACAGCAAAGTCTAAGTTGGTGAGGATAGGAGACACACATATTTAAAAAAAGATACAAAGCTAAGGAAGACGGAATCAATTTAATTTGCACCCCTTTTTTCCTAGACCCAATATGTTATTGGACTCATCCTAATCAGTGATTCAGCAAACACATATATCTGGAAGGACAGCATTTCAATTCTGCTGGGTATTTTCTCTGGGATGGCATCTTAACTGAGGCTTTTGTAAGCAAATTCACTATCTATTAAGCTTTCTTAATGAGGAACATAGTACTACCAGTGCATTTTGTGTTCTTATCTCCATGATAATAGCTACGTTCTTAGAAAATGGGCCCTTTAGTCTAAGGCAACCTCATTTGGAATTACATCAATAGATCATATATTCTGTAGGCCCTTGGATAGTGGTGCAGGCAGGGGCACCCCAGGCAGGAAAGATAAATCGATACACTGAGTAAGTATTGAGGATGTTAAAGATAAACAGTTGTCCCTTTTCAGATAGAAGAGATCCTGTGTAACCAAGTTGAGACCTGGTTGCTTCAAAGAATTGTGCCATACTGAAATCTTGTTTTGGTCTCTTGTTTTTGGAAAGCCTCACATTCATCAGTGACGGTAGTTTCCCCATCTTTGTTGATAAGCTCACTCATTTCTATTGGGCTCATATTATTCCTGTCACCATGGTCACTCACTCTGTTCTTATGCCCATCACACAAACTTGAGGGTGGGGTGGCTGAGGAGAGAAGCTGGCTGACACCTATTTGATGGGTCATGTCCCTTCATTGTTGAAAGTCTTCTCTCTTAGCAATTTTCTTTGATGAGCATTACCATGAAAAACAAAGATCTACATGTTTTGTGACCATACCCATAGGTATATCAGTTATGTCTTCTGTACACCTCTTTACCCTCAATCTTCCATTCTTCTTTTCAGGCCTCAAACCTAGTTAGAGAACATTCTTCATTACTCAGGAATCCATGTTTTCACCTACTTCAGCAATCTATTTTTTTTTCTGGCTATTTTTGTTGATATAACATACATATAAGTTAAAATCTTTAGAAAAGATATGTCTCTAAGGAAGATGATTAGTGTAATAGAAATATGATAGATTCCAGTTTTTAAAATTTTTGCAGTTTGATTATTTGTTTATACTTTTAGTTACATAGTTTATGATATGTGAGTTGAATCAAGGTTATCTGAGGAAGTTGTGTTTGTTTATTTCTATCGGAAGACAAAATAGTAATAGAATTCAAAGTTAAAGTTATTTTTTGGTCCAAAAAATAAAGTCAGAGCAACAATAATTGTAACAGTTAATTTTAGTAAATGCTAGAGCACTGTACAGAGTACTTTGATTTGGGCTCATTTGATGCTGTCAAACAACAACCTTAGCAAATGGCATTATTAGCATTTTCATTTTATGGATAAGTATATCCATATGAGTATCAATAATTCTTCACCTTTTGTTATTATGACAGTAGCTCTGACCAATGTTGTCTAACTCCATATCCATAGCTCTTTAAAATATATTATCGTGAATTTGTGCATTCAGTTAACAAATATTAATTGAGAACCTTAAGTGCTAGTGATACAGCAGTGACTCAAAATCTTGTTCTAGTGAGATTCAGAATAAGAAAATTAATATATAGTATCAGTAAAAATAGGTGTTGAGAAGAAAATTGACAGGGTAGACAATGACAAAGAAGGCAATTAGGGTGTTCAGGGGAATTCCCTCTGAGAAACTAAAATTTGAATAAATGTTTGGCCTATACATATATTTTTAGCAAATAGAAATACTAAGGTTTTACTTTTCTTACATGTGCTCTGTATCTCTAATTATTGTGATCATGCATTGTAATACAGTATTTAAATTTCTGTAAGATTTCAGTAAGATTTACTAAGTATAATAAAGTTCAAAATTAATGTCTGCAATCATATTAAATTTTATACTAGTTCTGATATTGGTGGCCATAGATTTTTATAAAGTTCCTAGCAGTCATTTATTATAAAAAAAATATTGCAGGAAATTACTTTCCTGAGAATTAAAATCTGTGGAGATGCCTACACATCCATTTAATTTTCATGTAGCACCATTCTGAGACATTCAAGTGAGAGTTTAGAATTCTCCCCTGGAAATGATGAGACTCACTCTATAGGTTTCTATCAAATTTAGAAGTAATCAACTCCATGTGGCAAACCAAGGACTAAATGAAGTGCTTCTTAATCTTTAGAGGAATGTATGTGTTCAGTATTTAGGGCTTAACTCCAAAATAATGGAATTGCAGTACCCTTTCACTTTCCTGCCAGTCTGTATCACGTAAGTAGAGCTTAAATAGATTTAATCCTAAAATATATCCATTTGTGTAACATATTTAATGGCAATGCTAAATCCTTTGAACTGTATACCTTTTATCTTAATTGGAATAAATAATTGCTTCACAATGCACTAACATACCTTTAGATCTTGAGTTTAAATGGTGAAGAAAATCTTGTTACTTTCTGGTAATGGGGTCCAAGAAGCTGATATAACTTTAATAGCTTAAAGAAAAACACTTCAGGGATTCTGAGGAAAAAATAAGTATATGTGGAAACTAGAAGATTTACACAAAATTTTCTAGTGTGTGGGTCTGAGATGGTCCGTGAGAATTAGCTTACCACAGATGACTATGGTGAAGTCACTATGGCTGAACCAATGCAGGTTACCAGAGTTGATAGGTCTGTTCCCACTGCTATCACCAGGTAAAGGCCTTACTTATTTTCTAGTAATTTGTATTTATCTTTTCTTCCCATGATATTCATCTCAACCTTAAAAAACTAGGGATTGTAAGTAAAAACTTATTTTTAAAAGTGAAAGAACAGATAACTGATATTTTTTTGATACATTTAAAAAGATGTCGTGTTTGCTTATATTTTATATTAAATTAATCCTAATTAGTACACAGATAAGCAATTTTCAATTTAAAATCTTACAGATGTAATAAAAATGCAAAATTATTGATTGATCCAGTTTCTTAGTGTATTATAATTATATTATATACAATATAATGTACTATATATATAGTCCTTTTATTTAAATCATGCCTTCATATATTTCCTGTATGCCATTAGCCAGGTACTTATCTCATGAGATATGGTGCTTTCTGAAATTAACAAATACCCTCCATGCACCATTCACTCAGTAGGTCAGAAAGAAAGATAATAGCTAGAACACAAAGACCATGTTATATTATACTATGAAGTTTGGATTTTGTCCTAAATGTAATGATGGATTTCCAGCAGTAATGAGTTAGTCTATTAATCCTTTTGAAAGACCATTCTGATAACAGGGTAGACAATGAATTGGAAATGGGGTAGAATTTAAATTCTAGGGAGCAGAAACTCTATGCATTGACATGGGGAATGAGGAGGAAAAACATGAAAGAGGTTATGCATTCTCCATTAGCCGTGTTAGGTTGAAATGTCTGTAGTGCATCCAAGGGTAAATGTTTTGTGAATTATATGACATATTAGACTACAAACAGGCTGAGATAGAGACTTGGTCATCACTGATTATATATGCTTATTAAATCACAATAGAAATGTTCATGCAGCTGTTTTAGAGAGAGAAAAGGTTACGACTGAGACCAAACTCTGTGAGGGTTAACATTTAAGGGATGTGTAGACAACTAGGAATCCATGAAAATGATTTTTAAGAAGTGGTCAGAAAGATGAGATGAAAGGTGGGATTTGACCTACAATCAATAAATCAAAGGAGGAGAATGTTTATTTTCTCGTTCCTAATATTTATATTTTGCTTGATATATTAAAAAGTTCCCCATGTGTGTTGAAAGAAGAAATCCAGCTTCAACAGTCAGGTCTTCCTCAATTTAGGTTTCCTAAGAGGTATATGGGAAATGGAAATACATTGCAATAGAGATAATTCTGCACATCAAATCAAAGGCTGACTAGCAAGATGCTGAGGAAGGGAAATTCAAGCATTAAACAACTTCAGTCTCCCTATATGCAATCATTTAGGATACTCCAGATAAGATATTTGATGATGGATGTGCAAGAATGTCTGTGAAGTTGTTTGGAAAATGTCATAAATATCTGAGGTAAGCTGTAGTGAAAACATTCCTTGTTCATTAATATCTATATATTTTGATGTATTTTCATTCTGTCTAAATTCAAAACATGAACCCTAAATGTAGATCCTGATGATCACATTAAAAGAAAACAGAGATGCAAAATATTATGCTTAAATATATCATGGTTGTAGTCTGATAGGTCAGAATTGAAGTGTAGATTCCAACACTTCCTAATTGTTTGATTTTGGATATTTTACTCTCATGGGGCTCAATTTACTCATCCACAAAATAAAAATGTTAGTGCTATTTACATCAAAGACTTGAGGAGAGAAAAATAAAATATTTGTAAAATTCCTTACACAGAGTATGGTGCATTAATCACTCAAAAAAAGACTAAGATATACCAATAACTAGAGACTCTCCAGAGAAGTGTATAACAAACTCAGATAGAAAGAAATTAACTTAAGGTTGATCAATTAGTTTCTATGGAAACAGGTTATCTTTTAATAAATACATACATTTTCTAAAAATAGAAGAGAGAAAATTAAGGAGAACTTAAAATGTTTTGATAAAAAGGAAGTTAGGAAAACTGAGTTAGAAATCCAGGAAAGATTGATCACAAGTCATTTGTGAAAAAATGCAAAGGGACACTGTCTTTGATGGAAATTCTGGCTGTTAAGAGCAAAATGATTTTATTTGAAGCAAAGGAAAAACTAGTGAGCACGAATAGAAAATTACCCTTTTTCTCCTTGGACTTTTAGTAGTAGCAAAACATAGAAAGTACTTAATCCTAGTTCTCCAAGAAAAGGTAATAATGACATGAGCCAGGGAGAGAAAACAAAACTAGCTAATGAAGAGGGAGGGAACAAATAAAGAAAACCCCAGAATATCCTAGAAGAGTTGCAATGACATGCATATAGCAAAACACAACATATACTAATGAGATTGTGAGCTTGGAAATAAACTCAACTAAATAATCAGTGTTTGAAATTGGAGATTTCTTTACACAGCTGTAAAAAGTGGGATGCACCTGACAAGTTATAGCTATTGTGAAAACATGAGGAAAATATATTACTGAGTGAAAATGGAAACATATTAGGAATATTCAAGCTTTGCAGGAAAAACAAAAACAAAAACTCCTTTTAAAATTCTCTAGTGATAACTTTAGAAACTTACCTAGGAAAGTGGGCAAAAAAAAGAAAAAAAATCCCTGGTTAGATTTCTATTTGTGGTATATTCTAAATGGCCCCAAATTTTCCTAGAGTTGATTTTGACCAGTGATTTTATTTTCTATATTGCTAACTACTGTGCTTTCAGTTTCATGCTCTTGGCCGTTTTATACTTGCTGCCCTTGTAATAACTTTCTAGTTACCTAATGGTCCCTGTACAGCCATAGTGGGTTTAGAGTTGAAACAGTAGGTCACATTTTCCATGTCTTTTTGCCATTTTTTTGCTTTTCTGTAGTATTTTAAAATGGCGCTTTCTAATCAGGATCAATTTTTAAAATAAGGTATAATGTATAAATATTATACTGTATTTTCTTTTTATAGCTTAATAGCATTATTGCAGTCCAGGGCAGAGTCAGTGTGCCAACAGTTGTTATACTTTTAGTCCTCTTGTATCTGTTTATCGTTTCATTACCAGAGCTAACTGCTTGGTCAAACTTTTATTATCTTGAGTCTGATTTATTGCAATTATTTCTCACCTAACTTTCTTCATTCTAATTCATTTTACTCACGAGTAATCTTTCTTGAGCAAGCCTCATGTTAACTTCTTCTACCATCCTCCTAACTAGCACCAGTCTCCACTTTTCACAGATTTTCTTTTGGAAAACCTCCCCTCCACAGTACTCAGACATGGGAACTAAATGTTTAACTTCCTGCCAAAGACAAAAAAGTAGGCTTGGATGTTTCAAAGCCACCCATTGTACTTCATACCTCTGTCTCCTGTGATTGTTTTAAGAATGAACATATAACTCAGTAGGAATGATGAGGTGTCAGGAGTGTTTTAGGACTTTGGGGGAAAAATGTTTTTTCTCCCCTTAGAGGGAGGTAAAAGAAAAATGATTTCCCTTCTTGTGAACATTACACTGAGAGTGTATGCAGTCTGAAAACACTACAGCCACTTTTGTTATCAGGGGAACTAATTTTAGGATGAAACTGACATGTTAGAGTGAATGGAGCTAAGAGACGGAGCTTCGGATTAAAGCCAGTCCTACCTCTGATCTTTGCAATCACACAAGTCAGTAGATTCCCCTGTTGGCCTAAAGCAGTATTGACTTTCTGCCTTCCTTTCCTATTAAAAGCATTTTATCAGATAGAAGAGATTTTGTTAATAATATCACATCTAAAATTTTTCAATGCTGCTTTGAATTCTACTTCTACTAAGATAGTTAACACCCCATTTCCAAAATTTGAACTTGGACTACTACCTAGTAATTCATGTTTCTCTTGAATTTAAACAAAAGTGTTAAACCTAGTTAATATAAATGTTGTCTTACATCAAATTCTTACAAGTCACTGATAAATTAAAAAAAAATTATCACAGCTAATTAATCCCCATTGAAAAAGTTAAGTCAACTCAGCCCTGATATTTGTCACACTTGTCATATTTCCTTTAGTTTAAAATGAATTTTTTTTCAGTTTTATTGAGATATAATTGATATACATCATTGTATAAGTTGAGTGTACAAGATAATGATTTGATATATGTGTATATTGTGAAATGATTACTGCAATAAGTTTAGTTAACATCCAAAATCTCACATGGTTACACTTTTTTTTCATATGATGAGAACTTTTAAGATTTATTCTCTTAGAAACTCTCAAATATTTAACATAGTATTGTTAACTATAGTGATCATGCTGAGATTACGTGCCCAGAACTTATCTTACAACTGGAAGTTTGTGCCTTTTGACTGCCTTCACCCATTTCCCCACCCACCCACCCACCAGGACCTCCAGCAACCACCAGATGGTTCTCTGTTTGTTTGTATTTTTTAGATTCCATATAAAGGTGAAATCATACAGTATTTGTCTTTCTCTTTCTGACTTGTTTTAATTAGCATAATGAACACGTTTCATACATGTTGTCACAAATGGCAGGATTTACTTCTTTTTTATGGCTGAATAATATTCCATTATATATAATATTCCATATATATATATACACCACATTTCTTGCTCCATTTATCCAAAAACACTTGGGACTTGGGTTGTTTTCATGTCTTGGCTATTGTAAATAATGCTGCAGTAAACATGGAGGTGGAGATATCTCTCCAAGATAGTAATTTTATTTCCTTCATGTATGCCCAGAAGTAGAAATGCTGGATTGTATGGTAGTTCTATTTGTAATTTTTTGAGAAACAACTATACTGTTTTCTATAGTGGTTGCACCAATTTACATGATCACCAACAGTGTACAAGTGTTCCCTTTTCTCTACATCCTCATTAGAACTTGTTGTATCTTGCCTCTTTTATTATAGCCATTATAACTGTTGAGGTGGTATCTCACTGTGGTTTTCGTTTTCATTTCCCTGATGATTAGAGATGTTGAGAACCTTTTCATGTACCTGTTGACCACCTGTATGTCTCCTTTGGAAAATTGTCTATTTGGTTCCTTGGCCCATTTATTTAAATGGAATTATTTGTTTTTTTTGCCATTGAGTTGTATAAGCTCTTTATACATTTTGGATATTAACCCCTTACCAGATATTTTCTCCATTTTCATAGGTTGACTTTTCATTTTGTTGATCATTTCTTTTGTTGTACAGAAGCTTTTTAGTTTGATGTAAGGCCACTTGTTTATATTTACTTTTGTTGCTTGTGCTTTAGGTAGCATACCCAAAAAAATCATCACCAAGACTAATGTCAAGGAGCTTTTTCCCTATGTCTTCTAAAAGTCAGTAACATTTCTACATACAATAAATTATGTGAAAAACAATACCATTTCCAATAACATCAAAAACAATAAAATACTTAGGAATATATTTTTTAATTTTTTAAAATTGGACTATAGTTGCTTTACAATATTTTAGTTTCAGGTGTATAGAAAAATGATTTGTACATATATATGTATACAGGCATGTGTTTATGTGTATGTATAGATATAGATATATATATATATATATATGTTATTTTCCATAATAGATTTTTACAAGACATTGAATATAGTTCCCTGTGCTATTCAGCTATTCAGTAAGTCCTTGTTGTTTATCTATTTTATATATAATGCTGTACATCTTTTAATCTCATATTCCTAATTCATACCTCCCCCAGCCTTTCCCCTTTTGGTAACCATAAGTGTGTTTTCTATGTCTGTGCATCTGTTTCTGTTTTGTAAATAAGTTCATTTGTATTAGCTTTTTCTTTTTTTTGTGGTATGCGGGCCTCTCACTGTTGTGACCTCTCCCATTGCGGAGCATAGGCTCTGGATGCACAGGCTCAGTGGCCATGGACCACGGGTGTAGCCGCTCCATGGCATGTGGCATCTTCCCGGACTGGGGCACGAACCCATGTCCTCTGCATTGGCAGGCAGTCTCTCAACCACTGCGCTACCAGGGAAGCCCTGTATTAGCTTTTAGATTCCATATATAATGATATCATATAATATTTGTCTTTGTCTGATTTACTTAGTATGGTAATCTCTAGGTCCATCCATGTTGCTGCAAATGGCATTATTTCATTCTTTTTATGAATAATATC
Source organism: Delphinapterus leucas (assembly GCF_059928025.1). Lineage (NCBI taxonomy): Eukaryota > Metazoa > Chordata > Mammalia > Artiodactyla > Monodontidae > Delphinapterus > Delphinapterus leucas. The sequence continues at coordinate 74,950,611 of NC_143135.1, forward strand.
CTATTGTGTGTATATATATAATCTATTTTTATGTTTTAAGGATTCTCCATACTGTTTTTCATAGTAGTTGCACCAATGTACATCCACACCAACAGTATAGGAGGGCTACATTTTTTCCACAACCTCTCCAGCATTTATTATTTGTAGACTTTGATGATGGTCATTCTGACCAGTGTGAGGCAATAACTTATTGTAGATTTGATTTATATTTCTCTAATAATTAACAATGTTGAGCATCTTTTCATGTGCTTGCTGACCACCTGTATGTCTTCTTTGGAGAAATGTCTATGTAGATCTTCTTCCCACTTTTTGATTGGGTTGTTTGTTTTTTTGGTATTGAGTTGGATGAGCTGTTTGTACCTTTTGAAAATTGAACGCTTGTCAATCACATCATTTACAATTATTTTTTCCCATTCCATAGGTTACCCTTTCATTTTGTTTATGGTTTCCTTTGCTGTGCAAAATCTCACAAATTTGATTACGTCCCATTTGTTTATTTTTGCTTCTATTTCTATTACATTGGGAGTCTGATCTCAGAAAATATTACTACCATTTATGTCAGAGAATGTTTTACTTATATTCTTTTCTAGGACTTTGTTTGTAGTCCTATCTTATAGTTAAGTCATTAAACCATTTTGAGTTTATTTTTGTGTATGGTATGAGGGAGTGTTCTAACTTCATTTATTTACATGTGGATGTCCAGCCTTCCCAATAACACTTGCTGAAGAGAGTGTCTTTTCTTCATTGTATGTTCTTGCCTCCTTTGTTGAAGATTACCTGTAGATGTATGGGCTTATTTCTGGGCTCTCTATTCTGTTCCTTTGCCCTATATGTCTGTTTTTGTGCCAGTAGCACACTGTTTTGATTACTGAGGCTTTTTAGTATTGTCTGAAGTATGGGACGGTTATGCCTCCAGCTTTGTTCTTTTTCCTTATGATTGCTTTGGCAATTCTTGGTCTTTTGTGGTTCCATATAAATTTTAGAATTATTTGTTTTAGTTCTGTGAGAAATGTCTTGGGTAATTTGATAGGGATCACATTAAATCTGTAGATTGATTTGTGTAGCATACCATTTTAACCATATTAATTTTTCCAATCCTAGAGCATGGGTTATCTTTCCCTTTCTTTGAATCATCTTCTATTTCCTTTACCAATGTTTTATGGTTCTTAGCTTATAGGTCTTTTACCTCCTTGGTTAGGTTTATTCCTAGGTATTTTATTTTTTTGACACAATTTTAAATGGTATTCTTTTTACTGTCTCTTTCTGATATTTGTTTGTTAGTGTAAAGAAATGCAACAGATTTCTGTATATTAATGCTCTATCCTGCTACCATGCTGAATTCATTTACTAGTTCTAGTAGTTTTTGTGTGGAGTCTTTAGGTTTTTCTCTATAGAGTATCATGCCATCTGCATATAATGACCATTTTACCTCTTCCCTTCCAATCTGTATACCTTTTATTTCTTTTTCTTGTCTGATTGCTTTGGTTAGGAATCCAATACTGTGTTAAATAAAAGTCATGAGGGTGGGCATCCTCATCGTGTTCCAGAATTAACAGGAAGGCTTTCAGCTTTTTGCCATTGAGTATTATATTGGCTGTGGGTTTGTCATAAATGGTTTTTATTATGTTGAGATATGTTCCCTTTATACTCACTTTGGTGAACGTTTTTATCATGAATGGATGTTGAATTTTATCATATGCTTTTTCTGCATCTATTGAGATAATTGTGTGTTTAATTTGTTTTTTCTTTTCTTTTTGTGGTGTATCACATTGGTTGATCTGTGTATATTGAACCATCCTTTTGACCTTGAAGTGAATTCAACTTGACCATGGTGTATGATCCTTTTTATTTTTTATTGGATTACTAATATTTTGTTGAGGATTTTTCCATCTATGTTCATCAAAGATATTGGCCTGTCATTTCACTTTTTTGTAGTGTCTTAGTCTGGTTTCAGTATCAGGGTGATGGTGGTTTCATAGAATAACTTTGGAATCTTTGCAAAGAGTTTGAGAAGGATACGCGTAAGTTCTTCTTTGTATGTTTGGTATAATGTAAGTCTCCTACATACGAACCTTCAAGTTTCAAACTTCAAAGATGCGAACATGGAGCTTACTAATGAAGACCTGATGGAATTGGAGGCCCAGAGAAAGGACGAAGAGAGACAAGAGGAAGAAGAAATAACTGAAGAACCAAAGAGATTCATGATGCAGGAAATGGCAAAGGGATTTTCTTTATTTGAGGCAGCACTGTTAATTTTTGAGGCACAGGACATGAACATAGAACGGTACAAGAAAGTTGCAGCAGCCGATCAGAATGAAATCCAGTGCTACTGTGTCATCTATGATGAGAAAAAAAGAGCTACTACCCAGACATCACTGGATCGTTTTTTCAAGAGGATAGATAAAACTGAATCCAGCAAGGAATCAGAACTTGTGCCATCAATGTCAGGCAGGAGTGAAATTGCAACTTGCCCTCTATTGCTGACGATCCTTCAGCTCTACCATCTCCCACCTCCTCTCCTTCCTCCAGTCAGTAACTCTTCTTGCCTGTTCACTCTATGTCAGCCCCTGTATGCCAGCTTTTGTACTGTACTACTGTACTTTTCAAGGTACTGTACTGTAAGATTAAAAAATGTTTTCCTTATTTTTTGTGTTTGTTTTTTATGTAGTATTTGTGTGAACAGTATTATAAACCTATTACAGTACAGTACTATATAGCTGATTGTGTTAGTTGGGTACATAGCCTAACTTTCTTGGACTTTGGAACAAATTGGACTTATGAATGCGTTCTGAGAACAGAACTCATATGTATGCATTAAGGGACTTACTGTATCTTTAAATTTTGCCATTTTAATTATGTGATGTTTTGGTGTGGGTCTGTTTGTTTTCATCTTGTTTGGGACACTGTGCTTCCTGTACCTCGGTATCTGTTTCCTTCTTTAGGTTTGGGAAGTTTTCATCCATAGTTACTTCAAATAAATTTAAGATCCCCCTTTCTCTTCCTTCTCCTTCTGGAATCCCATAGGTTGGCACACTTTATATTATCCCATAGAGCTTGTATGTTGCTTTCATTAAAATTTTTTTTTCTTTCTCTCTGCTGTTCTGATTGTGTGATTATCATTACTCTGTATTCCAGATCACTTATTCATTCTTCTGCATTATTTAGTCTGCTATTCATTGTCTTTAGCTCAGTTTTTACCTCAGCAGTTGAGTTGTCTAATTTTGATTGGCTCCTCTTTATAATTTCTAGTTCCTTATTACAGTGATCTGCATTTCTATCTATAGTCTTTCTTAATTCCTTTAGCATTTTTAGTTCTTTCTTTTCGAACTTGCAGTTCTGGTAGACTGGAGAGGTCTGTTTCATTGTTTGTTCTTTCAGGGGATTTCTCATGTTTCTTTAATTGGTCACAGTCCCTCTGCTTTTTCTTTTACTTATATTTTTCTGACTGTGGTCTTGAAGGACTGTTTTCATGTGTTAGTGTCCCTGTGCAGCCTGTGTGAGTCTAATATTCTTGGTGTGAGGGTTGTTTTTGGTATGGACACCTGCCTCATCTTTCCTCAGAGCATGCTGGCTGTTTTCCCCTTGACGGGAGTTGTGTTTGACCAGAGCCTGCCCTGGCTATTGGGTGGGGCCTCCTCTTTGCTCTGTGGTTGTAAAAGCCCTGTGGGGGCAGGGTCTGCACCCAGTTGGAGTAGAGGCCCCCAGATCCGGTTCTAAGCTGTGGTGTGAGGTAGGAGGGACCAAAGCACTCCCACTGGGAAAGAAGTGGCTTTTTATTCCCCTTCAGGAGCTATCTGTGGGGACTAGTGACTCTGTGATGCTTCTGGCCACCTCAGTGTGTGTGCCCACAAAGGCTGCTGTTGCTGGCACTACCGTTGGACCCAACTTCACTGTGAGAGGGCTGGTTATTATCTTGGACCTGCCTCCATTAAGCATGAGTTCCCAAAGCCAGCTGAAGTCACCTCCACTGTGGGAGTGCAGACAGTCAGCATATATGTCAGCCCCACCTTCCAGCTTCTGGTGTTCTCCCAAAACCCACCAAAGCCAGAGCTGCACCTAGCCATGAGCATGATGACAATGAGGCTCTGATGGCAGACCCATGACATCATGCCTTTCACACATTGATAATGTGTTTCCTATGGCAGACTCACACTCTATCCTGCGTGCACCCCCAATTGCAGCCTGGAACACATGCCAGGTCCTTTGGGCTATCTCTGCACAGCCAAACAGAATCCTCTCCCCAGGTCTGCCTGCTGAAGCTGGAGTTTCAGCACCTAACTGCAGCACACACCAATAGGAGCAAGTCTCAGGCTGGAGAGCATGGGGATGTGGCATGGACCATCTGTGTCCACCCCTCCCTACCCTGTCTGGTAGCAAGCCAACTCCCATACCCTCCTTTCAAGCAAATTCCAGATGACTGACTGCAGCTCCCTATCTGTCCCAGCAGACCTCTCAGCTGGCGAAGGAGGTTACCAGGATGAGGGAGCCTTTTCTCTTTCACAGTTCCCTCCCAAGGGTGCAGGTCCCATCCCGATTCTTTTTTCCTTTCATCCTACCTGGATAAGTAGGGATCTTTCTTACAGCTTTGATTGTATAAGATATCTTCTGTCAGCTTTCAGTGGGTATTCTGTGAGAATTGTTCCACATGTAGATGTATTTTTGATATGTTTGTGGGAGGATGTGAGCCCCATGTCCTTCTATTCCATCATCTTAAACTCCTCTCAGGAATAAATTTAACCAAGGAGGTGAAAGATCTGTACACTGAAAATTATAAAACATTGACGAAAGAAATTGAAGAAGATACAAATAAATGGAAAATTATTCCATAATCATGGCTGCAAGAATTAATGTTGTTAAAATATCGTGCCTCCCAAAGCCATCTATAGATTCAATGTAATTCCTATCAAGATTCCATTGTCGATTTTTACAGAAATAGAAAAAAAATCTTATAATTTGTATGGAATCACCAAATAGCCAAAATAATCTTGAGAAAGAAAATTGGAGGCCCAGAGAAAGGCATCACACGTTTTGATTTCAAACTTTATTAAAAAGGTATAGTAATCAAAACAGTATTGTACTGGCATATAACAGACACATACACCAATAATTGAATAGAATTGAGAGCTCAGAAATAAACCCATGCATATGTGCTTAACTGATATTTGGCAAAGGAGCAAGAGCTATTGCATTAAGCCATGGGTTTTGTTTGCTTTATTCAAGAGGCCACTAAAACCTAAACTTCTTGTGACAATAAAACAAAACAAACAAACAAAAACCTTTGTGACTTAATGTCCTCAATGAGTTGAAGAACACTATTTTTGTGTGTGTGCCATATGACAAATCCACGCAAGTGAAAATAGTATTGCTGGTTAAGTTTATTAATATTCCTTCAGGCCAAACTATCATAAAAATCAGGGATGCTCTTGTTTGATCTTATAGGAAAATTATGAGTAAGTTTGTTCATATTTAGTGATAGTAACTTGAAGCATGTACACATATTCATTAACCTCCCTTTTAAATTACTCTATTAATACTGATGGTATCTTTTAAAAAATATAATAAAACTAACACAGGTTCATTGTAATTAATGATTTTAAATGAAAAAAAGAAAACCTCTTTTTCCACAACACATTTTCACTTTTCGTTTATTCAGGAATTATTTATACATACACAAAAAAAGCATTCATAATTTTTCTCTTTCACTTATTGAATCTTTCTTTCTATCTTTCTTCTTCCCTCCCTTCCTCCTACCCTCTCTTCCTTCCTTACACCCTCCCTCCTTCTTTCTTTCTCTCCCTCTCTTTTTCTTTCTTTTCTTTATTTTTTCTTTTCTTTCCATTTTTCACATATATTTTGTGTGAAACTTGCTTTCTGTTTTATATAAAAATACATTGTTGTATTATATAAAACATAATTGTTGTTCAGTACATATCATTAATTTTAATTTTAACATAATATTCCATGGTATGTAAGTACTACAAATTATTCATTATTTTTTAAGGCATATTTTTATAATTTCCAGAATTGCATTCATACAAACATAATAGTAATGAATATATACCCATTTGCAAAGTGTCTTTTACACTTATGCTAGTCTATTTTTGTGCAGGTTACTTAAGTAAAATTGTTAAAACTATGTTCATTTAAATGTTTTAGATGTTAATAAATTCCTACCAAAATGTTGCATAAATTTGTAATTCTAACAAAGCCATATTATAGTACCTTTTCTCTACGTGCTAGTCTGTATGCCTTTGGAAGAAAATGACTTCAGAGATTTTTCTTCACTAATAAAATGTTTTATATATATGTATTAAATATGCATACATATTACATATAAAGAATACATATATTCTTCATTTGTGTGTGCATACATTTGTGTTTGTGTGTTTACACACATATGTATATAAATATATACTACAGAATATATATATACACTTATATACATATAGATATACACTGTTTTCCTAAGGTGTTCATATAATTGAAAGTAAAATTTCCCTCTTGAATCTATTATTCAGCTGGATTGTAATTAGAGCGCTCAGTGACAAGCTTCTCCTCAGCAATTTACTTTTCGAGTAACCATTGTTGTCCTGCTCCTTTGTGAAATGAATGAGGTCCAGGCCAAGTCAATTATAAAGGGAAGAAACATTGAAATTAATGCAAATCACTCAGAATAGTTTTAAATAACCCTTGATTTGTTTAAGTAACACTTAATTTAAAGAATACTTGAAATCTTAATTTGTCAATGCGTCCTTTCTTCAACTAAGTAAACCTGAAATGCAGATGCAGCCTTCAAGAAACCACTGACACAGCAATACTCTCTCCTGGCATCCAGCAAAATGCTGTAGTTGCAAAATAACTGATTTGAATCTTCAACAGTAAGGGGGCCCATTCCTAGATCAACAAAAAGTTCTGAATTTTATAGGCAGGTAAAAGATATGTTGATTACCAAGGACATCAGTGATTCAATCATTCATTCATTCAATCACTCACTCATCAAACACTTTTAGGGTGTTATTTCTAAGAGAATGCTATCATCCTTCGAAATAAGGCACAACTTGGTTTTAAAACTAATTTTATCTCTGGGTCCTTTGACTTTGGCTATGTAATTTAAGTTATCGGAGATAACACTTTCACGTACAAATGGAGACAAATAGCCCTTCTCTTGAAGTACTTTGAGTATTTAACAAGAACGTATGTATAAGACCTGATGAATAGGCACTTAGTAATTATTCCGTTCTCTTCCTTTCCATCATTCACCACTGTAAATGATTGTAACGATAATCTGGGCAACAGCAATGGATTCCTGGTTTAAAAGTGTCCATAAGTATAACACTGATGTCTACTTTAAAATTGCTCATGCATCATTTAATACACAAACTGCATATGCAGCTATTCTTCCCATCTTGTACACTATGCTCCCTCAACTGTTTAATCTTGCCTCTATATATGCAACAGATGATTCAATTATATTTTGTGCATTTCCACAACAAATGGAAATACACAACATGTTTGTGTTGTAGAAAGTAAAAAACAGTACATAGTGTACCATTCTTAGTTTTACCTCATTGCTTTCTTTAGAACCTTGCTTTTCCAAATATTGCCATTTTTTTGTACCTTAAATGTTCTATCAGTTATTTCTATTAAACAAAACATAGTTCTACTGTAGGTCCCTGACCTTTTCAATCAATATACCCTCTTAAAGGTGAACAAAAAATATATATATATGTCCTACTTTGCAACTATATATTTGTTAAAGGCACTTCAAACTCATCTGTCCTTTATTTAACACATCATCTCCTTCCCAAAATTGTCTCCTTGACCTTCAGTCTAAATTTCAGTGAATCACACTGGAGTAACTCTGACAGCAAGCAAGGGAAATTGGGAGTCACCTTTGGGTGCCCTTTCCCTTACCTTTCATATTGAAATATTACTTAACACTGTCAGTTTCACACCCTAAATACCTGTTATCTATCCTATCCTCTCTGTCTTTACTTTTAGCACTTTTATTCGTGTCCTCTTTAATTTTTACTTGGCATTAAATAAATATGGTTCTCGCCAGGATTATGATGTACATATTGCTTCATAATCTTTTCCCTGTGTAACTGTCTATCCCTCTTCCATCATACTCTTCACTTCCTCAATATATTTTGCTGTTCCATATGTGCAATGTTTGCACACAGTAAGTACTAGAATGTGAGGACAACCTGAATCCTGTTATCCCTTTCTCCAAAAAAGACATACAGATGACCATAAAGCACATGAAAAAGATGCTCAACATTGCTGATTATTAGAGAAATGCAAATCAAAACTACAATGAGGTATCACCTCACACCAGTCAGAATGGCCATCATCAAAAAGTCTACAAACAATAAATGCTGGAGAGGGTGTGGAGAAAGGAAACCCTCCTACACTGTTCGTGGTAGTGTAAATTGGTACAGCTTATATGGAGAACAGTATAGAGTTTCCTTAAAACACTAAAAATAGAGCTACCATATGATCCAGCAATCCCACTCCTGGGCATATATCCAGAGAAAACCATACTTTGCAAAGATACATGCACTTCAGTGTTCATTGCAGCACTATTTTTAATAGCCAGGACATGAAAGCAACCTAAATGTCCATCAACAGATGAATGGATAAAGAAGTTGTGGTACATATATACAATGGAATATTACTCAGCCATAAAAATGAATGAAATAATGCCATTTGCAGCAATGTGGATGGGTCTAGAGATTATCATACTAAGTGAAGTAAATCAGACAGAGAAAGACAAATATCATATGATATTTCTTATATGTAAAATCTGAAAAAATATGATACAAATGAACTTATTTATGAAACGGGAACTGATTCACAGACTTAGAAAACAAACTTATGGTTACCAAAAGGGAAAGGTGAGGGGGAGGGATAAATTAGGAGGTTGGGATTAACATATACACACTACTATACATAAAATAGATAATCAACAAGGACCTACTATACAGCACAGGGAACTATATTCAATACTCTGTAATAACCTATATGGGAAAAGAATCTGATAAAGAATAGATACATGTATATGTATAAATAAATCACTTTGCTGTGCACCTGAAACTAACACAACATCATAAATCAAACATATTCCAATATAAAAAATAAAGGAAAAAAATAATATAAAAAACACTTGATGATTAACTCTTATTCATTGCTACATGCATGAGTACGTTTGTTCCCAGAAAAGACAGTGATTTACCCAGGTAAAAGAGGTCTATTTTTCTGTAAAGTTATGCTAGGATCCTCAATTTCCAATGCTCATCCCTTTTATAGACAACTAATTACTATTCATCCTCCAAAGCTCAGTTCAGAAATAATGTAATTGCCTCCTGGAAGCCTTACAGGATTCTGGGAGTTTGAAATTAGAGCTTTTCTTGCCTCATCTAGGGCAACATCAGTTATAGCACATGACTGTTGATTTGTCTTTCGCCTTGCTAGACTTCAAACTACTGAAGGGCAGAAACTGTATATTTTATTTTGTTATTCCCGGACTCTAATAATACTGTACCTGGTATATATTAGATACTTGATAAATAGATCCAGATATATCTATCACTATATATACATATATATGTATATGACATATAACACATATATCTTTTATGTAATGTGTATCCTTTATGAACACTATGTTTTATGATGGCAAGGAATTGTGCTTTATTCATTCTTTTAAAAATTTTCTACTTGTCATGATCCATTTTAGCTAATAAGTGTTAAGTAAATATGAACTGATTTAAGTTAACTAAGAAATACAGTTGGAATTAGTGTGCTTGTAACAAAAACTTTAGTTTAATAGAGTGACTTATATGTTTCTTTTCTGTATTCATTCTTTATGTGTTAATTGCTCTACTGGCTCTTTGGCTTACAAGTTTTTCTTCACCCACATTCAGGTCAACGAGTTTGAGATAACTCTGTAATGAACGGGGGCTGAAAAGGTTTAAAGTAATATTTTTTATCAAAAAAGTAGAGTATTGCCATAACAATATTTTGATGATAATCCTAGTACTCATGGGTTTAGACAAGTGCTCTTTCTCTCATGAGGTCCTAAAGAAACTAAGATGTTTGCTCAGTTTGGGACCCATTAACAATTCAGTAGCCTGCTTCAATATTTCTACTCTTTTTGTTTTGTATGGGAGTCTATATTTTGAATTAAATTTTGAATTTTGAGCAGGAAGTTACTATGAGAGCAAAAAGTTAGGAATGTATTCTTGAAGCTCCAAATGAAATAGTCTCTGCTTTGTGATGCCTTTCTTTGCTTATTCCATAAACCTAACCACTTGTTGCTAAGGGCTCCCTTGACATTGAGATTGGATTACAGTTATTTGCCTTTGATGCTGTTTTCCTTAATCAAGCATGAACTCCTTGAGTGCATATTTTATTGCTCTAAAAATTATAAGTAATAAATGAAAGAAGGAGAGAATGTAGGGAGTAAGGGAAGGAGGTGAATAAAATAGTCTCTGAATATTTTGTAACCACTCAATACAGTGTTATCTCAGATCCTATTTCTCCCTTTATTGACTTCTGATTGGCTCTGTGTCTACCAGGACACTATCCAGATTAATTTTGTGTTCCAGTATTTTTCCTTTCTTTTCTTCCATTGTATCAACCATTTCCCTGAAGTAGCTCTGGGAACTAGCTGTTTGTAAAGCATTTCATTTAATTAATTCATATTAAGGATTGGGTAACTATTAGCTGTTTTTATATGGTATCCATTAAGACCTTAGTATTTTTTAAAAAAAACGACATGCTAACACAAAGCATGAATCTCTGTCTTAGTTCATACAGACTACTGTAACAAAATATCATAGACTGAGTGGCTTATAAACAGAAGAAATTTATTGCTCACTGTTCTGGAGGCTGGAAGGCCAAGATCAGAGTGCCAGCCTGGTCCCTTCTGGTGAGAACCCTCTTCTGGGTTGCAGATTGCCAGCTTCTTCTTGTACCACTTCAGAGTTAGGATTTCAACATATGAATTTGGGGGGGACACAAATGTTCAGAGCATAGTAATCTCTGATTGTAGAAACTAGCTGAGCAATTTGGCGATATAAGGGCTTTGCTTATCAATACCTCTCACTATCCTGCTCTGATTAATATTTTCAGAAGGGAGAAAGAGTATACTGACTAATTTTGGAAGCTAGTATAATGTAGAGAGGATAGAGTTTTTGACAGCTTAAGGGATTTTTTCAACATAACTTTTGAATAATTCACTCTGGTCATTTAGTCAGTAAGCCCAAACAGTGATGTTAGAAAGCTGGCAGACAGTTTGCTACACAGGATAAATCCAGCCTTTGGGAGAGTCTGTGGTCCTCCTAGCTGCCTCTCCATTTCTTTATAAATACAAGGCTTGGAGGCTAGAAGATAACACAATTATATGCTGTTTTCCTTCCTAAATTATACAGACTTCCCATTTTTTAAAAAAATATATAAAAACCTTTGTATTTCTCCAAGTAAGTGAGAATACAAGACTCATTGCACTGCTGAAGGATCTTCCTCTTTTCCCCACTTTGAATTTTCTGAATCTAATCAGCAAGGAGCCTGGTTATTCACCCATAAATAAATGACACTCTCCAGGCCAAGGGCTAGCTAATAGCCAAGTCCAAATTCTGTGTGTTTACTACTAGTGTGTGTTCTTTTAACTTTTCAAAGTCACAACGGATCAGGTACAGTGGCTTCTGCTTTCATGTTTGAGCTGCTTGACTAAACAGGAGGTAATCCCTCACCTTAGGTACTGCATTATGCATTCCAGCTTGTTGCTCTGAGTATTTTTGGCAGTTTTAACGTTGGTTACTGGCAATTGATCTTGGACTTTTTGATCCATGAATCTGAGTGGCGTGGCTTGTCCTCATGCTCATCATTCCTTGGTCAGCAAAGCAGTCTGGGAGTCTTGTTCAGGATCTGGGCAGAAAATCAAAGTTTCCACAAAATAAATATTTCAATGTTTCTGATTGTGCTTAAAAAGGAAAAATACTTCTTTAGATGTAGTGGCACGAGGCAGTTATCCTCAGATCTTGTAATCATATTGTCTCCCTTTAAAATGTGTATGTTATGCAGATTTTTAGACATAAAACTTTTATCTTTTTGAGATGAAGGCTAGTTTATTCACCTCTCTTGCGACCCCCTTTCTGGGTACCACTGCCTCCAATTTATTCTTGGTATTCTATGTTGCTATAGGTTTTAGATAAATAATTTGTGTTTTATAATAGTCAATGAAAATTTAAGTAAATACATAAATGATGAAACCAGTAATAGTGTTTGTGTAGGAAGATTAAAAGTATTTTCTCATCTAAATTTTCTGTAATATATTTTATTTGTAAAAATATGAATTTTCATGTAGTGAAGAAATACATAACTATAATTAAATAAACAATAATTATAAATGACATTTTAAAGTTACTATCTGTTCACTTCATAATAGTAATTCTAGGAATCTATTTGAAGAAAATAAACAAAAAATCTAGCAAAATCATTGGATTATTCATTACAGTAAAAAAGACAAGAACAAAATGTCCAAGCCTGGAGTAATTGATAACACCATGGTGGAGCAATCTGAGGAAATATTCCATGGCCATAGGAAATGGTGTTTATTAAAAATATCTGAAGAAAAGAAAAATGTTATTTATATGGAAAAGGAGAATATAACATTCCACTTATGAAATGATCTAAATAGGTGTTATTCAAATGTTTTGATATCTGCCTTAAGTAAGAAATATATTGTACATATATACAGTAAATAAGTATACAAATTAAAAAAATGTTTCAAAGCAATGTCATCCTATTACGTATAATACATACTGACATTTTCTTCTAGTTTAATGTTTTAAAGAATTTAAGTTGTGACTCACTAAAGTGATTTCTTGGCCAACAAATGAGTTGTGACATGTAGTTAACCAAACACTGATCTAAACTGTGTAAATAATATATCTTGAGACTAGTCTAGACGGAATTGCAACACCATATTCATATTTTTATATCTGAGCATTTGGATTTGGGATATTTTATTTTTTCCTTATTTTGTTCTGAATTTTTTAAAAATATTGACAATAAAATATTTTGACACTACAACCATGACTCATTTTTCACTTGCCATATTTTTTCATCAATTGTAAATGTGTTTTACATATCAAGTGTTTCCTTCCAACTTCCTTCTTGTTTTCAGTAGGGTGGGGGCTAGGTCTTAAATCCCATAGTATTTTCTTGGACATAGTAAATTCAAGGTAAGTAACTATTACATAAATGAATGAGTGGATAAGTGTATGAATGGCTTGTAGAACTTAATCCAAATATACTTTTATGAGGTAAAATTTAGTTTTTCTTCTTTTATTCACTTTAATACAGAGCAACATACAGTCTACTGAAATGGGAGCTAGTGTAGCCAAATATGATGACATTTTTATGTTCAACACAAACTCCTGCCCCAAATATGTGCTGTTTAGACAGAGTTATGTTTTTGAGCTAATGTAGAAAATGCCATCCTGTTGCAGAAAGAACATAGATGTTGGAGCCAAAGCAAGATAGTGTGAATTCTGGCTATGTGACAGGCTCAGTAGGTCACTGGGAGTTAATTGATCTCATTGAGCTTTTGTTTCATTTGTTGTAAAATGAGAACAATATTTGTCCCATAACCTTTTTGAATAATTATTGAAATTAATACATACAAAATACCTACTAGGTTCATGTCTTCTATATATATTAAGTTTTATCTTTTCCCCTTCCCCAGCTACTTGGATAATATTTTTAAATATAATACCTGACATTCAATTTAAAAATATATAAAACCATAAGTTTTTAAAATGTAGGTTTTTATATTAACCCATGACAGATTCAGCAATACACAGGGTGAAGTTTTAAATATAAATACATATTATAGTGTAATAATAAAATGTCCAAAAACCCCACAAAAAACACAATATACTAGAACAACATGTAGAAAACATTTACAGTTATATGATATGGGGCAAAAAGTATTTCAGAGGGCTTCCCTGGTGGCGCAGTGGTTGAGAGTCCGCCTGCCAATGCAGGAGACACGGGTTCTTGCCCGGTCCCGGAAGATCCCACATGCCGCAGAGCGGCTGGGCCCGTGCATCATGGCCGCTGAGCCTGCGCGTCCGGAGCCTGTGCTCCGCAACGGGAGAGGCCACAACAGTGAGAGGCCCGCGTACCACAAAAAAAAAAAAAAAAAAAAAAAGTATTTCAGAACCAAAAGCAGTAGGTTGAATGTAAATCATCAGACAGAATTACTCTTATGAAAAGTGAATGTTCATATATATTTCTGAAATTTGGAGTCGCAAGAATAGAAAGTGTCCTGTGAGCTCAGCCCTACATTCCCTAAAATCCTCATTGAAGAAGTAGGATTGTTGTTATTACGGTTTTTTGTTTGTTCATTTGTTCCTTTTCAGAGTTTGCTAAGAAACTGAAGTTGTTTCACCAGAATACATGAAAAATGTCCAAAATAAATTTTGCAGATAAATTTATAGAATAATTTAATAGAATAATAGAATATAATAGAATTTAATAGAATAATAAATTTATCAGAATAGAATAATAAATTAAGATTAAATAAATATGATCTCTATGCACATCCAAAAGAGGAATGATAAATTGTGCCTCTTGTTTACTGAGAAGAGTTAAGGATATTTGTTAAATTAGCAAAAAAGAAAAAGAAAAGAAAGTGCTGTTGAATTCATTTTAAAGCAGAACTGATCAAAACAATTTTGACACTCCAATACAAAATATTTGGTTGAAATTTCTGAAACTTCATAAATTAATAAAATGTGCCAGAAATTTTGATTTACATTTGAATAATACCCCTCATGCAAACAACTAAATATAAACAAAAAATCCAAAGATCAATGGAAAAAAATAGAAAAATTATTATATATCATTTAGTATAGGGCTAATTTCCTTAATATATTTTTCTTGTATATTATTTTAATGAATTACTTTTTCTCCCTATAGAAAAAGGATTCCTAAGGTAATATGAAAAATTCAAACAATTTAATACTGAGAGGCAACACTGCCCAGCAGGTAAACACAGAAACCCTGGGTTTGGCTTCGAATCCTTACTCCATCTGTTACTAGTTCAATGACCCTATATGCAATGTTGCTTACCCTCTCTTTGCCTCAATATTTTTTAAAATGGAGATTAAAATAATACCTGTTTTTTTTGTGAGACTTAAATGATTTAACACCTGCATACTACATAGAATAGTGCTTGACCCATAATAAGCACTCAATACATTTTAGCTTTTATAATTATTGTGGAAAAACAGTCAAAAGACATGAGCAAAGAGTACTCACAAAAAGGAATATATAGGCAACAAATACATGAAGTCTAGCCAATCATGCTTATAAACAAATAATTGCAACAATAAAATACACTTTTGCACTTTTGACTTACTGGATTTAAAGATTTCTCTATTAGTATAAGCAGGGGTAAAAAAGGGACTCTCATAATCTTGGTGAGTATGTAAATTGGTATAATCTTTTGAGGACAATTTAGAAACAGCCATTAAACTAAAATGCATGTGTCTTTTGACCTAGACATTTCACATCCAAGCTTACTAATATTTAAAATATGTCTACGATATTTTTCATGGAAAAACTAATGGATGCAATATAGTAGTTATAGTATGAATTGCATGTGCTTCAAAAAAGTGCATATACACATTCATGCATAATATATGTGTATGAATAAATGTTTATATATGCGATGAAACCTACTGGAAAGATAAACGATTCCTTGCAATAAATGATTCCTTGCAATAAGTGAGACTGTGGAGGGTGGAACCAGCTGTGGTGATAAGAAGGAAGACTACATTTCCATTTTGTACCTTTTGAAAAAACATGAACGTGTGAGATTTTTTATAGTAAAATGTTTACATTTTGAAAAATACAACATTTCAAACACAACTATCGTCACACAGACTAAGCAGAATAGAAATCAAGTAACTGAACAAAAAGACACTTAGAAAGCTTTACTTATCTTAAAAGAACTTTTGGTTCAATTTTTATGTTTATACATATTTGTGGAGCAAATTATTTTATAAATTTTTCATAAAAGAAGCAATCAGGAGAGGATAACATGCTAAATATGAGCCCAAGTGAAATGAAAAATTTAACAGCAGTAAAAATCTTGTAGTTTACAATAATTTTTGATAATATATATGCATATATAAAATATATGCAAAATTAAAATTGATATTCACAGGCCAAATAGATTTAGTTAAATTCTTAGGGAAAAAAAACCTTGTTTTCCTGAAACCTTTTGGGCTCTGGGGTTCAGAGGAAAAATGCATTTTTGTAGTATATATTAGGTAAAGGCTCAATTAACTGACCAAGATGTTGTCTGTGTTTCTCACTATTTTATGTCTTGCCTATGCTGACATTCACATTTTATTTATAACAGGAAATCATTAACAGGTCAGATAATTACTTAGAGAAAACTGACGCATTTTATAAAATTCAAATTGGGAACATTTTCAAAACTATGAAAGCTTACCCTTAATCTTTCCCTCCTGTAATCACTATATTAAAATTGTGATTTGCATACTGGGAATAGGTATTTAGCCATAAGTGCATGCATTTTCTATATCTAATGTTGCTTTATTAACAGGTCTATAAACAAAATATGGAATCTTAAAAGTAGCTAGTTATATAGTAAAGATTTTTCATATCAATTGCTATTATCCTTATTTAAGATGGATAATTGCTAGCTAGCTTAAAAAGTATATATTTTTAAACTATTAATATCTTGTAGAGAGTCATATACTTAAGGCTACAAGAGTTGTATCTATATATGTTTTTATAAAACAGAAAAACAAGATCATATCTATATCCCTTGCCAAACAGCATTTTCTGGTCACTTTCTCTATAGAAGAAAGTCGCTCACATTTTATTGATTGTAGTGTGAACTGAGCAATTGCTATGCAATAAGTGGTATCATAAGTGACAGAATAAAAAGTAAGTATTAATTGTTAAGAAAATGGTTGATTTAGCAATGCATAAATTATAAGTCTAACTTGTACTCTTAAGTTAAAGTGAGGTATAAATAGTAAGATATAAAATGAAAAATTATTTTTACCATTCTAATGGTCTATGTTCTTATTGATACTCTAAGCTATTGAATTTTTTTTTTAAACTAGTAGAACCTGTTTTATATCAGTGAAAATTCTCCTTATAACCTTGGGCAATTAAAATCAATATTTGACTCAAATTTTACAGTAAGAGAAGGCCAACTCCGTATAGATACTCTAGTCTCTGTGGTAAATAATATATTCTAGTCTTTTCAGTTTTGTCTCTTTTTGGAAAGTGGAATGGGCAAAAGCATAATAACATGGAAGCAACCTAAATGCCCATCAACAGACGAATGGATAAAGAAGATGTGGTACATATATACAATGGAATATTACTCAGCCATAAAAAGGAATGAAATTAGATCATTTGTAGATATGTGGATGAATCTAGAGACTGTCATACAGAGTGAAGTAAGTCAGAAAGAGAAAAACAAATATCGTATATTAATGCATACATGTGGAACCTAGAAAAATGGTACAGATGAACCGGTTTGCAGGATAGAAATTGAGACACAGATGTAGAGAACAAACATATGGACACCAAGGGGGGAAAGTGGTGGGGGATGGTGGTGGTATGATGAATTGGGAGATTGGGATTGACATGTGCACACTAATATGTATAAAATGGATAACTAATAAGAACCTGCTGTATAAAAAAATTTAAATTAAATTAAAAAATAAAAAGAATGGCACACACACACACACACACACACACACACACCCCTTCATCCAAACTGATAACATCAGATCGATGACACCAATGAGAGTGACTTGAAAGTGCTAATTTCTTTCTTTGCTGTTGAGGTAGTTGATAGCAGAAGTTTTTAATATGCTTGTTTTTAAAATAGAATTACTTTAAACAGTTCAAGTTTTAACTCAGTCCTGGATTTTAAAAAATTTCCTGCAGGTGATTTTACTTTTTAATAAAATTAAATCCCATGTTCAAAAATTGTGACATTAAAAGATGTAAGAACCTTTTCTTTTCCATTTCATTTGGGATGCACAAAGTATTAGTTTGTGAGATACTTATGTGAGATTACATTTTGTAAGGGATTTGTTTTAATCCCAACAAGTGAAGTAATTAGCAGCTTATACAATGAAAAATAAATTGGCACTAATGGTGATCAACATTAAGAGTATTTCTTTGATTATTTTAAATAATCTGATAAGTAGAAGGAAAGAAGGGAGGAAGCTAAATATGTTTGAAATTCTCCTATATGCTGTACACAGTGATAGATTCTCTGCAAATGCTATCTAAGTTTATTCCTTACAACATCTTAGAGGCAGTGTTTAATCTCCATTTTAAAGATAAAGTAATCAAATGCAAAGAGGTTAAGTATAAAGTCAGAAATATGAGAGGTGTCCCACACTCATCTTTTTACTGCAAATATAATCAGTCCCCAGCTCTATCAAATGTTTCTTCTTCGCATTTTCCTCTTTCTATATCTCCTCTATTATTGCCTTTGATCTTCATCACCTCTGGCTGCATCCCTGCAATAGTCCCCAGAAATTGCAGTAGATCTTCTACTGACTCTCTTTTCCTGCAAAGTAAAACTAATCGCGTGAATCTTTTACTTAATAACTTTTAGTGTGTCTCCATTTTTCATAGGATGTAGTCTGAAACTCTTGGCAAGCTCTACAAGATTCTCTGCAATCTGGTCCCTGCTCATCACTCAAGGTTTATTTTCACAGCACTCTTATTTTAGTTCTCTCCCAGAGTTCTCAGCCGTCCCAAGATAATTGCAGTTTCGAATCTATTTTCTGCTGCTTTACGTCTAAGTATTTTCTCACCTGTCTCCCTCTGACTTAAGCTCTCCACCTCCTGAGTCCTAATTTCCACCTAATTGTCTTCTGTAAGCTAGTGATAACATCACTTTCTACATGAAGCGTTTTGTCACTTGTTATCCCCAGTCTCTGATCTCTCTTACTGTCAATTGACAACTCCTACCACACACGTATTTCTGTCGAGGCCAGCTAATTTTGTGTAAGTTTCAACTTACATGATTTTCTCTGATTATTAAACTGTGATTTCCTTGAGGGCAGGAACCATGTTAGATTTTGTGTGCAACTGTGATAAACAACACAGCTCTTGTGACATAGCAGACAATAATATTTTTGTTGTAAAGGAATATTTTTGGAGGAAAGGAAGAGTAGTACATTAGATCAAAGGAAGGGTTGAATAGTCACCAACAACCTAGAAGGGAATGAATTTGGCGTCAATTCACGGTATCCCAACAGTTATCAATTATGAACTGTTTTTTATAGTTTTGTAATTAATGTGATTCAGCTCTACTTATTCCATATTTGTGTGTGTATGTGTGTTATGTTATAGGTTTCAAATTTCCAGCACACTAAATCTGGTTTGCTTAAATTAAGTCAAGCATGTACAACTGAATTAATAACAATCACTTGGGTTCATGTAATTAATGTGATCCAAAGGTGCCATTCACAGTGAAGGAAGGTTATCGAAAGCCAGACCACCACCTTATGAGCTGTCTACTCGAGGATTCAATGTATTTTAGCCAACTAGGTAGTGGTTAACAGGAAGAGCAGGCCTATAAACAAACTGTTTACCAGCAGGAAAATGGTAAATCTAGAAGTATAAAACCACTTAAAGCATCTGAGACTTTAAGAGCCAAAACAATGAGACAAACCATCAACTGGATCTTCAAAACTCCTTGACCCTAAATTATGCTTATAACTGCAGTGACTACGGTTATGGAAAATGTTTGATTCCAAAGTAAAGTAGTAACAATAGGTAAATATTTTTCATTGAAATTATAATCGTTCTCCAGGGCAATGTGGCAATAAAGGATACATTAAGTATTTAGCCAAACATACCATAGACTTATGGTCTTTTTCCATTTTTTTTTTATTAAAGTGAATGGCTTTGCCTTCCACTTTGCTTATAATTGAGAAAATATGAAGTCATTCTTGGTATCTTTTTCTCTCTTCCTCCACTGCATGGTTTAATTTCTCACCCAATTATAATAATTATGGCTAAAAAATATCTCTAAAAATTTCAGCTTTGCCCACCTCCACTGCAACACTCTACTTCAAATTACCATTACTTCTCATCTACAGTAGCAAACTAGCCTCTTAACTTATAACTAACTGGTTTAAATCATCCACTCTGCCATTCTCCTTTTCAATTTGTTCTTCATACTTCATCTAGAGGGAACTGTTGAAAACACAAATCTAAGCATGTCACTATCCCATCTGTAACCTTTCGGTGGGGTCGCATATCTCCTATAATAAAAAATAGAATCCCATAACTTGGTCCACCAGTACCGTATCTCCAACGTCACTTAATGCCTGGCTCTGCCAGATCAAACTGGTCTTGTATCTTGCCTTGGTACCTGGAGTCTCTCCTTATTGTAGAGCTTGTCCTCTGCCCCTGGGATTCTCTTTCATTACTGTTTTACTTAATGAATTTCTACTCATCCTTACGTTCTCAGCTCAAGCTAATTTCCTTAGAGAATACTTTCTTGATCTTCCTGCTAGGTCACATCCTGATACTATACTTATTCTTACTCACTAATCTCATCCTTAGCATTATGCTACTTTCCAATGAATTGTCACAGAGCCAGTTTTACTTTTTAAATTTAATGATTGGATTAATATCTCTTTACTATAGGTAAAGTACTACAGGTACTTAAGGTCTATGAAGGCAGAGATGTATGTGTGTGTTTTTGTTTCTAAGGTTGTTTACCATGTGGCAACAATAAGTATTTGTTGAATGCATTCATAAATGATTGGCTATTCACTAAAATGTTACAGATCTCTGAATAAGAGGAGTTTATATTATTTTTTTATGGTCTGTGTATATTTTATATATTTTATTATCCAAAATTTTAAAATAAACAAAAACAAATGAAAAGCTGTTTCTGAAGATGATTTGAATGTATCATTTTCCTTTTTCTTATGTTCTTGTTTGTAATATATGTTCACAGTAATACTCCTACTTTTTATATCTATTAAAGACAGTTATTGATTGATAATACTAAGGTTTGACATAAACTTCATTCATGAGTAGATAAACTTCTGCTTGTTTAACCAAATAAAAATAAAGATGCCCCATTCAATCGTTATTCAAACTAGTATAGGAACACAGTCCTATAGTTTACATGAAAAAAATGTCACTTTTTACTGTCAATAGTGTTGATGTGCCCTAATTCTCACCCTAACTAGACTTCAAGTTTCTCTTTCAGAGACCATGCATTTAACATGTTTTACCCCCCCAAAGAACCAGAATTCCAGACTCTAAGTAGGTAGTCAATAAATAATTTACTCTAGTTTTCTTTCCACATTCATGCTCCCTTGGCTGCTTTAGATCACTTATCTGCCATTTCTGCAGCAACCTTTTGTGCCAGTTCACTGAACCAGAATATTTAAATGTTTCCATATAGCATTTATTTCATGCTTGCCCTGGCTTTTACAGTGTATGAGAATTCAGTACAACCAGAGAAGTATTTGGTGAATTGAAAATTAAAGCATTTGTGTTAGATTCTCTTGCAGGATATTTACATTTGGATTTATATACAGGCATTAAAGTAACACAAAAGTAAACAGAGAATGCTAAACTGTCAAGTAACTTAGAAGATATAAATACAGCAGAATAAATTAATAAAACTAAATGTATTTGATCTCTTCTACAAAACTGATTTTAATAAAGTGTTATATCTCGTCTTCATTCCCTTTCCTACCCCCTCAATGCCCATCAGTGATGCTAAGTTGAACTCACATGCTCTATGTACAACTGAATGCTTACACAAAAGAGATAGGCAACTCCTTACTAGAGTGATGGAGAAAACTAATGTGGGGAAGATGTTGGCTAATTTTTTTATTTTTATTTTTAAAGGCAACTAAATTCTCTGAGTCTACCTCTAGCTTTTCCCCAGCCATCAAAGGAGTATTGAAGTTGGATTTGAAGTTTCCCAGCTCCTTCTGGGTCATTCACAGTATCCGCTGCTGAGAAACCAATGGCTCTACAGCAGCAAGTCTTGTTGCTTGGTAAAGAAAAAAAAGAATGAGGGATCTCACTGATAAAAAGATGGCATAGGTAAGGGATATGAGGGAAGGCAGAGGTATGGATACATACACCCACCTGCTTTTTCCCTTTTTCAATACATATTTTGAAATCCAAAGAGAGAAGAAAAATATTCACCTTGGCCAAAATAAAGAATGTAGGGCAACAACATAGAGAGGTGGAGATAGCTTGAATAGTTCAAACACGCCAACTGGGGAAAATAAAGAATGTAGGGCAACAACATAGAGATGTGGAGATAGCTTGAGTAGTTCAAACACACCAACCGGGGATGTTGATTGTACACCTCTAAATCATCATCAAATAAATATCAACTAAGGCAGTATGCATTAAGGAGGTAAATGACCAATGACATGATCAGAATAATAACTTTCAATTGCATAGTTACATACAATTTATATAGCTCTTTCAAATTCATTATATCTTTTAAATCTTATCACACCTCAAGATATATGACTAAAATTTAGAAGAGCCAGAAATAGAACTTAAGTCTTTAAATCTAAGTTCAATAAGCTTTCTGCTGTGGAAATCTGAATCTTTCCCCTTCCTCCTCCTTCTGAGAACCACATCATTTATATTTAGATATGATAGCATGAATGAAGCTGTGGAAAGGATGTGGTTGAAGGTGGATTACATGATTTCTTCACTACCCACTCAGCTTCCAGACATTGGGCTTTCCACTTAACCTGCTAATCTGTGTCTCTAACTTTTATGAGATTAACTTTGTAAATGTTCTCACACCTTCACACAAGCTTCATTTTAAGTTTGATACAAAATACTTTATGTGAACCCACTTTGTAAGCCCCCCAAATTACAAAAATTTCAAGTTATTTATTTAAATTTTATTTTCAAAGAAAATCAGTGTAATGCAATATGTGAAAATTTCAAATGATGAATAAAAAGTGAGTCACTGTTTCTTTAGAGAAGATGTATTCAAGCTAACAAAGGAAAAAAATAAAGAGCAACTTTCATGAATAAAATTTATTTTAACTTGGCTTGCTATTTCCCACCATCACTGTAGTCTTCCTTGCTCTTTAAGCACTGAGTCCAGCCAGAGTGTATCTGTTGTTCTTGTTGCTATAGATGGCTATGGGTGTCAACAATCTTTCCTATATTATGCAAGAAGACCTCCAGCGACAGTCAGTAATCAATTTTCTCCTCGCATTTTCCTTTTCTTTCCTGGGACTTAACAATTACTTTAGAACAAAATTTATTCAAATATATTTCCCTATTAATTAGCTTGGGAAGACTTTCTGTCACTAGGAAGAAGAATAAGCAATGTGCTTGACATGTAGAAACATTTGCTCTCTCTTCACCTTTGCAGTATGTTTCTGCTGTGAGTAGCTTCATCATACTTAGCCTATGAGAATTAGAACTTGTATAATGAAGAGAAAGGATAGAAAATAGTCTTTAATGAGACTGTCAAGTAGGGGCCTTAGAGGCCCAGGTCACATCATGATAAATCACCCTTAGGGAAACACATAATGGAGGAGTTTGTTTCTTCTTTTATCTTAAGAATTGGAGGCAGCAGAGGGAGAGGTTACGAACACTGCATAGAGAAATAATTTTACTTGCTTAAACAAAGAATGACTTGTTCATTGCAGTAGACATGTATGTTTATAGACATATGTACACAGAAAACATCTACGTAGGTGGTCATTGTCTTATCTGAAATAGAGCAACTCTGTTGTTATAAGACTTTAGCCACTGGTTAGGGTGTTCAGCCTAACTCATATAAACTTTCATGAAATTATACAAAGAATTTTTTGAATTAAATATAATAGGAACTTTTTGAGGAGAGCAAGGGTATACTCAAAACATCATCTCCTGCTAAATTATAACTATTATAATCATGAAATTAGCAGAGAAGTGGATAATTTTTACCAAATTACTGAATTTTCTCCATTAATTGAGGCTACAAGTCTGATTTGGAATATCAGAAACTAAGTGGTTATTTTAATAATAAGACTGGAGAATAAAATATTAACATTGTTTTCAAGTATGCTAAGCGCTATTCTAGTATACCACTGGGGCAACTAATGATATTCTAAGAAAGTTTTATTCCCATTTACATGAAGAAGGTTTGAAGAAGGAAATAAAATAACACTTCTTGTAAGAAAGATAATTCTCTAGAGAAATTCACTAAAAAAGCTACATAATTTGAAAAATGTAAGTGAATTATTTAACATTTTATAATGCTATCACCCATCTTTTCAAATTGTGCTTTTTGCTTTTATTAAGATCAAAAGATCATATGGTTAATGTGGTAACAATGAAAAGAAGCTTTTTTTAAGTTATAATTTCCACCTGCTAGTTTTTTAGGACATTCATATTTTAAAGACTGGCATGTATGTTTCTTTATTGATATTCTTTAAAATAGTTGAGTACTAGTGTAATAGCCTCTTAACTCCTCTCCTCATTGCTAATCTCTGCCCCTTCCACATCATCATTTATGTGCTATAAGAATCATCCCTCTACCCGAATCTGATTAAGTCACGATCCTGTTTAAGACCATTCAATGACCTCTCCCTGCTTACACAATAAATTCTAATGAAGTCTAAGACACTCATTCATGATCTGGCTGTAATCGAAACTTCTCTCCTTTTTTTCTTTTACATTATGTTTCGGGAATACCAAACCATATGCAATTACCTACATTCTTTTATACTTTCATTTTTTTTCTCTTTTCAATGGCTGAAATGATTTTTCCTCCATGTTTTGTAAGGTCTTTTTCAACTTTCATAGCCTCCAACGTTAGGTCATTTGACACTCCTCCTTTCTGCATTCCTATTCATGTACATTGGGCTTACTCAAAGTATTGTTCTTATACAATATTCAAACATATTGGTAAATTATTGTCTACATTATGAGTATTTGAAAACAAAACACTTGTTTATTTTTGCACCCCTAATGCCAGTTTAACATGCTTCTTAGCATATACCTAGGAAGTATAGCTTAGGAAAAGCAGAATAGATGTGGAGTAAGATAGACTCAGGGAATGTTGTATGTGTTTTGTTGGTTGTATGCTGTTGTTTGCCAGAGTTTAGTTTGGAAGTTAGACAAGTAGAGGCAGTCATTAATTTGCAAAAGGCATTATTCTCTGAATAGCCCAGACTTCCTCTACCATAACCTCTTTTCTCCGGAGCCCTGCTGTGCTAAAGATGAAGGGTTTGTTTTGTTAGAAATGAAAGAGATGACAAGAAATTTAGGAAAAAAATAAAGAAAATAAAGCAATTAGTGTCCTTTCTCAATAATTTCAATGTTAAAAGTATTGAATAAAAATAATTCTCCAAAATCTCCTTTGATAAACAGTTTATGATCCTACATGCCACAGCAATGGGTATAAAATGGTGAGCCATATTCTTTGGTCTGCAATCACTCTTGACTGTGCTTTGACCTGGTGTATCAGGTGGCTCTTTGGTGAAGTTTCCCTGACTAGTCTTTTAACAATTCTGATTATGCAAGTGTATTTTATATCTGTAAGGTGACCATTTTAAGTTAAAGGTATAATGAGGTCCTTATTTCTTATTCAAGTTCGGTTTTATATCTTTGTGTAGATGTATTTTTCATCCTTGCTTTCATCTGGTTTGTCAAATTAAAATTAAATCTCAAAAACTACTGATTACTGAGAGACCACCAAAGCCTTTTGTGTATTTGTGCAAATAAATCATGAGATAAAATCTGCAACAATTAACTATATTTACACCAATAGAGACTTCTGATAAAAATATACTAAAATGTGTCCATCAACAGAGGAATGGATAAAGAAGATGTGGTACATATGTACAATAGAATATTACTCAGCCATTAAAAAGAATGACATAATGCCCTTTGCAGTAACATGGACAGACCTAGAGATTGCCATACTGAGTGAAGTAACTCAGACAGAGGAAGGGAAATATCATATGATATCCCTTATATGTGGAATCTAAAAAGAAATGATGCAAATGAACTTATTTACAAAACAGAAACATACTCATAGACTTAGAGAACCAACTTATGGTTACCAGGGAGGAAGTGTGGGAGGAAATTATAGTTAGGGATTTGGGGATTGACATGTACACACTGCTATATTTAAAATGGATAACCAACAAGCACCTACTGTATAGCACAGGGAACCCTGCTCAATATTATGTAACAATCTAAATGAGAAAAGAATTTGAAAAAGAATAGATACATGTATATGTATAACTGAATTACTTTGCTGTACACCTGAAACTATCACAACATTGTTAATATAAAATATAAATAAATAAATAAATAAATAAATAAATGGAAAACACTGTCCTCACTGGATAATGTAAGGCCAGAGGGAAAAAGAACTACACAAATGCTCTAATCTGGTCAATAAATGTGTTTCTCATTAAAATAAATAAATAAATAAATATATATATATATGTATATATACACTAAAATGTAAAAATACTAAAATGTCTCTACTTCTTATCCTAATTTTAGGATAAATTAAAATTTCTACAGTCAGATAGCTTTCAGAACATATTAATCAGGCCTCCTTAAAGACAAGTGAAGACTTCCAAAGAAATAGTCTCATTTGAGTCTAAATGAGTGTGTGTGAGAATAGGGCAAACATGAAATGAATATTAGCTGATATATCTCAGTCCTTATAGAAATTACATATAACAGATTCAGTGCACTGTGTCATATTCTCCTATGTTATTGTCATCATTTATCATAAAAAGTTGATTTATAAAGGAGGCTTATGCTTTTCTGCATCAAAAAGACCTTGTATATCTATTAGCAAAACATTATTAAAATTATAGCAAGGTGAAAATGAGAGAACCTTAATTGATGAATCAATAAATGAAGGCCAAATGTGACTTAGTGGATCAACTTGTAATTACAAAAAGAAAATCCAGGCAGTGGGAGGGAGGGAGGGACAAATTAGGAGTGTAGTATTAACAAATACAAACCACTATACATAAAATAGATAAGCAACAAGGATTTACTGTATAGCACAGGGAAGTATATTAAATATCTTGTAATAACCTATAGTCTGAAAAAAAAATAAGTGAACCACTTTGCTGTACACCTGAAACAAACAAAATATTGTAAATCAACTATACTTCAATTAAAAAAATAGAAAGTTACACACACACACACACACACACACATACACACACAATCCACAGTTTGTTTAGGGATACTTCCAAATGCTGCTGTATCTTTAGAATTGTTGATTATTGTTGAAGTATCTACTAAGTACAATAGTCACTATTTCCAACGATCTTTTAATGCACACATGAGAGATAATTAAATATACAAGGCTGCAATTGATGTGCCAAATACATGGTACAGATATGTAGTATAGGAATTTTGAGAAGTAGAATTCACTTTGAACTAGGATGATCTGGGACTGTTCAAAGGATGAACATATTTGTGTGAGGTGACATAAATGAGGTGCCAGAGGGTACTCCTGAGCTGGCATAAGGCAAATTAAGGTAGGATCTACAAGATAAAAATGTTTGAGGGAATGTAAAAGCCTGCTAGTGTGGAGTAGTGGGTCCAATATAAGAGAGCAAAAGGAAGAATGGTGTTTTAGTAGACAGGAAAAGACAAATGAAGTCAATGGAGACCTGGGTATAATTTCTGAATAGAAACACAGTGACAGTCCTCTTCTCCTTTTCCTTTTTTTTTTTTTCCCCCAAAACACATCCCTTAACTAGGATAGAAAGAGGGTGATTACTAATCTGATTACTCTAAAGGGCACACACATACACATAAAGCACTGGGATGAGAAAAACAAAAAGAATTAATCTTCCTTAATTACATTAAAGCAAGACTACTTTTAAAAGCCTTGTATTTTTATTTTTTTATGTAAGTAACATCTCTCCTTTGAGTTCATCTCATTGGCTTTGAAAGTTAAAAAAAAAGTTAATTTTAGATTCTCTTTAAGCGTTTAATTGTAAAGCTACATTAGAGTTTGTTGGTCTGTTAATACTCAGCGTTTCTGTTTGTGCTATGCCAATAACTTGATTTAATAATAAGAAACAAAAATATATAGAAATAAAGAGAAATGTAGTAAACGAAGAAAAGAAATAATGTTGTTGCCTTCAAATGCTTCAAAATAGACCTCTTCCCACTGACATATATCAGGCTGTGGGGACCAAACCCTGCCAGCCACTGTGTGGTCTCCTTTGATACTTAGATCTGCCCAAAATACCTTATTCATTTCATTAGATGACTTCATTTCAGAAATCATGGTTTTTACTGAAATCTGAAAGCAAAGAAATCCGGAACTGGCTTTACAAAGAGATGAAATGGCTTATGCAAGAATAGCTCAAAAGGAATGCAGAGGTTTTTGGATTGCTTGTGGCTTCAGAGACAGTAGTACATGGATAGTTTGGGTTTATATCTCCCTATATTAGAGCTGATAAACAAGTGAGAAACTTCAGCAAATTGTCCAAAGTCACAGTCATTGATTCTCTGAGATATAATAATACTTCATTAAGGCAACTCAATGAACATTTATTTAGAATCTACCATATACAAAGCACGGCATGTTATGTGTAAATGTGTTTACTGTTTCTTCACAATGGATACCGACATATTCATCGTAGTTGCATTATTCCTGTTCCAAAGTTAACTTGATGCCATATGAATCCACAGCCTGTAAAGTTCAGGCCAGCATACAGAGAAACACACTGTTGCTGCAATTTCTGTTTCTAAGATCACAAAACTGCTCTGATGTTTCAGTTGCAGAGAGAAACCCTTACAGCATTTCCACAATTGGGTCAGATTAAACAGGCAGGCTATGCATTTGTAATTAATTATGCACACAGAAAACACAAAGTACCCAATTACCTATGTGCTCATTGTAAGCTTGTTAACATCTCAAATGTCTCCTGAGATCCCTTGCCCTTTTAACCAAGAGTAAAGCCACCTATCTCCCCGGGGAAGGCTAGTATGTCTGAAATAGCTTATTGTTTGCTTTTGGGCTACATGCTTCTCCTGCTCGCTGGTTTATCTATTGATTGTGCTTTAGTTTATGACTGCTTTTCCCTGAGATTTCCCCCAAGGATTATAATCTATTTAACAGTTATTCAGCAGAGCTGTTGCCACTAACCCTTTGGGTTTCCTGAGTGGCTTCTGACTGCCATTGTGTTCTTTCAAGAAACTATATGCACAGAGTATATGCACAAGGGATATGAAGGCTATCCCTAGTTTAAATATCCTGTCAATTCCTTTATGCAACTGCTGTCTAAATAAATGACATCATGTGTTTAAAATATAGTCTCTTTAAAATTATTAAAATAAAATTTGATAAGTTGTAACAAATTTTTTTTTTTTTCTGTTTGTGGTATTTTATTGTAGCTACACAAGTTACCATTGAGGGAAAATGCGTAAGGGTCATAAGACATCTCTCTCTATTCTTTCTTTTCTTTTCTTTTTTTTTTTTTTTTTTTACATCTTTATGGGGTATAATTGCTTTACAATGCTGTGTTAGTTTCTGCTTTATAACAAAGTGAATCAGTTATACATATACATATGTTCCCATATCTCTTTCCCCTTGCATCTTCCTCCCTCCCACCCTCCCTATCCCACCCCTGCAGGCGGTCACAAAGCACCGAGCTGATATCCCTGTGCTATGTGGCTGCTTCCCACTAGCTATCTACCTTACGTTTTGTAGTGTATATATGTCCATGCCTCTCTCTCGCTTTGTCACACCTCACCCTTCCCCCTCCCCTTATCCTCACATCTGTTCTCCAGTAGGTCTGTGTATTTATTCCTGTCTTACCCCTAGGTTCTTCATGACATTTTTTTTCTTAAATTCCATATATATGTGTTAGCACATGGTATTTGTCTTTCTCTTTCTGACTTACTTCAATCTGTATGACAGACTCTAGGCCTATCCACCTCATTACAAATAAATCAATTTCATTTCTTTTATGGCTGAGTAATATGCCATTGTATATATGTGCCACATCTTCTTTATCCATTCATCCGGTGATGGGCACTTAGGTTGTTTCCATCTCCGGGCTATTGTAACTAGAGCTGCAATGAACATTTTGGTACATAACTCTTTTTGAAATATGGTTTTCTCTGGGTATATGCGCAGTAGTGGGTTTGATGGATCATACGGTAATTCTATTTTTAGTTTTTTAATGAACCTACATACTGTTCTCCATAGTGGCTGTACGAATTCACATTCCCACAAGCAGTGCAGGAGTGTTCCCTTTTCTCCACACCCTCTCCAGCATTTATTGTTTCTAGATTTTTTGATGATGGCCATTCTGACTGGTGTGAGATGATATCTCATTGTAGTTTTGATTTGCATTTCCCTAAAGATTAATGATGCTGAGCATACTTTCATGTGTTTGTTGGCAGTCTGTGTATCTTCTTTGGAGAAATGTCTATTTAGGTCTTCTGCTCATTTTTGGATTGGGTTGTTTGTTTTTTTGTTATTGAGCTGCATGAGCTGCTTGTAAATTTTGGAAACTAATCCTTTGTCAGTTGCTTCATTTGCAAATATTTTCTCCCATTCTGAGGGTTGTCTTTTGGTCTTCTTTATGGTTTCCTTTGCTGTGCAAAAGCTTTGAAGTTTCATTAGGTCCCATTTGTTTATTTTTGTTTTTATTTCCATTTCTCTAGGAGGTGGGTCAAAAAGGATCTTGCTGTGATTTGTGTCATAGAGTGTTCTGCCTATGTTTTCCTCTAAGAGTTTGATAGTTTCTGGCCTTCCATTTAAGTCTTTAATCCATTTTTAGCTTATTTTTGTGTATGGTGTTAGGGAGTGATCTAATCTCATACTTTTATATGTACCTGTCCAGTTTTCCCAGCACCACTTATTGAAGAGGCTGTCTTTTCTCCACTGTACAGTCCTGCCTCCTTTATCAAAGATAAGGTGACCATATGTGCGTGGGTTTATCTCTGGGCTTTCTATCCTGTTCCATTGATCTATCTTTCTGTTTTTGTGCCAGTACCATACTGTCTTGATTACTGTAGCTTTATAGTTTATAATTTAGTCTGAAGTCAGGGAGCCTGATTCCTCCAGCTCCATTTTTCGTTCTCAAGATTGTTTTGGCTATTCGGGGTCTTTTGTGTTTCCATACAAATTGTGAATTTTTTTGTTCTAGTTCTGTGAAAAATGCCAGTGGTAGTTTGATAGGGATTTCATTGAATCTGTAGAGTGCTTTGGGTAGTAGAGTCATTTTCACAATGTTTACTCTTCCAATCCA
The DNA here is from genome assembly GCF_059928025.1 of Delphinapterus leucas. Taxonomy (NCBI): domain Eukaryota; kingdom Metazoa; phylum Chordata; class Mammalia; order Artiodactyla; family Monodontidae; genus Delphinapterus; species Delphinapterus leucas. Next base: position 74,981,963 of record NC_143135.1, read on the forward strand.
AGAACATGGTATATCTCTCCATCTATTTGTATCATCTTTAATTTCTTTCATCAGTGTCTTATAATTTTCTGCATACAGGTCTTTTGTCTCCCTAGGTAGGTTTATTCCTAGATATTTTATTCTTTTTGTTGCAATGGTAAATGGGAGTGTTTTCTTGATTTCAGTTTCAGATTTTTCATCATTAGTGTATAGGAATGAAAGATATTTCTGTGCATTAATTTTGTATCCTGCAACTTTACCAAATTCATTGATTAGTTCTAGTAGTTTTCTGGTAGCATCTTTAGGATTCTCTATTTATAGTATCATGTCATCTGCAAACAGTGACAGCTTTATTTCTTCTTTTCCAATTTGGATTCCTTTTATTTCCTTTTCTTCTCTGATTGCTGTGGCTAAAACTTCCAAAACTATATTGAATAAGAGTGGTGAGAGTGGGCAACCTTGTCTTGTTCCTGATCTTAGTGGAAATGCTTTCAGTTTTTCACCATTGAGGACAATGTTGGTTGTGGGTTTGTCATATATGGCCTTTATTATGTTGAGGAAAGTTCCCTCTATGCCTACTTTCTGCAGGGTTTTTATCATAAATGGGTGTTGAATTATGTCAAAAGCTTTCTCTGCATCTATTGAGATGATCATATGGTTTTTCTCCTTCAATTTGTTAATACGGTTTATCACATTGATTGATTTGCGTATATTGAAGAATCCTTGCATTCCTGGAATAAACCCCACTTGATCATGGTGTATGATCCTTTTAATGTGCTGTTGGATTCTGTTTGCTAGTATTTTGTTGAGGAGTTTTGCATCTATGTTCATCAGTGCTATTGGCCTGTAGTTTTCTTTCTTTGTGACATCCTTGTCTGGTTTTGGTACCAAGGTGATGGTGGCCTTGTAAAATGAATTTGGGAGTGTTCCTCCCTCTGCTATATTTTGGAAGATTTTGAGAAGGATAGGTGTTAGCTCTTCTCTCAATGTTTGATAGAATTCGCCTGTGAAGCCATCTGGTCCTGCGCTTTTGTTTGTTGGATGGTTTTTAATCACAGTTTCAAGTTCAGTGCTTGTGATTGGTCTGTTCATATTTTCTATTTCTTCCTGATTCAGTCTTGGCAGGTTGTGCATTTATAAGAATTTGTCCATTTCTTCCAGGTTGTCCATTTTATTGGCATAGAGTTACTTGTAGTAATCTCTCATGATTTTTTGTATTTCTGCAGTGTCAACTGTTACATCTTTTTCATTTCTAATTATATTGATTTGAGTCTTCTCCCTTTTTTTCTTGATGAGTCTGGCTAATGGTTTATCTATTTTGTTTACCTTCTCAAAGAACCAGCTTTTAGTTTTATTGATATTTGCTATTGTTTCCTTCATTTCTTTTTCATTTATTTCTGATCTGATTTTTATGATTTCTTTCCTTCTGCTAACTTTGGGGGTTTTTGTTCTTCTTTAATTGGTTTAGGTGCAAGGTTAGGTTGTTTATTCGAGATGTTTCCTGTTTCTTAAGGTAGGATTGTATTACTATAAACTTCCCTCTTAGAACTGCTTTTGCTGCATCCCATAGATTTTGAGTCATCGTGTCTCCATTGTCATTTGTATCTAGGTATTTTTTGATTTCCTCTTTGATTTCTTCAGTGATCACTTCGTTATTAAGTAGTGTATTGTTTAGCCTCCATGTGTTTGTATTTTTTACAGATCTTTTCCTGTAATTGATATCTAGTCTCATAGCATTGTGGTAGGAAAAGATACTTGATACAATTTCAATTTTCTTAAATTTGCCAAGGCTTGATTTGTGACCCATGATATGATCTATCCTGGAGAATCTTTCATGAGCACTTGAGACAAATGTGTATTGTGTTGTTTTTGGGTGGAGTGTCCTATAAATATGAGTTAATTCCATCTTGTTTAATGTATCATTTAAAGCTTGTGTTTCCTTATTTATTTTCATTTTGGATGATCTGTCCATTGGTGAAAGTGGGGTGTTAAAGTCCCCTACTATGAATGTGTTACTGTCGATTTCCCCTTTTATGGCTGTTAGTATTTGCCTTATGTATTGAGGTGCTCCTATGTTGGGTGCATAAATATTTACAATTGTTATATCTTCTTCTTGGATCGATCCCTTGATCATTATGTAGTGTCCTTCTTTGTCTCTTCTAGTAGTCTATTTTAAAGTTTATTTTGTCTGATATGAGAATCACTACTCCAGCTTTCTTTTGGTTTCCATTTGCATGGAATATCTTTTTCCATCCCCTTACTTTCAGTCTGTATTTGTCTCTAGGTCTGAAGTGGGTCTCTTGTAGACAGCATATATATGGGTTTGTATTTGTATCCATTCAGCCAATATGTGACTTTTGGTGGGAGCATTTAGTCCATTTACATTTAAGTTAATTATCAATATATATGTTCCTATTCCCACTTTCTAAATTGTTTTGAGTTCGTTATTGTAGGTCTTTTCCTTCTCTTGTGTTTCTTTCCTAGAGAAGTTCCTTTAGCTTTTGCTTGTCTGTAAAGGTTTTAATTTCTCCATCAAATCTGAATGAGATCCTTGCTGGGTAGAGTAATCTTGGTTGCAGGTTTTTCTCCTTCATCAATTTAAATATGTCCTGCCAGTCCCTTCTGGCTTGCAGAGTTTCTGCTGAGAGATCAGCTGTTAACCTTATAGGGATTCTCTTGTTTGTTATTTGTTGTTTTTCCCTTGCTGATTTTAATATGCTTTCTTTGTATTTAATTTTTGACAGTTTGATTAATATGTGTCTTGGCATATTTCTCCTGGGATTTATCCTGTATGGGACTCTCTGTGCTTCCTGGACTTGATTAACTATTTCCTTTCCCATATTAGGGAAGTTTTCAACTATAATCTCTTCAAATATTTTCTCAGTCCCTTTCTTTTTCTCTTCTTCTGGAACCCCTATAATTCGAATGTTGGTGCATTTAATGTTGTCCCAGAGGTCTCTGAGACTGTCCTCAGTTCTTTTCATTCTTTTTTCTTTATTCTGTTCTGCAGTATTTATTTCCACTATTTTATCTTCCAGGTCACTTATCCGTTCTTCTGCCTCATTTATTCTGCTATTGATCCCTACTAGAGTATTTTTAATTTCATTTATTGTGTTGTTCATCATTGTTTGTCTCATCATTAGTTCTTCTAGGTACTAGTTAAATGTTTCTTGCATTTTGTCCATTCTACTTCCAGTATTTTGGATCATCTTTACTATCATTATTCTGAATTCTTTTTCAGGTAGACTGCCTATTTCCTCTTCATTTGTTAGGTCTGGTGCATTTTTTCTTGCTCCTTCATCTGCTGTGTGTTTTTCTATCTTCTCATTTTGCTTATCTTACTGTGTTTGGTGTCTCCTTTTTGCAGGCTGCAGGTTCATAGTTCCCATTGTTTTTGATGTCTGTTCCCAGTGGCTAAGGTTGGTTCATTGGATTGTGTAGGGTTCTTGGTGGAGGGGACTAGTGCCTGTGTTCTGGTGGATGAGGCTGGATCTTGTCTCTCTGGTGGGCAGGTCCCCATCTGGTGGTGTGTTTTGGGGTGTCTGTGGAGTTATTATGATTTTAGGCAGCCTCTCTGCTAATGGGTGGGGTTGTGTTCCTGTTTTGCTAGTTGTTTGGCATAGGGTGTCCAGCACTGTAGCCTGCTGGTCGTTGAGTGAAGCTGGGTGCTGGTGTTGAGATGGAGATCTCTGGGAGATTTTCACCTTTTGATTTTATGTGGAGCTGGGAGTTGTCTTGTTGACCAGTGTCCTGAAGTTGGCTCTCCCACCTCAGAGGCACAGCAGTGACTCCTGGCTGCAGCACCAAGAGCCTTGCATCCACACGGCTCAGAATAAAAGGGAGAAAAAGTAGAGAGAAAGAATTAGTAGAAGTAGAAAGAAAGAAAGAAAGAAAGGAAAAAGAAAGAAAGGAGGGAAGGAAGGAAGCAAGCAAGAAAGAAAGAAAGAAAGAAAGAAAGAAAGAAAGAAAGAAAGAGAAAAGAAAAGAAAAGAAGGAAAGAAAGAAAGGAGGGAGGGAGGGAGGGAGGGACAATAGGAGGAAGGAAGGAAGGAACGAGGGAAGGAAGGAAAAAAGAAAGAAAGAAAGAAAGAAGATAAAGTAAAATAAAATAAAATATAATAAAATTATTAAATTAAAAAATAATTATTAAGAAAAAAATTAAAAAAAGAAATGGATGGATAGAACATTAGGACAAATGGTGGAAGCAAAGCTATACAGACAAACTCTCACACAGAAGCATACACATACACACTCACAAAAAGAGGAAAAGGGAAAAAAATAATAAATCTTGTTCTCAAAGTCCACCTCCTCAATTTGGGATGATTCGTTGTCTAAAGGAAGGAAGGAAGGAAGGAAAGAAAGAAAAGAAGAAACAAACAAAGGAAGAAAGAAACAAAGAAAGAAAGAAAGAAGGTAAAGTAAAATAAAGTTATTAAAATTAAAATTAATTATTAAGAAAAAAAATTAAAAAAAAAAAAAGACAGATAGAACCCTAGGACAAATGGTGGAAGCAAAGCTATACAGACAAAATCTGACACAGAAGCATACATATACACACTCACAAAGAGAGGAAAAGGGGAAAAAATCATAAATCTTGCTTTCAGAGTCCACCTCCTCAATTTGGGATGATTTGTTGTCTACTCATGTATTCCAGAGATGCAGCGTACATCAAGTAGATTGAGGAGCTTTAATCCGCTGCTTCTGAGGCTTCTGGGAGAGATTTCCCTTTCTCTTCTTTGTTCTCACAGCTCCCAGGGGCTCAGCTTTGGATTTGGCCCCGCCTGTGCATGTAGGTCGCTGGAGGGCCTCTGTTTTTTGCTCAGACAGGACGGGGTTAAAGGAGCCGCTGATTCGGGGGCTCTGACTCACTCAGGCCGGGGGGATGGAGGGGCGCGGATTGCGGGGTGAGCCTGTGGCGGCAGAGGCCGTCGTTGCACCAGCTCGTCGTTGCACCAGCCTGACGTTGCACCAGCCTGAGGCCCGCAGCGCATTCTCCTGGGGAAGTTGTCCCTGGATCCCGGGAACCTGGCAGTGGTGGGCTGCACAGGTTCCCCGGAAGAGGGGTGTGGATAGTGACCTGTGTTCGTACACAGGCCCCGTGGTGGTGGCAGCAGCAGCCTTAGCGTCTCCCGCCCGTCTCTGGGGTCCGCGCTTTTAGCCGCAGCTCGCGTCCGTCTCTGGCGTTCCTTTAAGCAGCGCTCTTAATCCCCTCTCCTCGTGCACCAGGAAACAAAGAGGGAAGAAAAAGTCTCTTGCCTCTTTTGCAGCTCCAGACCTTTTCCCGGACTCCCTCCTGACTAGCCGTTGTGCACTAACCTTTTCAGGCTGTGTTCACGCAGCCAACCCCAGTGCTCTCCCTCCGCTCCGACCAAAGCCCGGGCTTCAGCTCACAGGTCCACCCGCCCTGGCAGGTGAGCAGACAAACCTCTCAGGCTGGTGAGTGCTGGTCAGCACCGATCCTCTGTGCGGGAATCTCCCCGCTTTGCCCTCCGCACCCCTGTTGCTGCACTGTCCTCCATGGCTCCGAAGTTCCCCTCTCCACTACCTGCAGTCTCCGCCCACGAAGGGGCTTCCTAGTGTGTGGAAACCTTTCCTCCTTCACAGCTCCCTCCCACTGGTGCAGGTCCCATCCCTATTATTTTGTCTCTGTTTTTTTCTTTTGCCCTACCCAGGTACGTGGGGGGTTTCTTGCCTTTTGGGAGGTCTGAGGTCTTCTGCCAGCGTTCAGTAGGTGTTCTGTAGGAGTTGTTCCACGTGTAGATGTATTTCTGGTGTATCTGTGGGGAGGATGGTGATCTCCACGTCTTACTCTTCCGCCATCTTCAGAACACCCCCTCAAGTTGTAACAAATTTAACAATACAAAATAAAATGTAGAGTAAAACTTAATTTCAAGACTTCCAGTCTGAACATGGCAGGAGAGATATAGTAAGTTCCCTCTTTTTTTATATATGATACAAAAGCAGCAAGGTAAATAGGAAAAGAAAAAAAAAAATTCCATATTCACTGAGATCCAAAGGCATATATCATTCACAGACTGGCCTGCTTATAGCAGGTATGACTCTCACAAATGCTATGTGGAATGTGGAAGCCTAGCAAGGGGAAGTGAACAGAGTGACCATAAAACTGCCCTGGAAATGCCAGTAAAAATACACTTCCAGGAAGGCATAATGCACACCCAGAAGTAGAATACCCCATAATTTGCATCAGAAAAGATCTGCAGAATCTAAAGGAAGTAGGTAGAGATCAAGCAGAGCCTGCATAGGAAGAAGGTACGAGAAAGACCCACAGAAAATGACCAAACAGCCCAGAGGTGCAGATTGCAGAAAAGGCAACAAAATATGCACTCCTCAGAAGGAAACTCCTACAAATAACTCTGTCAGGAAATCCAACTCATTCTTTGATGAACAGTGTAGGAGAAGTTGAAAAAGAATCAATACAAAAATACTAAAAGAAACCTTTGTTAAAATAATGATGTCACGAAACAGAGAATTCAAAACATTTTACCACAGCCTAGAAAAGGTAACTAAATGGTCGTTTCAATGAAAGAATACCAAAAAAATTTGAAATTCAAGAACTCAGGAAAAAGATGGTAAAGTTTATTAAAATGAACTTGTAGGAGTTAGTATAGAAGAAAAAAGTCAAAACAGTAAAAAAGGACAAGGTAAAATAGACAATGTGGAAAATACCATAATTACCATGGAGCACAGAAATAGAAAGGAAAATAAAAAGAAAAAAGTGAAATAGGATTAGAAAATGTTATACATATAAACAATAAGCAAAGAGATTCAATCTTACATAATTGGAGTTTCCTATAAGAACAAAAAGAAAATACTTTACAAATTATTAGAGGAGTATAGACATTTAATAAAAGCATTATGTTATTTTTCTGGATTTTGTATATTTGGTCTTTGTCATTCTTTATATACTTGAAATATGTTGTGGTATTTTTTTTATTATTATTATTATTTTATTTTTTGTGGTACGCGGGCCTCTCACTGTTGTGGCCTCTCCTGTTGCGGAGCACAGGCTCCGGATGCGCAGACCCAGCGGCCATGGCTCACGGGCCCAGCCGCTCCACGGCATGTGGGATCTTCCCAGACCGGGGCACGAACCTGTGTCCCCTGCATTGGCAGGCGGACTCTCAACCACTGCGCCACCAGGGAAGCCCTGTTGTGGTATTTTTATCTGACCATATAAACATTTACTTTCTACCTAACTATGTAGTCATAAGTGTATTGATATATTATTTTTCTAAAGAAGTTCTTGAAATTATAGAAGCTTCAGGTCCACAATCTCCTTGACCTACCCCTTTAAAGTTTTACTGCCCTCTCTTAAAAAAGTATAAATACTAGAGGCATATTTTTCACCACTTCTAACCATCCTTTTGAAATCAGTCTGTAATGAAAAACTGTAGGCTAGTGACAGGCTAATTTTCCGAGGTAAAATGGTTTTGTCACTTTAGTGTGAAACCATGAAGTAAAGGCCAAATTTTTTACGAATGATCATGATTTTCTCTCATTGATTCATGTAATAACAAATATTTATTGAAGGCCTGCTGCCTGATGCATCTTTGAAATAGGCAATGTGCAAGAAAAAAGGAACAAAATTAGCTATGTGTCTGAACCTCATGGAATGCACATCCTTGTAGAAGGATAGAATCAAAGTAATAATTACACAGGTCTGATATTTCGCTGCGGTACACACTGATCAGAATAAACAAGTTGATTATTACATACCTGCTGGTAAAGTGGATAACTAGCTGCTGTCCCAGTGGTATTGCCTCCTCCTCCCCTCCCCCTTCACTATCCAGCAGCTATAGCATTAACACCAGGCACAGAATCAGGTCTCCAGTACCCAGCTCCAGTTCTTCCACTTCTGTTATGATTGGTGAGTGCACATGTCACACAGCTGTATCCCCCCAAATCCTACCTCCTTGGTTCTATTTTTAGATCCAAGGGAGGCAAAAGAAGACAGACATCCCACTCCCTGATCTCCTGCTTTGTTCCAAGGAAAGGTGATGGGTCACCACAGGGGCAGGTTGGTGCCTATCAGCCTAAGGCTAGCATTGGTCCACTGATACACTTATACCAAAGCCAAGGTGTGGCTGGCAGGAAGGCGAGGTGGACACAGCAAGAGACACACCCCTGGTGACTACGGAGGACACTAGAACCCCAATGACAAAAAGTCAGAGCTCATGTAGCCCTAACTGTCTGTGGGTAGCCTTTGCCAGCCAGCATGCTCACCACTCCCTTTATTGCAGGGAAACTATAGCTTCCTTAGAATATTAGCTTTGAGAGGACCTGAGAGAGACCAAGAGAACAGGGTGTCTAGATCAATGGGAATAGCTGAGGAGGGAAGCACTTCAGGCTCTGCGCACACTGAGAGAGTTCCCTAGGGTTTTTCTTAGAGGAAATTACAACTGGGATGCTGAGAAGTCCCTCTTTTCACCATCTCTGTTAATTTCCACCTTTTAATTCAATAAGTTTGTTAAAACCCATCAAATCCCTGCTTTCTTGGCCAATAACAAAATAAGTTTGCAAATATAACTTACAGCTAACTGCTACACAGCTCTACCTTACATACCTGGCCTGAAGGATTAGGTTGAACTTAATTAAATAAGATGTTCCAATAAATGACTTTTATAACTTAGTCAATAATATAGATATTGCATATATTTTTAAATGTCATATACTATTATAAGGGTTAAAAATAAATTAAATGTAATTGCTGTTAATTCGGCAGTAGCTGAGAGGATTTAGTGCAATGCATACTATTGTTGATATAAAGAGAAAGAAATCCTCTGCTTATTGATATTGTCACCTAATGACTATCATTTTAATAGAATTGTTCAAAAAGCTTTATATGATTCCTTATGTTCAAGTCATGACTTAGAAAGGAACTTTACTTAGCTCATAACAGCTAGCTTAAACAAAAGATCACAAACATGTTTTCTAAAAATCAGCAAATAATTTGGGCATTGTTAGAACAATTTGATGAAAAATTTGTGCTACACATGATCACTTAGTAAATGGCAGTTTACAAATAAACACACACATATACACGTATATGTGTATGAATTTATTTAGAGAACAAGGAATATATTTAATTTTCTATTTACAAGTTAATTACATATTATTTTATATTACTGTTCCATTTGTTACATAACTGGAGTATCACACTAATAAATCTATAATACCAGTTTGGGATTACCATTTTATAGGAGGGGGAGAGTAAATTTTTATGAGTATATGATAAAGTAATATCTCCCATACTGGAGTTGTCTGTGAGGACTTTCTTGAGTAGTGATAAGTCAACTGCAATATAAGGACAAGTAGAAATATGAGCATTCCAGGTTTAAGCAAGGAATGAAAAAGGTAGTATACTGAAAGGAAGCTAATTGTGTTCAAGAAAACTGAAAAAGTCTAGATTGTTGGAGTGAAGTGAATAAAAGGAAGAGTGGTATGTGTTGTGGCTTGGGAAGTAGTGGGTGGCCATACCATGTAGAACGTCATAGGCCATGATGGTGAACATGGTCTCTACATTAGTGCAAAAACTAATAAAGGGATTTTATGAGTTTGGTGATATGAACATATTCAAATTTTGCAGTTATTACTTGGACTATGATGTGAACAACAAACTCGAGGGAGACAATTGGCAATGTTGGAAGACCAGGTATTAGAAATTTGCAGTGGTTCAGGCAAAAGAGGATGAAACTAAGAGTAAGCTATTAGGTAGCAATGGAATGATGAACTAACACGAGGAAAACTTTGTAGAATTTGTGAATATATTGGGTGTGGAGGGTGAGAGAGAAGAGGATAGGGTAGGAAAATTTAAGTTCAGCCTTACCTTTTTTGAATTTGAGCTACTAATACTGAGTCACATGTTCATTCTATTCCCTCCTCTGTACGTGCTATAGAAGAAAAAAATGGGACCCTCAAAATATTGTTGCCTAAACTACTCCAAATCCTATTAGAATCACCTAGGAAACTCCTTTCTCAGAGATTCTTATTCCATTGGTCTGTTGTAGGGCTTGGACATGGGAATGTCTTAAAAGTTCCCCAGAGGATTTTAATGTACAGCTAGATTAAGAACAACTGATATAGTGAGAATTATGATTGAACTGAACTAGGAAGTTGTAATAGAAATTGAATAGGCTGCAAATTAGATATCTTTCAGGTGGCTAAAAATATTATAGCATCTTTGTAAAAATACTATCTCTCTCTTTCTCTCTCAGATTAGAGTTCACCTCTCTAGATGATATTTAGTTTCCTTTGGAATAAAAACCCTTCCAGATGTGATAGACTGAATTAAACCCACTGAGCATAGCAAGCATTTTAGAATTGCTTTTAATTCACTAAAATTGTGCATCTTATTTGATTCCTCCTTTTTTTTTCCTTTAGGGTATAAAAGAGAAAAAAATCAATTAGATGAATACTAATTAAGCCAGTTTATTGGATGGTAGTTTGTCAATTACTGAACCTTTAAAAAATAGTATTATCAGTCACATTATAAGATAAGTTATAGATCAGATGGTATGTGAGGAGCAGTGGAGAGAGAGAGAGAGAGAGAGAGAGAGAGAGTGTGAGGGACAGAGAGAGAGAGAGAGAGAGATTGATAGAATCTAGGTGAATAATTTTATAGGTAAGAATTTAACTAGGATGACTCTGTAATGCCTTTATTTTAACTTCAGAAGCTAATTATTCAAGAGTGGCATTATTCAGGTAATGATTGCATTTATCAATTTATTGTCTGTATTTTGGGGGCATTATTTGAATAGACAAAGTAGACTATCAGCCTTTAAATCAACTCTTTATATTGGAATTGGTAACCAGTTATAGTTAGTTTTAAATACCAATGTTTCTTTCAGCAAATATTTAGTAATTCTAAAATCTGTAACAATAAACATGTAAATGTTAGTTATTCCAAAATAACTAAAAATACAAAGTCCTGTCCTGAAGATGTTAAGATGCATAAGTCACATTCTTAGCTCTCAGGGAATCTTGAAAATAAAAACAGACTGTTTAAGTGTCATGTCATCTGCAAATAGTGACAGTTTTACTTCTTCTTCTCTTCCAATTTGGATGCCTTTTATTTCTTTTTCTTGTCTGATTGCTGTAGCTAGGACTTCTAATACTATGTTAACTAGAAGGGGTGAGAATGGACATCCTTGTCTTCTTCCTGAATTTAAAGAATTTAAGATTTTCACTGTTGACTATGATTTTAGTTGTGAATTTGTTATAAATTGCCTTTATTATGCTGATGTACATTCCCTCTATACCCACTTTGATGACAGCTTTTTATCATGAAAGAATGTTGAATTTTGTCAAACAGTTTTTCTGCATCTATTGAGATGATCATGTGATTTTTATCCTTCCTTTTGTTAATGTGGTGAATCACATTGATTGATTCACAAATACTGAACCATCCTTGTGCCCCTGAGTAAATCCAAGTTGATCATGGTGTATGATCCTTTTTATATATTATTGGATTCAGTGTGTTAATATTTTGTTGAGGACTTTTGCATTTATTTTCATCAAAGATATTGGCTTTTCTGTAATTTTCTTTTTCTGTAGTGTCTTTGTCTGGTTTTGGTATCAGGGTAATGGTAATGGTGGCCGTGTAGAATAAATTTGGGAGTGTTCCATGCTCTTCAATGTTTTGGAATAGTTTGCAAAAGATAGATATTAGTTCTTTTTTATATGTTTGGTAGAATCACTATTTACGATGGCCAAGATATGGAAGCAACCCAAGTGTCCATCAACAGAAAAATGGATAAAGAAGATGTGATCTATCTATCCATATATATATATAAAGGAGTATTACTTAGCCATAAAAAGAATGAAATTCTACAATTTGCAGCAACATGGATGGACCTAGAGAATATTATACGTAGTGAAATAAGTCAGGAAGTAAAAACATATATCACTTATATGTGAAATCTAAAAAAAAAACAACAAACAAATGTACACAGCAAAATAGAAACAGAATTACAGACACAGGAAAAAAGCATTAGTGGTTATCAGAGGGAGGAAGGAAGGGGGAGAGGCAAGTTAGGTGTATGGGATTAAGAGATACAAACTACTATGTGTAAAATAGATAAACAACAAGGATAGATTGTATAGTACAGGGAATTATCTTGTAATAACTTTTAATAGAGTATAATCTGTAAAAATACTGAATAACTATGCTGTACACCTGAAATTAATATAATGTTGTAAATCAACTATTCTTCAATTAAAAAAGACAGACTGGTAAATAAACAAACTCAATAAAATATTAAATTTATAGAGTAGCATGTAACATGGAAATCTTGCAGATAACCAGTAGAGCCTTGAGCTTCCTATTCTAAGGATATGAACCAGAAGAATGCAGTAAACAGGACCTCACAATTTAGGGAAACTTGCTCTCTCTCCCACATGGAGGAGGAAAAGAAGAACTATAGGATATGTTCTTCTAAAAACTAGTACTAATAGCTACTTGTTGTAAGCATTGTGATAATTATTTTTTCATACATGATATTGTTAATACCAATAGAAACTCTTTAGAAAAATTATTATTATACATTATGTTTTACAGATGAGAAAAATAAGGCTTAGAGAAGCACTGTCCAATAGAAATACAAAATGAGCCACAAAAGCAAGGCATATATGTAATTTAAAATTTTCTAGTAGTCACATTTTTGAAAAGTAAAAAGAAACAAGTGAAATTAATTATAATAAAACATACAGTGAAATCCAATATCTGAAATTCAAAATATAATTATTTCATCATACAATAAATGTAAAAATACATTACTGCAATGTTTTACATTTTTTTCATACTGTCTTTGAAATCCAGTGTATATTTTACACTTATAGAATATCTCAGTATTTACTAACCACATTTCAAGTGCTCAATAGCCAAATTGGCTAGTGGCTAGCCTAGCTCAGACATTTTAAATAAGTTGTCCTAGGTTTAGTTACTAGAAAAGAACAGAGCTGAAATTCAAGTCTGTGTATTCTAACTCCACAGCATGGACTCTTAAATACTATATTGTGCTACATAGGAAGGTATGATCCTAGATTCATAAATTTAACTTGAAATGTTCTTATTAGTACAGGATTTTCAAAAACATCCAAATAATTATATATATATCCTTATTCACCTAAGAAAAGAAATGGTCTTAAAGAGGTTAAAAAAAATACTGAAGGATTCACAATTAGTAGACAGTATTACAGGTATTGAATTTACATCTTTCTAGTTTCAAATTCCATATTTCAACTATATCACAACCATAAGTAACTAGATTCACTGAGAAAGAATTTAAAGAAAAATCAGGCTCCCAATAGATATAATAGAAGATAATCACAAACAAAGCAGGGTGTTTTTATGATCAAGCGCTCTGCTCTTATTTTTTTTAGCTGTCTATGCCTTTTCATTCTCTTTAAACATAAAACATAATCACTACCACCAGCACAGCAACAGAAAGTTCAATTAATAGCTTATTGCCTACAGGGCTCATGTTGTCCTAGGTTTTTTGCTGACAAGCAGCTATAAGACATGTGTAAATAAGCATCTAAGAACCATGCCCAGTATTCAGATTATACACGTGTGTTAGGAATACATTATCCCATGGACATAATGCTGCAGTAATGACACAGCCTTCTGGGAAATAGCAGACGTAGCCTCAGGCAACAAGGAAGTGGGAGAATACCTTCATGCTTTGTCATTAATGGCCTAGAAGACTTCATGTTATAGTGTCTTGGATTTTAAATTAAATGTCAAATACAATTTGCCACTGAAAATGTGAAGTGTGGAACTTTCTGTAGAGACTCTGAGCACTCTGTCTTCTAATTGGTGTCTGCCTAATATTAAGTAAAAATAGTTAGAGATCATTATTTAGTGAATCGTCACACCAGTCTGCAGAAATATGTGTATTTTTACTTTGAAAGTTAGTAAATTCTTGAGGCAGTATTTAAAATGTGCAGTGTTCAATGTAGTATTAAATACAGTGGAACTGGTAAACTCTTCCCTTTGGGACCATGCCACCATTTATGTCCTGATTTTTCTGACATTTAGCAGGTAACATCAGGAAATTTGTGAAAGAAACTGGAGCAGCACATATTCTACATATAGTAGGTTTGTTTTTTCCCCCTGCTGAGAAGGGTCTGTGTTAATAATAGGACTAATAATAGGATTTCCAATTCACTTTAATGTGTTAGCATTATATCTTTCTGAACCACCTGTATATTAGTGCTAATTATAAGGTAGTTTAAGTCTAAAAATGCAGTCTTAAACACAAAGACATCATTTTTATTGCCGGTTTTAATTAGAAACCTAAAGAAACATGTACAATTAAATATGCCCATAAAAATAATAGATACATTCCTATAATACTAGTCAATTTGTTGCACCATTAATATCATTCAGTGTGGCAGTTTTTTAAATGTATTGGAGTAATTCAAGTGGAAAATGGCTATGAACAAAATTATCACCATTTAAACCACCATTACTGTTTTAGAAAGTGAGTGATGCTTTCAGGTTTGCAGCACTAGCTGTTTTGCTTCGCAGTCACATTGTAAAGTTAACTGTTTGCCTATCTCATTGCACCCCTTTTTCCTAAAAACAATTAATCTTGTTCTAGAAGTATACAGCTTCAGAATAAAATTAATGTAACTTCAGGAATTTATAGTTGCAAACGTAATTTGTAAAGGAAATATTAATGTGTCTAAGTTTTCCTGTTGCCAAGGAAGTGATTTGTTTTACTTTCAGAAATATAGTGTTTGAAAAGTCTTTTCCTGGAGCAGGTAAACCCAGGTTAACCCAAATGAATACTTCTGGGATGTCCTGTGGGCCACGGGAAAGAGCACATACACTAAGGCACAGGCACCAGGCAGCAAACCTAACTGGTATGCTAGGTATGTCAGGATGAGATGTACAGCCTGGAATCATTTTCCTCTTTCCCTTGAACCTCAGCCAGCAATCACTCACCTCTTGAACCTTGAACCTCAATCAGGAATTGTTCTCTCTTCCCTTTAATCCCAAATTTCTGAATATAATAAAGGCAAACTTTCAAATGTACTTTATTTCCAAAGCATTGTCACATATGTAGTTTTATTGAATCATGTCAACAACCTTATATTAGGGTATTATAATGCCGTTTTAGAGGTGACAATGTCTTATGACTTTTCCAGCATCACAGTACCTACAATGAAAGAGGATTAGGATACGTGCTAGATTTATTCATAGATAACTTGAACTTTGTGCCTGGTCTAGTCTAAATGATCATAAATTTTGAATTCATAAGTTTGAAATTAAGTTTTATCACAATGTTATAGTTCATTGTAAAGTAAAACAATTTTATGTTGCTGGTTAAGATGTAAGTGTTATTATGAGACCGTTTATGGTATAATTTTCAGTTAAACACCATTTGGTAAAATTAAAAGGACAATATTCTAAGGTTATAAATTTGTATTTAGCTGAAACATTACATTTGAAATAGACACAAAGGCTTTTTATTTACTCCCTTTTTGCTAAAATTATGGTTGTATCTGATATTTTTGAGCTGTTAGCCTAAATCTTCTTTAAATAATACTGTTTACACCTAAACCTTAAGTTGCAAAAGAGCTAGATTATTATCAATTAACACTTATTAAATGCTTATTATATTGCTAGCTTCTTTCATTTATTTCATTTATATATCCTTAGTATATTTGCAATGTCTATTACCAGTTATCTTTAGTTTATAGCAGCTAAATTTCAGAGTGATTAAAAGTTTTGAAAATGTCACACAACTAACTAGGCATCTAGCTGAGATTTAAAACTCATGTCTGTTCTCTCAAAATCTCATATTTTTTCCATAATATTACAAATGTCTCTCATGCTATAGTCACTTCAGGGAATGTATTAGAAGTTTCTAAAATCTTGTAGGAAATGTGTTCAACATAAAATAATTTTTTTGCACCATACATTTCTATCACTTTTTTGTAACCTATAGCCTCACTGTTTTAATCATTAAATAGGCTTATAAATTTAGTACTGTTGATGTGTGAACCACACGGGTTTGAGCTGTTCACTTATATGTAGATTATTTTTCAATAAATGCTACAGTACTACACAATCTGGAGCTGGTTGAATCCGCAGAGGCAGAACCATGGATATGGATGGCAGATTACGGGACTTGAACATTCATGGATTTGATATCTGCAGGGGTTCTCGATACTGAGGGATGACTCTAGTTTGATCCAGGATTTCCATTTTTGTAATATATCTTAAATCTTAGATGCTCTTCCTTTTGTAAAAATGTTGAAGTAATTGCACACAGTATATTCAGAGCTGGAGAATTTGCCTTGGTTACAGATTCTTCATTCTCCCAATTTATCTGAGGAAAATTGAGCCCATCTCATGAGTACTCTTCTCCTCAGTGTGCTTTGTCCTTGACTGAAATACCTTCCTTGATGGATATTAGGGAAAAAAATTACATAGACAAGACATCTGTAGAGTAAGAAGCTTCTATATTGAGCAAATGAAGGAGTAAGCATAGTACAGATAAATGCCCTAGAACTAATGATGCTTAAATATGTGTTGAGTTGCCAAGACCCCAAAGGAAGAAAGAAAAAAGTTAAATAATGCATGTTTTCCATTAGGATTTTTGTTATTGTTTGCTTCGTTGACAATTTGATGATAAATATATCAAATGTGATCATTTATTGAGTGCTTAACTATGCCAAGCCCTTTTCTGGGTGCCTGGGAAACTAGTACAGACAAGATATGTCTTACACTTTCAAGGTGTCCACAAGTTTAGGTCAGAATACAAACTCACAGTTGCTAGACTATTATAACATAGGTGAGAACTGGGATACAAACAAAGGGCAACAAAACACAGTGAAAGCATTAGATTAACGTGCAGGTCAAGGAAACATTTTTTTTTTTTTAAAGATACAAGACTTGAAGTATAAAGAAAAAGTCATCAGACTAAGGAGATATAAAGGAAGTTTAGTCCTGGGAAGGAGCTCAAACACTGAGGAAGATTCTGAAAGTGCTAATATCTAGAGGCTGTCAGCTAACTGTTCTCCTTGAAGTTGAACAGAAAATTCTCCCTTGAATGGAATTCAGAGCAGCATATCCATGGTTGTCACATAAAGGACACTAGATCCCCCTTTGCAATCGATGGCCTCATATTTGACATGTCTGATGTGCCTTATTTTGTCACTTATATTTAAACTTTTCCAGGACTTGAAATCTCTGTTCTGTTATAAATTCCAGGAATATAATTCTTTCAGTATGGGATTTCCCCTGCAACTTTAACTAGTTGTCTTTCCTGCGCAATTATAACCTCATCTTGACTCTACAGAATCATGTTTCTCGGCATTCAAAAGTTGAAGTATATAGCTCTTAGATTTTGGAAATAAAGTAAATCCTACAAGTGAGCAATACCAAAAGAACAGCAAAAATGTATTCTGCATTAGTTTTATACAGTGTATCTTATATTTAGGTCACTGCCTAATTTACAGTGGTCACATATTTCTTGGACGTTCTACTCTGAAAATATGCTTCTGGGAAATATTCAAGATATCTTTCAAGTGGGTCTTCCTGATGGGTGGTCATGTTGACCATTACATCTATTTGCACTTCTAATATCAAATTCAATTATACCCTAACTTTGCTGGATTTACAATCTTCATCTGGAAATGTAAGCATTTCTCAGAGACTGGGAGCATTTCAAAAATTGTATGAGCCAATCACAGCAGTCTAAAAATATCAGTGCACAGTAGTCTATATAAACAATATACATTTATTCACTGTTGCTTTACTAGGCACAATATAAAATAAATGAAATGGATACAATTCAGATTTTTTAAGTTTTCCAAGATATTCTGAATCAGCATATTCTGAAATCATCAGTTATTAAAAGATGTATATTTAAACATATATTAATTAAATATGCTATTTATACAATGTAGAATTCTTGCAGCAGATTATGTAGGTATTGTGCTAAGAATATAAGGAAACCAGTAACTGTATGGAGAGAGAGAGAGAGACATTATAAGGAGCTGACTCACATGATTATGGAAGCTAATCATTAGTAGCTAAAGAAAATGAGATAGTTATAAATCTAACAAAACATGTTATGATTTGTATGTTGAAAATTACAAAATGTGGTAAAAGACATCAAAGAGGATATAATAACAGGAGAAGTATAACTTGTTCATTGACAGGAAGAATGAACATAGTAAAAATGTCAAATGTCCCCAAATCTATCTATGAGTGTAACATAATTCCTATCACAAGCCATGCATGATTTTCTTGCAGACATAGAAAGTTTACTTCAAAACTTATATGGAAAGTCACAGGAGGTAGAAGAGCTAAAACAACTCTGAAAAAGAATAAGGTGAGAGTAATCACTCTTCCTTATGTTAAGACTTAATATAAAGATACACCAATCTAGGGGGTGTGACAAAGGGTTAGATACATGGGTCAGTGGAACAGAAACAGAATATAGAAACAGACCCACAAAAATATGCCAAGCTGAATTTCTAAAACAATGCAAAAGAAATTAATGGGGAAGGGTAACCTTTTCAACAAATGGTGCCAGAGCAGTTAGATATCCTTTGGGAGTTAGGACTAGGTGAAGAGTCTTTAGACTTGACACCAAAATCACAATCCATAAAAGGAACAATCGATAAATTGAACCTCATCAACATGGTTTTGGTCAATAAAAGACCCTGTTAAGAGGATGGAAAGACAAGCTACAGGCTGGGAGAAATATTTGTAAACCACATATCTGACTAAAGACCCATATATAGCATGTATAAAGAACTTTTAAAGTTCAATAGTAAAAATATAAACAACCTAGTTAGAAAACGAGTAAGAGATACAGACATTTCACTGAAGAGGATATATAGATGGAAAGTTAGAATGTAAAAAAGTTGTTCAACATCATTACCCATTAAATAAATGCAAATTAAAGATACTATGAGTTATTACTATACATTAATTGGAATGGTTAAAATAAAAAAAATAATAACACCAAAGCATGGTAAGAATGCAAAGAAATGGATCACTCAGCATTTCTGGTGAGAATTTAAAATGTATGACCATTCTGAAAAATTAGCTTGGTATTTAAACAAAAAAACTGAAAATGGATTTAACAGATAACCCAGCAGTTGCAACCTTTCTCATTTATCCCACAGAAATTAAAAAGCTATGCTCACTTAAAAAGCTTTACAAAAATATCGATAGTAGTTTTTTTACAATATCCAAAACTGGGAACGATCCAAATGTTTTCAGTGGTTGAATAAACAAATTATGATAAATCCACACCCTAAATACAACTCAGCAATGCTGAAGAATACATGTAACAATTTAGATGAATCTCAAGGGAAGTATGCTGAGCAATAAGCCAATCTCAAATGGTTTCCTGCTGCATGATTCTATTTATATAACACTCTGAAATAATGTAATTATAGAGATGGAAAACAGATTAGCGGTTTCTGGGGATTAGGCTTCAAAGACAGGGAGATAGTGGAGGAGGCGATAAAGCATGAGGAAGCCTTGTGGTGATGGAACAGTTCTGCATCTTGATTGGGGTGGTAGTTACGTGATGCTAGGTATGTGATAAAATCACATAGAAATACACAAACACACACATGCACACACAAATGAAAGCATGTAATATGATGAGATTTGAATAAATTCTGGAGATTGTACCAATACCAAGTTCATGGTTTTTATACTGTTCTATAACTATGTAAGATGCTAACTAACATTGGGGGAGGAGAGGTAAAAGTTGCACAGAACTCAGGACCTTCTTGTACTTTTATTTTTTTCAACTACCTGTGAACCTATAATTATTTCAAAACAAGTAGTGTATAAAAATCAGTAGTAGGGAATTCCCTGGCATTCCAGTCGTTAGGACTCAGCACTTTCACTATATTGGCCTGGATTCAATCCCTGGTGAGGGAACTAAAATCCTGCAAGGTGCGTGGTGTGACCAAAAAATAAAAATAAATAAATAAAAATCAATTGTAATATATGATATGCTACTTATTTTATTTTATTTATTTATTTTTATTTTTTTTGTGGTACGCAGGCCTCTCACTGCTGTGGCCTCTCCCCTTGCGGAGCACGGGCTCCAGGCATGCAGGCCCAGAGTCCATGGCTCACGGGCCCAGCCGCTCCACGGCATGTGGGATCTTCCCAGACCGGGGCACGAACCTGTGTCCCCTGCATCAGCAGGCGGACTCTCAACCACTGCACCACCAGGGAAGCCTTATGCTACTTATTTTAGATTATGAAATTAATCAATCTGCTTAACTTTCCCTAATTTCTTCACTTCACTTATGTGAAAACTCAATTTAAGGACGTCTTTCTCCCAAAATAAAGTACTATCTTGTTGGCTTGGTAAAATGTCAAAAGATGCAAATTCTTATTATACATGAATGTGAAAAGTATCTTGATTTAATACATTTAAGGCTATTTGTAATAGCCTAGAATAGCTATAAATATCTTAAATACAAACTAAGCCTAGCAACTTTACAAAAAAGTTTCCATTACATGACCTGATCTTACACTTTCCAATTCTTTCAGTTACTAGGCTATGATAATCCACTTTTACTCATTTGACTGAAACTGAAGCAGGTCCCTTGGGACCTGTATCAGCTAGTACGGTGTTACTTGGACTCTGAATCTCTTAGTCCTGGCAAGTTCTGGACACTTGTATAAATTCTCCCCAAGTTATCTGTTGATGAGGAGTAGAATTAATTGAAGTGCATCTTGTCTTTGATAACTTATATTTGCAACTCTGTGAACTGTAATAAATGCTTGATGCTGAAATAAACTGAAAATTAAGAATTTTCAAAGCCATTTCACTGATTGAGGGTAACAATGTGGGGAAACATTGATGTCCATTTTGGGTTTTTAGACTTTTTATCTGTGAGTCTTCAAAGGCCTTAACAAAATCAGGTAACTAGATGCTGAGAGTCCAGAAAAGCTGGTGCTGCCATGATTGAAGAAGCTATGGCAGAGGGAGGCAGGGACTTGGCTTTGCCCAGAATTTAGGTTTCTTCACTTTCCTTACTAGTCCCTATTGACTTGATCACATTGCTTCTCAGTAGTTACTGTGTGGAAAAAAAGTCAGTAATAGTCATTCAGATTAAAGTTTTGAGATATAAAAATATCCACTGCACTTCCCTATAGTCTCTTTTCATTCTTTGTTTCTTTATAAGTCCCCGGTCAGTCAACAACATAGAAAACCACACTTATGCATTCTTGTCATATGGCAAGTAAAATTCCACCAGGGAGCTACCTAATGTTTTATAACAGCATTATACATTTATATGGGACATATTTCCAAGTTTTTGTTTGTTTCTTTCTTTGGTTTAGATTTTGTTTGTTTGTTTTGTTTTGTTTTTTTGGTCTTTTATCAGCCATATTTCCCTTGTCTTTAGAGAATTTGAATATTTCAGGCAAAATAACTTAATATGGAAATGAAGAAAAAGATGTATATGATTCCTGAGGAGATTGCTCTTAGCTGTTTCAAACATTGCCTTGGAACTATCTACTATTCCCTTTTAACCATGTGCCTATAACAAGACATTCTTTAAATGCAGTTTAGCCTGGTGGTATCAACTGCCAGCTGACAATAATGATTCAAAGTGCCAATTTTCTGAGGAGATACAGGTTAAATTTTAAGTAAATCATTAAAAACTCAATTTAGCCAAGACCAAGGGAGCACAATAACATTTTAAATGTCTTCAAAAGATCCTTATTTTCATAGTTGAATAAATTAGAAGAAAATTAAATACCAGGATGAATAATGGTTCCATATATCTTTCTAGAGACAATAACGCTAAAATTGTATTCATACCATGTTGCTATATAAAGAAAAGCTTCAGTACTCAAGATTCTTTGGGTTTCCTCAGTGTCTTCTTACGCTGTCCTACCTGTCCAGCTTTTCAAGCTCCCTCTCAGAGGCTGACTTTAATTAATCAGAAAACAGATTTATACTCATCTTAAATCTTTGCCACCTCTCACGGTTTGGTGGTAAAGAATACATACACCTGAAATAAATTATAACTCCTTTTTTTTTTTTTTTTTTTTTTTTCGGTACGCAGGCCTCTCACTGTTGTGGCCTCTCCCATTGTGGAGCACATGCTTCGGATGCGCAGGCTCAGCGGCCATGGCTCATGGGCCCAGCCGCTCCACGGCATGTGGGATATTCCTGGACCAGGGCACGAACCTGTGTCCCCTGCATTGGCAGGCAGACTCTCAACCACTGCGCCACCAGGGAAGCCCATGAAGTTATAACTCTTTTACACAGAATTTAGTTGACTTACCTGTCCATGTGGAACCTTGAACGTGAACTGCTTTCACGGTTTATTTTCCAGGACAGCATCCAATAACTCTGGCCCCCTTTTCCACCATTCACACATTTTGCCCTTCACTGAGACCCTATCATTGCAAGAAACCAAGTTTCAAGTCACAAGTCATTCCACTCATTTTTTCAAGAAGAACCTCTCCTAAAATATATGAAAATATATTCTCTTAAATTCTACAACAACTATGAATTTAAAATACATTTTCTCATCAGTAGAAAATGGAAAAGGCAACTTGCAGATAATATGTAGCTCTCTAGACCAGGAATCAGAAGACAGGAGTGCTAGTCCTGTTGCTGGCATTGAATTATGGAGAGGTTAGGCAAGTGCCATCACTTTTTCACACCTGTCGTCCAATCTGTAAAAACAGAGTGTCATGTGTTCCTGTGTACTCTGTATGGCAAAATTAGATATTATTGGAAAGTATCTGAGAACTTTAGAAATTGAATTATGAGACAGGAATAGTTTATATTTATCAAGATGATGTTTATAATAAAATTCAAACTCCTTTCTCAAACCTATGAATACTTTGAGATCTGGTCTTATGTAACTCACAGATCTGATTCCCTCTTTCTCCTTCCTGGGCATTAGTGTGCAGCCATTCTGGCCTTATCACGGCAGCCTGATACCCCAAATACACTCAAATTAAAACTTTTGCATGCCCTTAATTAAGCAACTTAATAATTTATTTTATGCCTTCCTAGATATTTTGAAATAAGGAATTTTATGCTGAGGAATGTGTGGGTAAGTTTTCCTGGAAGATATACAACAGGAATTAGATTTGCAAAGGAAAAATTATTTCCATTAGCTGGGCTCCAAAATGTTTGAGGTGGAGTAGTAGAAGATATGACAAGATGTGTACTTTGAGTGAAACTGTGGAGAGCCTCTAATGTTAGACTAAACAATTAAGGTTTCTGTTTTATAGGACATGCAGAAAGTTGTGTATGTGCTAAATTCTGTGTAAGAGTTTTAAATATAAAAGTTTTCTTCATTACTAAACAGTAGGAGATGGTAAATATTTATACTGAATATAAATAGATTCATTTTCTGACAAATTTCTATTTTGTTAGCAGTTAAACTAGAAAATTTAACATTGACATTTTATAAAAAAATTAAATTAATATCTTACTTTCCTTCTGAATATACATAAACTGTTGAACTATTTAACTTCAGTCACTTCTCTCCAGATTTTTTATGCTACTTCATGTATTTTAACTTTATTTGCCTTACATTTTAACCCACAAGACATGATTATTGTTGCTTAATTAAAACAATCTTTGTTTTCCATTTATTCTCTTTTCCTTCCAATTTTATTGAAATATAATTGACATATATCACTGTATAACTTTAAGGCATAACAATATGATGGTTTGATTTACATATATTGTGAAGTGATTACCACAAGTTCAGCTAATATCCACCATCTCATCTAGATACAATAAAAAGAAAAGAAAGAAGAAACAAAAGAAAATTCTCCCTGTGATGAGTACTTTTAGGATTAACTCTCCTAACAACTTTCCTATATATCCTACAACAAGGTTAACCATAATCATGATGTTGTACATTACAGTCCTAGTAGTACTTACTTATCTTAAATCAGAAGCTTTTACCTTTTGACCATCTTCCTCTAATTCCCCCTATCTCCACCCTCTGCCTCTGGTAATCACACGTCTGATCTCTTTTTCTGTGAGTTTGTTTTTGTTTTAGAGTTCACATATAAGTGAGATCATACAGTACTTGTTTTTTTCTGTCAGACTTATTTCACTTAGCATAATGCCCTCAAGGTCCATCTGTGTTGTCACAAATAACAGGATTTCATCATTCTTTATGGCTGAATAATATTCATATATATAAGACATAAGTTGTGATTATATGTATGTTGTGATACATATCCTATATATATAGCATATATATTTATATATATCATATATAAATATATAATATATATATCATATATAAATATATAACATATATATTTATATATATTATATATAGCAATATATATAAATATAAGATAATAAGACAACTTCCTTATCCATTCACCTATCAGTGGACATTTAGGTAGTTTCTATGTCTTGGCTATTGTAAACAATGCTGCAGTGAACATGGGGGTGCAGATACCTTTTCGAGTTAGTGCTTTTGTTTCCTTTGGCTATATCTCAGAAGTGGAATTACTGAATCATGTGGTATCAGGATCCTCCATACTATTTTCCATAATGGCTGTGCCAATTTACAATTCTACCAGCAGTACACAAGGATTTCCTTTTCTCCGCACCCACGCCAGCATTTGTTATTTGTCTTTCATGATGGCCCTTCTTACAGGTATGGGGTGATATCTCACTGTGGTTTTAATTTGCATTTCTCTAATGACTAGTAGTGTTGAGCTGCTTCTCGTGTACATGTTAGCCTTTCATATATCCTCTCTGGAAAAATATCTATTCAGATCCTTGGCCCATTTTTTAATTGCTTCTTCTTGTGCTATTGAGTTGCATGAGTTTTTAAATATATTTTAGATATTAAGCCCTCATCAAATATATGGTTTGTAAATATTTTTTCCCATTCTATAAGGAAGAATCAGAAAATATTTTCACTTTATTGAAAGTTTCTTTTGCTGTACAGAGCTCTTTAGTTTAATGTAGTCCCACTTGTTTATTTTTTATTTTGTTGCTTGTGTTTTAGGTGTCATATCCAAAAAATCATTACCAAGGCACATGTAAGCCAATCTTTTCTTAAATTTTCTCTCATACCATATTTTTTTCCTGACTATTTTTTCAGGCAGTATAGTGTGTTGTTTAAAGTCATAGACTCTGTACCCAGACTATCTAGATATAAATCTTAAGTGTACTCTATAGCTGTGTAATTTTAGAAAATTTACTTAACCTCTTTTTACCTCACATATCTCATCTTTAAAATGAGAATATTAGATTTATCTCATAGAGCTCTATGTATTAAATGAATTCCCAAGGTAAGGTACTTAGAACAATACCTGGCATATTGCAAATATTATATTATATGAGTTAGCTTCTGTTATGTTCCTTTTATACATTTCAGAGATTCCCTCTGCAATTACTTTTTGTCCTTCTATTTAATAAATATCATTTATTATTTTTCTCAATAAAGGTTTATTTTTGACAAATTCAGGCGTTTCCCCAGTTTTATTAAGATATAATTGACCTCTTGGTTATTGATTGAGTAGAAAGAACTTTATTTAACTCATGTCCTTTAAGACATTTTCACTGTTCAGAATTATACATTGACAATTATTTCTTTTTTAGTGAAATACAGTCAACATACAATATTATGTTAGTTTCAGGTATACTACAAATTGATCTGACATTTACATACATTACAAAATGATGCTACAATGACTTGCAACAATGTCCCCATACAAAGTTATGTAATATTGGCAGTATCTCTTGTGCTGTATATTGTATCCCAATGGTTTATTTACTTTATAACTGGAAGTTTGTACCTCTCAATCCCCTTCACCTATTTCACTCACCAGCCCCACCTCTGGCAACCATCCTTTTGTTTTCTCTACCTATGAGTCTGTTTTGTTTTGTTTGTTTTGTTGGATTTTTTAGATTCACATTTAAGTGAGGTTATATGGTATTTTTTTCTCTGTCTGACTTGTTTCACTTAGCATGACACACTCTAAATCCATCCATGTTGTTGCAAATGACAAGATTTCATTTTTAATGGCTGAGTTTATATATATATATATATATATATATATATATATATATATATACCACGTCTTCTTTATCTATTCATCTACTTGTAGGCTCTTAGGTTGCTTTCATATCTTTACTGTTGTTAATAATGCTTCAATAAACATTGAGGTACATATATCTTTTCAAATTAGAGTTTTTGTTTTCTTCAGATAAATACCCAGAAGTGGAATTTCTGGGTATTATGGTAGTTCTGTTTTCAATTTTTTGAGGAATCTCCATAATGTTTTCCATAGTGGTTACACCAATTTACAATCCCACAAACAGTGCACAAGCATTCCCTTTTTTTCATATCCTCACCATTTGTTATTTGTTGTCTTTTTGATGATCACCATTCTGAAAGGTGTGAAGTGATATCTCATTTTCGGTTTTTTTTTTAATACATTTATTTATTTATTTTTGGCTGTGTTGGGTCTTCGTTTCTTTGCGAGGGCTTTCTCTAGTTGCAGTGAGTGGGGGCCACTCTTCATCGCGGTGAGTGGGCCTCTCACTGTCGCGGCCTTCTCTTGTTGCGGAGCACAGGCTCCAGACGCACAGGCTCAGTAGCTGTGGTACACGGGCTTAGTTGCTCTGTGGCATGTGGGATTTTCCCAGACCAGGGCTTGAACCCATGTCCCCTGCATTGGCAGGCAGATTCTTAACCACTGCGCCACCAGGGAAGCCCTCATTTTGGTTTTGATTTAAAGTTTCCTGATGATTAGCAATGTTGAGTACCTTCTCAAGTGCCTGTTGGCCATCTGTATGTCTTCTTTGGAAAAATGTCTAACTCAAAATGGATTAAAGACTTAAATGTAGCACCTGAAAACATAAGCAGTATGATCTTTGACATTGATTTCAGCAATATTTTTTTGATCTGTCTCCTAAGGCAAGGACAACAATGCAAAAATAAACAAATGGAACTGCATCAAACTAAAAAGATTTTGCACAGTGAGGGAAACTATCAACAAAATGAAAAAGTCACCTACTGAAAGGGGGAAGATATTTGCAAGCAATATATCTAATAAAGAGTTAATATACAAAATATACAAATAACTCATCAACTCAACACCATGAAAATGAAAAAAACCAATTAAAAAAATGGGCAGATGACCCAAATATACATTTTTCCAAAGAAGACATCCAGATTCACTATTCCTTCTTACCAACACATTATTCCAATTTTTTTTGGATTCCATTACTACTATCATTAAATCAACTGAGAGTCTGATTTTCCACTTTTATAATTAATGCTTTTTTTTATCTCTTGCTCTTTTTTTTTGTTTTTGGTGTTCACAGTTTTCACTGTGATTTATCTAGGACTTCATTCTTCTTGTTTTTTTCTGGTGTTCATAAATCTTAAAATTGATACATTTCATCAGTTCTGGAAATTTTTAGAATCATCTATCTCTTCACATATTGCATTCTTTGCCTCATTTTGGAAATTTGATTAGACATATAAGATATTCTTACTATACGCTTCATTCTCTTTACCTTCTTTTCATATTTTCCATCCATTTGCCTTTCTGGGCTGCATTCTAGATAATTTCTTCATCTCTATTTCTTCTTTTGCATAATGTTAATTCCTTTATGTTTAAAATCAGATCGTATACATTTGTTTGATGATTTGTGTTGAAAATGTCAAATATCTGAATTCTTTGCAAGTCAGATTCTGACATTTATTGCTTCATTTCCTTCTCATTTATACTGATTTGTTTGCCTGTATATTTTGTGAATATTGATTATGAAGTTTTCACTATGAGATTTTTTTTTTTTTCCGTTCAGTCTCATGGTTTAAGACTTAATTTTTTCTTTTGCTCTTCTCTGGGTAGAGTATCTCTCTGGAGACATATTTCTAATTCACCCTGACTATAATCTTGAAGCTTTTTGGAATCCTAGATATAAGGAGTTTCCTATTTGAAGATCCATCTTATGTAGAACCTAAGCTTTGATTTTGGTCCCACTCTCTCAGAGAAGCCATGAACATCAATCTGAAGTTCACTGGGATTTGATGAATAGCCTCACGGTGAAAGTTAGCTTCATTGCTCAACTTGCTATTTTTATCTAGTTTTGATATTTAATAAGTTTTTCCTTCTAAACTAGTTCATTGAGGCATTTAGAAGTATTTTATATTATTTTAAAAAGGTCATGTATTATTTGTCATTGTGTCTAGTTCCCAATTACCAGAAAGGGTATCGTACTTAGAATCCTAACACAAGTCTTGTCAGAATTTACGTGGAGGCTGGTGTCAGGCCGAATGAGCCACAGTTCTGTCTTCACCCTTTCCTCATGTCTATCGCCAGGAACAGGAATCATGGAATATTTCTGACACCAGATTCCTAGAGTCACTGTCTTTTTTTTTTTTTTTTTTAGTCCCTGTCTTGACTAAGTACACTATGTACTATTAAATACTCTTGAGTCATATCTTTTCTCTACATTTGTGTTTTAAATAAAATTACAAAGTTGCCTTGAGGTGTCAGAAGACTAGTGCTGACACTTTTTAAAACTTTACTGTACCCTTTCCCACAGGGAGGGTCTGTTGAGATCAAGAGTTCTTAGATTAAAAAAGATGAGAGAAATAGAACACACTGTAGCAAACTGTGTTAAAGAATATCTTCACGATATGTAAACACTATGAGCTCAGTCTTCCATCTACAACCCATACCATTTTGTCCAGGACACAAAATATAATTTATTTTCTTGTGTTTCACAATATCATTATTTACTCTGGTTATGTTTGAAAGCGAGACTACTGTGTATCCACCTCCTGACACTGCTGCTGGATCCTCAAAAATATATGATAGCAAACATTAACAAGACCAACACACATTCTTTTTATTTGTTCTTGCTAGATCTTTGGCAGCATTTTATTATCTATTGTTTTGTTCAGGTGCATTGGGCTAGAAAACTTTAAGAGCATCTAGAATACAACTTCCCATAAAGTTTTTTTTTTTAATGATTCTTTTCTGTGAGTCCCATTCTGGCCTTGCTCAACCTTTAAAGGGTATCTTCCAAACAAAAGTGTCACTAGCTTCAGTCTTAGCAAGAGTCATTGCTGAGGTGGAGAATAAGGTACACAGAAAAAGAGATATTTGATTATCTTACTCCTTTCACTAAAATTTACATCCAAGTCCTTCATATTGCAGCTCTGTCACATGCTAACTGGAGCAGAACACTTTTACTCAACCTCTATTGTTCTAATTTGCCAAGTAACTAGCAACCTTTATTGTCTCCATAAATGAAAATAATGCAGAACTATTTAGATGTTGATGGTTAAGTAGGCTCACCTCTAGTTTACTCACTGTCACTGCATAAGTTGTATACTTACCAGGATTCAGGTGTGTAGTGTCATCCATCTGTGGAGGTTGTACATGTTGATGTAATTAGGTAATTCAAATAAACATTATGCAGATCAATGCATATGAGTGTACCAAGAGTGAGAGCATTTTCTTCTAAGAAAAAAAAAGGATAAAACACAAAATAAAACAAAAGGTAATAGTCTTAGACAAACAATAAAATGAGTGACTTAGGATATGCTATAAAATTAAATGTGTGTGAAACAACTGTATAAAAATAATAAAAAACCTCAATGATGCTGTCATTAGACAACTTCACGTTCTTATACCACTCTAAAGAAATTAAAAATTGTATATTATGCATTAGACAAGACTTTTATTGAAAAAGACTCATGATGTTGAGATAAAGTAATTTTTCACCAGAATATCCATGATAAAAAAAAATCTCATTCCTATATACTAAGATAGGCCAAAGAATATAGAGTTAAATCATATTAGTTAAATGACAACCTTTCAGGTATATGTGTAAGATTTTTTTAAATGATTTTTTCACTAACTCAGTACCAGTTCCAATTGTGTCAGATAAGAGGGTTTCTGGAGACTTTTGTAGAAATAGCTGTGGAGTTCTGTAAGAGATGATGTAATTTAAAAGTCAACCTTATGCTTACCCCAGTCCTTTTACTAGTTGTGTGTTTTTGGGAAAGTTACCTTCATCAATAAGAGATGTCAAGTTAGTTAATAGAGGTTGTGTAAGTAAAGTGCATGACACAATGCCTGGCACATAGAATTTCATAAATGGTAGCTGTTGTTAGTATCATGGAAATTTAAGGGATAATAATTTTTCTATTATCTTGCGCCAAAGAATCTACTTACTAGAGGCTCCAGTTTATTCATTAATTATTATTCAAAATAGTTATTGAATACCTACTAAAACCAAGCAGATTCTCTTCTAGATGCTGGGTATACAAAGATGAACAAGACAAAAATTCTTGCTTTCATGGATATCACATTCTAATAGGAGAAAAAGATAATTATAAACAAATAAATAGCATAACTTCAAGCACTGATAATTGCTAAGAAGAAAAATACAGTAGGTACTGAAGGGCTTCCCTGGTGGTACAGTGGTTGAAAGTCCGCCTGCCGATGCAGGGGACACGTGTTTGTGCCCCAGTCCGGGAAGATCCCACATGCCGCGGAGCGGCCAGGCCCGTGAGCCATGGCCGCTGAGCCTGCGCGTCCGGAGCCTGTTGCTCCGCAATGGGAGAGGCCACAACAGTGAGAGGCCTGCGTACCGCAAAAAAAAAAAAACAAAACAATAAACCACTGAAACAGGGAAATGATGAAGCCTGATTTATGTTTTAAAACGTAATTCTGACTGTTGTGTGAAAAGCCAGTAAGAGGTCAAACTGAAGGAAACCGTTGCTATAAAACAGGAGAGAGAGATTGGTAGGCATTAATAGAAATCTCTCTCTCGACATTTCCCTCTCTTTATGCACACTCACATACACATGTCATAAACAAGGCGGTTTCCTCTATGTATCTTTAAGAAGAAAAGCTAACTTGCATTCAGGTGGCAGCATACTATCACTTGATTTATTTTAACATATGTTTAGCAATCCTATTTTAGACTCCAGTTAAGGAGTGATGTTTTTAAGTACTTGCCTATGCATTCAACTGCACAATGCATGTATTGTTTATAATTTATGACTTAGTACTAATACGATGCTCTACTTATTTTACTTTACTTGCAAATATTTGCAATAATTCAGGAAAAAATGCAAAGTAATATGTCATTTCATACATCTAATTTGATTATCACAGATGATGATAGGTATATATTCTAAACATTGAAATAAGCTCTTTCAAAAATTGTTTTTTAAAAAATAATATATCCAATTAGTAGTATGCAACTTAGTAGTTCTGACTTTTCAATCCCTTGATAAATAACAGTTTAATGTACAACTGTCAGTTTCCATTAAGGTATTTCTAAAATATACACCTTAAAATGCTTTAGTAACATTTATTAACTGATTATAATTTAACTTGGCATGCAGTAGGACCTTAATGTATGTCTGATTAATTACATTATTTTATCACTTTGATACAAGGATTTTATTAAAGTCATGGAATAATTGTCTTTTCAAGAGAAGCATATACAAATTTACATATTTCGGAACCTAAAGATTATTTTATTTACTTCTTTCTTTACTTGAGAGAGTGATTGAGAGAGAGAGAGAATGAGAAGAAAGTAAGCCAGTAAAAAGAAAGAATCTCAGTTAGGCATCTTAGAAAGAATGGCTTTTGAAGAACTATTATTTTTTGCATTTAGGCCCCAAGGACCAAGCACTGATGTTTGAAAATGAAAACACACACACACACACACACACACACACACACAATCACACACATGCAGGCTTTTTTCTCTTTGAAAAAGTTTTAATGTAAAGTGAATTATTTTAGTTATAAAATTCACTGTACTATTTTTATTTGAGAACTGAAAAAAATGTGCCTGGAATATAAGGCTTATTCTACAATGGTATGTTGAAAACATGAATACTGAGCCCAAATGTCATCTTATCAGAAATGCCTTCCATGAACCCTTACAAAAATAGCCTTGTCTATCTTCTGGCAGCTGGCTGTCCCTTTACTCTGTGTTGATTTATTCGGTGTGGATCACTCTCTGATAACGACTTATTTATCCATGTGCTCACGGCCATTCCATACAAAAGTAAGATATCTGTCTAAGCTCAATATCTTATTGAATTTTTGCTAAAGATGCTTCTGTACTATTCCCAACTCTTGTCATCCTTACAAATATATTCCCCTTTTGATAGCTCTGTATCTATGTTACACTTACATTGTCCTGCTTATCGGGCTTGTAGCCTATGGTTAACTTCTGTGTATGTGTGTGTGTGTCTGTGTATGAGCATGTGCACACACGTGTGTATTTTCTCTTTGACATTCCCAGTGTATAACATTTAAGTGCTCTGAAAATATTTGCATTTGTTGATGAAGAATATTTAAGAAAACAGAAGACATTGTAAATAGAGAGGGAAAGTACCAGTTTTCAGGACGTGGACTGAGCAGAAGCTCATCAAAAAAAGTTAAGCAAAACTGCACTAATGTCTTAGAACTCACAGTCTGTGAAAGGCCAATTTCATCAATGGATTGAGAATTCACTAATTTAAATATGCAGTTTTCATGAATCATAATTGTTTTTCTAGCAACTTTAAGTCTCTAATTGTTATGTGTGAAGTGCTGATTTTCTTCTTTTCCTTTCTGGTAAAAGGCAGTATATAAATAATAGTGTTTTAAACTGTAAAAAGTAGTGATAAGGTCTTTTTTGTGCTTCAAATTGTATTTATTTCTGATATTTACTTGGAAGAAAAACGATGATGAAAAATATCTTTTTTGAAGGGGGTGTCTGTGAATCAACCATTATTAAGTCATTAACTTTCTTTTCCATTAGTAATCCATAACCTTGTAATTAAAGTAGGTTTTCAAGGCTTAGATTTTAAAATATAAATAAAATGGAACTAACATTCAGGTGGAAGATTCACTAAGAAAAGCTTTCCCTCTTTGGGTACGTCTGTATTGAATTATGACCTAACTAAGGGAAAAATGCTTGTCTATATTTTTAAGATATTTCCTAAAAGATAGAAATAACCTGAACCTCTAAGTCTATTGGGAGGAACAAGTTGCAAAGAAGCAATTGTTATTTTAAATCATCAACACACTGTACAATTATTTCTCAATTTAGTTGCTTTTGGCCAAGAAGGACACCAGTAACTGACACCTGAAAACTCAGAAGTTACTTGTCTATTATAGGAATTTCTAGTACACATTTGTCAAGTTTTTCTATATTAATTTTCAGGCGAGAATTTTGTATTTTTATGCTTATTGTATCTTTCAGGACAGATAAAGGAATCAAAGGACATTAATGTGCTATAGTGGTTATTGTTATAAAAATGGCATTAGACAAAAAATGTTAAATATTCATGAAAATCCTTATTTCCCTTAGGTTCTGGCTAGCAAAGGATGCTGAGAAAATAACTCACAGAAGGAGGGAACTATAACACAGTACAGATAATCACAGGAGTTATAAACAAAGGCAGTTGACATTAATAATTAAATGAGAAAAATTCCCTGTAGAGGTTTAGATGAGCTACAGACACAATGTGTAAAATCACTTGCTTAACTGATAATTAGTTATGTTCTAGACCAGAGGAGTATATATTGATGTAACTGGTTCTTCTACCCTATTTTTCTAGTCCAATAATTTGTCTAATGTAATAAATATAACTATTATACATTCCCTGTGAGGAAAAATTATCCCCATTAGAACCTGATGTTTTTATTATCTGTAAGGGAGTATTTAGTATAAGTAAATGTGACAGAGAAAGTTTATCACTTTTCCGAAGTTTTTGTGTTGTGCATTAAATTAATTCTAATGGAAACTTTATTATGGTTGTCAATGTCCAAGTATATATTAATCTGACGTTTGCAATGAAAGTTATTTACCATTTTATTATGAGATTTTTTATTTTGTTTTTGTTTTTTTACCTTTTTGTTTGTTTATTTTCTTTTCTCTGTTTTTGAAAATTGTTATCTGTCTCAACAGGGCATTCTTCAATGAAGAAACGTCAGAGCTGCTAAATATACTGGGACTCTGGTGATCCTAGTCACCAAGGATGGCCTCCTCTTGGAAACTTATTCTGTTTCTGTCAGTCACTGGGTGTCTTTCAGGTAAAAAACCCGCCTTACGTATCAAATAACAAAAATATATAAAGGTCTTCATTAACTATATCCTCATGTGTTCATTTAAATTTATATCAAGATTCATCTTTGCAACAACAAGAAAGAGACAACAACCCTTAAACCTCTGTTAGTACCACAAAAAGTCACATATAATAAGGTGCTTATAAAAATACCATATAAATGTTAACAAAATAAGTGTCCATCCCATCTCATTGACTTTCATTTACAATCTAAATCATCATTTTATATATATATATACACCTCTATAAAATATGGGTAGAGACATTTGTGAAAACATGAAAAATAAGTGAATAGTTTCAGAGACAGTGAAAGTTAAATGAACATCCTGGTTTATCATGATTATGGTCACTTATAAAAGAAATAAAGAGTCTTTAAATATTTTATCTTATCTTACATTCTTTCTGTCCAGTATTACCATCTTCCATGATGATCTGGTCTCTCTTTTATCTTCTCAGTGTCATTCTCCTCTTGAACTCATAAACTAACTGAGGGGAATGGAGGTAGGTTTGCAAGATGAAATGAATGATGCTCAGTTAAGATTGAATTTCAAATAAACAACATATAATTACTTTATTTCTAGTATGTTCCATGCAATATGTTATTCTATTTTATCTAAAATTTAAATTTAACTGATGTCCAGTGTTTTTATATATTAATCTGACAATGCTAGGTGGAGGAAGAGTGATAGATTGTAATATCGCTCCAAAGTTTTATTTTCATGTGCTGGCCCAACTTATCTCCCCAAAATAAACAGTCACTTCAAAGGAGGTATTATATAATGGTGTTGAAAGACAAAAATACTCAGCTTGAGTTGGTATCTGTGATGCCTAGATTTGTAGCTCATAAGGGAATCTAGGTACTGGTCTTTCTGATGAAACAATATGCTGAGTCTGGAGGTAAGTTGTTTTTCAAATACTATAGACAAAGACAAAAAAAGTCAAAAGCAAAGGACGTTTCTAATTTTTACATGGGATCTGATTTTTAATCATCTGCATTTAATATGAAGCATATATACACATATTAGTGATATTTAAAACATGAATTTATTTGCTGTAGATAGCTGTTTAAATAAAATTGATTAGATACTGAAAGGACCACTTATCAAGGATAATTATTTTCAAAACCTTTCTCCAGGGGCTTCCCTGGTGGCGCAATGGTTGAGAGTCCACCTGCCGATGCAGGGGACACGGGTTCGTGTCCTGGTCCGGGAAGATCCCACATGCCGCGGAGCGGCTAGGCCCGTGAGCCATGGCCACTGAGCCTGCGAGTCCGGAGCCTGTGCTCCGCAATGGGAGAGGCCACAACAGTGAGAGGTCTGCGTATCGCAAAAAAAACAAAAAACAAAGAAATAAAACCTTTCTCCACCTCCTTATTTAACGAATTATTCTAGAAGTACAGCTTTTATTATGCTCTTGTTACTTGGTGATACTTACATTCAATATTTACTATTTTATTTTATTATTAATGTTTTCCCTGGTTATTTGTCTATGAGTATTACATAACAGGACCTATTTTGTACACTAACTTGATTACTATTACAGAAAATGTGGGTAATTAAGCCATAGGTCATAAGCACATTTTATATTGTTGATGCTATTTGAACCAACACCGATTGAAGAAATAAGAGAAGACCCAGACTGTATTTCTTCTCTGTTTTATTTATTCATTTTTTAATGGGTGGATTATCTTGGGTGTGTTTAACTAGAAAATATAGAACTCTTACACAACCTTAAGTTTAAAAACTGGCTATTCAGAGCAATGAAACTTTGACACCATTTACAGGAATATACAGCCTTATATTAAAAATGCACTCAAAATTAAAACAACGAGATACCATTATACATATCAGAAGGGCTAAGATCCAGAAAAAAAAGAGGAAGTAAAAGCAATACTAGTTACTCTTGAGGATGCAGAAAACAAGGAAGTTCATTAATTGCTGGTAAGGAGGCAAAATGGTACAGCCACCTTGGAAGATGGTTTGGCAGTGTTTACAAAGCGAACTGGTCTTACCATCTAATCAAGCATTTGGCTCCTAGGTATTTACCTAACTGATTTTAAAATTTATGGCACACAAAATACCTACACAAAAAAGTTTATACGAGTTTTAATAATAATCACCAAAAACTAGAAATAACCAAGATACCCTTCAATAAGTTAATAAACCATAGAAATTCCATATAATGCAATACTACTCAGTGATAAAAATAAATGAACTATCAAGTTATTCAAACACAGGATGAATACTATATGCATATCGCTAAGTGAAAGAATCCAGTCTGAATAGGTTACATACTGTATGATTTTATATATATGACCTTTTGGAAAGGGAAAAACTATAGAGAGTGCACAGATCAGTGATTGCCAGGGGTTGGAGTCAGGGGATGACTAAATGAGTGAAAGAAGCATAGACATTTTTCAGCTTGGTGAAACTATTCTGTATGATACTGTAGTGGTGGAAGAATAACATTATGCATTTATCAAAACCAATAGAACTTTACAGCACAGAGTAAACCTTAATGTACATAAATTAAAATAATAATAATCTAGGAGGTTAGAGGCTCCCTGGATGAAACGCAGAATGTGACAAAGAATCTAAGAGTATTACAAATGTATGAAACAACCTCCACTTTAGGGGAGTGTGGGAAAAATGGTACTGACTTAAGTAACTTTGGAAATGAATCTGTAAAACTAAAGGCAAAAACAAACAAACAAACAAAAAACTGTACTTTGACACTGTACTCTAGTTAAGAACTTTATTTCTCTGTGTTAGCAACTCTAAAACCCCTATGCATGGGATTGAACAATTAAGTCAATGCATGGTGGATGGTGGGAGCCAGCTGTCTCACTGATGGAGAGGGAGGTTACAGATAAGCAAGAGAAGAAGGCTAGAATGATCCATGTGGTATGGATTAGAGTTGGAGACTTCAATATGAAGTCATGTTTAGCTTAATGTAGATACATATAGTTACATATGAAAAGTATTCATAGATATGTATATATACATGGCTAGGTGTACACACATATATTTATTTTTCTCTGTCATCTGAGAAGGCCTAGAAGCAATGTACTGCAGTAGAAACCAGCACACAAAGTGCCACGATCTTGGTTTCTAATACTATTCTCCAGTTAAAAGAATCAGGGCTATTTGGAGATATGGCTGATTCTAGGACTGGGGCAGGAAATATACTTGATCAGCCTAGAATATCTTGTGCCAGAAAGTGAGGAGGTGCTAAAGCAAACAAACCAGTAAACAAAAAGCAAACATATGGGGAACCAATGTCAAAGGGACACAGGAACCAACTGAAAGAGAAAAATAAATACCGTATGCTAACAAGTATATATGGAATCTAAGAAAAAAAAAAAGTCATGAAGAACCTAGGGGCAAGATGGCAATAAAGACACAGACCTACTAGAGAATGGACTTGACAATATGGGGAGGGGGGAGGGTAAGCTGTGACAAAGTGAGAGTGGCATGGACATATATACACTACCAAATGTAAAATAGATAGCTAGTGGGAAGCAGCTGCAGAGCACAGGGAGATCAACTCGGTGCTTTGTGACCACCTAGAGGGGTGGGATAGGGTGGAAGGGAGGGAGATGCAAGAGGGAAGAGATATGGGGATATATGTATATGTATAACTGATTCACTTTGTTATAAAGCAGAAACTAACACACCATTGTAAAGCAATTATACTCCAATAAAGATGTTAACAAAAAAAAAGAGCTCCCAATGGCCCAAACTGGAAAAATTTGAGCAAGAAAATAAAGAAGTGTTGAGTTACAACCCAAAGAATAAAATTTAAAAGTCCATATTGATATAAATAAGTGATTGAATAATGAAAAGAATAGGCAAACTTCCCATGTAGATGAATTTCAAATAATTTATTTAGATGCTTTGTTTTCAAGGAGGTGGAGTGTAGCTCCCCCTTCCTTAAGTGTGGACTGCACATAGTGACATGTCTCCAAAAAGTACAGAATAGAAAAGCGGAATAAAGAAAGTAGCTTTACAGTGGAGGAAAGTGATAAGGACTACATCAACCTAGTGATGAACAAGGTCAACACCAACCGTGATAGCATTTACACAAGATATAATGTGACGAGAATGGCACCTCACCTCTGTAGTTTTCCTTCCTAAAGCCTGTGTCTCTATATCAGAAAAATCCCAACTGAGGAGCATTCTATGAAACAGCTGGCCAGTAATCCTCAACATTTTCAAGGTCATCAAAAACCAAGAATATTGGAGAAACCGTCACAGAAAGAGGAGACTAAGGAAACATAATAAATAAATGTAATGCATTACCCTGGATAGGATCTTGGAACAGAAAAAAAAAATATTTAAAAATTAAGGAAATCTGAATAAAGTATGTACTTCAGTTAAAAATAAAATGTCAATATTTGTTCATTATTTGTGACAAATGTTCCATATTAATATAAGATATTAATAAAAGTGGAAACTGGTTTGGGTTTACGGAAACAAAATGGATTAAGCGTAACAGTAGTGAAGGGCATCAGGAGCTGACAGATTCAAACGTTTTTTGGCAATAAAATATATAGAAGTTGGTAAATGATTAAATATTTTGTTTTAGAGGAAATAGCAAGGTCTCAATTTGCTTATGGAGTAGATGATATTGCCATTTGCTTGGATACTGAATAAAGTAGGGGGTGCAATTCAGAGTGGGGAAATACTGAACTCAATAATGCACATGTTGAGCTTCAGATATCTGTGACACACTCAGATGGAGATGTTTAAAGTGTAAGAAAGATGACTGAGTTAAAAGTAAATTTGGGGTTCATTATGGGGTTCATTATTGTATAGATGAATTTGAAGCTCTGGGGAGGAAAATAATCACCCAAGGATTATGTAGGTAATGATGAGTCATAAGGCAAGGAAGAAATTCTGAGAAGCATGAATAAGGGGCAAGAGAAAGTATAGGTTGAAAAGCAGGGATGGTGAGTTGGGAGAAATTCTAGGAAAGAGTGATAACAGAACAGGTTCTGAGAAGGAGTGGTCAGCAGTGGCAATGCTGTAGGAAGGTTACGTGAGATTAGTACTAAAAACATTTCCTCTTAATGCTACTGATAATTGCCTTTAACGAAGTAGTGGGAACATCTGTCTTATGGTAATGAGCTGTGAAATGATTAGCAGAGGAGGAAAATAATACAATTACTATAAATTTTGTTTTCTGAGAAGTTGAGCTGAGGAAGAGAAAGAGAAAAAAATGACAAATAACTTGGAAAAGAGAAATTCAGGAAGGAATGAATTTCATCTGTACATTTCTGGGTGTGTGTTTTAAGGTTAGAGAAACTACTGTTTATAGAAATATAATCCACATAATAGATTAAATAGATGTCAATTGTATATTGTGCTAATTAGCTTTAACTCCATAACAAATCATCCTCAAGTTTTTTAGCTTAAACAAAAACTTCAAAAATATTATTTCTCACAATTCTGAAAGTCAGTTTGGTGGTTCTTCTGATTTGGGCAGGTTCAGCTGATCTCTAAAACTTCCCATGAGGGTTGAAAGAATAGGACTGGATGGTGTCATGCGGTCTCACCCATGCTGCTGGTTACTATCTCCTACTAGTAAAGGCAGTGGGAATGACCTTGTCATGTCTCTGATCATCCAGTAGTCTAGCCCAGGCTCTTGGCTGTGGTTGCGGGTTCCTAGGTACAGCAATAGAAAGGGTAGGTGTCAATTTGCAAGCATGGTTCAAGCCTGTCTGTCATGTTTACTAATGTCTCATTGACAAAAGCAAATCACATAGGCCAAGACTGATTCAAGGATTGGAAAACTATATTTGACCTCGTAAAGAGAGTAGCTGGAGAAGCATATTGTAAAGAATATGCAGTACAGTATTACAAACTATAGGCACTATGCTCTATAGTAGATCTGTAGGAAGTATGCATCTTGCATAATTGAAACTGTGTACCTTTGACTAATACTCCTTCCTTCCCCCCTCTCTACAGCCCCTGGCAACCACCATTCTACTCTGTTTCTATGAGTTTGATTATTTTTGCTTCCTCATATAAGTGGTACCCCTTAGAAATTTGCTAAGAGGGTAAATCTTATTTATTTTAAATACTCTTACCACTAAATAATAATAGTACTAATAACAATAATAATAATATAATGTCAAGAAGGCAGACGATAACTTTTGGAGTTGTTGGATATGTTTATGGCATAGATTGTGGTTTCATGGGTATATACTTATTGCAAACTCATCAAGTTGTATATACTAAATATGTACAGCTTATTATAATCATACTTCAGTAAAGTGGTTTAAAGGTGTGCATAAAGCCATAAAAATAGCCATGCTCAGTTTTGAGTTCTACCACATGTTTATTGATATCTATAACTGTTTAACATGCAAATAATAGCAATCCTGTTTTAGTTAACAATAAAGAAAATGGAATTTCTTTGTATCTTTATTTCAGAAACAGAGACAGCACTGTGATCTAATAACCTCATTAGCTGAGCTTAAAAAGCTTTAAAAACCAGTCAAACTATTTTTATCCATATGCAATTAAGTTCAATAAAATTTAAGCTTTTCATGATAGAATGTGTGAAATCATTTGGGGAAGGAATCATAATTACTAAAGCCCAGTTATGAACATATATGTGACAAGAAGCATCAACATTTCAACCTCTACTGTGCCAAAATCCATGTTATTATATTCTTTAAAAGTGATTCTTCAAGGATATATTATCCTCCAAATATGTGAAGAGATAATGATTGGGAAGAGACAATAAGGTTCAGGATTTATA
Source organism: Delphinapterus leucas (assembly GCF_059928025.1). Taxonomy (NCBI): domain Eukaryota; kingdom Metazoa; phylum Chordata; class Mammalia; order Artiodactyla; family Monodontidae; genus Delphinapterus; species Delphinapterus leucas. The sequence goes on from NC_143135.1 coordinate 75,022,847, forward strand.
AGCAACTTGACTGGCATTTCAAGGTTCTTTGTGAATTGCTTTTCATTCAGTCTCCATGTTGAAGTAAATAAATAATAACAACAACAAAAGCTAAAGGGTTTAAATTTTTCTGCTCTGTTATACAGAATACCGTATTCAATGGATTTCTTACTCATTATATTCCTTTTGAAATATGGCTAGTTTCTTTTGAAATGTTTAACAATGGGTGAAATCTATTACAATGATATTTATTACAAATAGATTTCTTTCTGTGAAATGTAATAGAATAGCCTTATAGGACACTGTCATATACAAATATTAATTTTAATATGTATTATTAGAATATCTAGAAAGCAGCTATTATTAGACTCATTAACACACACCCTTTTGTTTGAAGATTTTTGAAAGTGTTCTTTTTGCACTCCCCAGTACCAGTCTATATTTGTCAACATCACAATTCTATTTATATATTTCTATCAAAGTTATAACTTAAAATAATATTTAATTAGATTTATTAAAGCCAGATGTATTTATATCTCTTCTAAAATGAAAAAATATATTTCTCTAACTGCATTTATAAATCTTAGAATTAAAAATAATTTGGAGATTGTGAAGTCCAGTTCCTTGTACTTGGGCAAGTAAAATACTGTTTGTTCTCAATAGGGATGAGAGGCTCAGGAAGATTCTGTCATATGCCCAACATCATATAGATGGTAACTAGTGGAAGAATAATGAGAAAGCTGCCTCCTACAACAGTTCTTTCAACATAGCAGGTGACATGAAGGGGAGGCAAAAGAGGAAATCCAGTTGCTCAGAGCTACACTGACCTCCTTCCTACATAAGTACATCTAGTTACCTTCCTTGGCTTACTTTCAGATGCTTTCAATATAAGCTGTATTGCTTCAAAAACAAGCCTTCAAATAAGACATTTTTTCTCTACTTTGACCCCATTCTCCTCCACTGGGTTAAATCCATTTTATTGGAAAGGTGACAGCCTGTTCCTTCTGCCAAGAGGATGATATACTATTAAACAGAGAATGTCTGTCATTGATAAGCTTATACAAATACTATCCTTCTTCTTACTGGCAGTGTGGTAAATAGCACAGAACTTTGTCACTGTCAGCTAGTGCTGCCTAATAACTTTAAAAGGAAATGAAAACAAAAGTGTTACTGAAAACAGGTGCCTGATAATATTAAGTCTGACTGGGCTACTGCAGATGAGAAAGAGAAATGGATTATGGCTCCTCTGTGATCATTTTGAAATTATGTATGTGCACACTGTATTGGTCCCCCAGGAAGTCATGATGATAATGGAGCCTACCTCAGTGCAGGAAACCAAGTTGACTCTTATCAGCTGTGCACTGGTGGTATTAGACATGTAATTAATCAGAATACAATTTAATTTCTCCTTGTGAGCAAGGTGGAGGGCAGCAGTGGGAGGGGAGTGCAGTCATCTGAATTTAGAGAGTTTTATTTGTTATTTTTATCTTAAAGGCAAAGGAAATGTTAAAAAGTATCTGAAATTGTCAGCACTTCCTGGAGTGGTATAAAATGAAACCATCAACTAAAGAAAGCATCCTAGAGAATTGAGGATAAATATGTGTTCTCAGTGTTTTGAAGATTAAAGAGAGAATTAACTAATTTATTAAGTCATCTAAATGTTATTTATCTTACATAAAAAAATTATTAAAAATATATATTTCCCCTTGAGTTTGGTTAAGGAGTAAGCACTATACATCAAAGTATGTTGTAATCCAGAAAGTGCCATGAAAGTTATCCTATGCTTTTTACACTGGACTGGCATTATTATTTTTAATGATGACAAATATTTGTTGATAAAAAATTAATCATGTACTACATTGATTCTCTTTGTTATTTTAAAATAATGCTCAAAGAATTTGTATTGTATCAAGTGCCCACAAGAAAATGTAAATGAATATTCACAGTATCATTCTTTAAACAGAGATAAATTTCTACCACAGTAATACTACTGTGAAATATGTTTATTTATGGCAGAGATTACTTACTGCTTAGTATGAGCTTCTGGGGAGCTGCCCCCATGCATTAGCTTGAGCCATTGTCAGCAAGAAAACAGCTACTTTTTTGTAACTCATTGGTTCAAATACAAGTCAATTCTGTCTGTAAAATGGAGAGACATACACTGAGCCCCAAGGAAAGCTGAACACAGTTGAGATGCAGAAAAAATGCAAGGAAAAATTTCTCCTCTCCTTGATTTTAAATAAATTGTATAGGTTTATCAGGACACAAATTCTGTAAATATACCATCTGTAAAATAAACCCTATATAATTAGTTGTGAGAATGGAAAAGGGTTAAGTGCTGTATAATTTTATGTTTATTTTAGCTCTTTGGGAACATCTTATTTTTCTAACCACTAATCAAGTTAACTACAGATTTCTTTAAATTTAGTCATCAACTTCTATATTTGGTAATATTTATTCAATATAGATGTCAACACAATAAATTTTTCTTTCTAGCATTTGAAAAAAATGCTTTCCATTCTAATTCTCAGTGTTGCTTTAACACTGAAATTTGTCAGATAACTTAATTATTCCTAATGATCTGTTTATGATGCTGGCTATGATTGCAGCATGACCTTAACTACTGTGGATTTAGAGTATGGTGGAACCATCCAAATGGTGACAATCAGGGATAAATTTGGTTTTAAGTGATGATTTTTCCTTTTTAGTACTTGCATATTTTGCAATTATTATTTCTACATGTTTAAATAAAAAATTATAAGGCTATCTGCTCTATAAAAACAGAGGTGATTCCTATTTTACTTGATGTTTCATACACAAGTTCTAGCATAATATTTTCTGTAAGTACAGGTACCTATTTTTAAGTGAATTAAAGGAAACAATTAATTGTTTGATTTGTTTCTTCTGTTAAGAGGGGCATAAGCTATGCTTCTGGTTATAGCACTTGCTGGTTAGAAAACATCCAAAAGGGATGAATGATTTTGTATTCTCTAACCTGATTGTTCTGATGTGTGTGTTTTTTAATTGAAGTATAGTTGATTTAAAACATTATATTAGTTTCAGTTGTACAATACAGTGAATCCATATTTTTATAGATTATATTCCATTTACAGTTATTACCAAATAATTGCTATATTCTACTCTGCTGTACAATATATCCTTGTTGCTTATCAATTTTATACTAGCAGTTTGTGTCTCTTAATCTCATACCCCTATCTCACCCATCCTCCTTTCCCTCTCCCTACTGGTAACTATTAGTTCATTCTCTATATCTGTGCATCTGTTTCTGTTTTTCTATATATACTCATTTGTTTTATTTTTTAGATTTCACATATAAGTGATAACATACAGTATTTGTCTTTCTCTGTCTGACCTATTTCACTAAGCATAGTACTCTCTAGGTCCTTCTCTGTCTGACTTATTTCACTAAGCATAATACTCTCTAGGTCCATCCATGTTACTGCAAATGGCAGAATGCCGTTCAGTTTTTATGTCTGAGTAATATTCCATTTTATGTATATACCACATCTTCTTTATCTGTTCATTTATTGATGGGCACTTAGGTTGTTTCAATGTCTTGGTTACTATAAATAATGTTTCTATGAACATTGAGGTACATATATTTTTTTATTTTTTGCATATATCTTTTTGAATTAGTGTTTTTGTTTTCTTCAGATATATACCCAGGAGTGGAACTTCTAGATCATATGGTAGTTTTAGTATTTTGAGGAACTTCCCATAGTGTTTTCCACAGTGGCTGCAGCAATTTACATTCCAACCAGCAGTGTCCGTTTTTTCCACATCCTCACCAGCATTTGCTATTGATGTTTGCCATTCTGGTAAGTGTGAGGTGACGTCTCATTGTAGTTTTGATTTGTATTTCTCTGATGATTAGCACGGTTGAGCATCTTTTCATATGCCTGTTAGCCATCTGCATGTCTTCATTGGAAAAATATCTATTCAAATTTTCTGCCCATTTTTAATCAGGTTGTTTATTTTTTCAATATTGAGTTGTATAAGCTGCTTATATATTTTGAATATTAACTCCTCATTTGTCTTATCATTTGCAAATATTTTCTATCATTCAATAGGTTGTCTTTTTTTTTTTGATGGTTTCCTTTGCTGTGCAAAATCTTTTAAGCTTAATTAGGTCCCACTTGTTTATTTTTGCTTTTATTTCTTTTGCCTTAGGAGACATATCCAAAAGAATATCACTATGATTTATGTCAAAGGATGTTCTGCCTATTTTCTCTTCTAAGAGTTCTATGGTTTCAGATCTTACAGTTAGGTCTTTAACCCATTTTGAATTTATTTTTGTATATGATGTGAGGAAATGTTTTAATCTCATTATTTAACATGAAGCTGTGCAGTTTTCCCAGCATCAGTTATTTAAGAGTCTATCTTTTCTCCATTGCATATTCTTGCTTCCTTTGTCATCGATTATTTGACCATAAGTGTGTGGGTTTATTTCAGGGCTCTCTATACTATTCTATTGATCTATGTGTCTATATTTGATACAGTACCATGCTGTTTTGATTATTGTAGCTTTGTAGTACAGGTGGGGACTAAGCAACATGTTATTAAAAAATCAATGGGTCAATGAAGAAATCAGAAAATACCTGGAGACAATGAAAACAGAAACACAGCTTTCCAAAGTCTTTGGGATGCAACAAAAACATATGGGAACTTCTAATAAGGAAGCTTATAGCAGTATAGGCCTACATCAAGAAACAGGAAATATCTCAAATAAACAACCTAACACATCATCTAAAGGAATTAGGAAAAGAAGCTCAAAGTCCGAAGTCAGCAGAAGGAAGGAAATAATAAAGATAAGAAAGGAAATAAATAGAGACCAAAAAACAACAGAAAAGATTAATGAAACCAAGTACTGGTTTTTTGAAATGATAAACATAATTGATACATGTTTAGTCAGGTTTGTCAAGAATAAAAGACAAAGGACCCAAGTAAACAAAATAATAAATGAAAGAGGAGAAATAACAACTGATACCACAGAGATACAAAAAAATCAGAAGAGAACACTATGAACAGTTATATACCAACAAATAGGAAAACCTAGAAAAAATGGACAAAGTTCTAGAAACATGCAACCTGCCAAGACTGAATCAGGAAGAAATAGACATTCTTAACAGAATCATTAGTAGTGAAATTGAATTTGTAATTAAAACAAAACAAAACAAAACAAAACAAAAAACCTCCCTGCAAACAAAAGTTCTGATATGTTTTCAATACCAAGAACTACGCTGAGCCTCGTTTGGACATTCTGAAGTCTTGAGTTAAAGAAGTAGCAATTATCTTAGGTTAGATTAGGGGACTGTGAAAATAGCCAGTAAAAATTTGAAAGAAATAAAGAGGAAAAAAAAAAGAAATGAAAAAATGAAGCAAAGAAAAATAAATTAGGTAAAATTTTTAAATTATTAGTGCATTTGATCAGGCTTCTCTGGTCTCATGTCACCCATTTCTGCTCAGCATGTATTCTGGCAGATTTTGTTTCAAGAGATTCTAAAGTTCCCCAAGAGGACACTTGGCTTATATACTTTTTACTTGCTATTTTATAGTGATTCAGAGAGATGTACTAGCTGATAATACATTTGCTGACATAGAGCTGTCTTTGTTTAATGCCTAAATTGGGAAGAGCTATTTCAAATTGGGCCCTGGATCCATATTTGTTTCAGTATAGCTCTGAAGATAGTAACTGTCTTTTTTTAATAGGATTCAGTAGAACTTTTGGTGCAGCATTGTTTTATTTATGGTTTAGTCTGTCTTATAAAAAATATCATAGCTGTGGATAAACAGTTTCAAGTGGGCATGGCATATATAATGTGTCAAAGATGTTGTTTATTGGGGGTAGAGATTACAGAGATAAAAGGAATTTTTAAAAAAAGAATCTCATTCTCAGTTCCAGTGGCCTAATAAATTCCAAATATCTTTCAGTCCAATTTATTTGTTTGTTAATTTAACAAATACTAATTCAGTGTCTACTATATATTGCTTTGTTCATCAAGGATATAGCAGTGAACAAGACAGACAAAATTTGTGTCCTTAAGGAACTCACTTTCTAGGAGAGAAGAGAGACAACTTAGCAAGAAATGAAATAACACAAGACCTAAAAAGGATAATTTTTATAAAGAAATTAAGTGGAATAAAGGGATAGTAAGTGATGTGTATGGAGATGGGGTAGCAAGATGTTACTTTACGCAGGGTGATCAAGAAAGGTCGCTCTGAGTAGGTCTCCAAGGAAAGACCTAATAAAAGTGGAAAAGGAAACCAGGTGAATATCTGGGAGAAAGTGTTTCAGCCACAGTGTCAAGTCATCAAGGGGAAACAGGGGCTTCCCTGGTGGTGCAGTGGTTGAGAGTCCGCCTGCCAGTGCAGGGGACACAGGTTCGTGCCCTGGTCTGGGAGGATCCCACATGCCATGGAACGGCTGGGCTCATGAGCCATGGTCACTGGGCCTGCGCATCCGAAGCCTGTGCTCCGCAATGGGAGAGGCCACAACAGTGAGAGGCCCATGTACCACAAAAAAAAAAAAAAAAAAAAAAAGAGGAAACAGACTTACTGTGTTTGAAAAACAACCAATACAGAAGAAGAGAGGAAACCAATATCGATGAAGAGAGTATATGACAAGGAAAGTGATAAGGGAAAATAGAGAGGCAATGACCAGATCATATTTTAAGCAGAGGAGAGATGTAACTTGATAACATGTTAAAAGATTGTGCTAGGTTCTTTACAAAAAATAGATTTTAGAGCTTGGGAAAGAATGTAGGCAGGGAGAATAGGTAAGTTACTACTGCAAAAGTCTGGAAGAAAGAAGACAGCAATGAGGATTTAGAACTGCAAGTATTCAATGGATATTTATTGATTTCATTAGAAGTCAGCAGTGGTATGTGCTTACCAAAAAGGAGTTAGCGTGATCTTCAGCTGTATTAACAATGTCTAGAATAAGGGAGAGGTTAGATCTACTTTGCATCTGTTTGCTAACAATGACTGTAGTATTATGTTCAGTTCTAGGCTAGATCATATTATGGAAACATGGATAAATAAGAATGTGTTCAGTGGAGGGAAAACAAGTGATGAGGAAAAATTTGAAACCATATTATAATAGAAAAGATAAAAGAAATTAAAGGAATGAGAACTAAATTAAAGATTCAGCTAATGTTTAAGGTAATTTTTGACCAGATTCAGGGGAAACTTCCTTCTTTTTGCAAGGTCTTCCCTGAATTAATTAATGGATACTTTTTTAAGCTAATGAGTAAAATATTCAGAACTCCAATATACAAATGTCTTAGGAGAGGCAGGCAAAAGTATTTTTGTAGTTGAACTCTGGGTATAGACCCTGGTCTATATTACAGAATGATTTACAGAATCTGGTCATGATTTACAGAATGATTTGACCTGCCTGTATTATATCCAGATTAACAGTAATGACTTTCAATTGCAAATTATCTTCTCTATTTGGGATGTTGAGAGTTGGCCTTTGTGTATTGTCTAGTAAACAAGTATAATTGTTCAGGGCATAAAACAAGCTGCAAAGACTGAAAAAAATAACCTTTTTTTCCCCTTAATGTATCATATATAAATATCATTTTCAGTATCCTGATACCTTGATGAGATGCATCAGCTTATTATTTCCCGTAGCAAGAAAGAATTGTCACATGGCAAATAAGCCAGAATCTCAGCTCAAAAGACAGATTTTTTAAAGGTCTAACTAACAACTGTTATCTTTAAGTAGCTAAAAGTTTGTTATATATAAGCAGCTTACACATATTCTAAAGAAATCCAAAGGGAAAAACCAGTCAAAGTACAGTAAAATGAGAGGTACAATTAATTTGTCTTAAAAGAAGATCACTCTAAGCAACCAGTGTCTGCCTGTGGTAGAATCAACTATATCTCAAGAGAGTCTGTCAGTTCTCAGGCATGAGCTGAATGATTATTATATAAAGATAATTTTAGCATCAAAGGGCTTGCTCGATCAGATGATATGAATTTTTCCTCTAATCCTTAAATCTATGATTCTGAAAGTTGGACTTTAAGGAATAGTTACAAGTTTTTAATTTTATTTTATCATGTTTTTAATAACAGAGGATGTTTAATAATAGAGGAATACCAAATGAGAGAATGATGAATAGTTATAGGTAGAAGAACTGGGAATGGAAAGAATAGGTTGGAGTTTAGAAACAATATATGGATACATCCAGTGGAGTTGACACTTACCGGACATAAGGGATAAAAGAGGAGAAAATAAAAGATCCTCCAGTCTGCTATTTTGAGCCAGCATGTGGGAGAAGAGTGGAGCCAACAATAGAAATAAAGACCAAAAAAGAGATTTGTTTGAAATTAAAGATAGCAAGCTATGATATAATATTGAATTTAAGAAGCAAACAGTTGTTATTGTCAAATAAATGCAATGAACTGGGGAAAAATAATGCACTAGAATCTCATTATGTAGCATAAATTGGCAAGAACCTAATCTGTTTCGGATTCCATCCCAGGAGATTTATTTTTTTAGAGCAATAAAATAGGTCTGATTATAAAAATGGTCTTTTCATGAACTCAAATGATTCCATTCTATGAAGCTATTCTGTTTGGTCAGAACCTTGTTTTAAATAAAGTTTCCTATAAGTTTTCAGAATGATTCCCTCCAGAATGCAAAATAACGCATTCGGCAAGAAATAGACTAGAATTAGGAGGGCCGTGTGCTAATTTACACTTTGCCACAAATTGTGAATTTCCTCATTTCTTTCTTTGTGACACAGCGTCTTAGGCTATATTATTTTAAATCTCCTTCTATATTCTAATATTGTTTTCCAATCATCTCAGAACTTTTACTACAGCCTCAAAGGTGAGAATAGACATTGCATCCCAATATTTGAAAGAAATATTGCTAGACACATGGGTGTGTTATTTACTAGAAGATGCCAAATACAGTTCTGCCTAAACAACCAGACATAAGAAATTTAAGGAAAGTTAAAAGAAGTTAAAAAATCATCAGACTATATAAAGCTGACAGAAGTGGAGTGAGTTTTCTCTTCCCATCACTAAGGGGAAAGAAAGAAGATATTTTCCTCAAGCCAAGAAAGAAGGCTCCAGGGGAACTCTTTTTAGCAATGGGAGTGTCTGCAATAGAAGAGACCTGTCTCTCACTCCACCACTAAATACTTGCTAAGCTACAGAAACTCAGATGTCCCTTACAAAGAGAGGGATGGAGCCAAACATGATAGAAAAATCTTCGGAAAGCCTGAGGTGCTTTCCCTAGACTTTGAAAGTGTGTGATATGGTAGTCAGAGTATAGAAACTAACTCCTGTTGCTTAAAGTCATGAAGCTGGTAAGAGTTACCCTTGAAGGCTGAATGAGATGCAAAGGTCACAGAGGATGCACTAACTACTAGCATTTGGAAGGGCAAAAGTTCGTGAACTTCCTGGGGGACAGAAGTTGATCCTGATGAGTTGGCTGGGCTTGACCCATCTCAATGGATTCTAGTCAATGCCATGTGATAGGAGATGAACTAAGAAAAAGAAAAAAGAGGTAGCCTCCTAGAGGCTAGAACTGGCAGGGAGGCATCAACACAGGACATCAGTCAGAGGGTAGATTGTCATATCCAGGAACTGGGCAGCATGATGGGTTATAAGAAATCTTTAAAGAACCATCATATGTAAGCCACTAGAGAATCAGCATTTTGTCATCTGACATTCAGATAGCCTTGGTGACAGTATCACAACAGTGCCAGTCAACTAACATTTTTGGCCTTGATCTTTCCAACAACATCTGAAAGATTCATCAGGAGAAAGGATGACAGGAAAAAAACTCCACTATGGCCCTACCTCAGGTCTCCTTTTCACAGGGCAAACCTAATCTGGGGAGAAGAGGGATGACAGATTGAAATTTGGCTTTGGAAGGGCTGGGTATATTAGTATACTAAAAATTAGTCACAATTACCAAAGCATACCTTGTTTTAATACCTTAAAATATATGGAAAGCTGATGACTCATTGAGAATGTCATCTAGGGCAGAAGAAGGAAAATCTGTCAGTGATTGGAGAAAAATAAAACTTTTCAGTTTCAATCATGAGCTCATTCTGTATCACTGGATATTCTCTCCTTATTGACATATAAACCTTCTGCTAGCCTTTCACTGGTATTATTCTTCCAGTAAAAAAAAACATTAAATGCTACTCTGAGTCAAGCAATGTCCTGGATGCTATGAATAATCCAGAGGAAAAAACATCCTACACATTCTTTGTTCACTAAGGTTACAGACATTTGGACTGATGAACAAATCAGGGACTACAATGAGGGAGGAAAATTGTCCAGGAGTCTCTATGGTATAAAGCATTCCTAATATTAATCATAGCTGCATTAGAGATCTTCTGGAGACCCTCTCCTAGCACACTTAATAATTCACACCAAAAAACTTCAGGAAAAGACAGGGCTTAAGTGGACAGTGAGTTGTTGAGTGTATTTGAATGAGTGGAAGGAAAAGTATATTAAAGCAGAGAGAAAGGTACTAGCATTTCACACAGAGAGCCCTAGCTCTCCCTGCTTTTATCCTTCAGTACACAGTTGCTTCCATTCCCCCCAAACACTCATATTCCACAGCCATACGCTCTAAATGGACTCTTCACAGAAAGGAAAATAAATTCAGAGTGTATGACTTGAGTATCTACAAGTGATTAATCTAAATGTTTAGAGAAAGCATGGAATTAAGAACAAATAGATGTTTTTACTAGATTAATGTGCAGAAGTTATGAACTGTTATTCAAGCTTGTATGCTTGGCAGATATTTTCTTTAAAATGAAGTAAGTAGGGAGACCTTCAAAATGGCAAAAGAGTAAGACGTGGAGATCAAATTCCTCCCCACAAATGCATCAGAAATACATCTACATGTGGAACAACTCCTACAGAACACCCATTGAACACTGGCAGAAGACCTCAGACCTCCCAAAAGGCAAGAAACTCCCCACACACCTGGGTAGGGTAAAAGAAAAATGAAAAAAGAGAGGCAAAAGAATAGGGATGGGACCTGCACCAGTGGGAGGGAGCTGTGAAGGAGGAAAGGTTTCCAAACATTAGGAAACCCCTTCACGGGAGGAGACTTTGGGTGGCAGAGAGGGGAAGCTTCAGAACCATGGAGGAGAGCACAGCAGCAGGGGTGCGGAGGACAAAGAAGAGAGATTCCGGCACAGAGGATCAGAGCTGACCAGCACTCACCAGCCCCAGAGGCTTGTCTGCTCAACCGCTGGGGCAGGTGGGGGCTGGGAGCTGAGGCTTCGGCTCGGAGGTCAGATCCCAGGGAGACGACTGGGGTTGCCTGCGTGAACACAGCCTGAAGGGGGCTAGTATGCCACAGCGAGCCGGTAATACGTCCAGGAAAAGGTCTGGAACTGCCAAACAGGCAAGATACTTTTTCTTGCCTCTTTGTTTTGTGGTGTGCAAGGAGAGGGGATTAAGAGGGCAGCCTAAACGAGTTCCAAAGACAGGTGCGAGCTGTGGCTATCATCGCAGACCTCAGAGATGGGCCTGAGACACTAAGGCTGCTGCTTCAGCCACCAAGAAGCCTGTGTGCGAGCACAGGTCACTATCCACACCTCCCCTCCCGGGAGCCTGTGCAGCCCACCACTGCCAGGGTCCCCTGCACAGGCCAGGCCAAATCCAAAGCTGAACCCCAGGAGCTGTGCGAACAAAGAAGAGAAAGGGAAACCTCTCCCAGCAACCTCAGGAGCAGCAGGTTAAATCTCCACAATCAATTTGATGTACCCTGCATCTCGGGAATAGCTGAAGAGACAACGAGTCATCCCAAATTGAGGCAGTTGACTTTGGGAGCAACAATATATATATATTTTTTTTTCCTTTTCTCTTTTTGTGAGTATGTATATGTATGCTTCTGTGTGTGATTTTTTCTGTATAGCTTTGCTTTTACCATTTGTTCTAGGGTTCTGTCTCTCTGGGTTTTTTTGTTTTTTTCTTTTTCTTTTTGTATAGTTTTTAGTGCTTGTTATCATTGGTGGATTTGTTTTTTGGTTTGGTTTCTCTCTTCTTTCTTTCTTTTTTTTAGAATTACTTTAATTTTTTTTATTTTTAATAATTATTTTGTATTTTTTATTTTAATAGGGTTATTTTATTTTTCTTTCTTTCTTTCTTTCTTCTTTCATTTTTTCTTTCTTTCTTTTTTTCTCCCTTTTACTCTTAGCTGTGCAGATGACAGGGTCATGGTGCTCTGGATGGGCGTCAGGGACTTTGAGGTGGGAGAGCCAAGTTCAGGACATTGGCCCACCAGAGACCTCCCAGCTCCATGTAATATCAAATGGCAAAAATCTCCCAAAGATCTCCATCTCAATGCCAAGACCCAGCTCCACTCAACGACCAGCAAGCTAAGTTTCAGGACACCCTATACCAAACAACTAGTAAGACAGGAACACAACCCCACCCACTAGGAGAAAGGCTGCCTAAAATCATAATAAGGTCACACCACCCCCAAAAACACCACTGGACACAGACCTGCCCACCAGAAAGACCAGATCTAGCCTCATACACCAGAAAACAGGCACTAGTCCCTTCCAGCAGGAAACCTACAAAACCCACTGAACCAACCTTCCTCACTGGGGGTGACACCAAAAACAATGGGAACTACGAACCTGCAGCCTGTGAAAAGGAGACCCTAAACACAGTAAGTTAAGCACAATGAGAAGACAGAGAAACACACAGCAGATGAAAGAGCAAGGTAAAAATCCACCAGACCAAACAAATGAAGAGGATATAGGCAGTCTACCTAAAAAAGAATTCAGAATAATGTTAGAAAAGATGATCCAGAATCTTGGAAATAGAATGGAGAATATAAAAGAAATGTTTAACAAGGACCTAGAAGAACTAAAGAGCAAACAAACAATGAAGAACAACACAATAAATGAAATTAAAAATTCTGTAGAAGGAATCAATTGCAGAATAACTGAGGCAGAATGGATAAGTGACCTGGAAGATAAAATAGTGGAAATAACTATGGCAGAGCAGAATAAAGAAAAAAGGATGAAAAGAATAGAGGATAGCCACAGAGACCTCTGGTACAACATTAAATGCACCAACATTCGAATTATAGGGGTCCCAGAAAAAGAAGAGAAAAAGAAAGGGACTGAGAAAATATTTGAAAAGATTAGTTGAAAACTTCCCTAACATGGGAAAGGAAATAGTTAATCAAGTCCAGGAAGCACAGAGAGTCCCATACAGGATAAATCCAAGGAGAAACATGCCAAGAAAACTATCAAAAATTAAATATGAAGCAAAAATATTAAAAGCAGCAAGGGAAAATGAACAAGTAACATAAAAGGGAATCCCCATGAGATTTACAGCTGATCTATCAGCAGAAACTCTGCAAGCCAGAAGGGACTGGCAGGACATGTTTAAAGTGATGAAAGGGAAAAAACCTACAACCAAGATTACTCTCCCCAGCAAGGATCTCATTCAGATTCGACGGAGAAATTAAAACCTTTACAGACTAGCAAAAGCTAAGAGAATTAAGCACCACCAAACCAGTTTTACAAGAAACGCTAAAGGAACTTCTCTAGGCAGGAAACACAAGAGGAGGAAAAGACCAACAATAACAAACCCAAAATAATTAAGGAAATGGTCATAGAAACATACATATCGATAATTACCTTAAATGTAAATGGATTAAATGCTCCAACCAAAAGACATAGACTGGCTGAATGGATACAAAAACAAGACAGATATATATGCTGTCTACAAGAGACCCACTTCAGACCGAGGGACACATACAGACTGAAAGTGAGGGGATAGAAAAAGATATTCCATGCAAATGGAAACCAAAAGAAAGCTGGAGTAGCAATTCTCATATTAGGCAAAATAGACTTTAAAATATAGACTATTACAAGAGACAAAGAAGGACACTACATAATAATCAAGGGATCAATCCAAGAGAATATATAACAATGGTAAATATTTATGCACCCTACATAGGAGCACCTCAATACATAAGGCAAATGCTTACAGCCATAAAAGGGGAAATTGACAGTAACACAATCATAGTAGGGGACGATTTCACTCCACTTTCACCAGTGGATTGATCATCCAAAATTTCCTATATTGCTATTCATTTTGGTCTCATGTTTATAGATTCCACAGAAGGTGATAAGTATCTTTCACCTCTTCCTCCATTAGAAAATTAGGTTAATAATGGATTTGTTGATTGAGAGCAACACAACTGACTAAAACGTACATGGAGAGAATAATCAATAAACAGCGTTTCTAGAAATAAATAAGGAAACACAAGCTTTAAATGATACATTAAACATGATGGACTTACTTGTTATATATAGGACATTCCATCCAAAAACAACAGAATACACTTTCTTCTCAAGTGCTCATGGAACATTCTCCAGGATAGATCATATCTTGGGTCATAAATCAAGCCTTGGGAGATTTAAGGGCACTGAAATCATATCAAGTATCTTTTCTGGCCACAACGCGTGAGACTAGATATCAATTACAGGAAAAAATCTGTAAAAAATACAAACACATGGAGGCTAAACAATGCACTACTTAATAACAAAGAGATCACTGAGGAAATCAAAAAATACCTAGAAACAAATGACAATGAAAACACAATGACCCAAAACCTACAGGATGCAGCAAAAGCAGTTCTAAGAGGAAAATTAATAGCAATACAATCCTATCATAAAAAACAAGAAACATCTCAAATAACAACCTAACCTTACACCTAAAGCAATTAGAGAGCGAAGAACAACAACAACCCCCCCCCACCAAAGTTAGCAAAAGGAAAGGAATCATAAAGATCAGATCAGAAATAAATGAAAAACAAATGAAGGAAACAATAGCAAAGATTGATAAAACTAAAAGCTGATTCTTTGAGAAGATAAAAAAAATTGATAAACCATTAGCCAGACTCTTCGAGGAAAAAAAGGGAGAAGACTCAAATCAATAGAATTAGAAAAGAAAAAGTAGAAGTCACAACTGTCAGTGCAGAAATACAAAGGATCATGTGTGATTGCTACCAGCAACTATATGCCAATAAAATGGAAAACGTGGAAGAAATGGACAAATTCCTAGAAAACCACAACCTTCTGAGACTGAACCAGGAAGAAATAGAAAATATAAACCAACCAGTCACAAGCACTGAAATTGAAACTGTGATTAACAATCTGCCAACAAACAGAAGCCCAGTACCAGATGGCTTCACAGGAGAATTCTATCAAACATTTAGAGAGCTAACACCTATCATTCTCAAACTCTTCCAAAATATAGAAGAGGGAAGAACACTCCCAAACTCATTCTACTAGGCCACCATCACCCTCATACCAAGACCAGACAAAGATGTCACAAAGAAAGAAAATCACAAGCCAATACCACTGATGAACATAGATGCAAAAATTCTCAAGAATATACTAGCAAGCAGAATCCAACAGCACATTAAATGGATCATACACCATGACCAAGTGGGATTTATCTCAGGAATGCAAGGATTCTTCAATATACGCAAATCAATCCATGTGATACACCATATTAACAAATTGAAGAATAAAAACCCTATGATCATCTCAATAGATGCAGAAAAAGCTTTTGAGAATATTCAACACCCATTTATGGTAAAAACTCTCCAGAAAGTGGGCAGAGGGAACCTACCTCAGCATAATAAAGGCCATATATGACAAACCCAGAGCCGACATTGTCCTCAATGGTGAAAAACTGAAACAATTTTCACTAACATCAGGAACAATACAAGGTTGCCCACTCTCACCACTGTTATTCAACATTGTTTTGGAAGTTTTAGCCACAGCAATCAGAGAAGACAAAGAAATAAAAGGAATCCAAATCGTAAAAGAAGAAGTAAAGCTGTCATTGTTTGCAGATGACATGTCCTATACGTAAAGAATCCTGAAGATGCTATCAGAAAACCACTAGAGTTAATCAATGAAATTGGTAAAGTAGCAGGATACAAAATTAATGCACAGAAACTCTTGCATTCCTATACACTAATGATGAAAAATCTGACAGAGAAATTAAGGAAACACTCCCATTTACCATTGCAACCAAAAGAATAAAATACCTGGGAATAAACTTACCTAAGGAGACAGAAGACCTGTATGCAGAAAATTATAAGGCATTGATGAAAGAAATTAAAGATGATACAAACAAATGGAGAGATATACCATGTTCTTAGATTGGAAGAATCAACATTGTGAAAATGACTATACTACCCAAAGCAATCTATAGATTCAATACAATCCCTATCGAACTAGTATTGGCATTTTTCACAGAACTAGAAGTAAAAATTTCACAATTTGTTTGGAAACACTAAAAACCCCAAATAGCCAAAGCAATCTTGAGAAAGAAAAACGGAGCTGGAGGAATCAGGCTCCTGGCCTTCAGACTGTACTACACAGCTACAGTAATCAAGACAGGATGGTACTGGCACAGAAACAGAAATATAGATCAATGGAATGGGATAGAAAGCCCAGAGATAAACCCATGCGCATATGGTCACATATATTTGATAAAGGAGGAAAGAATATACAATGAAGAAAAGACAGCTACTTCAGTAAGTGGTGCTGGGGAAAGCTGGACAGCTACATCTAAAAGAATGAAATTAGAACACTTCCTAACACCATGCACCAAAATAAACTCAAAATGGATTAAAGGCCTAAATGTAAGTCCAGACACTATAGAACTCTTAGAGGAAAACATAGGCAGAACACTCAATGACATAAATCACAGAAAGATCCTTTTTTACCCACCTCCTAGAGAAATGGAAATGCAAACAAATGTAAACAAATGGGACCTAATGAAACTCAAACTTTTTGCACAGCAAAGGAAGCCATAAACAAGATGAAAAGACAACCCTCAGAATGAGAGAAAATATTTGCAAATGAAGCAACTAAAAAAGGATTAATCTCCAAAATTTACAAGCATCTCTTGCAGCTCAGTATCAAAAAAAAAACAAACAACCCAATCCAAAAATGGGAAGAAGACCTAAATAGACATTTCTCCAAAGAAGATATACAGATTGCCAACAAACACATGAAAGAATGCTCAACATCATTAATCATTAGAGAAATGCAAATCAAAACTACAATGAGGTATCACCTCACATCAGTCAGAATGGCCATCATTAAAAAATCTAAAAACAGTAAATGCTGGAGAGGGTGTGGAGAAAAGGAAACCCTCTTGCACTGTTGGTGGGGATGTAAATTGATACAGCCACTATGGAGAACAGTCAGGAGGTTCCTTATAAAACTAAAAATAGAACTACCATATGACCCAGAAATCTCAGTACTGAGCATATACCCTGACAAAACCATAATTCAAAAAGAGTTATGCACCACAATGTTCGTTGTAGCTCTATTTACAATAGCCAGGACATGGAAGCAACCTAAGTGTCCATTGACAGATGAATGGATAAAGAAGATGTGGCACACATATACAATGGAATATTAGTCAGCCATATAAAGAAACGAAATTGAGCTATTTGTAGTGAGGATGATGGACCTAGAGTCTGTCATAGATAGTGAAGTAAGTCAGAAAGAGAAAAACAAATACCGTATGCTAACACATATATAAGGAATTTTTAAAAAATGGTCATCAAGAACCTAGGGGCAAGACGGGAATAATGACGCAGACCTACTAGAGAATGGACTTGAGGACACAGGGAGGGGAAAGAGTAAGCTGGGACAAAGTGAGAGAGTGGCATGGATATATATACACTACCAAATGTAAAACCAACATCTAGTGAGAAGCAGCCACATAGCACAGGGAGATCAGCTCAGTGCTTTGTGACCACCTATAGGGGTCGGATAGGGAGGGTGGGAGGGAGGGAGATGCAAGAGGTATGGGGATATATGTATATGTATAGCTGATTCACTTTGTTATAAAGCAGAAATTAACACACCATGGTAAAGCAATTATACACCAATAAAGATGTTAAAAAAAAACATGAACTAAGTAGGTCTGCCACTTCAAGGGAGAATAACTGACAGTAATTTCTGCCAACAGCAAAATTCATTATAGGTTTATCGTAGTTATTTTTAAATATATTAATACATATTTTAAAAATTTCTCAATTTTGATTTCTAATATAGTAAAAGTATAGATAATATATCTCACCTAAAGGAACATTCTTTGAGAACCTCAAAAAATTTTCAAATTGCAAGTAAACTTTAAAAGCAAAAGGTTTGAAAACAACTACCCTACTACAAAGTTGAAAGCATTGTAGACACTCAGACATATCTGTTCATTAAAATGGGAGTAATAAAATCTGGAGAAGTAATCATGTGCAAGATCATGAAGACCATGTCTGAAGAACCTTGTAATCCATGATAAGGAATTTGCCCTGTATCCCATATGAACTACTGATATATTAAGTGAGTTATTGGAATTTAAGATTTCCAAGCTGAAGCAGGTGAATGACAATGGAAACAGAAGATGTGATTGAAAAATTAGTTGTTTATCATTTCTTCCTTCTGAATTCAGTCAGTTATCAAGTTAGTTTATTTCTTCTGTTATAATATCTCACATCACTTATCTCATCCTTTCTATTTTCATTCATTTAATTAAGTCCAGGCCCAAATCACTTCAGGTCAAATCTGCTCATTTCTATCTGGTTTCTGTGTCATCAGTACTTTGTTTTTTCATCCCATCCAAAAATCTGCTGACAGAGTCTTGGCTACATCATCATCAACCTTTACACTCAATCAGATATAAAATAAACATCAGTGAGATGATTAATCTTAAATTTCTCAACATAATGGCCAAGGGCCCTAAGAACCTCTCAGTATATATTTTATTCTTTCCTTAAATAAAAAAAGAGAGAGAGAAAGGACCAGAGAAAATATTTGAAGAGATATAGTCAAAAACTTCCCTAACATGGGAAAGGAAATAGCCACCCAAGTACAGGAAGTGCAAAGAGTCCATACAGGAGAAACCCAAGGAGAAACACGCTGAGGCACAAAGTAATCAAATTGGCAAAAATTAAAGACAAAGAAAAATTATTGAAAGCAGCAAGGGAAAAATGACATATAACATACAAGGGAACTCCCATAAGGTTAACAGCTGATTTCTCAGGAGAAACTCTACAAGCCAGAAGGGAGTAGCATGAGATACTTAAAGTGATGAAAGGGAACAACCTACAACCAAGATTGCTCTACCCAGCAAGGATCTCATTTAGATTCGATGGAGAAATCAAAAGCTTTACAGACAAGCAAAACGTAAGAAAATTCAGCACCACCAAACCATCTCTACAACAAATGTTAAAGGAACTTCCTTAGGTGGGAAACACAAGAGAAGAAAAGGACCTACAAAAACAAACTTAAACAATTAAGAAAATGGTCATAGGAACATAAATCTCGATAATTACCATAAACGTGAATGGATTAAATGCTCCAACCAAAAGACACAGGATTGCTGAATGGATACAAAAACAAGAACCATATGTATGCTGTCTAAAAGAGACCCACTTCAGACCTAGGGACACATACAGACTGAAAGTGAGGGGATGGAAAAAGATATTCCATGCAAATGGAAATCAAAAGAAAGCTGGTGTAGCTATACTCATATCAGATAAAATAGACTTTAAAATAAAGACTGCTACAAGAGATAAGGAAGGACACTACATAATGATCAAGGGATCAATCCAAGAAGAAGATATAACAATTATAAATTAATATGCACCCAACATAGGAGCACCTCAATACATAAGGCAACTGCTAACAGCTATGAAAGAGGAAATCGACAGTAACACAATAAAAGTTGGGAACTTTAACACCTCACTTACAACAATGGACAGATCATCCAAAATGCAAATAAATAAGGAAAGAGAAGCTTTAAATGACACCATAGGCCAGATAGATTTAATTGATATTTATCGGATATTCCATCCAAAAAAGAGCAGATTACACTTTCTTCTCAAGTGTGCACGGAACATTCTCCAGGATAGATCACATCTTGGGTCACAAATCAAGCCTCAGTAAATTTAAGAAAATTGAAATCATATCAAGCATCTTTTCTGACCACAATGCTATGAGATTAGAAATGAATTACAGGGAAAAAAAAACGTAAAAAACACAAACACATGGAGGCTAAACAATACATTACTAAAAAACCAAGAGATCACTGAAGAAATTAAGGAGGAAATCAAAACATACCTAGAGACAAATGCCAATGAAAACACAGTGATCCAAAACCTATGGGATGCAGCAAAAGCAGTTCTAAGAGAGTAGTTTATAGCTATACAAGCCTACCTCAATAAACAAGAAAAATCTCAAGTAAACAATCTAAACTTACACCTAAAGGAACTAGAGAAAGAAGAAAAAACAAAACCCAAAGTTAGCAGAAGGAAAGAAATCATAAAGATCAGAGCAGAAATAAATGAAATAGAAACAAAGAAAACAATAGCAAAGATCAATAAAACTAAAAGCTGGTTCTTTGAGAAGATAAACTAAATTGATAAACCATTAGCCAGACTCATCAAGAAAAGGAGGGAGAGGACTCAAATCAATAAAAATTAGAAATGAAAAATGAGAAGTTACAACAGACACCACAGAAATACAAAGCATCCTAAGAGACTAATAAAAGCAACTCTATGACAATAAAATGGACACCCTGGAAGAAATGGACAAATTCTTAGAAAGGTATAACCTTCAAAGACTGAACCAGGAAGAAAAAGAAAATATGAACAGACCAATCACAAGAAATGAAATTGAAACTGTGATTAAAAATGTTCCAACAAACAAAAGTCCAGGACCAGATGGCTTCACAGGTGAATTCTACCAAACATTTAGAGAAGAGCTAACACCCATCCTTCTCAAACTCTTCCAAAATATTTCAGAGGAAGGAACACTCCCAAACTCATTTTATGAGGCCACCATCACCCTGATACCAAAACCAGACAATGATACTACAAAAAAAGAAAATTACAGACCAATATCACGGATGAATATAGATGCAAAAATCCTCAAGAAAATACTAGCAAACAGAATCCAGCAACACATTAAAAGGATCATACACCAAGATCAAGTGGGATTTATCCCAGGGATGCAAGGATTCTTCAATATATGCAAATCAATGTGATGCACTATATTAACAAATTGAAGCAGAAAAAACATATGATCATCTCAACAGATGAAGAAACAGCTTTTGACAAAATTCAACACCAGTTTATGATAAAAACTCTCCAGAAAGTGGGCATAGAGGGAACCTACCTAAACATAATAAAGGCCATATACGACGAACCCCCAGCAAACATCATTCTCAATGGTGAAAAACTGAAAGCATTTCCTCTAAGATCAGGAATGAGACAAGGATGTCCACTCTCACCACTATTATTCAACATAGTTTTGGAAGTCCTAGCCATGGTAATCAGAGAAGAAAAAGAAATAAAAGGAATACAAATTGGAAAAGAAGAAGTAAAACTGTCACTGTTTGCAGATGACATGATACTATACATAGAGAATCCTAAAGAGGCCACAAGAAAACTACTAGAGCTAATCAATGAATTTGGTAAGGTTGCAGGATGCAAAATTAATGCACAGAAATCTCTTGCATTCCTATACACTAGTGATGAAAAATCTGAAAGAGAAATTATGGAAACATTCCCATTTACCATTGCAACACAAAGAATAAAATACCTAGGAATAAACTTACCTAGGGAGACAAAAGACCTGTATGCAGAAAACTATAAGACACTGATGAAAGAAATTAAAGATGATACAAACAGATGGAGAGATATACCATGTTCTTGGATTGGAAGAATCAATATTGTGAAAATGACTATACTACCCAAAGCAATCTACAGATTCAATGCAATCCCTATCAAATTACTAATGGCATTTTTTACGGGACTAGAACAAATCATCTTAAAATTTGTATGGAGACACAAAAGACCCCAAATAGCAAAAACAGTCTTGAGGGAAAAAAACGGAGCTGGAGGAATCAGACTCCCTGACTTCAGACTATACTAGAAAGCTACAGTAATCAAGACAATATGGTACTGGCACTAAAACAGAAACATAGATCAATGGAACAAGATAGAAAGCCTAGAGGTAAACCCACACACATATGGTGATCTAATCTATGACAAAGGAGGCAAGGATATACAATGGAGAAAATACAGTCTCTTCAGTAAGTGGTGCTGGGAAAACTGGACAGCTACATGTAAAAGAATGAAATTAGAATACTCCCTAACACCATACACAAAAATAAACTCAAAATGGATTTGAAACCTAAATGTAAGACCGGACACTATAAAACTCTTAGAGGAAAACTCTTTGACATAAATCACAGCAAGATCTTTTTTGATCCACCTCCTAGAGTAATGGAAATAAAAACAAAAATAAACAAATGGGACCTAATGAAACTTCAAAGCTTTTGCACAGCAAAGGAAACCATAAACAAGACAAAAAGACAACCCTCAGAATGGTAGATAATATTTGCAAACAAATCAATGGGCAAAGGATTAATCTCCACAATATATAAACAGCTCATGCAGCTCAATATTAAAGAAACAAACAGCCCAATCCAAAAATGCGCAGAAAACCTAAATAGACATTTCTCCAAAGAAGACATACAGATTGCTAAGAAGCACATGAAAAGATGCTCAACATCACTAATTATTAGAGAAATGCAAATCAAAACTACAATGAGGTATCACCTCACACCAGTTAGAATGGGCATCATCAGAAAATCTACAAACAACGAATGCTGAAGAGGTTGTGGAAAAAAGGGAACCATCTTGCACTGTTGGTGGGAATGTAAATTGATACAGCCACTATGGGGAACAATATGGAGGTTCCTTAAAAAACTAAAAATAGAATTACCATATGATCCAGCAATCCCACTACTGGACATATACCGAGAGAAAACTGTAATTCAAAAAGATACATGCATCTCAATGTTCGTTGCAGCCCTATTTACAATACCCAGGTAAGGGAAGCAGCCTAAATGCCCATCAACAGATGAATGGATAAAGAAGATGTGGTACATATATACAATGGAATATTACTCAGCCATAAAAAGGAATGAAATTGAGTCATTCATTGAGACGTGGACATATCTAGAGACTGTCATACAGAGTGAAGTAAGTCAGAAAGAGAAAAACAAAAATCGTATATTAACGCATGTATGTGGGACCTAGAAAAACGGTACAGATGAGCTGGTCTGCAGGGCAGAGTTTGAGACACAGATGTAGAGAACGGACGTATGGACATCGAGGGGGGAAAACCGCAGTGGGGTGGGGATGGTGGCATGCTGAATTGGGCGATTGGGATTAACATGTATATACTGATGTGTATAAAGTTGATGACTGATAAGAACCTGCAGTACAAACAAACAAAACAACTAATACTAAACTTTCTTTGGGTTATTTGTATGGAAATATGTTAATACAAATGTTTCAGATATTACATGAAATTTCTAAAAAAAGAAAAATACCAATGGCCATTATTGTTGTTATGTTATATACTGTGTTTAAACATAGACCAAAAAGCAAACCTATATACTGTGTTTAAACATAGACCAAAAAGCAAACCAAAAAGCAGGATTCTTAAAAGAAAAAAAAAACAAACCTCTGAGTATATATTTTATTCTTTCTTTAAATAAAAACTACTCCAATGAAAGCAAATTATTCATTTTCTCTTTAAATATACTAAATCTATTTCAACCTTGTTACTTTCTTTACATCATGTTCTCCAGCCTGAAATACGCACAGTCCATGCCTTGTCATCTTACACAGATTTAATGAGGTACTCTAAAGCAATTAGAACAATGCCTGAAATGTCTTTTTTATTCTTACCATTAACATTACTAGTATAATGTAAGAACCTAGAGGGCAAAGACTATGCCTTGTGTCTTATTGGAGTCTCCATCATGTATTAGACATTTCTACATATAGTACCTGTTCACAAAATGTACTGTATGTGGTTGATAGTAATTCTTACCCACATGTTGACTAAGTTTCTTTAAAGTTTGGGAGAAGAGCCACTCTTCTAAGAAATCTGCTTAACAAGGGATAAAACTTTTAAAAAGGCAACAAAATAAAGTAAAATACTCAAATTCAGGGCATCATAAAATGTTAGACATGTAACATGTTAGGAGTATCAAATATCTTCATCACCTAGATAGAAGAATCATCATAAACAGTCTAGTAATTTGCAGAAGTCTCATTAATCAATTTTTTCTAGGTAAGTGAAGTTCAATCAGAGTTCAGGTTAACAATGTATGAAATTTATACCATATATTAAAAACTTGGTAGTATCAAAAATAAGAAGGTTACATTGGCTATTAAGAAATAGTTGCTCAGAACTGGAGAGGTTTGATAATTCCTCTGACATTGTGCCTCTAACACTAGAGAGTGAAGCAACTGTAGAAGAAGCCTGCTCTATTGCACCCAGTGTATTCAGGTAGACTAGAACTCAAAAACACACCTCCGTTTGTTAACATCACAGGGAGGATGAACATTTTTTGGAATAAAATGTACATACTGAGGACCTAAACAGAGTAATATAGAAGGGGGATTGGCTGACAGAAAGAATGTCTCCCATAAAGGAGACAGAAATTCAATAGCAGATAAAATGGAATATGGGGAGCTAGTGCCCTGAAAATAAGAGCAACCAGATTCAGTTATGGGGTACCCGGGAGCAAAACCCACAATCTGATGCCATTTGACACCAATGAAGAGCCAATCTTTCTGTAATCAGTCTATGTAATAATATGTGTAGTTCTATTAGATGGTATGCTTCATCTCTATTCAAATGCCACTCAGAGAATTTAAAATCTGTGAGTGAGAGAGGGTGTATGGTCTCAAGTTAGAAGTCATTTTCAGGTAATATAAAGATTTTGCTAAAGGAAAACTATAGAGGGAATAAAACAAAATAACAATCAGTTTAAAAACTGGTAGCAAAATTCTCTCTTAACAAAAGAAATGCCATGTGTCCACAAAATGCATTGATAGACAATTTTGGTTTTCAAAAGAGTGTGTTTAAATCTTGGCTAAAATGGGCCAACCTAAGAGACAGAAAGAGCTGAATGATTCTCCTTTATAAAATGGGAGGCATTTAAAAATTTTTTCATATAACCAACTTAGAGAAGAAAAAGGCAGAGAGGAGCAACAGAGCAAGAGGACAAGAACTGGAAGAAAATATTTATCCAGTGAGAGTCCTAAGACTACTATCCCTTCTCCACTGTCAGCCCCAAATCTATGACTTAAGGCTATATACCATACACAATCACTTTATGTAAATGGTATTTTGCAGAAGTCAAGGAAAAATCTCTCTGTTCTATGTTTGTGCCATTTTAGGATGAAGACAAGAAAAACAAATTGTTCATGGACGAAATTAGGAATTGGGGGGGAAATAGAACTTTGGGAACAAGATGTAATAAGAGACATTAAACTCCCAGTGAGCTCTCAGAGACATTGCAGAGAGCAGGTGGTGGAGGTAGAAGAATTTGAACTTTCCACAATTTGTGCAGTACATCTACAAGCCAATTTATTTAACATACTAAAAAAAAAAAAAAGAAGAAGAAGAAGAAAAAAACTTTCTAAAGCTGGAGGACCTATAAGCAACCAGCAGTTGACATCTGGGATCATGGCTGTTTAGCTTCAAAAATTAGGAAGATCTAGGATGGTAAAAACCACATGAATATGACACAATGAAACAGGTCTCAGTACAGACCAACATGGTAGAAGTATTCCTACCTGTGTTAGGAGCTAAATAATTGGATCAAGTTTCTGTAACGTGATTAGACTTTCTTAGAATGAGTAATTGCCACAGTTGCTGTTGTAGAAAAGTAATTAATTATGTGAAGTAATTATAGTTTTCTCTCAAGTATACTTAAGTTTGACTTTTTTTCCTGGAAGTTAAAAAAGCAATATTGTTTATATCTTGATAGGTAGTATGCTATTTGGGGACAGAATTTCAGAGTACAACATGGCATTGACAAAATGTGGAAGCATGTCGGTGAAACTAAAGCAGTGATAGAGTGGAATGTTAACATAAACAGTATCTTAATCTTAGGGAATGACTTTGAAGAGGCAGCTTAAAATGAATATCATTTTTAGTAGAAGGAAATGCTTTATAAAACCCTGTATGCCTGAAGAAAATGATTGGAATAAACCAAACATAGTCATGCCACCTGTGATTTTGTAATTTCAGAAGAAATCACGGCGAATAAGGTGCAGAAATGCAATAATTTGGAAGTGTGTTAAATGTGCATATTTAATTATTTTGATTAATTTAAATCTAGAATTCAGTAAGTTCCACCATGATCATTCAGTATTCATGTATTCAACATGCTAAACTACCAAAATGAGAAAAAAAAAATACTTCTTTGGAAAAAGGACCTGAAATTAAGCACATGTGTATTTAGAATATTAACTTGAAATGTTGTAATGGAAATTGAATCAGGGGTGATTATGGGAATATGTTGTCTACAGTGAATTTCTCACATATTAATTAATATGATTATATATGTCAAGAAAAGCATAATAAAGGCAGTTACATAAATATGATTTCAAAAGCTGTCATTAATAATAAAAACAAAAATAAAATAGAAAAGATTGTTGGATACAGAAATGAGAAAATCATGAATAATCTCAGAGATTAGTGAAAAGAAGATTTAGAATTAGAAACCCTGGGTTTAAACCTTGGCATTGCTACTTATTAACCCTATTATTTGCACAAGAAATTAAACCACCTTGAATTTCCTCAGCTCTAAAATGGAAATAATGTTAGTGAACACAAGTTTGTATGCCCGATGCACAGTGAGGCCAAACGAACCAAAACGTTCGAGTTTGGAGCAGGGCCTTGCAAAAACCCCGGACTCCCAAAGGGTGTCAGCAAAGCATTTTTAAAGGCCAGGTGAGGGAGGGGCATCCCAGGGTATGTGATCAGCTTGTGCACAATTCTCTGATTGGTTGATGTTGAGGTAACAGGGCAGTTGACATCATCAGTCCTTAGGTGCCAGTATGTCGGGGGACTATGGGCATGATCATCAAGTAGTTAATTTCTTCCATTTGATGGTGTTTTTTAGCATCTGAAAAACTCAGGAAATATGCATGAGATACTATTATCTGGGTACTTCAGAGAGGAGCTACAGCAAAGGATACGGGGGAAGAGTCTGTCCCAGGCAGGCCCCCTAGGGTCCTGCTCAGGTACAACAATAATTAATTCACATGTGGAGACGTTAAGATAGAACAATATTTCTCAGATTATATAACATAGTGTCTGACATAATTGAAATACGTGTCAAATAAATGTTGAATGTGATTCTGGGAAGGAACTTTGGGACTGAGGTACAAGTTGTGTGTTGTAGACATGTGTTAGAGTAGAAAAAGAAAGAAGTAATATTAAGAAGCTCATGTGGTAAAATATATTTGATGATTTGGTTCATTTGTTTCCCAAACTAGAATAAGCAAGCATGTGTGAAATCAGCAAAGGGCCCCTTCAAGAAAGAGACAGAGTTAGAGCAAGAGCAAGGGATAAAAGAAAGGAAAGAGAGAGAGACACACATTATAATAAAGAGGAACAGTTTTTCAGAAATTGGAAAGTAATAGGAGTGAAGACACATGGGTAGGAAGGAATATAATTTCCTTTGAAATGGGAAGGAAAAACATAAGGATATGGGATAAAATACAGATAATGTTAATTCAGGTTTTTGATTCAAATGCCTTCAATCTTAATGTCATTGAGTTACTTATTCAGAGTCAAAATAATGGAGGCGAAATGAGGGTATACAAAATTGCTACTGACCAGTTTGCTTGCCATCATTAACAGGTGATTGACAGTACCATTGAGCAATGGCAAACATACTATTGAGATATGTGTCAAATTGTCACACAAAGTTTAGGTTGTTTAATTCCTGCTGTATAATCTAAATGAGCAATATTGATATGGAACTGAGTATCACCTCATCTACAAGGCTTTTCTTGACCATCCTGTTGACTGAACAAAAAATGCACAGCCTAAAAGTTGAGAATTATGTTTCACTCAGTGGATGTTCTGAGGACTTTAGCCCAGAAGACAGCCTCTTAGATTGCTCTGAGGGACTGCTTCCGAAGAGGTATGGGAGGAGCCATATATATAGGAGTTTTTGCAACAAAAACAAGGTAGTCGGAACATCAAAACATCACTGTTAATTAAAGAAAACTAGACATCTAAAGTTACCGAATTTAGCACTTTTCTATCTATGGGAAGATGAGAGAGTTTGGGCTCACTGCAATCATTCCTTTGATATGCACCTTAACTATCTAGGGCCAGTATTCTGCTTTTCTCCATCCTGAATCCCTTCAGAGTGAACAGCTCGGGGTGGCTGCAGTGGCTGCTGGCTTGATGACCAAAACATCCTTTGTTCGCTGATATGGTAGGTGACATTCTTGATCCATAATCCTGTCTAAGTAATACTGCGTCTCCCATTACTCTCTATTGTTACTGCTTAACTGTCTCCATACCATATATTTCCAATGACACATTTACTTGCTCTGAATCTTATCTCCCCCACCCTCCTAACTTATAAAATCCACAGGATCTTAGATTTTATTCATATTGTTCACTGCTATGTGCCCCACATCAAGAAAATTGCTTGGAATGTGGAGGTCACAATGTAAAATGTTGAATGAATGCTTATATGTTTTCATTATTTTATTTAAAAATATTTATTGTGATAATACTATGTGTCAGATATCACTCTACATTCAGGAGATATCATGGTGTATGGGAAAGACCAGATACCAATATTCATCAGATTATTATTCTAGTCCTAGAAGTGAGATCATGAATAAGTACAAAACAAACATAAAAAAACATATATCAAAATGCGATAGGGTGGTGGGTTGGTAGTGGAGTGGGGGTCTGGGGAGTACTGCTTAGCTAGGGAGATGACATTTAAATGAAACCTAAAGGGTGCAATGTAGCCACTATGAAAAGAGTCATGGCAAATACATTCCAGACAGAAGGAACAGGAAATATAAAGCCTGAGACAGGAAAGTGTTTAGAGTCAGAAACAAAATGGAGATGAACATGGAAAGAATATAGTGAGCTAAGAGGACAGTGGCTCTAGATGATTATAGAAGCAGGCTAGTGTCAATCATCTTATTGATCATTTATCCTTTAAAATACCATAGTATTAATTTTGTGAAATACTATAACACTAGGAATATCAATGTTATGGTATATGTAATGCATTGTGTCTATTAAGAAAAAAGTGTTCAAAATGTATTTTTCAAAATGCCTATAAAATTAAAATTCACTATATTAAAAAAAAATAAGCACATTTCAAAACATCAAGTAAAACAGAAACTAATATAACTATAAATGCAAAGAGTACATTATCATTCTAACATAAATTATAAGCTGCTAATGGCTCTATGCTTCCTTTGACTTCCGTCCACTAAGCCTAAGGACCACTCCAAACTGCTGCCTCTAATGTAACTTCCCAAGGGTGGCTCAGGCCTTCCTGCCCTGTTTGAGGCCCTTAAGAGGAAGTTAGTATATCTCCTCTACTAAGGAACTTCTCACTGGCCACCAAATTGATTTAACCTTCTAGCAGGAAGGGAGCCCTACTCAATCAATCCCTTTCCCTCCCCACCAGACATCTGCTAATTTCAAAATGTTCCTTCCACATTACTAAGCACAGTCTTATTATTTAGTAAGAGGAAGAAAGATAAGAAGATGAGCAGTGATATGAAAATTATAAGAGTTATGGGGTAAAGAAAGTCTGAGAGGCTTGAGATGAAGATGTCAGGGGTAAGGGTAAAAGAAAGCAGCAGAAGGGAAGAATAAGGAAATTCTACAGAGTGCCAAAACTTGCTGATAAATGCCTAAAATCAGCCATTACATAAAGAGAGATATCAGTATTTTAACATTTAAAAATTATCGAATATAATGGAATAATAAAATCAATATTAAAATCACCTGTAGAGATGAAGAAACGAGGGTAGATTTGGTTTAAATTTTGTAGATGGGTATGAGAATAAGGCAAAAAGGAGAAAATATGGATGACTCAAGTTTTTGCCTTGAGTATATGAGCATACTATATATATATATCTTTTCACTAAATTCATTTACTGAAATTGTGAAGGCTTGGAGAGTATGAAACGTAGGGAAAAATTGAGAACTCTGTTTGGAAGATCTTAAGTTTGTGATGCCTTTATACAGAGGCTGATTAGGTGGTTGAATATAAAAATCTGGACTCTCAGGGAAGTCAGGGCTAGAAGTATACAGTTCAAGTAAAACATGAAGTGAGGTTTAAAAATGTGGGGGAAACAGGTAAAGATGGAAACTTAGGAAGAAGTAGTCAGTGAATTAGAAAGAAAACCAGGAGAGCAAAAGTCAGAGACATGAAGAGAAGAAAATGACCCCTAAATTAGGAGGAGGTTCATGTATCAAACGCTGCTATGATGACAAACATGGCGGAGACAGAGATGTGCCAACTTGGGCTTGATATCACGAAAAGAAGACAGGCTGCCATTGTGAAGAAAGTGAAATAGAGGTAAAGAACTGGAGCTGATGGGCAGAGGCCATTCTCCTTAGAAATTTTGGGTTGAAGGGCATTAAAAATTTAGAAAAAGAAAAAGTGCAAGGACATGAGGGTAATTAGAGAATGTGAAATGAAAGATTTTTGGTTTTGTTTTGGTTTTTAATTTTTTAAATGTTTGTTAATTCGGGTATAGTTGCTTTACAATGTTGTGTTAGTTTCTGCTGTACAACAAAGTGAATCAGCTATACGTATACATATATCCCCTCCCTCGTGGACCTCCCCCACATCCCACCCATCTAGGTCACCACAGAGCACCGAGCTGAGCTCTCTGTGCTATACAGTAGGTTCCCACTAGCTATCTGTTTTACACTTGGTAGTGTATATATGTCAATCCCAATCTGCCAATTCATCCCATCCCCCGTGTCTACATGTTCGTTCTCGATGTCTGCATCTCTATTCCTGTTCTGCAAATAGGTTCATCTATAACATTTTTCCACATATATGCATTAATATACCATATTTGTTTCTCTCTTTCTGACTTACTTCAGTCTGTATGACAGACTCTAGGTCCATCCATGTCTCTAGAAATGACCCAATTTCATTCCTTTTTTATGGCTGAGTAATTGCAGCACTATTTACAATAGCCAGGACATGGAAGCAACCTAAATGTTCACCGACAGATGAATGGATAAAGAAGATGTGGTACGTATATACAAAGAAGTTTTGTTTTGTTTTGTTTTGCTTATTTTTTTAAATGGAAGTAGAACAGGATCATATTTCTGTGTTAATGGCTATTCTCCAGTAGAAAGGGGGAAATTGATAAAATGCAGAAGACAGTGAAAAAGTACGGGAATAAAATCCTTGATAAAGAGAGCAGGATAGGATTCAACACAAAAGTAGAAGAGTTGGCATAAAGTAAGAAAAAAGACTTCTCTTAAATTGTAAAAGGACTAAAAATAGATTACTAGTAGAATTGCATGAATGCAGATGTGGTGGTAGATATAATTGCTTCCAATTAACTGTGAGTAGGAGCTGTAAATAAAGTAGAAACTCACTGTGGAGAAAGAGCACATGGCAATTTGAGGAGACTGAAAAAACATTCACAATAGCCATTTTAAAGAGTGGGAAAACCATACTATGTAAATGTGTTTGAGTGTAAATTTGAAGTTTAAGTTCTGGAATTTAAAAGTAAATCAATCAGTCCAGTTGTGTAGTTTTCTCTAGGGTTTTCCACCTAGTTGTTGCATCTGTATGCAAATATAACTATAGTAGTTATTGGAATTAACTGGGGCTGGAAATCTGATGGGCAAGTACAATAGGAGGAGACTGAGGGCGACAATGGAATGGTGATTCCTGATACTATGGAATTTATGCCTGGAAAAGAGGACAGTAAGGGAGAATGAGGGCATGCATAGTGAAAAATAGGTGGGTTTGATAAAAGTAGAGGCCAAAAATTCTTGAGCCAAGGGTTTCAGAGCAAATCAGTTGGAAGGATTGGAGGTGCTGTTAAAAGGATGTTGCTGGAAATTGATATTTTGCTGGGAATATAGTTACTAGTCATAACAAGTTCTGAGGTATGACTGTGAAATCATATTGCAGATTTAGTATGGAAGAATAGACAACACTTATTTCCTCAACATTTTTCCTGGTTGCAGCCATTCCTATTAGGTTTTTGTCCTTATCCCTGACTCTTTCCTGGTTTTTTGACTGTACCCAATATGTCATCCACATTACCACAGCTACCACTTGGAACTTTCCAGTGCTCTCCTCTCACATGCTGTTCTCTTATTTTGTTCTACCTATTCAGTCCTTATTCATACTTCAAGAACCTTGACTATCATTCAGGTGAATCTTCCCCTAATCCAGCCAACCCAGAGCAATATTACCCTCTTTCAAGGAACTGAATGTATAGCATACAGAATTTGTTTGGCACAAATAATATACTTTCTTTCAAAATAGCTTGTGTTACCTTTATATATCATGGTTCTTTACTCAGGATAGGCTAAATACTGAAAAAACCCACAAAATATCCCAATGGTTTAACCATATTATGTCTATTTTTCACTCAGTTTACTATCCCATCACTGCTGTTGCCAGGGGGAGGGGGGCATTCAGGGGGCCTAGGCTCCTTTCACCTAGTGGCTCCTAGCTTTGTGGTCTCTTAGGGCCTGGGAATCCTCCAGAGAATCTTGGTCATCTGACCCAGCCAGCTAAAACACAGCACAAGAAAGTAAGGAGGATTGTGTCCAAAGCTGATTGTGTAGGGCATTGGAGTTACTGTAAAGACTTCAGCTTTTACTCTGATTGAAAAATAGTGCCATTGCAAGATGTTGCCAAAGAAAGTACACAAACTTTTGTTTTAAAAGGAACTCTAGGAGTTAAGTGGGGAGCAGTAAATAGCCCAATAGTAGTTCCAGGTAAGCAATGATTGGACCAAAATGGTTAACAGCTGAGGTGGTGACAGTTTCTGGTTTTATTTGAAAGTTACAGCCAAAAAAATGTCCCAATGGTTTTCATGTACAGTGTGAGAGATAAAAGGGGAATCAAAAGTGATAAAGATGACAACATCTAGAATATGACAACATAGGCGTTCAACAAATCAGTTCAAAAAAAGGAAGTAAATAATTTATTTTTTTCCTACCAAGACTGGTTTTTACAACTAACTTTGATATCTCTCTGACTTCTGGCCTTAGATTTTCTTATATTAGTGAGGAGTGCTTTTTCCTCCAGTACAATCCTGAAACCCAAATGCATATTTTCGGTATTTATGGATTAAGAGCAAAAAAGATTTTTGATCTTCTCTTGTAATATCTCCTTGATTGCTAGAATGCCTGAAGGATACATAATAATAATAAAAAAAATCAGCTTTATGCTACAGGCCAACAAGACACATAAGACATAAAAATTGAAAGTAAACCTTTCTCACTTGTAAGAAAGGGACTGTCAGTTGTTTACTGATTTTTACGTGATCCTGTCACACACTGGGGACCCCCACCAGTGCAATTTCAACCTTTAACTGCCTTTATTAAAAGTGCATATTATCATGTGGCCACAAAAGCATGATATATCAGAATTCCATTTCTTTTATTTTCACTAACTGCAACATAGTAAAAGTTGTATTTCTATGGTTGCAGGAGCTAATTAATTCTATCTGAAGCAGATTTTAAAGTAGAGAAGACTTTTTAGATATGGACAAAACAAAGTTAATATTTCAACATATATTTAGGCTGCTTTTACCTTCCTATCAGCAATATCCCACCATATAAAACAGTTTCATGTATTATTGTTTTTAACCTAATGTGTTCTTCTCCCTTATCTATGTTCACAAAGATCTGGACCAAAATATGCAGCTTCCTCCAGATCCCCATGATTTGGATTATGTCCATCCCTATTTTCGAATGTTTTCCAGAATCTCCCTCTTATTTACAGCATAATGCCAAGGTGAAGTCAATCACTGGAGTGTGCAATTAATTTAATATATGCCTTTGCCAGGGGTCCATGGGATGAAGTGGATCCTCTCTTTTATGTACAAAGATTGTGGGGTGATTAAGAATATGCCTCTCTCCAAAATTGGTACACTTTATAGAATTTTCTATAGAAGTATCAGATGATTATAATTGTTGATCTACCTAGCATAGTCTCATTTTTTTTATGCACAGTGTATCCAGTTTACTTTTTATTGGTTTCAGCAGACAATTTTACTTTATCATGAAGAAGCATTTTAGTTTCAAACTTAAATAACCCAGCCTTGTTCACTTTTCTAGCACTGTAGAAGGTAGTATTTATTTTATTTGCTGCCAGCTTTTGACTGGGAACAGCTTTCCTGAGTGGAGTGCTTTGGTTGGTAGCTTTTTTCATTAAGTGTACTAGTATGAAAAGCTCCAGCTAATTCAGCCAAGTGAGGCTTTAACACTCTGCCTGTCTAGGGGATGTTGCTGATGTCTGAACAAAGCTTGAACTTAGAAGGTAGCCTTGGTCTGTTTCATTTTGTTCAGATCCTTATGTAAGGTCCATTCATACCATGCAGTTGTTCTTCACCTGTGTACTGTTAAGAAGGGCACTGCACTTTAAGAGCAGGTAAAGGTTAACTATTGGAATCCACCCACCATATAATAGGATTTAGTGGGTTATTATGTTTGCCTTGGCCTGTTCTATCAATCTGAGCTCTTGACTTGGAATGCAACTGTGAAAAGAAGTGCTTTAGTTACAAAGCAATAGGTAGTGTCAATTTTGCACAGCAAAATCTGTAGGTGGTTAACAATGGCTTGTCACACTGCTGTTAGTGGTACCACTTTAGATCCATACAACCCTGTAAGTGGCAACATTTAAACTCTGCACAACAATGTAAAAGGTGGTGCTTTCATTTCATTCAAAAAGACTCTGGGGCTTCCCTGGTGTCGCAGTGGTTGAGAGTTCGCCTGCTGATGCAGGGGACACGGGTTCGTGCCCCAGTCCAGGAGGATCCCACATGCCGCGGAGCGGCTGGGCCTGTGAGCCATGGCCACTGAGCCTGCGCGAACGGAATGTGTGCTCCGCAATGGGAGAGGCCACAACAGTGAGAGGGTCCCGCGTACCACACACACAAAAAAAGACTCTGGAGGGTTATCTTCACTTTCCAGTTGATTTTTTGATAAGACCCATAGGTGATAATGTAGACTATTTCCATTACCATTCTCATCAAGTCACAGGGCATTAATTTAATATTAAGTGAAAATATTTGTAGAAATTTCCTCAGTATCAATGATTTCCTCACATAAATGACTCATTCTTTGTTTTAAAATAAGTAAATCAATGTGAAAATAATCTAAACTTCTCAAACATGTCTCTTTTAAACAAGTATTAACTTAAAATATTAGTAAAAATAGTACAGTGCAATTTTGAAAAGCAGTCTACAGGAGAGCAAAACTGAATATACAACAGGACTCAGAACTTTATGATAAGCTATAGAGTAGATGGGAAATGTATGAATTACTCATCTTTTCTCCAAAATCTTCTTCTAAATACAGAATAACTAATAACACAGAGGTTGCGTGCATGATAGTCAATTTCTAAAGCGTCACTGAATTCCTCCCTTTTCTTCCAAATATACACTACACTCTCTATATATTGTTAATTGCAAACGACATTGTAGTTTTTATCAGTAAAGTTAATAAATACTGAACTTTAATGTGGTATACTTCATCCCTGAAAAAGTCTTAAGCCTATTAAAACCTTGCTGCTCAAAGCGTGGGTCCTGGCCCATGCCCATCAGTGTCACCTGGGAGCTTAGAAATGCAGAATCTTACCTCCACCATCTACTGACGCAGAATCTGCATTTTAACAGGATCCCACTGAGTCAGATACATTTAAAGTTTGAGAAGCACTGATCTAAATGACCTAGATAATTTTTAGGGTCCAGGGCCCAAGCATTACAATCAAACTTAGAGCTTTTTCAAAATAGGTCAA
The DNA here is from genome assembly GCF_059928025.1 of Delphinapterus leucas. NCBI lineage: Eukaryota > Metazoa > Chordata > Mammalia > Artiodactyla > Monodontidae > Delphinapterus > Delphinapterus leucas. The sequence goes on from NC_143135.1 coordinate 75,058,778, forward strand.
GGAAGCTGTTAATGAATTACACCAGAGTTCTTAGTTTCACTTTATGGAGCCACTTCAGGACTTTTCTAAAATTTCCAGAGATCACTCACTTCCTGGCTGAAAAATGCTGCCTTGTACCAAAAGATAAGATTAGGATATCATTAGTTCAAGTGAGTAATCTGAAATCCTGCTCAGAACTGAATTCAATCACAGACTGTCCTACAGTTAGACAATCAAGGAAGTTCTCCTGTAAACTCCTGGAGATTCTGTTCTCATAGATGAATTGTGAACAGAAGATCCTAAAGATGTTTGAAACAAATTAAAGCAAAGAAATATTTTCTTATATATCTTTGTTCAGAATTAAAATTAGCATATCATGCTCATTAGTATACTTAGAAACCATGGAGATTGGCATTAAACAAGCATGCAGGTGGGAGAAAAGACTCATTCCAATTATATTTTTAGTGTTAGTGGATAGCCAATTTTCTATTCAGAATTTCCTTGTCAGAATGCTAGAAGTTGACAGATTATTTCCATGAATTTACAAAGTATGCATTGCTTTTCTACGTTGGGGAAGCACCATTTCAACAATATAAAAGGACTTCTCTTTGCCAAGCTGAAAAATCAAAGATGTTCATCAGACAAAAAGATTCAAAATTTTATAAATGGACAGATCATAATAATCACAGCTAATTATATTGGGTTGAAATAGTCATGTATACAACTAATATAATTGAAAAGTGATTACGTGCTCTGGTCTATTACTAATTCTGTTATACATGAGAAGTTTTCCTCAACCAATAATAAGCAGGAAAAATAAATAGCACTTTGTCCTGAGAGACATTTTCTTTGTATATCTCAATTTTCAGAAAATTACAAAGTTCTTTCAGACCTCAACTGCATGATGCATTAAAGTTAAGAAATGGTTTCTGACTAGAAGACTCTTCTGTTGTTATAAAAGGATATATTAAAAAGTACATAAAGTATGAATATTTTCAATCCTTTGGATTTGAATAAATCTGAAATTTGAATATAGAGTAGACATTGGAAAATTCAACTGTTTCTAATCTATATTCTTCCAATAGGAAGAAGACTCTAAAACACTTCAAGCTCACAAAAGGAGGGCACTGATGGCAGCTTGTAGGAAGTAAAGTCTCTGTTTACGTTTAAGACTCTCTGAGGAAAACCAGCGATTGTTTGATTAGTTTGTCCTCAGTTACCTACAGGCAACCAATTACTAACTGCTAGGGGCCTCACCAGTCTGTTTTCTGGCACTGGCTGTATCCAGATGCTAATTTTCAGGTGCTTGGCTTCTCAGCTAAGGCAACATCTTATCCTGGCTCCTTGATGTGGCACATTTAAGTTTTCCTCAAGTGCCCAGCTGGCCACCCCCTCCATAGACTCCTGTACCAGGAATTTTCTGGAGTAATGACCACTTTTTCCCCAGATCCTCAATGGGTGGTCTGCCCTGCCGATTTGTTAGGTATTTTTCATTTCTGGATGCCTTCTTGAGGTAAGGTTAAGGGAGAGGCCACCCAGAAAATATCCTAGCATATTTCCTTAGCTCTCTGGGTCTTGGCCCAGTGATTCCTTCCTAGGCCATCTAGTGTTTCAGGAATAGGAAACTCTCCTTGATGTCTTTCTCCTTGCTATTGCAACCTGTCTTCTCTTTCTGGTATTCACCCATAGTTCTGGGTCATTGGGATGCATATGGAGAGTCTACTGGTTGAAAGAGTTTGTGTAGAGAATATGATGCCAGTCTCCCTTACTTCCAGATATTCTGGAATATTGTGGGAGGTATGTCAAGAATCACAATATTAGACTCTCCAATAATTCCTCTCTAAAATTCTACCCATGGCATTCCTATTTTGCAGGCCTTTTTCATATAGTGTGTGTGTGTGTATATATGTGAAATCTTTTTTACCTCTTTAATAACTTAGTGGCAGATTAAGGAAGTGTGCCCTTTGGAAAGGTGCTTTAAAAAATAAAGATTAGAGTCCAAAATACAGTTTATTTTTTCTCAGGTGTGAGTTAAAAGTCCAGCACTTCCCATTTAGCACTCAGATGGGAAGGGACAGTTGATAACTTAGGGGAGCAGGAAAGGACATGTCTAGGTGATGCTTCACATCATCACATTATATGAGATCATAAAATATTTCTAATATTACTGTAGAACCTTAGGATGTTCACAGTAGAGAACAATTCATATTTTAATATACATGAAAAACATCATTTTTACTGACAAGCAATGATATATTTCATTTTCATCCATGATAAATGTTAAAGTCAATTTTTAAAATGCTATAAAACTTGAAATTATGTCTGTGATATATATGTCTTTAATAGTGTCCTTTATTAATCAAACAAGATGAGAAAAATTGAATACAATTAAGTTACAAAAGGTAACATTTAAGAAAGTTAAAATTATGAGTCATAGTTTTTCTTCTTTGAATCTGTTTCTAAAATGCTCCAGGTAGATGGTTAGTGGTTTTCAAAGCAGCAGAACACTGTATCCTCATAATATAGACTGTGTCTAAAATAAGCATCTTTAAATATCATTGGCCATTTTGAGATTTTTAATGTATAAAAAGGTACCTACATTCTGGAGGTATTGAGAAAATTGGATTTTTTTTTTTTCAGATAACCATAGTAACCCTCTTCCATCATTTTACTGAGTTGATTTTTTAAAAAATACATCCACTTTTCATAGACTGCATATTAACATGTAACTTTAGAACAGAACTGTTTACTGACAGATTTTTAACACTGATTCACCCATGTAAGAATTGCATTTTAATCTGTTATTGATTTGTCTATTATTTTACATCTTATAACAACACCAAATATGTCTATTAAGTAAATCTCAATTTGAGATCATTTATCTCCAAATATGGTGTTTTGTCCTAAAGAGCACAGATCTTATTTTAAGGAAAAGAAAGATGTTATACAGATTCAATGCAATATCTACCAAATTACCAATAGCATTTTTCACAGAATTAGAACAAAAAATTTTACAATTTGTATGGAAACACAAAGACCCTGAATAGCCAAAGCAATCTTGAGAAAGAAAAAGGGAGCTGGAGGAATCCCTGCCTATACTACAAAGCTACAGTAATCAAAACAGTTTGGTGCTGGCACAAAAAAAACAAAAATATAGATCCATGGAACAGGATAGAAAGTCCAGAAATAAACCCGTGTACCTGTGGTTAACTAATCTATGACAAAGGAGGTAAAAACATATAATGGAGAAACAACAGTACCTTCAATAAATGGTGCTGGGAAAACTGGACAGCTACATGTAAAAGAATGAAATTAGAACACTCCCTAATACCATACACAAAAATAAACTCAAAATGGATTAAAGACCTAAATGTAAGGTTAGATACTATAAAACCTTTAGAGGAAAACATAGGCAGAACACTCTCTGACATAAATAGCAGCAATGTCTTTTATGATCCACATCCTAGAGTAATGAAAATAAAAACAAAAATAAACAAATGGGACCTAATTAAATTTAAAAGCTTTTGCAAATCAAAGGAAACCATAAACAAAACAAAAAGACAACCACAGAATGGGAGAAAATATTTGCAAACGATGTGACCAGCAAGGGATTAATTTCCAAAATATACAAACAGCTCATGTAGCTCAATAACAAAAAAAAACAAACAACCCAATCAAAAATTGGGAGGAAGATCTAAATAGACATTTCTCCAAAGAAGACATTCAGATAGCCAAAAAGCACATGAAAAGATGCTCAACATCATAATTATTAGAGAAATGCAAATCAAAACTACAGTGAGGTATCAGCCCACACCAGTCAGAATGGCCATCATCAAAAAATCTGCCAACACTCAAGTGTCGAGAGGTGTGGAGAAAAGGTAACCCTCTTGCACTGTGGGTGGGAATGTAAATTGGTAAAACCATTATGGAGAACAGTATGGAAGTTCCTTAAAAACTAAAAATAGAGCTACCATTATGATCTAGCAATTTCACTACTGGGCATATATCTGGAGAAAACCGTACTTCAAAAAGATACATGCACTCCAATGTTCATTGCAACACTATTTACAATAGCCAGGACATGGAAGCAACCTAAATGTCCAATAGAGGAATGGATAAAGAAGATGTGGTGTATATATATATAGTGGAATATTGCTCAGCCATAAAATAGAATGAAATAATGCCATATACAGCAACATGGATGGACACAGAGATTGTTATACTGAGTGAAGTAAATCAGGCAGAGAAAGACAAATATCATATGATATCCTTTATATGTGGAATCTAATTATATATAGAATATTTTAAATCTCATATTGAATTTTTCCCTTCCTCCCCCACCAAATACCAAACAAAATATTCTTACATCCAGACCAAGTCCTATGCACAAATGTTTCTCATAATCCTTAGGTGGACATCTTCAATACCTCAGTCAGACAATAAGAATTTATTGTATGGTTACAATACATTAATGGTGTGTTACTTAATTTATTAAGCAAACATTGTGTCAAAAGCTTAAAATCCATATGGCAAATGGTAGACAGAAAATATTTAGAAATCAATAAAAATAAATAATAAGGAAACTCAGTAATGATTTTACTCCTTTAAAATTAAGGAGAAAATAATATCTTCCTGATGATGGCAGGATTTAAGATTGACTTTTAAGAACTGATAAGTAAAAACTAATTTCTCTAAATTTTAAAGGTATTAACAAATTGCTTCTTATGTGGGCAAGTTAAGACCAGCATAGAAGGTTCATGTCCTCTCCTGAAATAAAATGTTGTGAGCTAATGCAACTTACCACACAATTAATATAGCACATTTAATGGTTTGCATAATCATTATTATACTTAATGTTAATTAATTATGAATTGTAATGGATAACAGAAAAGCCAATGACTAACTCTGCCCCCTTCAAATTTTGCCTGAGCATAGGTGTGCTAAGGATCCAGTCACTCTTGAGTCTACCCCAGCTTCCCAGGGCAAACTGTCCTTCCTCAACCCTAAGATGAATGGTTAACACAGGAGGATTAGGGTACCTTACTCTGGAATCCTCAGCCAGCCTGCTGCAACTTTAAGACCAGCTCAAAAGGGAAATGAAAAGAAGCCAAATTTTTCAAACAATCTCATAAACAGAGTTTTCCTAGCTTTGAAACATCTAGATGATTTGAAGTAAGGTTCTCCATCTCATCAGAAAGATGGATGAAAATGGTATATTGCTTAAGTTGTAGAAAATCAAGAGGGGGTTTGTATGCCCTGTCTCATTCCATTTTTCTGCCTCATAAAATGTGGGGCAAACAGAGACCATTAAAACGAGCTTAAAGAGAAAGACTTTGTTGCATTGGGGTATAAGTTATGCTCTCTAATGAGGAATTTTCCCATTTCCTCTCTTTGCCCACTTCTACCAGAAAACTTCTACTGTTTAGCACAGAAATGAAATACAAAACCAAACAAATAAACAAAAAAAACAACCGAGGATGATACGTTTTCAAGAAGCTCAAAGGGTTTCTTTTTTAAATCTAGTTGATCATTGTTGATCACCAAGAAACTCTTCACTTAGTTTTCCTTGATGCTGAACTTGTACTATATCTTGACAGCATTTGTGTTTACTAACAGGATAACTGTCCCAGCGCCCTTCACTCTATATATTCTCTCAAATATTTATTTACATTTTTGGGTGTTTGTCTCCCCAGTAAACTAAACAGTGGAAACCATATCTTGTTTCCTATTTTATCTTCAATGTTTAGGCACTTGATAGGTATTTAATAAATATTTGTTAAACAAAACTTCTGATTTCATCCGTCAACTGCCTATAATTTATTCTCAATTCTACATTCTAGCTTTTATCTTTATCCAATATGTTGAAAGTGGAACTTATCAATTCTTATATTTTCTGTTTTATAACCTCAAAATGTAGTCATTTCTTATGTTTCCTTCCTCCCTAAGTTGATTAATTCAACACAGTCAACCATCAAGTATTATGTTTTCTTTTTTTCTAACTTTCTTGTGTGTACCTCCTTTTCTTTCTACCTGGCTCTTAAAACCTCCTGCCAATAGTTTCTTGCCCCTCAAGTACCTTCTACAGATCAATAACATAAAAGCTTTTCAAAATGCCTTCTTCTAAGCTTTGCTCAGAAATGTTCCTTAGTAATAAGAAAAGAATCTAAATGCACATGATATTCAAGGTACTTCATAGGAATTTTTACCACAACCTTCCAAAATCTACTATACATATACTCTTCACCACAGCAAACTTTGCTAAACAGCTAATCTATATTTCTCCTTCTTTGCTCACACCACATACTAAGAATTACTTTCTTAAGTCTCATCCTACAGTGAAAGTAATCAGTCCCATCTTCTCCCTGGAATTCTTCTTGATGTCCCAGAACAGTTCTGGCTTCCTCATTACACTACTGTGCTACTTTCTCTCTTAGCCAGCCATTTGGCAAGGCTGCATATTACATTTATGCTTATAAGCATATAACATTTAACTTTTACCCTTAAAGTTAATTTGCTCAAGGATAGGGATCATGTCCTATACCTTTATAATCATACCACATTACAGGCTAGCTTATATCTATGAAATGCAATGTTGTTTAATGTATATACTAATAAATGTTTTGAATATCACAAATATAGAGATATGTATATGATATATAATCATTATATTACAGAGATTTCAAATTTAACAGATGAAGTACAAGCCCTAAAGAATCTATTAATAGTTACAAATCACATAGATAAATGAAGAGATGTAGACCAGAGAATTATCATGAGATAGAGACAAATTCTCATAGGAATATATATTATGTCTAAAAAATTTGAAAGTCTGATTTTGTATATTCATCTCTAGTTTCTATTTGATTATTTACTTTATCTAGTAATATTAATTAGAAGAGAAATATATTTTTGTTTGAAAATAGATTTAGTTGATAGAACTAAAATGTGTTAACTTACTGAATTCAAGGGAAATATTTAAGGGGAAAGCGAAGCATTTATACTTTTTGATCTCAAGGTGAGATGAGCCAAGAACACAGCTGAAGTTCCAACAAAAGGAGCAGAAGGGCCAGTGGAGATTATACTTATCAGGAATAATTTCTGGTTACCACAGTTGAAAGCCCTATCCATATGTTAATGATACTATAGTGAAGAAAAGCCATCTACAAACCAAGGAGAGAAACCAGGAACAGACACTTCTCTCACAGCCCTCAGAAAGAACAATATAGTCCGCACTTGGATTTTGGACTTCTAGCTTCCAGAACAGTAAAAGACTATATTTCTGTTGTGTAAGCCACCCAGTTTGTTCTTTGTCACAGTAGCCCTAGCAAACTAAGCTTTCCATTTCCTTATGCATATATGTACGCAGATTATTATGACAGGAACATTGTGCTTCTGTGTGAGTTTTAAGTCTCAAGACAATAACTATGAATATTCATTAAGTGGACATCATAGAACTGTAGGGATATTACAATCTTGAAATGGGTATAAACATTGTATTATGACCAGTTAAAATTAGTTTCAATGCTATTCTCCTTCCTCATTGATAAATATATGGCTCCATTTCTTAAGCCTGTCCTTCACCTTTCTATGACAGTTTCACATGATTATTCCCAAATGTCCACCTTTCTTCCCAGACTTGACATTGGTGTGACAGATGATGCAAATAGCTTAGAATGGATTCTTTTAGATCAATGAATGTATGAAAATCCAGGTAGAATTTAAATTTTTGTCCTCTTGCCTTTTGTTTATTCATACTTATAGTTATGTAAACTAGCCTTGTGTTACAATACTAATATCTATCTTTAAGGCATTTATTCTTTGTGACTTTGAAGTCTTTGGCTTTTTCTTTCCCTAAAATGCTCAGCTGTCTCTAAATAAATGTGGAAGATATTTTGAAAAACAAAGAGCATCGAAGCACAAAGCGACATTTAAGAGGAGTATGTAACAGCTATTTTTGTTTCTGTAGGAACATATATTGTTTTAGACTAGAAGTTTAAAAAAATGTTTCCGCTTGGAAATGATAAGAATATGCTTTCCGTATGATAATCTAGTGCAGAAATTTTAGTCAGTGCCATTAAAATGTTTTAGTAAGAACTTTGAAATACTTTTGTGAAAGGAAATGTCTTGGACGTACAATTCTGTATAGAAATGGGTATTAAAAGACATTACATGTTCCAGAAATACTAATTTCTGGTGGGCTGTCCATCACCTCTGTATATGTGTGCCCGTAATGTCTCTACAATCCCAGGATTTCCCATGTTTATTCCTTAGACATTTTGCATCTAGATGTGGGATTGTACTCAAAGAGTATTGATGATCTGTTTATTGTTAGCAACAAATTATATTCCAGAGTACGTAATCCAAGATTGGAGATCATCAAATCGCATTTCTGCACTGGCTCAGGTAGTGTTGTGTTAAGGCTAAGCCAGAGAAAGGAGAAATCAGGAATTAGCAGAAATCTTGTCTTGCACGATTCTAAAACTTCAAGATTCGATTAAAGTAAAATACAAATATCACTATTAAAATATCCACACCAAATGAAGCACCCAAAAAAGAAGGGTATATGAAGTAAATATAATTGTTCATTGCTTAACTTCAATAATGTGAGGTATCATTAAAGATGTACTGTGTGATAGACATGTATTAAATAATTCACCTCTTACATATTGTAACCCTCACAATCTTAGGAACATCATTATGTGACTTATCTGGAGCTGTTTAAATCAAGTTCTGCCTAACTTCAAAGCTGATGTTTCTCATGTACCAGGATAATAGAAGGAAATCAAGTAATCAGTAAACATCCAAATGGAGGTAATCAAGTCTAGGTAAGCATCTTGCTACAGATTTGCTCTGACAATGGGATATAAGGGCAGAAATCTTATAATGGGATTGGGTAAGGCAGACATTGGTTGTAGGTCCAGTGATTAGCTATGGAACATTCCAGGGAAATATTCTTGTCACTGGTTTACCTGAAATGATACAAGATGAAGAATCTTTTGTATTTGAGAAAAGAACAAAAACACAGTACAGATAAAGAGGAATACATAGACTCAAATAGATGAGTGGTAAGCAATTAGGCTGCACATCTGACTAAGAGCTTCTTATGATACTAGCGATTATAGAAATATCTATACAAATCAGAAAGACCCCACCTGTCCAGGTTATTTTTTTTCTTTCATAAGGTTATAGCTGGTGTTTAATATAATCATCACTGTATTCAGGGTACTGTGGAACATATGGAAGTTAAAGACAACCCAAGTAGAAAATTAGGAATTGATTGTTAAAGAAACAGGGAGGAAATTGAATTGTTGATACTTCTATCCTGGCTCATGCCTATGCAGCATGTAAAATTTAGGGACAGATGTTCAAGGCTGTCCGCTTAAGAACTTTGGATTGTTGAGACAGGATATGTGTCATCATCTCTCAGAGCTTTTGTAGAAATTGCGTCCATATTGGGTAGATGGTTATAGTGGAAAGAACAAGGGCTTTGAAAACAGAAAAAAATAATATTAATATTCTGGCTTCACTGTTTACTAGTTGTCATTCTTTCTTTAAGGTCTTTAATTTTATGGAGTGCCATTTTCCTTTTCTTGAGGTTATTGGAAAGAGTAAGTGAGATAACAGTTAACAATCACATATCATGTACTATGGGCCAGGCACTGTGTGCCCTGAGATGTATTATCTTATTTATCCTCATAACATTCTTATACCACAAATTGTACTATTATTCTTTTAATACAAATAAGGTAATTTACATTTGGCAACTCATTCAATACTACAAAGATAGTAAGTGGAAGAGCTTAGGCAGTCTTATTCTAAAGTCTAAACACTTAACTCTGCATTCTAATGTGTGCAAAGCACTTAGCACGGTACTTGACACTCAGAAGCGTTAAATAAATATTAAATCTCTTCTTTCCAAGTAATTCTAAAATATTAAGACTGTGGGACTCTTGTTAATGATTTCTCTAATCTGTTAATAGGAAAATTTCACAGATATAAAGGTCTGATTTTGATTCTGAAACATACTATTATTTATGGCTGGTACTATTTCTCATCCAGGTATAGATGCTCAGTTCTATACCAAGATTTAAGACCAGTCTTGGGCATAGATACCATGATGAGGAATAATGAGATTTAAATGCTTAATTTATGGAGGAAGTTGAATATGATTCCTAAAATATATTTTGCTTTACCAAATAGTGCTATAATCAGGTTCAAGGACTGGAGGCAAACTTAAAAACAGTAGGGGGTTTAGAAGAAAAACTGGTTTACAAGAGATAAGACCATTACTTTGGGAAGTGGGTCTCTGTGAGAAAGGTCAGTGACACTTGTTTTATAACCAGATGAAAGTAAAGTATATGGTTCTGGTGATGAGGTGAAAAGAACTACGAGGAAATGTGATAACACCTGGCAATAAATAAAGCAGGGGTTCCAGTGGCTACATGTTAGAAAATAAAGGAAGGCAGATGGAGAGTTATAATGAAAGACAGTGGACTTAGTTTAGATGGTTTTCATTGTATGTTCCAGGTAATGGAAGCAGATATAAGAGGTTTTCCCAATGTAAGTGTATAGCAGGGAGGGTGAAGAAATGGTTAAAGAAACAAAGTAGGAACAGTTGTTAAAAAGATCAATAAAGAAGTAGAATCCTATACCTACAGAAAAGCAGGAGGTGGGCACATAACTGTTAAGTGCACAAGTATGCATGCACACATAAGCTCAAGATTGAAACTACTTATTACTGTAGTTGAACCTCCTTGGTTCTTTTCTCCCCTCCCGTTTTATTGAGATATAATCGACATAAAGCACTGTATAAGTTTAAGGTATACAGAATAATGATTTGGCTTACATATATCATGAAGTGATTATTACGATAAGTTTAGTGAACACCCATCATCTCATATAGGTATAAAATCAGAGAAAGAGAAAATAATGTTTCCTTATGATGAGAACCCTTAGGATTTACTCTCTTAATAGCTTTAATATATACTGTTTAGCAGTGTTAATTATATTGGTCACGTTGTACATTACATCCCTAGTACTTATTTATCTTATTATACCTGGACGTTTGTACCTTTTGACCACCTTCATCCAATTCCCCCTCCCCACACCCCTTGCCCCTGGTAACAACAAATCTGGTCTCTTTTTCTATGAGTTTGTTTGTGTGTTTTTGAAGTATAATTGACCTACAACACTATGTTAGTCCCTGTTACACAACATAGAGATTCGATATTTCTACACATTTTAAAATGATCACCACAATAAATCTAGTTATGATATGTCACTATACAAAAAAATTATGTAGTTAACTATATTCCCCACACATTTCATTCCCTTGATTCATTTGTTTTGTAACTGGAAGTTTGTACTTCTTAATCTCCCTCACCTATTTCATTCCTTCCCCTCTGGCAACCATTTGTTTGTCCTCTGTATGTCTACCTCTGTTTCTGTTTTGTTACGTTTGTTCACTTGTTTTGTGTTTTCAATTCCATATATACCGTATTTGTCTTTCTCTGTCTGACTTATTTTACTAGCATAATACCCTCTAGGTCCATTCATGTTCTTGCAAATGGCAAGATTTCATTTTTTTATGGCTGAGTAATATACTGTATATATATTTGTGTGTGTGTGTGTATATATATATATATGTGTGTGTGTGTATATATATCACATTTTCTTTATCTGTTCATCTATTGATGTACACTTAGGTTGCTTTCATACCTTGGTTATTATCAATAATGCTGCAATTAATATAAGGATGCATATGTATTTTTTAATTAGTGTGTTTTTTTGGATAAATATCAAAGTGTGGAATTGCTGCATATGGTAGTTCAATTTTTAATTTTTTGAAGACTCTTCATACTGTTTTCCATAGTGGCTGCACTAATTTGCATTCCCATCAACAGTATATTTGGGTTTCCATTTCTCCAAATCCTCACCAACACTTGTTATTTGCTGGTCATTCTGAAGAGGTGTGAGGTTATATCTCATTGTGGTCTGCATTTCCCTGATGATTAGCTATATTGAGTATTTTTTCATGTGCCTGTTGGTCATTTGTATGTCTTCTTTGGAAAATTGTCTATTCACATTGTCTGCCAACTTTTTAAGTTAGTCTTTTGGATTTTTTCTTTTCTTTTTCTTTTATGATACTGAGTTTATTATTTATTTGTATATTTTGCATGTTAACACCTTGTCAGATATATCTTTGCAAATAATTTTTCCCATTCAGTAGGTGGCCTTTTAGTTTTGTTGAAAGTTCCCTTCACTGCACAAAAGCTTTTTATTTGATGTAGTCCCACTTGTTATTTTTTGCTTTTGTTTTCCTTGCCTTGCCAGAAGTTACATATCCAAAAATATATTACTAAGACAGGTGTCAAAGAGTTTACTGCCTATGTTTTCTTCTAGAAGATTTATGATTTTTGGTCTTACACTTGTCTTTAATTCATTTTCAAATTATTTTTGTGAATGTGTGAGAGAGTAGTCCTGTTTAATTCTTTTGCGTGTAGCTATCCAGTATTCCCAACAGGACTTGTTGAAGAGGCTATAATTTACCCATGGTATATCCTTGTGTCCTTTGTCATGGATTAATTGCTATATAAGTGTAGATTCATGTCTGGACTCTCTATTCTATTCCATTGATCATGGTGTCTGTTTTTGTGCCACTGTCCTACTGTTTTGATGACTGTAGCTTTGTAGTATAGTTTGAAAACAGGGAGCTTAATACCTCCAGCTTTGTTCATCTTTCTCAAGATTATTTTGACTGTTCAGGGTCTTTTGTGTTTCCAGACAAATTTTAGAATTAGTTTTTCTAGCTTTACTTCTTTCTTTCCAATTTGGATTTTTAAAATTTCTTTTTCCTCTCTGATTGTTGTGGATAGGACTCCCAATACTACGTTGAATAAAAGTTGTGAGAGTGGGAATCTTTAATTTGTTCCATCTTAGTGGAAACATTTTCAACTTTTCACCATTGAGTATCACATTAATTGTGGCCTTGTCATATATGGCCTTTATTATGTTGAGTCATGCTCCCTCTGTATCCACTTGGTTAAGAGTTTTTGTCATAAAAGGATGTTGGCATTTGGCAAAAGCTTTTCCAAATCTGAGAAGAGCATATGATTTTTATTCTTCAATTTGTTATTGTAATATACCACACTGATTGAATTGTAGATACTGAACCATTTTTGCATTTCTAGAATAAATCCAACTTATCATGCTGTATGATCCTTTTCATATATTGTTGGATTAAGTCTGATAGTATTTTGTTCAGGATTTTTGCATCTATGTGCATCTATGTCTTTTTTTTTTTTTTTTGCCTAATTTTGATATCAGGGTGATGCTGGCCTCATAGAATGAAATCAGAAGTGTTCCTTCCTCTGAAAATTTTGGAATATTTTGAGAATGATATGCGTTAACTTTTCTCTAAATGTTTGGTAGAATTTACATGTGAAGCCATCTGATTCTGAACTTTTGTTTGTTGGGTGTTTTCTTTTATTTTATGACTACTAATTCAATTTCAATTCTGGTAGTTGGTTTGCTCATATTTTCTATTTCTTCCTGGTTCAGTCTTGGGAAACTGTCCATTTCTAAGAATTTGTCCATTTCTTCTAAGTTGTCCATTTTATTGGTGCATAATAAACTCTTATACTACTTTGTATTTATGTGGTTTCCTTTGTAACTTCTTTTTCTTTCTGATTTTATTGATTTGGGCCCTCTTTTTTCCTGTTGAGTCTAGCTTAAACTTTACCAATTTTGCTTATTTTTTCAAGAAACAACTGTTAGTTTCATTGATCTTTTGGGGTTTTTTTAGTCTCTATTTCATTTATTTCTATTCTGATTTTTATGATTTATTTTCATCTACTAACTTTGGGTATTTTTCTTCTTTTTCTAATTCTTTAGGTGTAAGGTTAGGATGTTTATTTGAGATTTTTCTTCTGTCCTGAGGTAAGCTTGTATTGTTATAAACTTTCTTCTTAGATCTGCTATGTCCCATAGATTTTGCATCATTCTGTATTTACTTTCCTTTTTCTCCAAGTATTTTCTTGATTTCTTCTTTGATTTCTTCAGTGAACCATTGGTTGTGTAGTAGCATATTGGTAAGTCTCCACATTTTTGTGGTATTTGCAATTTTTTTCTGGTAATTGATTTCTAGATTCATAGCATTGTGGTCAGAAAAGATGCTTGGTATGATTTCATTAAAAAAAATTACTGAGGATTGTTCTGTAGCCTAGCAAATGATCTATCCTGGAGACTGTTTCATGTGCACTTGAAAAGAATATGTATTCTTCTGCTTTTGAATGGAATGTTATATATATATATATAAAGGCCATTCGGTCTTATGTATCATTTAAGGCCAGTGTTTCCTTATTGCTTTTTCTGTCTGGATGATTTGTCCATTGATGTAAGTGGGGTGTTAAAGTTCCCTCTCATTATTGTGTTACTGCTGATTTCTCCCTTTATGTCTGTTAATATGTTCTTTATGTATTTAGGTGCTGCTCTGTAGGGTGCATATATATTTATAATTGCTATATCACTTTCTTGGATTGATCCCTTAATAATTATGTAATGAACTTCAGTGTCCTAGTTACAAGCTTTGTTTTAAAGTCTATTTTGTCTGAAATAAGTATTGCTACCTTGGCTTTCTTTTCATTTTCATGGAATACCTCTTTCCATTCTCTCCATTTCAGTCTGTGTGTGTCTTTAGATCTGAAGTGAGTCTCTTATAGGCAGCATATATATGAGTCTTTCTTTATTCATTCAGCCACTCTATGTCTTTTAATTGGAGCTTTTAGTACATTTAAAGTAATATATTGATAGGTATATACTTATTGCCATTTTGTTACTTGTTTTATGGTTGTTTTTGTAGTTCTTTTTTGTTCCTTTCTGCTTCTTTTGTTCTCTTTCCTTGTGATTTGGTGACTATCTTTAGTGTTATGTTTGGAGTTCTTTCTCATTTTTTCTGTGTTTATCTATTATAGATTTTTGGTTTGTGGTTACCATGATATGTATATAATTATTTTAAGTTGCTGATATCTTAAGTTCAAAAGCATTTAAATAGCTCTGCATTTTTACTACCATTCTTGCCATGTTTACTGTTTTGACATCACATTTTATGTATTTTTCCCTTGTCAGCCCTTAACTACTTATTGTAGATATAGATGATTTTACTACCTTTGTCTTTTAACCATCCTACTAGCTTTATAAGTGATTTACTGTTTTTACTATATATTTGCCTTTACCAACCTTTCCCAAGATTTTTCCTTTTGAAATTTTCATGTTTCTAGTTGTAGCCTTTCCCTTTTTGCTTAGAAAATCCCTTTAACATTTCTTTTGAAGCTGGCTTGATGGTGTTCAACTCTTCTAGATTTTGCTTGTCTGTAAAGCTTTTGATCTCTCCATCAAATCTGAATGAGAGCCTTGCTGGCTAGAGTATTCTTGGTTGTAGGTTTTTCCCTTTCTTCACTTTAAATATATTGCTCCCCTCCCTTCTGGCCTGCAGAGCTTCTGCTGAAAAGTCAGCTGATAGCTTTATTGGAGTTCCCTTGTACATAATTTGTTGCTTTTGTCTTGCTGATTTTAATATTCTCTCTTTAGCTTTAATGTTTGTTATTTTAATTACTGTGTATCTTGGTTTTATCCTCTCTGGGTTGATCCTATTTGGGAATTTCTGTGCTTCCTAGACCTGAATGTCTATTTCTTTCCCAGGTTAAGAAAGACTTTAGCTATTACGTCTTCAAATATGTTCTCTGCCCCTTTCTATTTTCTCCTTCTGGGACCCCTATAATGTTAAGGTTAATATGCTTCATGTTGTCATCTCTTAAACTGTCTTCATTTCTCTTTATTTTTTATTACTTTTGTTTGTTTAGGTTCAGTGATTTCCACAGCTCTGTCTTCCAGCTCACTGATCCATTCCTCTGCATCATCTAATCTGTTCTTGATTCCTTCTAATTTATTTTTCATTTCAACTATTGTATTCTTCATCTCTGTTTGGTTGTCCTTTATATTTTCCAGGTCTGTAATAAACTTCTCACTGTGTTCATCCAATCTTCTCCTGAGTTCTTTGAGTATATTTATGATCATTAGCTTAAATTATTTATCTAGTATATTACTTATCCCCACTTCACTTAATTCTTCTCCTGGGGTTTTATCCTGTTCATTCATTTGGAACATAGTCCTCTGTCACCTCATTTTGGATAATAAGCTGTTTTAATTTCTATGTATTTGGTAGGTTACTTACATTTCTCGATCCTGGAAAAGTGGTCTTTTATAGGAGCTGTTCTATGTTTCCAGCAGTGCACCCCCTTCTGATCATCAGAGCTATAGACACTAGGGTTGACCCCTGTTGGCTGCATCTGTCCTTCTACTGTGGCAGGCTAAAATCTGGACAGTCTGAAGGACGTGGTTGGCCCACCTTCTGGTAGGTTGCCAGGTATTGCCTTGTGCAGAAGCTGCTGGTTGTAGGTGTGCTGGGCCAGGTCATAAGCCAGCTGGCTGCAGAGCCCCAGGGAGTCCTGAATCTAGTGTTGGCCCACTGGAGAGTGAAGATGGGTTCTTGGGTGGATAGTTTTAGGGCCAGGGATCCCAAACACAGCTGGTGGTTGGGGCTAGTGCCAGATTGGCTGTAGGCCTGAAGTGTCTCAAAGATGATGTTGGCCTGCTGGTGAGGGGACCTGGATCCCAGGGCAGCTGGTTTAGGGGTCCATGGTATCTTAGAGTTTGTGTTGGCCTGCTACTGGGCAGGGCCAAGACCTGGTGAGATCTCAGGTTTGTTGCCAATCTGCTGGTGTGTGGGATGGATCCTGACATGGCAGGCTACAGGGCTGCAGTATTCCTGGTCCTGTGTCCATCTGCTCATGTGTGAGGCCAGGTTCCAGGGGATCCCATGGCTGGTGCCTGCGCACTGGGGGGTGAGGCTGGGTCCTGGGGCTAATGCCAGCCCATGGGTTGGTGGAGCTGCATCCTGGGGTCACTGGCTGCAGGGCCTTGGGTTTCCCAGTGAGAGTGCTGGCCTGCTGGTCAGTGGGCCTAGGTCCCAATGGCTGGCTCTAGGACCCTGAGGGGTTCCCACGGCTTGTGCTGGTGCACTGGTGTATGAGGCCAGATCCTGAGCCCTCTGGTGGACAGGGCCAAGTCTCTGGGGTGGCTGTGGGCTGAAGGGGTCTTAAGGCAGCCCACCTGCTTATGGGTGGGAATGTGTTTCTTCCCAGCTATCTGATTGCCTGAGGTGTCCTAGCTCTTGTGCTGACAGGCTGGTGGACAGAGCTGGGTTCCAGTGCTAATAAGCTAGAGGGAGGATTCCAAAATGGCCCTTGTCAGCATCAGTGTCCACGTGGTAGACTAAGCTCCCAAGAATGGCTGCCACCAGTGTCTATGACCCCAGGGTGAGTTCTAGTTGCCTTCTGCCTCTCTGAGAGGCTCTCCAAGATCAGCAAGTGGGTCTGACCTAGAATCCTTTCAAATTACCACTTCTCCCCTGGGTCTCAGAGTGTGTGAGTTTTTGTGTGTACCCTTAAGGAGTCGGGTCTCTATTTTCTACAGTCCTCTGGCTCTCCTGACAGTAAGCCCTGCTGGCCTTTACAACAAATTCTTCTGTCTTCTCATTTTGCTTAACTTTCTCTGTCTCTATGAAATTAGATGAAACTATTACCTATCCCAGTCTTGAAGGCATGTCCCTGTGCAGTCTGCATGTGCCCAGTGGCTTTGGTGGAAGAGCTGCATCTGAAGTGAGCATAAGTCAAATCTTCCCCAAGGGGTGTTGGCAACTATGACCTTGGTGGGAAGTGGGGCTGGAGCTGGAGTAGCTAGAGACAGAGCTAGGTGTGAGCCAGGCTTCTCCTATGCTCCGTGGTCATCCCTGCCCTATGAGGGGCAGGGTGGGATCCCAAAGTGCTGGAGCAGAAGCCCTGAGGGTCGGGTCTGAGCTGATTTCATTTCCTTTAACTTTGTGCTCTCCCTACCCCAGAGGGGAGCAGTGCTGAAACAAGAGGGCCTGGAGAGGGCACCTGGTCTGGGCCGTGTCATTCACTGGCATGGTCCCAGCATGCCAGTCAGAGCTCAAGACAGTTCCCAATCTGCCGACTCCATGAGCACCAACCAGCAAAATCCACCCTCACCCTGTTCAAATGCAGTGCTGGGTCTGAGCTGGCTCTGCCCCACCTAAGTGTGTACTCTCCTTAGCAATAACAACAGTAGCCTTTGCTCTAGTGGGGAGCTGCACTGGAGCTAAAAGGGTTAGGGTGGGCTGGAGCAGTTGAGGTGACTAGCCAGAGCCCCAGGCAGTTTCAATCTGCTTTCTCCCTCTGGCCTTTAAAGCCAGATATTCTGGAGGCTTGTCTTTTCAGTGTAGGACCCATGGACCGGGGAGCATGATGTGGGGCTTGGACCCCTCACTCACTGGGGAGAATGTCTGCAGTTGTAATCATTCTCCCATTTGTAGATCTCCCACCTGGGTTATGGGTCTTGACTGTACCATGTCTCTGCCCCTCCTACCTGTCTTGCTGTGGTTCCTTCTTTATATCTTTAGTTGTAGATGATCTTTTCTGCTGGTCTTCAGGTCTTTCTCATCAATAGTTGCTCTGTAAATAGTGGTAGTTTTGGTGTGGCTGTGGGAGGAGGTGAGCTTAGCATCTTCCTATTCCACCATCTTGGCCCAACAATCCAAACCTCCCTGGTTATTTGATGAATGATCAAAAATAAGTCTCTTTCATTCATTTTTTAGGATAATGTGAACTATTTTGTATCTTTATTTCTCAAGGTGCCAGCAAACACAATGTAGATGATCATTTTCCTATAGATGCTTCTGTACTTTTATACATCAGAAATTATATTTGAATATTTAAACCTCATGAACATTGTGAAATAAAACATCCATCTCTTCGTATACACAATATTTCTTATCACAGGAATTCTCTAACCCATAATAACTATAACAAACGTATACCGAACTATATACTGTATTGCATTTCAGTAGTGTAGTCGGTTCAGTAACAGATATATTCTAAAATCTGTTTAAACCCACCAGTATTTAGACATCCCAAATAGAGATATAATTATCGAAGTAAAATATATACAGCTGTAATTTATCAAGTTGACTCAATGGAGACAAATGATATTAAAGACATGGAGATAATCACAGCACTTCTTATATTTATCTGGCAGTTTAGAAAAGTTAAATATAAAATAAAATTTGGTTCAGATTCTCTAAGCATGCTGTTAATAGGGTCTGTGGTTGAGAGTAAATATATAGTGGAGAATGGACTTTCATTCGATTTATTTAAAGTAAAACTATATTTAAACAGTAGTCCTATTCAATAGCTATGAATCTGCCAGTTTCAATTCTTTCATGATTAATGTATAGTATAATCAACTCAAGCAGGTGAAAACAATGTGGAAGGAAATATACATAGTCTTCACTCCAAGGAGATAAGCTGCTTCCTTTATCCAGCATTATTCTAACATCTTCGTTTGACCAGGAAACAGCACTATAGACAAGAAAGTCATGTTTATAGGCAATGATCCAGCATGGCAGTTTTGTACCTTATGATGCTATAACTTTAAGTAAACATTGAGAAAAAAGACATCAAACTTTTTATAAGTATGGATATAGACTTCTATTACTCTACAATATAAGGGGTGCTTTGTGGAATTTATTCTGTGTGAGAGAGTAAGAGGCAGAAGTTAACAAGGGTTATCATCCATACCCACTATTGCATTCTGCATTTTTAAGGACTTATCAGAGCGACAAACTTCCAAGAAGATAACAACATCATTCAGCCACTAGTATGTAACAGCCACTTGCGTTAATATTTTCTCAGACATTATGAAGTAGATCATATTATTTAGATTTCCCATATGAAGGAAACTGAAGCTCATAATTGTCAAGTTGAGTGGTCAAAGTCATAATGCTACTAAATTGCTCAACTGAGATTCATACCCAGGTTTCCTAATCTCAAGACCAGTGTCCTCTCTACTTGAAGCAAGATGTGGTAGAAAGAGCATGGGTCTTGGGAGTTTGGGATCAGGTGAACCTGTGTTGGAAAGATTCTTCCACTTACCAGTTGTGGTCGCAAGGTCAGTAACTTAATCCCTCTGATATCATAGAGTAAAAGTAGCAATATATCCCTTGCATAGTTGCTATGAGGTTTATAGATAATGAGTACAAAATGCCTGAAACAGCATCAATATTTAGGTGCTTTGGATGGACTAGGTAAAAAGTTAATATATTGTGAAATGTTAGCAATCACATTACATCGTCTGTACAATGTAAATACCCTAGTGAATTTTCTTCTTAGTATATTGAACACCCTTTTTAGTGTATAGTTATTAAACTTACACTGTCTTCTTTAGTCTTTTTGAATACTTTTGATCTGGAGGATCTTTTCATAAATTGACAATGTTCTAGCCTGGGATCTCGAATGCAGCCTTTACAAAATGAAAAATATTCTTTATTTTCTCAAAACATAGGTATTATAATTTTAATCATAATTTTGTCAATATTAATTCCATGCATTCAGTCAGCCTTTCCTTATTTTCTATTATTTTGCAACTATTTATTATCTATTACTTGAAAGGTACTCTGCCAACACTATAGTAATTCAAACTGCATAAACAAAATTCTTACCTTGGCGGGTGGAGACTGCGGGTGGCGGCGTGGGGGAGCTTCGGAGTCACGGAGGAGAGCACAGCAACAGGGGTGCAGAGGGCAAAGCGGAGAGATTCCAGCGCAGAGGATCAGGGCCGACCGGCACTCACCAGCCGAGAGGCTTGTCTGCTCACCTGCCGGGGCGGGCAAGGCTGGGAGCTGAGGCTCCGGCTTCAGTCGGAGCGCCGGGAGAGGACTGGGCTTGGCGGCGTCAACACAGCCTGCAGGGCGTTAGTGCACCGCGGCTAGCCGGGAGGGAGTCCGGGGAAAAGTCTGGACCTGCCGAAGAGGCAAGAGACTTTTTCTTCCCTCTTTATTTCCTGGTGCGCGAGGAGAGGGGATTAAGAACGCTGCTTAAAGGAGCTCCAGAGACGGGCGTGAGCCGCGGCTAAAAGTGCGGACCCCAGAGACAGACATGAGACGCTAAGGCCGCTGCTGCCGCCACCAAGAAGCCTGTGTGCGAACACAGGTCACTATGCACAACGCCCTTCTGGGGAACCTGTGCAGCCCGCCACTGCCAGGGTCCCGGGATCCAGGTACAACTTCCCCGGGAGAACGCACAGCACGCCTCAGGCTGCTGCAACGTCACGCCAGCCTCAGCCGCCGCAGGCCCGCCCCGCACTCCGTGACCCTCCCTACCCCCCAGCCTGAGTGAGCCAGAGACTCCAAATCAGTGGATCCTTTAACCCCGTCCTGTCTGAGCAAAGAACAGAAGCCCTCCGGCGACATACATGCACAGGCGGGGCCAAATCCAAAGCTGAGCCCCTGGGAGCTGTGAGAACAAAGAAGAGAAAGGGAAATCACTCCCAGAAGCCTCAGAAGCAGCAGATTAAAGCTCCACAATCAACTTGATGTACCCTGCATCTGTGGAATACATGAATAGACAACGAATCATCCCAAATTAAGGAGCCATATGGATGAAAGGCTCTTGGTGCTGCAGCCAGGAGTTAGTGCTGTGCCTCTGAGGTGGGAGAGCCAACTTCAGGACACTGGTCCACAAGAGGCCTCCCAGCTGCACATAATATCAAACGGTGAAAATCTCCCAGAGATCTCCATCTCAACGCCAGCACCCAGCTTCATTCAATGACCAGCAAGCTACAGTGCTGGACATCCTATGCCAAACAACTAGCAAGACAGGAACACAACCCCACCCATTAGCAGAGAGGCTGCCCCAAATCATAATAAGTCTACAGACACCCCAAAACACACCACCAGACGTGGACCTGCTTACCAGAAAGACAAGATCCAGCCTCATCCACCAGAACACAGGCACTAGTACCCTCCATCAGGAAGCCTACACAACCCACTGAACCAACCTTAGCCACTGGGGACAGACACTAAAAACAACAGGAACTACGAACCTTCAGCCTGCAAAAAGGAGACCCCAAACACAGTAAGATAAGCAAAATGAAAGGACAGAAAAACACATAGCAGATGAAGGAGCAAGATAAAAACCCACCAGACCTAACAAATGAAGAGGAAATAGGCAGTCTACCTGAAAAAGAATTCAGAATAATGATAGTAAAGATGATCCAAAATCTTGGAAATAGAATAGAAAAAATGCAAGAAACAGTTAACAAGGACCTAGAAGAACTAAAGATGAAACAAACAATGATGAACAACACAATAAATGAAATGAAAAATACTCTAGATGGGATCAATAGCAGAATAACTGAGGCAGAAGAACGGATAAGTGACCTGGAAGATAAGATAGTGGAAATAAATACTGCAGAGCAGAATAAAGAAAAAAGAATGAAAAGAACTGAGGACAGTCTCAGAGACCTCTGGGACAACATTAAATGCACCAACATTCGAATTATAGGGCTTCCAGAAGAAGAAGAGAAAAAGAAAGGGACTGAGAAAATATTTGAAGCGATTATAGTTGAAAACTTCCCTAATATGGGAAAGGAAATAGTTAATCAAGTCCAGGAAGCACAGAGAGTCCCATATAGGATAAATCCAAGGAGAAATACGCCAAGACACATATTAATCAAACTGTCCAAAATTAAATACAAAGAAAACATATTAAAAGCAGCAAGGGAAAAACAACAAATAACACACAAGGGAATCCCCATAAGGTTAACAGCTGATCTTTCAGCAGAAACTCTGCAAGCCAAAAGGGAGTGGCAGGACATATTGAAAGTGTTGAAGGAGAAAAACCTGCAAACAAGATTACTCTACCCAGCAAGGATCTCATTCAGATTTCATGGAGAAATAAAACCTTTACAGACAAGGAAAAGCTGAGAGAGTTCAGCACCACCAAACCAGCTCTACAACAACTGCTAAAGGAACTTCTCTAGGCAAGAAACACAAAAGAAGGAAAAGACCTACAATAACGAACCCAAAACAATTAAGAAAATGGGAATGGGGACATACATACCGATAATTACCTTAAATGTAAATGGACTAAATGCTCCCACCAAAAGACACAGATTGGCTGAATGGATACAAAAACAAGACACATATATTTGCTGTCTACAAGAGACCAACTTCAGACCTAGAGACACATACAGACTGAAAGTAAGGGGATGGAAAAAGATATTTCATGCAAATGGAGACCAAAAGAAAGCTGGAGTAGCAATTCTCATATCAGACAAAATAGACTTTAAAATAAAGACTATTAGAAGAGACAAAGAAGGACACTACATAATGATCAAGGGATCGATCAAGAAGAAGTTATAACAATTGTAAATATTTATGCACCCAACATAGGAGCACCTCAATACATAAGGCAAATACTAACAGCCATAAAAGGGGAAATCGACAGTAACACATTCATAGTAGGGGACTTTAACACCCCACTTTCACCAATGGACAGATCATCCAAAATGAAAATAAATAAGGAAACACAAGCTTTAAATGATACATTAAACAAGATGGACTTAATTGATATTTATAGGACATTCCATCCAAAAACAACAGAATACACATTTTTCTCATGTGCTCATGGAACATTCTCCAGGATAGATCATATCATGGGTCACAAATCAAGCCTTGGTAAATTTAAGAAAATTGAAATTGTATCAAGTATCTTTTCTGACCACAACGCTATGAGACTAGATATCAATTACAGGAAAAGATATGTAAAAAATACAAACACATGGAGGATAAACAATACACTACTTAATAATGAAGTGATCACTGAAGAAATCAAAGAGGAAATCAAAAAATACCTAGATACAAATGACAATGGAGACACGATGACTCAAAATCTATGGGATGCAGCAAAAGCAGTTCTAAGAGGGAAGTTTATAGTAATACAATCCTACCTTAAGAAACAGGAAACATCTCGAATAAACAACCTAACCTTGCACCTAAAGCAATTAGAGAAAGAAGAACAAAAAAACCCCAAAGTTAGCAGAAGGAAAGAAATCATAAAAATCAGATCAGAAATAAATGAAAAAGAAATGAGGGAAACAATAGCAAGATCAATAAAACTAAAAGCTAGTTCTTTGAAAGGATAAACAAAATTGATAAACCATTAGCCAGACTCATCAAGAAAAAAAGGGAGAAGACTGAAATCAATAGAATTAGAAATGAAAAAGGAGAAGTAACAACTGACACTGCAGAATACAAAAGATCATGAGAGATTACTACAAGTAACTCTATGCCAATAAAATGGACAACCTGGAGGAAATGGACATATTCTTAGAAAGGCACAACGTGCCAAGACTGAATCAGGAAGAAATAGAAAATATGAACAGACCAATCACGAGCACTGAAATTGAAACTGTGATTAAAAATCTTCCAACAAGCAAAAGCCCAGGACCAGATGGCTTCACAGGCGAATTCTATCAAACATTTAGAGAAGAGCTATCACCTATCCTTCTCAAACTCTTCCAAAATATAGCAGAGGGAGGAACACTCCCCAACTCATTCTACGAGGCCACCATCACCCTAATACCAAAACCAGACAATGATGTCACAAAGAAAGAAAACTACAGACCAATATCACTGATGAACATAGATGCAAAAATCCTCAACGAAATACTAGCAAACAGAACCCAACAGCACATTAAAAGGATCATATACCATGATCAAGTGGGGTTTATTCCAGGAATGCAAGGATTCTTCAATATACGCAAATCAATCAACGTGATACACCATATTAACAAATTGAAGGAGAAAAACCATATGATCATCTCAATAGATACAGAGAAATCTTTTGACAAAATTCAACACCCATTCATGATAAAAACCCTGCAGAAAGTAGGCATAGAGGGAACTTTCCTCAACATAATAAAGGCCATATATGACAAACCCACAGCCAACATGATCCTCAATGGTGAAAAACTGAAAGCATTTCCACTAAGATCAGGAACAAGACAAGGTTGCCCACTCTCACCACTCTTATTCAACATAGTTTTGGATGTTTTAGCCACAGCAATCAGAGAAGAAAAGGAAATAAAAGGAATCCAAATCAGAAAAGAAGAAGTAAAGCTGTCACTCTTTGCAGATGACATGATACTATACATAGAGAATCCTAAAGATGCTACCAGAAAACTACTAGAGCTAATCAATGAATTTGGTAAAGTAGCAGGATACAAAATTAATGCACAGAAATCTCTGGCATTCCTATACACTAAGGATGAAAAATCTGAAAGTGAAATCAAGACAACACTTCCATTTACCATTGCAACAAAAAGAATAAAATATCTAGGAATAAACCTACCTAAGGAGACGAAAGACCTGTATACAGAAAAGTATAAGACACTGATGAAAGAAATTAAAAATGATACAAATAGATGGAGAGATATACCATGTTCTTGGATTGGAAGAATCAACATTGTGAAAATGACTCTACTACCCAAAGCAATCTACAGATTCAATGCAATTCTTATCAAACTACCACTGGCATTTTTCACAGAACTAGAACAAAAACATTCACAATTTGTAAGGAAACACAAAAGACCCCGAATAGCCAAAGCAAACTTGAGAACAAAAAACGGAGCTGGAGGAATCAGGCTTCCTGACTTCAGACTATACTACAAAGCTACAGTAATCAAGACAGTATGGTACTGGCACAAAAACAGAAATATAGATCAATGGAACAGGATAGAAAGCCCAGAGATAAACCCACGCATATATGGTCACCTTATATTTGATAAAGGAGGCAGGAATGTACAGTGGATAAAGGACAGCCTCTTCAATAAGTGGTTCTGGGAAAACTGGACAGGTACATGTAAAAGTATGAGATTAGATCACTCCCTAACACCATACACAAAAATAAGCTCAAAATGGATTAAAGACCTAAATGTAAGGCCAGAAACTATCAAACTCTTAGAGGAAAACATAGGCAGGACACTCTATGACATAAATCACAGCAAGATCCTTTTTGACCCACCTCCTAGAGAAATGGAAATAAAAACAAAAATAAACAAATGGGACCTAATGAAACTTCAAAACTTTTGCGTAGCAAAGGAAACCATAAAGAAGACCAAAAGACAACCCTCAGAATGGGAGAAAATATTTGCAAATGAAGCAACTGACAAAAGATTAATCTCCAAAATTTATAAGCATCTCATGCAGCTTAATAACAAAAAAACAAACAACCCAATCCAAAAATAGGCAGAAGATCTAAATAGACATTTCTCCAAAGAAGATATACAGACTGCCAACAAACTCATGAAAGAATGCTCAACATCACTAATCATTAGAGAAATGCGAATGAAAACTACATTGAGATATCATCTCACACCAGTCAGAATGGCCATCATCAAAAAATCTAGAAACAATAAATGCTGGAGAGGGTGTGGAGAAAAGGGAACCCTCTTGCACTGTTGGTGGGAATGTAAATTGATACAGCCACTGTGGAGAACAGTATGGAGTTTCCTTAAAAAACTACAAATAGAACTACCATATGACCCAGCAATCCCACTACTGGGCATATACCCTGAGAAAACCATAATTCAAAAAGAGTCATGTACCAAAATGTTCATTGCAGCTCTATTTACAATAGCCCAGAGATGGAAACAACCTAAGTGTCCATCATCGGATGAATGGATAAAGAAGATATGGAACATATATACAATGGAATATTACTCAGCCATAAAAAGAAACGAAATTGAGCTATTTGTAATGAGGTAGATAGACCTAGAGTCTGTCATACAGAGTGAAGTAAGTCAGAAAGAGAGAGACAAATACCGTATGCTAACAGATATATATGGAATTTAAGAAAAAAAATGTCATGAAAAACCTAGGGGTGAAACAGTAATAAAGATACAGACTTACTAGAGAATGGACTTGAGGCTATGGGGAGGGGGAAGGGTAAGCTGTGACAAAGCAAGAGAGAGGCATGGACATATATACACTACCAAACGTAAGGTAGATAGCTAGTGGGAAACAGCCGTATAGCACAGGGAGATCAGCTTGGTGCTTTGTGACCGCCTGGAGGGGTGGGATAGGAAGAGTGGGAGGGAGGGAGATGCCAGCGGGAAGAGATTTGGGAATATATGTATATATATATATAACTGATTCATTTTGTTGTGAAGCTGAAACTAACATACCATTGTAAAGCAATTATACTCCAATAAAGATGTTAAAATGAGAAAAAAAAAAAGAATGGCAAGAAGAACAAAAAAAAAAAATAAAGACTTCTCTTAAAAACCTAAAAAAAATTAAATAAATAAATAAATAAAATGTAGGTTTTGTTATTGTTTAGTATGTCATGCCAATAGATCAGGAGACAATAATTGCCACTGAAACAAAAATCAAATCACCTTTTCAAAGGAAAGCACAAAGTCATCAAACTAGTCACACTTTATACTTTGTTTTACCTGGAATTTTCCAGTAAAGACTTCTGGGCATAGAGTAGGTACCCAATAAATACAACAGAATAGAACAGGTTTAAGGGAATAATGGAAACCCCTAATTCAGAAATCTACTTTATATCTTGTTCATAAATTTCTTCATATGATATATTTTTAATATGTCACATACAAATTTTAAAAGAAATTTCTATTGTTTGCCAACTTCAGAAGACAAGTCCAAACTTTGCAAAATGCATAAAAATAAATAATTCAACTGTATTAAACAATATTAAAAGTTATTTACATAATGTGGTCTTGGATTCAGACTAATGAGGGCATAATGCTTGCTTGCAGTTCCTTCTTCTGACATCTCAGGGTGCCAAATTGTTAATTCTGTGTGTGGTTATTTATTGAATATCTGTATCCTCTATTAGATTGTCCCCTATGTGAAGACTAAAAGATGCATCCCTGGTGTCTAGAATTCTTAATAAATATTTAGTAAATGAATGAAAAAAGGGAAAGGGAAGGCAAGGGAAGAGGACTAACATTCCTTGAGGACGTACTATATGCCAAAGCCCATCACACTCTGAACATGATTAAGCTTTTAAACTAAAAATGAAAAAATGAGGCTAAAAAGTAGTAATTTGAATATATTTATTCTTACAATGAAATAAGAAAAGACTATAATAAAATAAGGCCAATAACGAGAGTAAAGAAATAATTCTTATTTCACTGTTCGTTTAAATTTGTATAATTGTATGCATTTGTACATTGTAATCATCACATTTTCTAGTTTCTGTATTTGATGCTTTGCTCTCTTAGGGCCTTGCTGACCCTGAAGGGACTGTCCCTCCCAGGGCTAACTAATTCCTAGAGATAGCAAACAATTCATCTAAGAGTGTGCCTTTTATATGCAAACTGACCAATTCAGAGCCCATACCCCAACCACCTCCTTTAAAGTGCTGTCACACTCTGGGCCACTATTCATCTGCCCTGATCACTTCAGGGCTAGGTACCAGACTACTAGGGACAGTCCCTACATCCCAGAGCACACTGAAATTATTCAAACTAGCCAATCCTGAGGCGGCTTACCCTGCCTTGCTCATTCCTTCCTGTGGAAACCACAATAAAGGCTCTTGCCCCCATTTTCTCCTTGTTCCTTCTTCCTGAGTGACCCTGGTGCTTCCCCATGTGGCCCTACATGGTGTGGCATGCCCCCTCCTCTTGGGACCTGTGCTTATAACCACCAGGGAAGCCCTGGGACTATTTTTTTAACCAGTCTATCTCCAGTCATCTTCTGTAGATAACCTTTCTGTTTTCTTTCTTAATAATTCAGCTTCTGTATAGATACTCATAGCACTTGCTCTTTGATATCATGTTCACTATTAAATGACTTGCATATCATTGCAACAATAAAATTTAATAATATTTTGTAATACTAAAAAAAAAAAAAAATTCTTACCTTGGAGACAATAACCCTGTCAAGAGGTTGACACATAAGTAGATGCATGAGAGCTATAAAGAGGAGTTGATGAAGAATTGGGAGTGCTAGACCCATGGCCAAGGCAAAGACTGAAGTTAGAAAGTCAATATAAAAATTTGGAATCCAAGGAAATGGCGGGTATCACAGCTGACTAGACTCTAGGAAGTTTGAAAGCTGAATAGCAAAGCAGAGCCCGAGTTTTGGCTTAAGGTCATTAGTCCAGAGCAGTGATGTTCACAGGTACCTTCAGTAAGAATAACAGAAGACCAAAGAAGGACATTGGAAAAAGTAAAGCAAGAATAAAGTCAGGAAAACAATAACCAAGAAATAAGGATAACTGACAAAAGAAGAGAAAGAAAAATAATATTGAGGAAAGGGAGCAAAAAAGATGAAAATTGTCCTTTGATTCTAGCATCAAAAAATTAAAAAAAAAAAAAACACCCAGAACAACCAACACAATATTGAAGGAAAAAAAATCAAAGTTGGAGGGCTGACACTAAGTTAATTTTTACTTTATGTTTGCTTAATTATAAATCTGCAGGTTTCATTTAAATCTCCAGATTTTGCTACAAAATATTGAAATAGGAGCCAAAAGAACTGTTGCCTGAATTCTGTTTTCTACATTTTTACAACTGTGAAATGATTATAAAAATCTATTATAGCTACACAGCAAGTAATTTATATTTTCAGAAGACCAGCATTAAAATTACATATGTGTTTGAAACATTATTCTTTGTTGGTTGAAACAAACTTCTTGCAAGTGAAGAATTTATGTGAGGCAGTTTTCCTACAGTTTCCTTTTATCCAAATATATTAGCAATTCTGTGTTTTCATATAAGCATTATGATCTTCATGTCCTTGTTTTTTTATATAAATTCTAAATATCTACATCAAGTATTTTCATCCATTATTTATTTTTCTGTGTAATATGATCATCTCTCAATTTTTGGAATCCATCCACAACAGTGAAACAGACAATATAAAGTATAATTCTAAGGACGATAATAATACATCTTCAATGAATACTTGGTACAGATATTCTTTATATGATTTTAGACTTATAAAACATGCATACTTTATCCATTGTCTTCATGAAGACTCTCAAGAAGTTTCTATAAAGCTGAGCTCTATGAATAGATAGAAAATTGGAAGATAAATTTCAGTAAAGATTAATGTCAAATTATCCTTTGAAAAAGTATTCTAACTCTTATTTTCATCATTGAAAACCTAGGAAATGGACCTAGGATCCCTAAAGCTCTAGAAGACTGTTTCCTGATATGCTGAGCAATACTAATACCAACGTATCAGCACTCTAATCTTGTGCATTAGCCATTAACTCATGAAGGAAAACCAAAGAAAATATGAATAAATTAATTTGTAAAATGAAGCCACTGGGACTAGTCAGTCTGGTGAAATGAATGTTGAGACAAAAGAGAAAGCAGGGCTTCCCTGGTGTCACAGTGGTTTAGAGTCCGCCTGCCGATGCAAGGGACACGGGTTCGTGCCCCGGTCCAGGAAGATCCCACATGCCGCGGAGCGGCTGGGCCCGTGAGCCATGGCCACTGAGCCTGCACGTCCGGAGCCTGTGCTCTGCAACGGGAGAGGCCACAACAGTGAGAGGCCCGTGTGCTACAAAAAAAAAAAAAAGAGAAAGCAGATCTAACAGTTCTTCCATAGTGCCCTATGCATAGTTTAATTACAGAAGTGTATCACTTGCTTTGTTCATTATTGGCTAACATTTCTGTGTTCTTTACTAGAGAACAAGTTACTCAACAACAGAGTCTGCATCATATTTATCTGTAATTATAGCATTTAATATAGTGTCTCACACAATAACCTAAACTTGGCAAAGGCCAATTTAGAATAACAAGAACAAGAGTCAATAATTGAATAGTCTCCATGAAATTATTATATTGTAAACTAATTGAATGTAAGGGCATGATAGGTGGAATTGGTTTCCTTTCTTTGAACTTGGAGCAATGATTTCCTGTGCCAATCATTTTACAAATATATTGGCCTTTTTGATTCTTCACTCACTTTTTCATGTGTCTAATCTTCATCTGCTCTGTAATCTCCATGAAGGCGGATACTATTTTTAACAGTTCTCTGACACCTATCAGAAAGGGAATTGGATAATATCTTTAAAAGCTCTATCTTTAGCACACAATTTCACTCAAAACATGTTGCTCTTATTTTTTAATCAAAGTGATTTACTAAGGAAAACTAAAGTAACTAAGCATGTCACCAGTTTTAAAATATGTCCCATAAACAAGGTGACCATATAATCTGGTTTACCTGAGACCACTCCTGTTTGTGTCTCTTATACAGGGTAGTTATTAATAGCTTTTCCTTTCACTCTCAAAATATCTGGGTTTGGATGATAAGTTATTTGGTTAACCCTACCATAGTGCATGATATCAGAGTCTGAAATAATCAATGAGTCTAACTTTGCATTTCAGATGGGTATCTATGGTACCTAGATTATCCAATTAAAAAAAAAAAGGTAGATGTTTTAGTTAAAGCTTATGAACTCATTTAATAATCTGTATTAATATCATAAAATGGAAAGACAAAAATGTGAAGAACTGTAGATAGAATGCTTGCAGAGATATCACCCCATTTGTCCCATTTAAAGTGCTAAAACTGACCCTATCAAAATTCTTAAAAGCGAAGTCTTTTTCTTGACCAAAGCAAAAAAACATAAGACTATTTAGATTTTAACAATAGTTTTATAGACCCTAAAACAGTGCTAGTAAGAAATCAGTATAGTCTATATCAAATTCTAGGGCTTCCTTAGTGGTGCAGTGGTTAAGAATCCGCCTGCCAATGCAGGGGACGTGGGTTCGAGCCCTGGTCCGGGAAGATCCCACATGCCACAGAGCAACTAAGCCCGTGAGCCACAACTACTGAGCCTGTGCTCTAGAGCCTGCAAGCCACAACTACTGAAGCCGGCACGCCTACATCTCGAGCTCCGCAACAAGAGAAGCCACTGAAATGAGAAGCCTGAGCACAGCAATGAAGAGTAACCCTCGCTCGCCGCAACTAGAGAAAGCCGCATGCAGCAACAAAGACCCAATGCAGCCAAAAATAAATAACAAATAAATAAATTTTTAAAAAAACAAAATTCTAAATTTGTCACAGAAATATAAAATTTTGGTTTATTTGTAAAAAACTACTTTACATCTGAATAAGTAACAAATTAAGTGTTATGATAAATAATGTAAATTTCTGTTTGTTGCTTTCTTAAATTATTTAAAAATATTGTGGTTAAATAAACAACATGAAATTCCCCATTTCACCTTTTTTAAGTGTAAAATTCAGTGGCATCGAGCACACTCACAATGCCATGCAACCATCACAACCATCCATTTCCAGAACTTTTTCATTTTCCCAAACTGAAGCTTTTACTTTTAATAATAAAATATTTTTCTTTATTACTACACTTCTTTGCATCAAAATGAAATTTAAATAAATAACTCAAGAAATAAAATGTTTTAATTTCTAAACTCTGCGAAGTTGGCCTAAAATGCTCAAGAAATGATTTTGTCTTTCATTAGATTGAGTTTTATAGATTATAAAAAAAATATATATATATATTCTTTCAGGTTTTAAAAGCCTGTAATAAGTAAAAAACTAAGAAATGAAGCACACTTAGATTAGCTCAGGGACCTGAGAAATTTTAATCTATAATTATTTTGCATTTGCACATAAATGTTCATAATCTCTTTGCAAATGCTGAAAGAGAATCTTCAGAATAACCTTGATTAAAGGCTGAGAAGAATTATTCAGCTTTAGAGCTACACCACCTTTAAACATTAGGTCTGTCCTCAAGGCTGAGCATAATCTTCCCAACCCCTTGTGCTCATTGTTTATCTTATCCATAACGAGCTCTACAATCTCTTTTATAGTATTTCATAATTGTCTTTATCTCAAAATATGCATTTTAAAATAACTTAATAGTCCATAATTAAATGAAGAGTAAACATATACATCATTTGCCAGTATACATTTTATTATAATACTGCCAAAATCTTATACCCTTCTTTTGAAATTTCAGAATTATTTTGCTCTCTGAGTGAAGAGTTATTGACTTAGCAGGATTTTAAAGCTCCCTTATTTCCTTTGAGCTTTTGCCACAGAAAACCATGAAGTGAATAGATAAAGCTATGCTTAAAATAGCTAACTACATGCCTAGTTTTAAAGACTGATGACCCAGCAGTTAGTACCAGCAGAAACCCCAGGAAAGCTATATGTAGCATATCAAATTGTGGGCATGGAAAAGCCAAACAATGGAAAGCTAGCCTCTCAGCAACATACAATCTCACGGTGCCTTTCATTCTATAGACAGACATAGGGAACACTCAAGGATCAGAAAGCACATTCCTGAGCCTATGAGTTTATCAACTTATAAAATGGTGACTCCATTGAAGAAAATACTAAGTGTACACTGATCAGATAGAGAAATAATAAAAACTTGATTAAGATTAGAGAAATGTAAGCATCTAACTACACTTAGAAATATTTTTCCCTAAATTCTTCCTTTAAATTTTCTTCTAGTAAATTCAATAAGCATCTGAATGCCTATTTGTTCAAGGCACTGTGCTAACGGAAAGAGATACAAATGCCAGACAAGGTATATTCTCTATCTTCAAGGAGCAGAGTCTGTAGGTAGAGATCAGATAATGTAAAAGACATTTACTGAAATATATAAATGTATCAAACCAACACATTGTTTAAAGTTTAAAGTTTAAAGTTAAACTTACACAATGTTATATGTCAATTACAACTTAAGATCTTTATCATAGTGTAAGGACTATGATAAGAGTAGGTACAGCCTACTGTGACGTATACACAGAGCTGGAACCATTGTTCAATCATGACCAGTATTGAAGGATCTCAAAAATTGCATTTAAATTGAGGTCTTAAAGTTTAAGTTAACCAGACAGAGCAAAAAAAGAGCAGACCAGTCAGAGGCAGCATGATGTGCAGTAAGCCTGGAATCAAGAGATCCAGGCTTAAATATTAGAGCCAAACAAACAAAAGAGCAAAACCCGTGTCCTTGACAGATTGAGAATTTGATTAAAAATTGTAAGTTATCTGCGAAAAAAAAGGCATAACAAAGGGGTGACTGTCTGTTTGTAAGTTTAGAAAAAAATGCCAAAAATAATCAAAAAAGGCTCAAGTAATAAGGACATTTTTTTCATTTCAAGAATAATGAATAACATATATTGATAACATGAAAACAGGTATTGTATGGTCAATACATATTTACTGTTTACTTTTTTTTATAATTTGGGGAATAATGCTTTTTATACTGCTGTATATTCTATTTAGAGGGCTTCATTCAGGCAGGTAAATACTAATCAATCCTTACTTGTTTTTTGCATTGCTTATATAAAAGAACATCATAATATTTATGATTAAAATGTATTATTTCTTCATTAGCTATCCTTCTCACAATAAGAAAGTTATCCTGAAAATTATAAAAGATAATTAGACATGCAAAATCATTTTCCCAATATGCTTATCATTGCCCACATATGTCTAGAGGAAAATATTATAGAATATTTATCAGTAAATATGGAATTGAATGGCATGGTTCTATGGCATAATTTTCTTTAAGTAACTGGAAATATTGACAGCATTTTCTCTCTAGGCACTGCTATTCACTCAGCATTTGAACATTATTATCTTCTGCTATTTCTTAAATAGCTGACTGATTTCTCTAACATGATGGATAAAACCTGACTCATTTTATCTGGCACGCTTCAGAAATATACACAGTTGAGTGGTTTACACCTAATTCGGTATAGGCACTTACACAATGAATCTTTTTAAGAGTGTTCTGTTGTACTTTTCTCCCCTATCAAGGCACTAATTGAACAAATCTTATTTCTGTTGCTTAGTTCCTGAAAAATGTGAAAATCCTGCTTCATTTACATAACTTTTCATTGGCATGTGGGATTCAGTAAGTTAGGTTAATAACTGTGTATTTGCAACAGCAGGAGACTTTTTCTCCTTAATTTTGTTGGATCATATATTCCAACCAGTTAAAATAAAATGTACAACATCCTGTTGTCTTAAATGTAAAAGAGCTTGCAATCAATTTGGTTTAATGAAATTAAAGCCATATTCTATGCCTAGAGAGAAGAAAGCCTTTGGTTCTCTGCTGAATACATAATGGAAAAAACTTGTGGACTAAATAGATCATGAGAAACATGGTTGTTTCAAAACACTAAAAAAGATTTATTCTGTATTAATCAGCAAAGTAGAAAATTCTAATTATCTTATCTGGGGAAGACTTAGAGATTGCATTTTCAACTGATGCATTTTGAGGCACTTTGTATGCCTCCTGTACAGTTAACTGAGCTGTGGAAAAATATCAATTACTCTTTCAATGAAAAGATGTTTCAAGAATAGATGCTGACTCAACTTCTCTAAGCTTTGTTTTTAGTAGAATGCTAATAACCAGAGATGGCAATCTAAATTTGATTGTGTTCTTAGATTTGGGAACAGGTGTTATAGTATTGATTATTCAATGAAAAGGCCAGTTCCCTGGAAAGGTTATACACATGACTTTTGTTAACTTGTTAATTGATTTTCCCCTCATGGTGTTCTGTTTCACCTTTTTATTGAAAGACTAAGAAAACCAAATACTAAATGAACACACATGTATACACCCTAATGCTCTTTTTAAAAATTTTAACAGTTCTCCAAATATCTGTGGGGAGGAAGGTGATCTCCGCGTCTTACTCTTCTGTCATCTTCAAGGTCCCCCCCCCAGTTCTCCAAATATAAACCTGCACTATGATTGAGGTCCAACCTAGTCCTCCAGTTTCAATTCCCATTATTCTTTAAATTATCTCTGCATTGTCCAATCAGAACTACTTACCATTCTGTTAAACACTCCCCCTACTTCCCTGACTCCTTCTTTCTGGTTGGAATTGCCCTTTGCCATATATATAGTATATATATATATATATATATATATATATATATATATATAATCTCAGTAAAATTTATTCATTCTTTAAGATCCAGTTCAAATGTTACCTCGACTCCACTTGATCAAGCCTTACCGAATAACATTTCTCTACCAAAGTATTCAGTTTTCTGAGTTAGAAGTGTTCTTGGTACCTATTTGTTGATTAAAATTATGTTAGAGTTCTTTCAGCTGCAGGTGACAAAAATCCCAGTCAGAATAATTTATAAAACAAAGAAAGGGCAGATTGTTGGTCCCAGTAAGTTGGAAGTTCAAATAGTGGCAAAGATTTTAGGCTCAACTGGATCCAAGGCCTCAGATTATATAGCCAAGGCATTCTTTCTTTGATTTAGTTTTCCTTTTCTTTGAATGGGCTTGACTCTCAGTCTCTCTAACTCCAGTGGGAGGGAATTGATACCTACCAGTCCCTCCAAACTTAAATTATTTAGAAGATAGCACTCTTTTTTTTTTTTTAACTGTTTCAACAATGGTTCCAACAAAATTTATTTTCACATTGGCCTATTTTGAGGCAGATAAATCACTATGAATAAGAGAATGGAGAAACCCTGTCCTTGCCCATAGGCTCAACTGCTGAGGGCAGCCTCACAACCACCATATGGATTGTAAAAAGGGAGAGATAGTTACATAAAAGAAATCTGTACTACTTTTACCAAAAAAAAAAAAAAGAGA
Organism: Delphinapterus leucas; assembly: GCF_059928025.1. Taxonomy (NCBI): domain Eukaryota; kingdom Metazoa; phylum Chordata; class Mammalia; order Artiodactyla; family Monodontidae; genus Delphinapterus; species Delphinapterus leucas. Next base: position 75,095,296 of record NC_143135.1, read on the forward strand.
GTGGCAGAGATGGAAAGATGGGACGTTTAGCTGAGAAAGAAAAAAGATAAAAGCCGTGCATTATATCTATATTTGTGGTAATTTGTATATATGTAGTATCTGATTTATAAACTGAAGTTGTGATGCATATTTTATTAACCTGTATAGCCATCAAAATCTTAGTTTCTAATAAACATTCATTTAAATAACTGGAGTTCTCATTTTAAAAATAGCATTAAATAAAGGTTAATAAAACAAAGGATGAATGACACCGTATTCACTCAAACTTATAAATTAAGAGTGAGAGGGTGAGAGGTTGATACTCCGTCTTCAACTGTTAAATCTAGTGATCAAAAGACAAAAGTTTATCTCAATATATTACATTAAGAACTAAAGAAAAGTCAAAGGGGAAATTTCATGGTAATCTTCTGAACTCTCATTTCATAAAAAAGGAAAGACATTTATTAACAATGTCTTTCAATTGGCTTTTTCTCCTGACAATAGTGTAACGAGCATATTATGTCCTGTATACTTGACAAGACCAGGAGCTTCTTGATGACAGAACCTGTTTCTTTAGGCCCCTTTGTGTATTCATTATCTCAGTGCCTTACATATAACAGTTGCTTTAAAATGATTGTTTTGATTATTATAAAACTAAAAAATACTATCCCCTTTAAAATAATTTTCTACTTACTTTGACCTTAAATAGTCTCACTGCTAGCACTTGAGCAATACTTTCTTTACAAGCTTTCCTCCTGATTGACTAAATAGTTATTTCATGTCTACTGACATTTGCAAGTTGAATTTGCTTTTTGAGCTCACTTTGAACAAGCTATATGGGTTTCTAGGTGAACATTAATCCTCCTTGTCAGAGGATAAATTATTGTTTTTACCTGATAGCGTTCAATAAGAATTGATCTTTTACAAACAACCCAATCAAAAAATGGGCAGAAGACCTAAATAGACATTTCTCCAAAGAAGATATACCAAGAAAAGAAGCTCATGAAAAGATGCTAAGAAAAGAAGCTCATGAAAAGATGCTCAACATCACTAATTATTAGAGAAATGCAAATCAAAACTACAATGAGGTATCACCTCACACCAGTTAGAATGGGCATCATCAGAAAATCTACAAAAAATAAATGCTGGAGAGGGTGTGGAGAAAAGGGAACCCTCTTGCACTGTTGGTAGAAATGTAAATTGATACAGCCACTATGGAGAACAGTATGGAGGTTCATCAGAAAACTAAATAATAAAACGACTTTGATTCAGCAATCCCACTACTGGACATATACACAGAGAAAACCATAATTCAAAAAGACTCATGCACTCCAATGTCCATTGCAGCACTATTTACAATAGCCAGGTCATGGAAGGAACCTAGGTGTCCATCGACAGATGAATGGATAAAGAAAATGTGGTACATGTATACATTAGAATATTAGCCATAAAAAGGAACAAAATTGGATATTTGTAGTAAAGTGGATGGACCTAGAGACTGTCATACAGAGTGAAGTAAGTCAGAAAGAGAAAAATAAATGTTGTATACTAACATATATGCGGGCTCTAGAAAAATGACACAGATGAACTGGTTTGCAAGGCAGAAATAGGGACACAGATCTAGAGAACAAATATATGGACACCAAGGGGGGAAAAGTGGGGTGGGATGAATTGGGAGATTGGGATTGACATATATACACTAATATGTATAAAATAAATAACTAATGGGAACCTGCTATATAGCACAGGGAAATCTACTTCACTTTGCTGTACAGTAGAAACTAGAACAACATTGTAAAACAACTAAACCCCATTAAAAAAAAAACAATTGGTGTTTTACATCTATTTCTATATTTTGGCCTTCATGTACCCTTTCTGAAACATCATTTTTTAAAATATAGTGTACCATCATTTACAAAATTCTCTCAAGAAAATTTGGTAGATGAGATAGTAAGTTGTGAAGGTGAGAACGAAGGCATTTAAAGAATAAAACCAAATAGCCTTGACCACACATTGCCAGGACAGAGTTTTACTTTAGTCAGTGCAGTCTAAAAGACATTAAATGGGCTTCCCTGGTGGCGCAGTGGTTGAGAGTCTGCCTGCCGATGCAGGGGACACGGGTTCGTGCCCCGGTCCGGGAAGATCCCACATGCCGCGGAGCAGCTGGGCCCGTGAGCCATGGCCGCTGAGCCTGTGCGTCCGGAGCCTGTGCTCTGCAACGGGAGAAGCCGCAACAGTGAGAGGCCCGCGTACCACACACAAAAAAAAAAAAGACATTAAATGGTTATGTGGAGTTATAAGTCAAAAATAATTAGTTATCTTTTCTAATTTTCAACAAATTCCTCTAACGTTCTTTATATATGAGAAAGCATAACATGGTGAAATCCATTTCTGACAGCATCTTGCTATAAGGCGGTAGTTACTAGACTACTGGGTTAATGTAATACTGACAGTGATACTTTGTTCCATGTACACAAACTTCATCCTTATGCAAATATAGACCATTATTTCTGCAAATACTGTCCATCAGTTACAGGGTGAGAACATGAAGATGGTTTAGAAATTCATCACCACTAAAGGAGAAGTGTTTAAAAATAGTTCAAACCCATGCCTGCTGGTACTGTTATTTTCATTTGACAAGATCACCATGCTGTTTCAGTTACCTGAGAGTTTTGTTTTGCCTCTGTAATAATTGCCATTTTATTCTCCCTTACATCTAGTCCAGGGTCTGATACATGGTAGGATACATGGCAGGAGAGGTAAATAATTGTTCCAGAATTAATGAATGGATACTTAATTATTAAACCATTATGAGGGAAGGGAAATGGACTCCTAAGTGTTTTTTGTTTGTTTTATGCTCATCTACTATTAAATTTCCCAATGATCTGATGTTTACTCAAAATCTACTTCTTATTTGACTTCTTTACCAAATGATAGGAATTAAATTAACGGAAGAGAGCAGGTATATGCCATGAGTGAATTAAGTAGAACAGTACTTTTATTCCTCTTATATGCTATGAGTGAATTAAGTAGAACAGTAACTAAGGCTCAAAGCAATGGTGTTTCATGGAATGAACATTTGGAGAGTCATGAGACTAAATAGGACAGAAACATCACCAGTATCATAATTCCTCTTTCCCCAGGAGAGGCTGTAGAAATACTACATCTTTCCTACCATGTTTGAATTACCCTTTAATTTATACTTATACTATGAGTTTCAAAATAGAGAAAGGAAATGTCAATTTACACTAATGTAAAGATTGCACTAAACTATTTCTTAATTCATGGCCCAAATACTTCAAAAGTATCCTCATATTTTATCTATATGCTGAGAATCACTTTCATATTCCCCAGATACTTAACAGCTATTACAATAATAAATTATCATAGAAATACATCATTAAATCTTATAAAGCATTCCCACCCTACCTACATCCCACTACTCTCCTTCAAGGAGGTAATGAAATAATGACCTCCTTTATGATAACATATTTCAGTTCAAAAGATATTTTCTGAGAAGCTGTTCCATAAAAGACCCATTCTTAGATGTTGCATGGTGAGGTAGGGAAGCAAAGAGGATAATATATGATCTTTTCATCAAGTATCAAATGAGATCATGGCAGGAGTAAGATATAGTTACAAATAAACGTAATCAAATTTAGAATGAATAAGCATTCTCAAAACACAAAAGGGGAGTTTGAAGCAGAGAAGAATATAGAGCGGGGACAGGGAGAGGCAGACTTCATAGAAATTTGAAGTAGGCTGAGAAGGAAACACAAGGGTATGCTATGTGTAATGTAGAGTAGCAGGAAGAGGTGTAGCAGTTGCAGTCAGAGAGAGTCCCATAAGAAAGGCCAGGGCGTAGAGCAAGACTGAGGCTTCTTCTGTATATTGGGATTGATTTGGCCTGGTAAAAACATAATTTTTGTGTAGGAGATTAATGAGAACTGGCAATGGAAAGGTTGGTTGGGTCTGCATTGTGCAGTGCCTCAGACCTGGTGAGGAGTTTATAAGGAATTTTTTGGGACATGAGAAACTATTGAATGCTTTTAACATCACAGAATGATATGATTAGAATGACACCTTTGGGAGACTATTTTAGCAGCAGTATTAAGAATATTTATAGGACTTTGCCTTGTTCATTCAGTTGATGCAGCTGAAATGCCTCTTCTTTCCATCTCTGTCTGCAAATCCTGTCTATCTTTGAAGTTTAGTGCAAATGTCACCTCCTGCAAAAAATCTTCCCTCACACTTCCAGACTAAAGTAATCACTCCTAGCAATCACACTGCTGGTTTTCTTTAAAATTTTCAGTATGTCATGGTATGTTCTAATACAAGAAACTATTTTTGTGTTAGGGTAAAACATATATAATCTAAAACCTGAAACATCTACCTCTTAAGAGACACCTAGGAAGCACCACACTGTCTTAAAATTTCAAGTTGAGAAAATGTGCATTTATTTAGAAAGCTTCAATAATTCCGCAAGCTCAAGAGAATGAATAAAATGATGATCAATAAAGCACTGTTTCTGTCCTACATTATCTGTGGTCAACTCAGCATTGTTATACATTGTTTCACAACCTCCTTAGCATTGCAAAGGATAACAATGGAAGGAGATTTATTAGAATCTCTTTTCCCCATGTAGTTCCAGAGCAGAATCTGCCAAAGAAAAGCACTTGTGCAAAATTTTAAAGACAAAAGAGGTCAGTCAGTTGTAGGCAGATTTATTGATAGAAGACCATCTCCATAAAGCCTCCACCTCCATGTTGCAAGCAGCAAAAACTGGTGGTGCTCACTCTTCTTGAGATTGCTGAGATTCGGCACACCTCCCTTGAATCACCAGAATCTAGCAGCTATTTCCCTGGCCTTACTTGCCCAGCCCTTCCAACGTTTAAGAACGCTTGCATTTCCCTATTTTGAACATTACCAATTTGCACTACCTAGAGTAGCTTTTGTTTTCCTGATAAAAACTTGACTGATGCAGTTTCCATTGCAAGAATAATTCCTAGTCTAGATAAAGATTGACTTAACAAGTAGAATACAACCTTGGTGGTACCAAATTTAATTAAGATTATAAAACAGAAAATATGTTTTTTAAATTGAGAAAAACACTACATTAAAAAAAAATCACAACAACATAAAATCACAGTTCCTACTAAAAATTAAAATTATTAAAAAAGAGCACCTCAAAGTTACCAACGAAGAGCTGTGATTGATTGAAAATAGATTCATAAAAAAATATGATCAGAAAGAGGGCTTAGACCAAATGGTAACTTTACTGCATGAAAATACACTCATAACTGGAAGATGACACCACTGATAGAGTTTTTAAGTTAATTTAATTTTATTTTTAAAATTTTATTTGGAGTATAGTTGCTTTACAATGTTGTGTTAGTTTCTACTTGTAAAACAAAGTGAATCAGCTATATGTATACATATATTACCCTGATGTCCATACATTTCTACTCTATGTCTGTGTCTCTATTTCTGCTTTGCTGATAATATCATCTATACCATTTTTCTAGATTCCACACATATGCATTAATATACAATATTTGTTGCTCTCCTTCTGAATTACTCCACTCTGTATGACAGACTCTAGGTCCATCCACATCTCTACAAATGACCCAATTTCGTTCCTTTTTATGGCTGAGTAATATTCCATTGCATATATGTACCACATCTTCTTTATCCATTTCTCTGTTGATGGACATTTAGATTGCTTCCATGTCCTGGCTATTATAAACATCACTGCAGTAAGCATGCAGGTGCATGTATCTTTTTGAATTATAATTTTCTCTGGATATATACCCAGGAGTGGGATTGCTGAATCAAATGATAGTTCTATTTTTAGTTTCTAAGGAACCTCCATACTGTTCTCCATAGTCGTTTTATCAATTTACGTTTCCACCAACAGTGCAAGAGTGTTCCCTTTTCTCCACACTCTCTCCAGCATTTACTATTTGTACATGTTTTGACGATGGCCATTCTGACCAGTGTGAAGTGATTCCTCATTTAGTTTTGATTTGAATTTCTCTAATAATTAGTGATGTTGAGCACCTTTTCATGTGCATCCTGGCCACTTGTTTGTCTTCTTAGGAGAAATGTCTATTTAGATCTTCCGCCCATTTTTTGATTGGGCTGTTTGGTTTTTTGATATTGATCTGCATGAGCTGTTTGTATATTTTGGAGATTGATCCCCTGTCAGTTGGTTCATTTGCAAATATTTTCTCCCATTCTGATGGTTGTCTCCTGGTCTTGTTTATGGTTTCCTCTGCTGTTCAAAAGCTTTTAAGTTTCATTAGGTTCCATTTGTTCATTTTATTTATATATTTATTTATTTATTTTTGCGATACGCGGGCCTCTCACTGTTGTGGCCTCTCCAATTGTGGAGGACAGGCTCAGAAGCCATGGCTCATGGGCCCAGCCGCTCCGTGGCATGTGGGGTCTTCCCGGACCGGGGCATGAACCTGTGTCCCCTGCATTGGCAGGCAGACTGTCAACCACTGTGCCACCAGGGAAGCCCCCATTTGTTTATTTTTGTTTTTATTTTCATTACTCTAGGAGGTGGGTCAAAAAAGATCTTGCTGTGATTTATGTCAAAGAGTGTTCTGCCTATGTTTTCCTCTGAGAGTTTTATAGTGTCTGGCCTTACATTTAGGTCTTTAATCCATTTTGGGTTTATTTTTGCATATGCTGTTAGGGAGGGTTCTAATTTCATTCTTTTACATGTAGCTGTTCAGTCTTTCCAGCACCACTTATTTAAGAGGTTGTCTTTTCTCCATTGTATCTTCTCACCTCTTTTGTTATAGATTAGGTGAACATAGTGTATGGGTTTACCTCTGGGTTTTGTTCCGTTGTTGTGTATTTCTGTTTTGTGCCAGTACCATACTGCCTTGATTACTGTAGCTTTGTTGTATATTCTGAAGTCAGGATTCCCTGACTGTTTATCTCTGTTCCATTGATCTATATTTCTGTTTTTGTGCCAGTACAATACTGTCTTGATTACTGTAGCTTTGTAGTATATTCTGAAGTCAAGGAGCCTGATTTCTCCAGCTCTGTTTTTCTTTCTCAGTATTGCTTTAGCAATATTTATGGGAAAAGAATATTCAAATAAAGTAAGGATGGTCTCACTAAAAGAATAATTTATAATTTTTAGTCATGCCTGCAAGAAGGGAAGATAGCATCTCATTCTCTTTGTTGAATCTCTAATTTTGCAACCAATTTACTTATTATCTCTGTAAATTTATTTAATTAGAATTTTTAGAGAAATAGAAAGAAGTGACTGAGCAGAGAGAAGGGTCTATAATGAGGCAAGCTTATGCTTCCACCATTAGGTGACACGTAGAAGGGAGCTACATTTGTGCCACTGTGCAGGTCGCTATCCAAAAAGACTGTATTTGGATGAGTAATCCACCAGCAAGACTCTATGTAATGAACTTCCAAGGGTTGGGGGTGAAAAGAGAAAAGTTAGAAGTAGTCAAAAAGCAAAGCTGACTTCCCACATCAGGGAACCAGTCATTGAAGAAACCCCCATAATCCCATCTGAAGAAAGCTCATGTGGATCCCATAAGACATCCAGGAATCCTGTGCTTGCCTCTTGGAGGGCATCAACAGCTAGAGAGGGCTATATTAGCACCCATCAGTGGAAAAGCAGTTATCACTTTTTCTTCTACCTCTTTCCTACATCCTCCCAGAGAATCTGAACATTTAAGAGAATGGCAGCGGACGGTAAGAGAGAAGACTCTCTCCCAGTCCTATGGTCTCAGGACAAGGCTTAGCTGGCCTTGGAGATTAGAATAAGATGACCATTACATTGGAAATGAAATTGAACTTTACAACTTGACCAGACTTTTTATACTTAAAAATATTCAGGAACCCCAATATGTCAAAGAACATGTCAGAGAGATAGCTTAGGTGAAGGCTGTAATTAGAATAAATAAATGAATGAACAAATGAAAATTTCCATTTTGTACCCCAATAAGTTCAGAATATCCAAGGAGCTGATTGTAGTCAATAATCAAACTTCAATATATTAGGCAACTACTTAAAAATATCTCACCTATAACAGTTTTCAGAACAATAAAATAAAATATCTAATAAAGCACTACATCACTGGCTTAAGAAAAACAACCCAAACCCCTCCAGATCCCAACAGGGCCCCACTGAGGTATCACTCAAGCTTTCTTCAACGGCCATTAATACCTCTTCTTCTAAACTGCGGCATGTGCCTCCTCTACCAGTTCTGAAATCATCAAGCAGCTTTTGCTGTCTGTAATAATGGTCTATTTCTATTGTGACCCCATGAGTCACTACCCTGAAGTGGTGAGAAACAGTTTCCTCTTCCTGTGTTTTACTTCATTACAGTCCCCAAGGCACAGCTCTGTCAATGATGAGATCCTTATGATGCCTCTAGTAATAAAGCATTTTTATTTGACTAATTTTTTCAATTCCTCTCTACAAGTTGATAATAGTTTCTTACCAATACCATGTCTTGTCCTGAGTGTATCACCTACACTAGCTGCACTTGTGAAATTTGTTTATTTCATTCTCACATCAACCCTTAGTGACAGGTGTTTATTATTCCCTTTCTTTGAGAAAAAGGGAAACAGAGAGGATAAACAACTTCCTGTAGGTTACATAGCTACTAAACAGCAGAAGTAGAACTTAAACCCAGGCGGACATCCAGTAAAGACCCAGTTATTGTCTCCTTGGGGCTAAGTCAAAACATATGTCAGTCTTACCATGCTGCACTTAAACCTGGTTTTTGCTCTGAACAGCAGATTGGTCTGCAGACCAAGCACGGCCACCATATATCTCTCTATTTTGGACAAGTTCTCTTTTTATAATTCAAGATAATTTGTGGACTTTATGGAGTCTCATCTTCAACTGTCACTTATATGTAAAATTCTTCGGTTCCTTAAGCAAATATTTCCCTGGACAGTTGAATTACTTTGGGGTGAAGATTGGAAAGCCTCCTGGGCTAAGTTTTGCAAAATCTTTTTAAGTCATTGGAGGAGGGGAGAGTTTGTGGAGGAGCTGTGGCAGGGTGTGTGAGAATCATTTACAGGGATGTTAGGGAGATGAAGAACAAATTTTTTAGGACGTTTAGGCTGGGCAGTATGCACATACTCACCCTTAGATGGTTTCTTAGAGTGCTCTATCTAAGAGTCAAATGAATTCCAATTCCTTCTTTTCTACCTACATGACATTTCTTTGAATGTGATATTGTGATAAGACTAGACCATGTAGGGCTGGTTTTATGCAAATTACACTAATAGTTAATATGTGCTTTTTAGTTTTGATCCTTAAATTTCTTATCACATTGTTGTTGATTGACTAGACTGTAACAGCCTCTCTGCATAGTGGATTTGGCTCTATCTTTATGTAACATATGAGGGGTAAGAGGTGGATATCAGGCAATTATTATTGAAAAATATTGGAAGAAGTAGATGTTTGCAGTGTTTCAAGCTAGTGTAGTCAGCTTATATTTATTTCTCCCTAAAATTGTGCTTGGCAGATTAAATATTGAGCATTTTGGATGTCTGAATCTTAACAGAACAAGGTTTTAAAATGCAGATTTTCATTTCTTGCCAGTACCTAGGTTCATATATTAAGATAAAGGGAAAAAAAGCCTAAATTTATTTTAAATTTTATTTTGTTTGCACACACAATTGTACAGAGAAAGGGAGTAGGTGTGCATCAAGTCATTAACCAGCTGTATAAGAACTAGGCAGGAAAATGAGAAGTTAAAAATAGGTGATTTGGGGCTTCCCTGGTGGCATAGTGGTTGAGAGTCTTCCTGCCAGTGCAGGGGACACGGGTTCGAGCCCTGGTCCAGGAAGATCCCACATGCCACTGAGCAACTAGGCCCATGAGTTACAACTACTGAGCCTGTGCATCTGGAGCTTGTGCTCCGCAACAAGAGAGGCCGCAACAGTGAGAGGCCTGCACACCGCGATGAAGAGTGGCCCCCGCTCGCCACAACTAGAGAAAGCCCTCGCACAGAAATGAAGACCCAACACAGCCAAAAATAAATAAATAACCTTTCATTTAAAAAAAAAATAGGTGATTTTTTTTGGCTAGGATGATATTTTTATTTTTAAAAAGTTCCTTAACATTGTTGTTGGAGAAGTTAAAAAAATGTCTAAGAGAGAAAAATGATACAAGTTAGGAGTCTTTAACTCAGTAAGTTGATCAACAATTGCAGATAAAATGAGGATGAACTCAATTTAGCATCCTTATGCTCTGTAACACCTGCAGCATCCTGGCCCCCAAACAGTTTTAATTTTATTGATTGCTGAGTTAAGTCAATGAGAATATGAAGATTTGTGGTTTCCCTGGACAACTTGTTTGATCACACATCCTGTTCAGAAATAGACATTTCTTATTGTTAATACATAAAATTATAAAAATTAAAATTTTAAGTTCATGAAAAGAGAAATAGAAATAATTGAAAAGTTTTTAGTCATTTAATAAATGTCTGAAATAATTTTAAAAGGGTTATCTAAACTCTGCCACTATCAGTGTTGGCTCAGACTTTTCTCTTTAACCACTGTCCACACATAAAATTATGTTAAAGTTGGCTAAAATTAAGACAGATATGATCATTTTAAAATAGAATTACCACATGATCCAGCAATCCCACTACTAGGCATATACCCAGAGAAAACCATAATGCAAAAAGACACATGCACCCCAATGTTCAATACAACACTATTTACAATAGCCAGTACATGGAAGCAACCTAAATGCCCATTGACAGATGAATGGATAAAGAAGATGTGGTACATATATACAATGGAATATTACTCAGCCATAAAAAGGAATGAAATTGAGTCATTTGTAGAGATGTGGATGGATCTAGAGACTGTCATACACAGTGAAGTAAATCATAAAGAGAAAAACAAATATCATATATTAACACATATATGTGAAACCTAGAAAAATGGTACAGATGAACTGGTTTGCAGGGCAGAAATTGAGACACAGATGTAGAGAACAAACGTATGGGCACCAAGGGGGGAAAGTGGTGAGTGGGGTGGTGGTGTGATGAATTGGGAGATTGGGATTGACATATATACACTAATATGTATAAAATGGATAACTAATAAGAACCTGCTGTATAAAAATATAAATAAAATAAAATTCAAATAAAATTAATAAAATACAGATTTAAAAATATATAGGTATTTCTTTATATTAATAATTTATATTATATTAATAATAGAAACTGTGATAAAATTTTTTAAAATGTTAAAGAGGTATGAAGGATTTATAATACATTTATTTTCAAGATGACAGAACATCAAATGAGCATGCCCAATTACATTATAAACAAATAAATCTTCCAGAGTAGCTATAAATAAACATTAAATCTGATGAGTCAAACAATATTTTGTCCAGATTGTTGAGACAATCTTTCAAGTTATTCATGTGTATTTTTATGACACATAAACACACATACACACATACATATATAAATATATATATTCCAAAAGTACATATTATGAGTCTGATTATGGGATACATAGTAGTTTACAGAAAAATATGAATATAATGTATAGATAAAATGTTTTTCTCATTTTATGTTGATATAAATCCATAAGATGTGCACTCATTAAAAATTAAAAACTAAAGCCAGATAAAACTCACAAAATAGCAAAATAAAATGGTAAATTTATTATCAGAGGAAAACTAGAAAAAGATAAGTTGACTGTAGATTATATTGAGAAGGGTATTCAAGAATTCAGAATATTTACTCTCTTTCCTTATTAACATATGTCTTTAGCCAAGCACTTTACCTGTCTGAACCTCAGGTTTTTGCCCACAAAATGAAGTCAAGAAGTAGAGAATTAAAAAACATTTTTAATGTTTACTTCTTAAAAAATTTGATATATACTTTATTTAATCTTTGCTTAAAGAATAATTTATTTTTGAATTAAATGTGACATCTATCTTACATAAAATTTTTAAAGTATGTAATTTTATGCAGCGAATTGTTATAGAGAGATTAACAAGTACCAGATAGGTCTTTCATCTTATTGGAGAACATGTATTTTCAAACACAGTATTTTATTCATCTGTATTACTTTTGCCAAACAACTCAATAGACTGAATCGTCACCTGAGAGTCAAGAAATCTTATTTCTAACACCAACTCTTTCATTACCCATGTTGTGTCTTGTACGTATTCACGTTTAAAATGAGTTTTGAGGATCTCTCATAATATCATCCACATCTTATACTGTGGATTCCCTGTGTCATTAAAAACTGAAAGTATTTAATTACTAAAAATTACTCTCTCAAATTATAAAAAAATCCATTAACAATCTTTTATTTACTTATAAATTTTAAGAAATAATCACAATAACATTAAGTTTATATAAATATTTTGTTGACACAATTATTCAATTAGGTACTATGAAAATATAGAATGAATTTCCTAATCCATTTCTTGACAATTTGTATATATTGTTCCAGACACATAAAGGTTAAAGCGTTGACTCATTTTGATTAAATTTGAATATGGTAATATTTGATATAAAATCTCTATCTTGAATATTTAGATTATTGTTATTAGACACTAAAATTTCAATAGACATTTTCAAATGGGATTTAGTTGAAATGGTTTATGATATATACACCTCTACACTATGGGAGATTGGGAAAATGTGATTATAATTCATACTTTCTATTTAAAACTGAAAAAACAAGTAATTTAAATGTCCATCAATAGATTAATTATTAAATTATATTACACTCGAAAAATTAAAAATAAATTAGATGGTTTTATACTGGTAAAAATAATAATCACCAAAATATTTGGCTGTATTGAAGATAAGTTTCAAAACATTGTTTGTTTGTTTGTTTTTGGATGCATGTATATATGTCTAGAATATTGCTGGGGAGGAACTTAAGAAAACTGTTAACAGAGATTACTCCTGGGGAAGGAGTAACAGGACACCAAGGTGGCAGAAGTGTGGGAAAGACTTTGCACTGTATACCTTCCCTTTCTCTATCGTTTGATTTGTTTTAACCATGTGAACATGGTTTGGATTAATTTTCTTGTTATGGTTTCATCAGTGACTCAAATAATTCCTCTAGCTGTCTTTACATACACACGCACACACACAATCAACACCACCATGCCTCACTCGTCCTTTCACACAATTAACGTATATGGTCACACATGGTAGAGAACATGAGTTTTTCTCAGGATGAAATCTTCTGATTTCTTAGTTACAAGTTAGATCTGCTGTTAACACTTAGCTATTAATACTGTGTGTTAGAGTTGGCACGTTGCTTCAGTGATATAACACAGTAGCAAATTTCCATATCCAGAAGTATACTCCTGGGTCTTAGTAATTTATAGATTAGATGGTAGAAATTTTATATCAGGTCCTTGACCAATCTCTTAATTATTTACCATGTCAAAGCTTCTTTAATGTTGTTGTTTTTTTTTGCACCCTTTCAGACCATTTGCTAAAAAGCAATTTGCTATTTTGGAGATAAATTAGCTTTATTATTTCCTGTTCGTGTACATTGAGAAGCACTGTGGACTGTACATTTCCCTACTCCATCTCCTACCCTCGGCATCAATGCACCTATTAAAATTAAAATACTTTATTTTTCATATCATAGAAAGGCAGAGTTTGGGTTTTTTCTCCTGATTATATGCACAAAATATTTTTGCTAATTTATCCTGCAGAATCGCTGATTTTTCTTTCAGCAAAATTAATCATACAAAACCAGCAGGGGAGGAAACACTGAGTGCTTTTCAGAAAGGTGAAAAAAAATTAGCTTTTTTTAATGTATATGGAAGATAAGAGCTTGAAATTTAATACTACACTAGTAAATGTCCACAGAGAAAGAGGCACATGGAATTCATTTCACTTGATTTCAATAAGAAAAGAAGACAGGAATCGAAAGGATATTCTTCTTACCTTAAATAACTTTGATATGTTTTAGAACCACAATTTACTTAAGTGTAGGGTAATATTAGCATATAGTGATAGCATTAGAAAAGTACAGAATGGATTTTATAAGTTTTCAGGATACTTAAACTGCTTAAGTTAAAGAAAAACTAAATCAGTGTAATAAATATTTTTCAATAAAAGCACTTTTAATAATTATATAATTATAATGCTATAAGGGGAGTCAAATCTATCTGTTTTTTACTACAGACTAGAAAAGCTATAATGTTCTATTCATATTTATTTTCTTTAATTCAGTTTTACTTATATTTTTATAATTAGTAATGTGACATTGCTAAGCAGTATTAAGTAATTGGTCTAACTGTAATACAAACTAAAGTTTGCCTGACTGCATAAATCATCCTATTATGAACTTCATATGAGTATTTAATTTTACAATTTGGCACTGAATGTAATGGGATATAAAATATAAATATGTACATATAGTCTAATATAGCTAAATATATATTTAGATTAAATAATCGTAGTTATTGTAATCATTAAGTTTGCAATAAGGCAAGTAACATTTTACTTTTCCTCCAACTGAACTGCAACTAGAGCTCTGTGATTGCTTTTAGGGTGAACATGTAATCTTTCCTATGTCACAGCTGAAGTCCAGGGGTTGGAACACTCTGCCCAGGTGGAGAGAGGATTTAGAATGATTCCAAAGGCCCCAAATTACACAAACATCTAGGGGTTCTTCTACCCTTGGCATCCCTCTCATTCTTGATTTCAAAACTGATTATCACTCTAGACCTGAGACATCTAGGCTTGTCACTTTGAGTTTCACAAAACTGAAAGTAAATACTTTTTAAAAATTAATCTTATACAGATATTTAACAATATTATTATTAACAGCTAAATTAGGAGGCTGTATGTGTTTAAACGACACAGAATTTAATAATTCTTAATGTTCCCAATAAATGCAGGGAGAGTCTCAGGGATCCTGCTCTGCCTTGCTCATCACTACATTTTCAGGTTCAAAACTTATTAGCTCTTCAGGGTTTCCCTGGTGGTGCAGTGGTTGAGAGTCCGCCTGCTGATGCAGGGGACACAGGTTCGTGCCCCGATCCGGCAAGATCCCACACGCCACGGATCGGCTGGGCCTGTGAGCCATAGCCGCTGAGCCTGTACGTCCGGAGCCTGTTCCCTGCTAACGCAACAGGCCACAACAGTGAGAGGCCCATGTACCGCAAAAAAATATTGGCTCCTTAAGTTCTTAACTTTCTCTGCATTCAGAAGGATTTTGTTTAAACCATCACTAATGTGCATACTCCTTCAGGTATCTTCTAGGGACCACAAAAATTACCACCTTCTTTTAGTTCTGAGACAAAGAGTATATTGCAAAAGTAGTTATTATATTCTTTACCTGAATGTGAATGGAAATGTAACTGATTGCATACTAAGAAGATGTATCCCTCCTCAGGTAGTTCAGAGTTTGTACTTAGGACTATAAAAGAAGTATGGGTCAAATGTTGGTGGAATGGGCAACCAGCTCCAATCTGAAACCTCCAGAAATTACTCTCCCCAAGTAAATGGCTATAGATTCTTAAAGAAAAAAGAGGGGAAAAAAGCTCTTCAGTTTCTCAGCAACCATTTTTTAGTGTATAATGAATCTGACGAGAATAGACTCCTATTCCTAGAATTGCCAATGTAGCACATTTTATGAATACAAAGTGTTCTATTTAAAACGAGCACATATAGACTTTGCCCCTGCTTATGTCTGTGTTCTATAGTAATAGCATACCTAGAAATATTGTAAAGTAGAAATATTTTACTAATTATCAGGTCTAAAAAAAGGCTGTTTGGGAACTCCCTGGCGGTTCAGTGGCTAGGATTCCATGCTTCCACTGCAGTGAGCTCAGGTTTGATCCCTGGTCGGGGAACTAAGATTCTGCATATGGTGCAATGTGGCAAAAAAAAAAAAAGAAGAAAAAAAAGGCTTTTCTTGATAGAAAATGAAGAGCAGAATTGTACTACATATTTAGTCAGAAATTGAAATTTACTCGTACAATACTTTGGTCTTGCAATACGTATTCATCAAGCAGCTTCTATAGGCCAGAGCATCTTCTAGGTACTTACTCCTGAAACACGAAGACAGACTCTCGCCCCTCAAGAATTTGAGTCTGGTGTAGAAGATAAGACAACGATAATAACAAAACGAGTATCATTCAGAAAAGTAAACCCTTTAATAGAGATATGCCCTCAGTGATGGAAACTGCAGAGGAAAAGCCCACTGCTTTCTCTTAAATGGAAGAGAGCAATGATAGGAGGATATTTTAGAAAATATTTCATTTAGAATAGGAAGTTTAGATCCTTTGGAATATTGTGAGGACGAATAGGCTAAGCAAGCTAGTCATAAAGCATCTAAAATGCATACAGGCAAGGGAGAGCATGACCCATTGGTAGACATGTATTTCAGTATGAGGCTGGGGAAGCTACAGGTCAGGCAGAAGAGGAAGGTGAGACCCAGATCAAGGAAAAACTTTTGACGTTGCTCAAGATATTGGCATAAACCTTGTATCAGTCCAAATGACAAAGAGCTTCAAGCAAATATTTGTAATTTAGATAGTTCATCAGGTAATAATACACAAGATACATTGGAAATTGGACTATAGGGAGTTTAAAGGCAAGGAAATGCTCTTAGAAGGTCATATGCAATGTTTAAAGAAAGAGTTTTAAGGGCTAAAGGCAAAACCTGATTAACATCTGTACTTAAAGATGGAAGATGAATGCCCCCAAATACAAGCGAGAAGAAATGGCTCAGAGACAAGAAAGGAAAATGATGAAAGTCAAGAGATAAAATAATGTAAGAAGATATTGTATGCACCAGTGCAAATACCACTAAGAAGTCAAATTAAATAAAATTAGGATGGCATCATTGGATTTGATAATTCTGAGAGCGCTAATTATTTTTAACATCTTTATTACAGTATAATTGCTTTACAATGGTGTGTCAGTTTCTGCTTTATAACAAAGTGAATCAGTTATACCTATGCATATGTCCCCATATCTCTTACCTCTTGCATCTGTCTCCCTCCCACCCTCCTTATACCACCCCTCTAGGTGATCACAAAGCACTGAGCTGATCTCCCTGTGCTATGCGGCTACTTCCCACTAGCTATCTATTCTATGTTTGGTAGTGTATATATGTACATGCCACTCTCTCACTTTGTCCTAGCTTACCCTTCCCCCTCCCCATATCCTCAAGTCCATTCTCTAGTAGGTCTGAATCTTTATTCCCATCTTGCCCTTAGGTTCTTCTGACCATTTTCTTTTCTTTTCTTTTTTTAGATTCCATATTTATGTGTTAGCAGACGGTATTTGTTTTTCTCTTTCTGACTTACTTCACTCTGTATGACAGTCTCTAGGTCCATCCACTTCACTACAAATAACTCAGTTTTGTTCCTTTTTATGGCTGAGTAATATTCAGTTGTATATATGTACCACATCTTCTTTATCCATTCATCTGTTGATGGACACTTCAGTTGCTTCCATGTCCTGGCTATTGTAAACAGACCTGCAATGAACATTTTGGTACATGACTATTTTTGAGTTATGGTTTTCTCAGGGTATATGCCCAGGAGTGGAATTGCTGGGTCGTATGGTAGTTCTATTTTTAGTTTTTTAATGAACCTCCATACTGTTCTCCATAGTGGCTGTATCAATTTACATTCCCACCAACAGTGCAAGAGGGTTCCCTTTTCTCCACATCATCTCCAGTATTTACTGTTTTTAGATTTTTTTGATGATGGCCATTCTGACTGGTATGAGATGATATCTCATTGTAGTTTTGATTTCCATTTCTGTAATGATTAATGATGTTGAGCATTCTTTCATGTGTTTGTTGGCAATCTGTATATCTTCTTCGGAGAAATGTCTATTTAGGTTTTCTGCCCATTTCCGATTGGGTTGTTTGTTTTCTCGATATTGAGCTGCATGAGTTGCTTGTATGTTTTGGAGATTAATCCTTTGTCAGTTGATTCATTTACAAATATTTTCTTCCATTCTGTGGGTTGTTTTTTCATCTTGTTTACAGTTTACTTTGCTGTGCAAAAGCTTTTAAGTTTCATTAGGTCCCATTTGTTTGTTTTTATTTCCATTTCTCTAGGAGGTGGGTCAAAAAGGATCTTGCTGTGTTTTATGTCATAGAGTGTCCTGCCTATGTTTTCCTCTAAGAGTTTGATGGTGTCTGGCCTTAAATTTAGGTCTTTTATCCATTTTGAGTTTATTTTTGTGTATGGTGTTAGGGAGTGTTCTAATTTCATTCTTTTACATGTAGCTGTCCTGTTTTCTCAGCACCAATTATTGAAGATGCTGTCTTTTCTCCACTGTATGTTCTTGCTTCCTTTATCAAAGATAAGGTGACCATATGGGCATGGGTTTATCTCTGGGCTTTCTATTCTGTTCCATTAATCTATATTTCTTTTTTTGTGCCAGTACCATACTTTCTTGATTACTGTAGCTTTGTAGTATAGTGTGAAGTCAGGGAGCCTGATTCCTCCAGCTCCTTTATTTTTTCCTCAAGATTGCTTTGGCTATTCAGAGTAATTTGTGTTTCCATACAGATTGTGAAATTTTTTGTTCTAGTTCTGTGAAAAATGCCAGTGGTAATTTGATAGGGATTGCATTGAACCTGTAGATTGCTTTGGGTAGTAGAGTCATTTTCACAATGTTGATTCTTCCAATCTAAGAACATGGTATATCTCTCCATCTATTTGTATCATATTTAATTTCTTTCATCAGTGTCTTATAATTTTCTGCATACAGGTCTTTTGTCTCCTTAGGTAGGTTTATTCCTAGATAATTTATTCTTTTTGTAGCAATGGTAAATGGGAGTGTTTTCTGAATTTCACTTCCAGATATTTCATCATTAGTGTATAGGAATGCAGGAGACTTCTGTGCATTAATTTTGTATCCTTATACTTTACCAAATTCATTGATTAGCTCTAGTAGTTTTCTGGTAGCATCTTTAGAATTCTCTATGTATAGTATCATGTCATCTGCAAACAGTGACAGCTTTACTTCTTCTTTTCCAATTTGGATTCCTTTTATTTCTTTCTCTTCTCTGATTGCTGTAGCTAAAACTTCCAAAACAATTTTGAATAACAGTGGTGAGATTGGCAACCTTGTCTTGTTCTTGACCTTAGTGGAAATGTTTTCTGCTTTTCACCATTGTGGACAATGTTGGCTGTGGGTTTGTCATTTATGGCCTTTATTATGCTGAGTACAGTTCCCTCTATGCCTACTTTCTGGAGGGTTTTTATCATAAATGGTTGTTGAATTTTGTCAAAATATTTCTCTGCATCTATTGAGATGATCATATGGTTTTTCTTCTTCAATTTGTTAATATGGTGTAGCACATTGATTGATTGACGTACATTGAAGAATTCTTGATTTCCTGGGATAAACCCCACTTGATCATAATTTACGTTCCTTTTAATGTGCTGTTGGATTCTGTTAGCTAGTATTTTGCTGAGGATTTTTGCATCTATGTTCATCAGTGATATTGGCTTGTAGTTTTCTTTCTTTGTGACATCTTTGCCTGGTTTTGATATCAGAGTGATATTGGTCTCGTAGAATGAGTTTGGGAGTGTTCCTTCCTCTGCTATATCTTGGAAGAGTTTGAGAAGGATAGGTGGTAGCTCTTCTCTAAATGTTTGATAGAATTCGCCAGTGAAGCCTGGGCTTTTATTTGTTGGAAGATTTTTAATCACAGTTTCAATTTCAGTACTTGTGATTGGTCTGTTCATATTTTCTATTTCTTCCTGGTTCAGTCTCGGAAGGTTGTGCATTTCTAAGGATTTGTCCATTTCTTCCCGGTTGTCCATTTTACTGGCATATATTTGCTTGTAGTAATCTCTCATGATCCTTTGTATTTCTGCAGTGTCAGTTGTTACTTCTCCTTTTTCATTTCTAATTCTATTGATTTGAGTCTTCTTTCTTTTTATCTTGATGAGTCTGGCTAATGGTTTATCAATTTTGTTTATCTTCTCAAAAGAACCAGCTTTT
The DNA here is from genome assembly GCF_059928025.1 of Delphinapterus leucas. NCBI lineage: Eukaryota > Metazoa > Chordata > Mammalia > Artiodactyla > Monodontidae > Delphinapterus > Delphinapterus leucas. Next base: position 75,115,262 of record NC_143135.1, read on the forward strand.
AATTTTATTGATCTTTGCTATTGTTTCCTTCATTTCTTTTTCATTTATTTCTGATCTGATCTCTCTGATTACTTTCCTTCTGCTAACTTTGGGGTTCTTTTGTTCTTCTTTCTCTAATTGCTTTAGGTGTAAGGTTAGGTTGTTTATTTGAGATGTTTCTTGTTTCTTAAGGTAGGCTTGTATTGCTATAAACTTCCGACATAGAACTGCTTTTGCTTCATCCCATAGGTTTTGGGTCGCTGTGTTTTTACTGTCATTTTTTTCTAAGTATTTTTTGATTTCTTCAGTGATCTCTTGGTTATTAATTAGTGTGTTGTTTAGCCTCAATGTGTTTGTATTTCTTAGAAATTTTGCCTGTTATTGATATCTAGTCTCAGAGTGTTGTGGTCGGAAAAGATACTTGATATGATTTCAATTTTCTTAAATTTACCAAGGCTTGATTTGTGACACAAGATATCATCTATCCTGGAGAATGTTCCATGAGCACTTAAGAATAATGTGTATTCTGTTGTTTTTGGATGGAATGTCCTATAAATATGAATTAAGTTCATCTTGTTTAATGTATCATTTAAAGCTTGTGTTTCCTTATTTATTTTCATTTTGGATGACCTGTTCTTTCATGAAAGTGAGGTGTTAAAGTCCCCTAGTATGACTGTGTTACTGTCGATTTCCCCTTTTATGGCTGGTAGTATTTGCCTTATGTATTGAGGTGCTCCTATGTTGAGTGCATAAATATTTACAATTGTTAAATCTTCTTGGATCAATCCCTTGATCATTATGTAGTATCCTTCTTTGTCCCTTGTAATAGTCTTTATTTTAAAGTCTTTTTTTTTCTGATATGAGAATTGCTACTCCAGCTTTCTTTTGATTTCCATTTGCATGGAATATCTTTTTCCATCCCCTCACTTTCAGTCTGTATGTGTCCCTCGGCCTGAAGTGGGTCTCTTGTAGACAGCATACATATATTAGTATTGTTTTTGTATCCATTCAGTCAGTCTATGTCTTTTGGTTGAAGCATTTAATCCATTTACATTTAAGGTAATTATCAATACTTATGTTCCTATTACCTTTTTCTTAATTGTTTTGGGTTTATTACTGTAGGCCTTTTCCTTCTCTTGCGTTTCCTGCTTAGAGAAGCTCCTTTAGCATTTGTTGTAAAGGTGGTTTAGTGGTGCTGAATTCTCTTACCTTTTGCTTGTTTGTAAAGGTTTTAACTTCTCTGACAAATCTGAATGAGATCCTTGCTGGGGAGAGTAATCTTGGTTGTAGGTTTTTCTCTTTCATCACTTTAAATTTGTCCTGCTGCCCTCTTCTGGCTTGCAGATTCTCTGCTGAATGATCAGCTGTTAATCTTACAGGGATTCCCTTATGTGTTACTTGTTATTTTTCCCTTGCTGCTTTTAATATTTTTTCTTTGTAGTTAATTTTTGATTGTTTAATTAATATGTGTCTTAACATGTTTCTCCTTGGATTTGTCCTGTATGGGACTCTCTGTACTTCCTGGACTTGATTAACTATTTCCTTTCCCATATTAAGGAAGTTTTCAACTATAATCTCTTCAAATATTTTCTCAGTCCCTTTCTTTTTCTCTTCTTCTTCTGGGACCCCTATAATTTGAATGTTGGTGCATTTAGTGTTGTCCCAGAAATCTCTGAGGCTGTTCTCTATTCTTTTCATTATTTTTTCTTTATTCTGCTCTGCAGTAGTTATTTCCACTATTTTATCTTCCAGGTCACTTATCAGTTCTTCTGCCTCAGTTATTCTGCTATTGATCCCTTCTAGAGAATTTGTAATTTCATTCATTGTGATGTTCATCACTGTGTGTTTGCTCTTTAGTTCTTCTAGGTCCTTGTTAAACGTTTCTTGTATTTTCTTCATTCTATTTCCAAGATTTTGTATCATCTTTACTATCATTATTTTGAATTCTTTTTCAGGTAGACTGCCTATTTTATCTTCATTTGTTAGTTCTGGTGGGTTTTTGCCTTGCTCCTTCATCTGCTGTGTGTTTCTCTGTCTTCTTATTTTGCTTAACTTACTGTGTTTGGGGTCTTCTTTTCGCAGGCTGCAGGTGCATAGTTTCCATTGTTTTTGGTGTCTGTCCCCAGTGGCTATGGTTGGTTCAGTGGGCTGTGTAGGTTTCCTGGTGGAGGGGACTAGTGCCTGTGTTCTGGCATATGAGTCTGAATCTTGTCTATCTGATGGGCAGGTCCTTGTCTGGTGGTGTGTTTTAGGGTGTCTGTGGCCTTATTATGATTTTAGGCAGCCTCTGTGCTAATGAGTGGGGTTGTGTTCCTGTCTTACTAATTGTTTGGCATAGGGTGTCCAGCACTGTAGCTTGCTGGTCGTTGAGTGGAGCTGGGTCTTGGCGTTGAGATGGAGATCTCTGGGAGATTTTTGCTGTTTGATATTACATGGTCTTTTGTGGACCAGTGCCCTATATCATTCCTCCCAAAGTCCACCTCCTCAATTTGGGATGATTCGTTGTCTATTCATGTATTCCACAGATGCAGGGTACATCAAGTTGATTGTGGAAATTTAATCCTCTGCTCCTGAGACTGCTGGGATAAATTTCCCTTTCTCTTCTTTGTTCGCACAGCTCCTGGGGTTCAGCTTTGGATTTGGTCCCGCCTCTGCATGTAGGTCGCCTGCGGGCACCTGTTCTTCGCTCAGACAGCACAGGGTTAAAATAGCAGCTGCTTCGGGGGCTCTGGCTCACTCAGTCTGGGGGTTTGGGGAGGGAGGGGTACGGACATGAGGCGAGCCTGCGGCAGCAGAGGCCAACATGCCATTGCACCAGTCTGAGGTGCGCCGTGCGTTCTCCCGGGGAAGTTGTCCCTGGATCTCGGGACCCTGGCAGTGGCGGGCTGCACAGACTCCCGGGAAGGGAGGTGTGGATAGTGACCTGCGCTCACACACAGGCTTCTTGGTGGTGGCAGCAGCAGCCTTAGCATCCCTTACCTGTCTCTGGGGTCCATGCTGATAGCCGCGGCTTGAGCCCATCTCTGGAGCTCCTTTAAGCAGCACTCTTAATCCCCTCTCCTGGTGCACCAGGAAACAAAGAGGCAAGAAAAACTCTCTTGCCTCTTCAGCAGGTCCAGGTTTTTCCCCGGACTCCCTCCCGGCTAGCCGTGGTGCACTAACCCCCTGCAGGCTGTGTTCACGCCGCCAACCCCAGTCCTCTCCCTCCGCTCCGACCGAAGATTGAGCCTCATCTCCCAGCCCCCGCCCACCCCGGTGGGTGAGCATACAAGCCTCTCGGGCTGGTGAGTGCCAGTCAGCACCTATCCTCTGTGCGGGAATCTCTCCACTTTGCCCTCCGCACCCCTGTTGCTGTGCTCTCCTCCGCGGCTCCGAAGCTCCCCCCCTCAGCCACCCGCAGTCTTCAGCCACAAAGGGCCTTCCTAGTGTGTAGAAACCTTTCCTCCTTCACAGCGCCCTCCCACTGGTGCGGGTCCCATCCCTATTCTTTTGTCTCTGTTTTTTTCTTTTTTTCTTTTGCCCTACGCAGGTACGTAGAGAGTTTCTTGCCTTTTGGGAGGTCTGAGGTCTTCAGCCAGTGTTCAATAGGTGTCTGTAGGAGTTGTTCCACATGTAGATGTATTTCTGATGTATCTGTGGGGAGGAAGGTGATCTCCGCGTCTTACTCTTCAGCCGTCTTTAAGCTCCTCCAGCACTATTTTTAGTGAAATTTCAGTGGAAAGGTGTAGAACTATGACTACATGCAGTGGGCACAATGAGTGTTATAAATTTATTTTTCACACATGAAGAAGATACACTAAAATATTTTGCTTGCATTCTAATGTTGGTCTTATATTTAGTACTTGATTCTTTCTAATTGGAAGTGTGAACAGATTAGGGCTTCTTAACACTCTTGTTAGGCAGAAAGAGGTATTATTAATATCCGGTATTGTGACAGCTGCAGAATTTACCCAAAAAGCAGTAAATAGGTAAGTATTTTCTATGTAACTATTACAGAAGTACTCTAGTATGCTTGAGAGTGTGGGATCAGGGGACAGATTGCCTGGATTTATATTCAGTTTCTGACACAGTGATATTACTTTGGACAAGCAATGTAATCCCTCCTTGAGATTTCAGAAGTGATAAAGATATAACATTATTTAACTAAAGGATTGGTGTGAAGTTTAAAAACAAAAATTGGTGGTAGTATTGATTATTATAGAATTCTCAATTAAAGCCCTTGCATTTATAAATGCTGTCTTTTCAGGTTACAGCATCTCCACTGGGGATTTCTTAGCAACAGTTTTTATCAACATTCATAGAATTCCCATATTAAACTCCTGTTCCGAATGCTTTCAAACATTAATTCCCAACCCTAACTATCTTCTGGGCAGTTTTGGCCAGATATACTAGTTTTTTAAGATTGCCATAACAGAGTATCACAAACTGGGACTGGGTGGCTTAAACAACAGAAATTTAATTTCTCATAATTCTGGAGGCTCGAAGTATAAGATCAAGGTGTCAACAGGGTTGGTTCCTTCTGAGGCCTCTCACTTTGATTTACATATGGCTGTCTTCTCTTGTGTCTTCAAATAGCCTTCCCTCTGTACTTGCCAGTGTCCCTCTCTCCTTACTTATAAGGACACCAGTCTTTTGGATTAAGGCCCATCCTAAGGACCACATTTCAACTTAATTATCTCTTGATACTTGGGAATACAGTCATGTTCTGAGGTACTAGGGGTTAGGACTTCAACATATGAATTTGGGGAGACACAACTGAGCCCATAACACTGGATATCCGTTTAGCAGATCAAATTTAATAGACCCTTCCCATATCTTCTCCTCACTTGATAACAGTGTTCATCAAAATCCATTTCCTAAATTTTGGAATACTTTGATGACCTTTGGTGTTTCTCTCTCTTGCACACTTACATCTGATTAATTGCAATGTCTTGATTCTGTTGGCATACTATTTCTCATTGTGTTCACTTCATCTTCAGAATGATATCCACTCAGCTCATGGAAGCTGTTGATACTTCTCACTTGGATTATTACACAGTTTCCTATCTTTTTTCTCTGTCTCTAGTTTTTCTTACACAGTCTAATCTATACACTGCTTCTCAGAGAATTATCTTAAAACACCCTCCCACTGTCAAATACCTTCCATTTTTTAATGTATTCCTAGGGATAAGGAACTCTGGCAAATCACTTCCCTGTCACTCAACCTTAAATTTCCCCACAGTCAGTAGTGGCCAAGAACAGTGATGGAGTGGGAAGAGAATTAGGCAAGATAAAAGCTCTCCCGGGGGAAGTGACCCTTGTCATTACCACTTCCCTTAAACAACTGCTTGCCCCACCCTACTGCCAAGCAGGTGGAAGCTACGCAACTTGAAATCTTCATCCCTTACCACTGTAATGAAGGATTTGTTCATCACAATGTAATTAGGAAATAGATAGAAGACATTTCCCCTTATTTGGGGAAAAAATTAGAAGGTATATTTAACCATACTATTAATAATAATTCTCAGATGGAAATGGAGAGGGGGAATGAGTTGGCCATGAAGAGAAGGATACTTTTACTTCTCACTTGGTGTAATTTCAATGTAGTGTTTCAAGGAACTTTTTTCTCTTTTAAATTTTCAGTATGTTTCTAATGAGGGAATATTTAAAATATTGCTTATGTATGCCACTATATAATGTGAAAGTCATAGAGTTTTATGATACTCCAAAGCAATAAACTCAGCTATCACAGAGATTAGCACATCCTCATTAGATATTAGATTTAGCTGTTTTTGCCTTGTGCATATCAAATTCTTTGAGACCCAGTTTCTTCTTTAAGATGAGTATAATACTACCAAAATTTCACCATTATTTTAAGAGTAGAGATTAGGTATACAGACTGAGAAGCATAGAGTAGGATCTCAGTGCTAGTTGATGATAAAACTAGAAATCATCATAATAAAAGCCATGTAAAAATTTAGCCCAGTACTTGTTATTACTATACTCCCCGCCTCTCCACCAGCCAAGTTCTGAGCCTAGGAACATTTTTGTTTTCTGAGATGTAACCTCTGCAGGGAATCCCAGAGATGTGGTAGCATTTTTACTTTTACAAATTTATTTATCAGTTGTTTGTGTAGCTGTAAAAACAAAGAGGAGAGAGGAAACTGTCCTTTAAATGACAGCATACCTAGGGAAAATGACAAGCTCAAGGTTGGTAAATAAATTATGTTTATATATTTATATACTCATGTCAGTTTTGTTACTATTTTCAAGCTGGCACTTGGGGGTTCACAGCTTTCATTTTATTATAGTCACTTTATATATAAAAGTATAAAACCCAGGGAAAAGCAATGCCCCAAGTGGTGTGCTGTTTCAAACACAAAACAGTGTTTTGAAACAAGAAAAAGCTTTTGTATGCTTTCTTTGACTGCTTTTCAATAGAAAATAAACTTAAAATTTAGAAGCCCTTTAAAATGGATAAAATTCAATTAAAATTTATTTTTACTCTCTTAAATATATTTCTTCTTTAGAAAACTAAACTAGAAAGCTATATAAATAGGAAAGACTTTTTTATGTTCCATAAGTTCCTGAGTTAGGAAAACAGAGGCACATGTGCTTATACCAATTAAACATTTCATAATTCACCTAAGAACAAAAAAGATGGGAATTCTATTTTTATTGTTAATTATTTTTATATTTTTAGTTCTGTAGCTATTTCAGGGAAAGGGATGGCCTAACTAAACTGACTTCCCTACCCTCTACCAAAATATTTAGACCTATTGTGACACAAGCACACAAGAAGATTGCTAATTAGAGAAGTTTTTTTGTTTTTGGTGTTTTGTTTGTTTGTTTGTTTGTTTTCTCTATTTGCCCTTTCAGATCACCTCCCCACTGTTGTCTGTCCTGTCCCAGCTCTGTGTTCTGGGAGGCTGAGTCCTTGGGTTGCACCAATGGCCTTTCTTTTTTTCCAGATTCTGTATGGATTGAGACTATTAGAGACACATGTAGATGATAGGAGAGAAAAGGAAAAGTGACATTAGAGTATCAGTTCCCTGGTTTCTTCCCAGCTAGGTCTCTGGCAATCACCTGTATTCTTGTACCAAAGGCCACAATTCTATCAGGCAGCTCTCATGCAGCTGCCTTTCCCAGTACAGTAACCTGGTAAGTTAAATGGTAAATGACTCCCCACTGCCGCTTTCTGCAGAATATTACACTATTGCTTTGATGGTTTCTGAAACTCTGGTAACTCTTTGGTAAACTGTCCAATTATTTAAAAATAATAACAATCCATTCTAATTTAACTGTTAAGTGTCTTTTCTGATCCTATCCAAACTTTAAGTGATACAGTTTATAATAGCAAAATTTTGGAAATCACTTAAACCACTATCAATTAGATATGAGTAGATAAAATATGGTACTCTCATGTGAATAATATATAGCCATAGAGAATACTCTATAGCATTAAAATGAATAAATAGAATCAATGTAAATCATCGTGGATGAATCACAATGTGAAGAAAAAGACAGGAAATTACAGAGTGTGGTACAGAGCATGATAATATTTATATAAATTGAATAAACACAAACTGATATCACATAGCATTTATCTACATGTATACGTAAAGAGTGAATTGGAAGAACACACATCAATTTGTCATAGCAGATATTTTGGAAGGGGAATAACAGATGGTTAGTAAAGGAGAATATGTGTCTTTTATATAAAAAAAAGTTATACACAGGGAAAACTGAAACATAATAAAAGCAAATAGCAACATGTTTTTCTGTTGGTGAGAAAAGGACTGTTTCTTTATATTATTGTTTATACTTCTCTGTTTTAAAATTTCTCAAAACTAACCTGGTTCAGATATGCTCACACCATAGTGGCAAGACTACAAAAGATGCTCAATAATTTTGTAATTATTATTATATTGTTACTTTAAAATGAACTATTACATCAATCTTCTGTACACTTCCTAACTTCTTCACTATACTCATTATTACTTACATACTTGTATTATACACTTATATTACTCCTTATATGCTTATTATTCAAAGGACATCATTTACCATTTATAGCTCTAGTTTTTATTCTCCTATGTCCCTGGACTAGCCTCTGTGCATTTCCTCTCCTTGGCCTTTTATGTAAGAGTTAAGAGTGTTCTTTTAGATTGTTTTTATTTTTAATTCATTTTTAATATTTGGTGTTGGATATGTCTGTAAGAAGAACTCTGTTCTCAAAGATTTGGTCTGTTTTATTTGCCTGCCTTGATGTTCCTGTAACTGTGTTTGCCTAATAATATCAGAATCACACTGATTCTTACAAGTGGTGGAGTGAGAGGCACTCACGTATACATTCAAGACTTGTTTTAGTCTTTTTTTCCTCTGTCTTACCTCTCTCATCTCATGAACTCTGACAGAAAGTTAATTGACAGTGCCGTTGATTTTTAAGCAAAAGGCCTAGAATGAGTCACATTTTTCTTTTACAGTTCGTAATCTCATTTGAATATAATATGATACTAAAAATTGTTTTTTTAAAGAAAAAGAGCACTGCAGTATGTCCCAAGGATCTAGTACTGTATTTAACATATGATGATGATTAAATAAATATTGAAAAATGTATTCATTATTTTCATGTTTAAATAAAGGAATATTTAAACATTTAAACACAATATATTTTAGTGACTTTAAGGAGTTTAATTTTAAATATTTCTATACATAAATGTTATCTTAGCCTACACACACACTGGACAGGCTCAGTAAGATGGCAATTTTGCTTGTTGGAGTTTGAGAAGTGCTCTTGAAAGCAATGCCTGAAAGGAGTGAGGGAGGCAGAACTGGGCAGAGAGGGGATTTTGAAATGCTGTCACAGTTGCAACAGAGACTTCAGCTGATCCTACAGAGAGCCTTTGAGCTGGGATGGCTACTTAGATTTGTCTTCAATTAGGGAAGGGCTGGGGCTTCCCTGGTGGCGCAGTGATTGAGAGTCCGCCTGTCGATGCAGGGGATACGGGTTCGTGCCCCGGTCCGGGAAGATCCCACATGCTGCGGAGCGGCTAGGCCCGTGAGCCATGGCCGCTGAGCCTGCGCGTCCGGAGCCTGCGCGTCTGGAGCCTGTGCTCCGCAAGGGGAGAGGCCACAGCAGTGAGAGGCCCGTGTACCAAAAAAAAAAAAAAAAACATTAGGGAAGGGCTGAATATTGGAACTCTTGCATATAGCAGTCATTGGAACTGGGCTAGCCTACATCCATCTATTCAGCTGATCACAATTCCCAGACAAGAACACGCGGAGCCAGGAAAGGAGTGCCTCAGCCCTGAAACCTGGGGGAAAAAGTAAGGAGAACTAGAAAGTAAGTTCTTCATTAAGAATAGTGAAGAACTTGATTTCAGAAAGCTTGAAATCTTTTGCCAGTGAGTGGAGTGTGCAAATTATCAGGATGTAGCCATTAAAGTTTTAATAATCCAGCTATTAAGATTTCTTAAGAGATGCAGAGAAAAAGACAATATACTGAGAACTTGGACCAAAGTACTGAGTAGAACATGAGAGCCAAGGACTACTTGAACAGACAAGAGTCAAATCCATTTTAAAAATATAACTACAAAAACAAAGCAAGCTGTAGTAGTCCATAACAACTTAATTCTAATTACTAAATTGTGAATTGGTTCTAGTCTTCCTGGGCCAGATTCTCAAAGAGAATAGGCTAAAGTTCTCACCTCTGTATGGGGAGTAGTGAAGGGGCTTTTAAAGGAGAGGATAGGGGATGGTGTGTCCTGGAGTTCATGGGTAAGAAATTGCAAGCAACCTATCTTGGGAAGTAGAAATGCAGACAATGAACCTGTAACTCTTAAATCTATTACCTGTGATCTGGCCTATGAAAGAGATGCCTACTGACGGGGAGATTTCTGGAGTCAGTGTTACCATCTCCAAAATCCTAGCCAGTCATAGGGCCCATAATATTTCCATCAATATTTAAGCTGGGGAGGTAGTTGCTCCTAAGGAGCACCAAACCTCAACTGAAACCAGGGCAGATTTGATCTGGAGGTCAGCTACTGGGACAGGATTTTCCTCATTCCCCTTATCCCTCAATTACCCCTCCCGCTACTCAAGCCTTTATTAAATGCACAATAACAACAAAAACTAACATTTATTATTTTGTTTGTTATTATCTACTATCTTTGAGAGAATTACTCCTCCCTCATCCCAACTCTTTGGTTCAGTTGAAGGTTGCCAGTCACTGTACCAACTCTCCTAATCACAGGAATGAGCAGGTGACTTCATTTGTTTGGGCATAATTGTTGGGGCAATGATGGGCAAGAAACTCAGATTATTCAGAATCCTACCCTGGGATTTTTCTTTTTTAAAGTGAAACTGATGGGAGATATTTCATTCTGTTCAAAAGAATGGAAGAACAAACACCACTCTTGAGTAGCCTCTGGGCATATTTGTTCCTTGCTGTGCTGGAAAAAATCTCATTTGATGTGCTTTATGTAATTGTAAAGGATGGTGCTGACACAGAGAGACAAGACTTAGAATGATAATGAGAGTCCAGAGAGTATCCAACTTTCTTGTCTCCATTGTCCCCAAGTGACAGATTCTACAATAGTATTCTGTACTTTTGTTACATGAGCCAATAAATACCCGATTTTTTTTTTTCTATTCTTAAACTGGTCCAAGCTGGACTGCTGTCATTTGCAATAGAAATGTTCTTATTATAAGCACTTCATATGCTCCAAATGATGGATTAAGCTTTTTAAATGCACTATATCTCATGTAAAACTCAAATAATCCTATGGGAGCAAAAATTAATTTATTATTATCCTTAGCCATTCATTTTAGGAAACTGAAGAAAGGATGTGGGAAATATTAATAATAAGGAACTGGAATGAATATGTATATATGTATATATATATGTATATACCTATGTGTATTGTGTGTTCATATGTCTGTATACAATGTATGTACATACAGATATTAGATAGGTAGATAGATAGATACATAGATAGACAGATAAACAGATAGGAATATAGCTATGTAAAGAGGCAATACCTTATGGTGATTAACAGCACGGTTTTGTAGTTGTATCACATGGGATAGAATTCTGTTTCCAGCACTTGTAATTCCAGCAGTGTATTCTTCTGGACTACTTTGGGTTTTAGTTTTCACACATAAATAAGGATAATAAGTGTACTCACTCCATAGAGTTACTGAGGATTAAATACATTTATATCATTTAGAACAATGAGTGATACATAAATATTCAGTATAAACATTTTCTATATCTTACTTTAAAAGAATATATATCTCAATATATATGTGATTACGATGCATGAGACACAAGTGATAGATATAGATTGTACAGACTGTTAATAATAATTATAATCACAATGATAGCTACCACTGCCTGAGTTCTCACTATCTGCCAGTTGTATGTTAAGCACACCTGGTATAATTTGTGACTGTAAACCACACAGATCATATATAGATGCCAGCTCTATGGCCCTTTGAAAGGAACTGAGTTTCTCCAGTGACACAACATTATTTTTAAATAATATTTTAAGTATTTAAATTCAAATATTTATAGTTTAAAACAAATTTAATTAAAATAACTTCAAAAAGAACAATATTAACTTTTTGAAACTTAATATATGTGATCTTAATACAATTCATTAATTTTAGAAACAAATAATTTCTAAATATTTCAGAGATCTGGATCTCATTCAAAGCCTATGTTCTATACATAAGTGATTTGTTCTTAAAAATGTTTTTGAATAAGAGGTATAAATGTTTCTTTACATAAAACATATATATATCTTCATATATTAAACTATATATAAATTCATGTATTTTTGCCCCACACATGTGCCCATGTCTCTATTGAATCTCTGAACACCATTTCCAGAAACTTTCTCAGAAAAAAAAAAAAAAAAAAGACTAGAAGTTGATATGCAACAAGGACCTACTGTGTAGGACAGGGAACTCTACTCAATATTCTGTAATAACCTATGTGGGCAAAGAATCTGAAAAAGAATGGACATGTGTATATGTATAAGTGAATCACTTTGCTGTACACCTAATACTAATGCAACATTGTAAATCAACTATACTCCAATATAAAATAAAAATTAAATAAAAAGAGTAGAAGTTGATATTATATATTGTTCTGAAACATAACTTACTGCTCATTTTGCTATGAGCTCCAGCTGAGAACTTCTGAGCTCACTTGGGAGGAAGAAAACTGAACTCATTTTTCTTTCTCTTTTTATCTTTCTCTTTCTCTTGTATAGATGCCTAACAATTGTCAAGGTATTTGTTTCTGTCTTGTATTGCATTTAGACTGCACTGTCATTGAGATCTGGGAAGAGCCGAAGAAGATAGGGTAGGAAAAGGATAGGGCCAGATTCTGCCCTGTACCACCGTATATCTCAAAATTTAGAAAATAATCTAAAGTCTAATAATTAATGTGCTATAAATAATTTATTTTATCTATGGTATTTCAAATAGACAAAATGACATTATTAACACTAGAATTTGGACTTTTAAACATTTTTCAGTCACATTCCTATCAATATTGTGAAATTTTTTCAATAATATGTTACCAATATTAGGACAAGAAAGCAGTTAAAATTAGCCACTTATGGGCTTCCCTGTTGGTACAGTGGCTGGGAGTCCACCTGCTGATGCGGGGGACGTGGGTTCCTGCCCCGGTCCGGGAGGATCCCGCATGCTGTGGAGCAGCTGGGCCCGTGGGCCATGGCCACTGGGCCTGCGCATCTGAGCCTGTGCTCCACGATGGGAGAGGCTGCAGCGGTGAGAGGCCCACGTAACGCAAAAAAAACAAAAACAAAAACAAAAAAAAATAGCCACTTATAACAGTTTTTTTGCTTGTTGATAAATTGAACTAAAGTTATTTCAGCAAATCTTTATTAAACATTCACTAATTTAACAACTGAGCAAAGCACTATAAGTTATAGATATATTAGAACATTTCCCTACTTTAGTAAGATTATAACTCTATTTTTTTTCATTTTTTTGTGATACTAGAAGATAGAAACTAAAGGGAATTACCAAAGAAGATTCCTTTTAAAACACCTATTTTCTTTCATCTAATAATAAATGGATAGTCATACATTCTCAGATTCTTAGATGTAATATTCTGCTTTGCAGTTTAAATACATTCCAGAAAGTTTGTCCCAGGTACTTTGACATTACAAACAAACAAAATGACAAAAACAATAAGAACGATTTGGAGATAAAAGTGTATGGGTTTTTGAAATTTATACTACACTGAGGTTTTACGTGCTATGAAGTTTGCTAATGAACGAATCAGTTAAATCTATAATCTATTCCTTGATTGGATTGCTCTCACAAGAAGGGTTAAATAAGGGTTAATAAGTGTTAAACAACATCAGAACAAAAGTTCACAGAACAAGTCCAAGTCACTAGTGCAGTTAATTTGTTTTTGCGGAGTCCATTTCTCAGTATTGATTTTTGACCTGGGCAATACATTGCCAGAAGCTGGAGCTATTTGCAGTTGAAAGGATTTACTCCATTTTGTTTATTTCGTTGGGCAGCTCATGCCTATGTACATTATTTCGTTGGGCAGCTCATGTCTATGTACAATCACTGCTTGAAAGAAAAATTGGAAAAGCATGTCAAAAGTATAGGTGCTTGATAGCAAGCTGGATTAATACCTATTTTCTGGGCTTCCCTGGTGGTGCAGTGGTTGAGAGTCCAACTGCCGATGCAGGGGACACGGGTTCGTGCCCTGGTCTGGGAGGATCCCACATGCCGCGGAGCGGCTGGGCCCATGAGCCATGGCTGCTGGGCCTGCACGTCCGGAGCTTGTGCTCCACAATGGGAGAGGCCCCAACAGTGAGAGGTCCCCATACCGAAAAAAAAAAAAAAAAAAACTATTTTCTATCTGGAGGGATTACATCTACCTTAATATGCATATACAATGAACTTGATATCCCATTTTTCCTATTAGTTGGATGTGGAAAACTCATTCTATTTGTATTGATACTTTTCATGTGTCTTCAGCAAGACAGATAGATGTCTTTATAGGAATGGTCTTGCTATACTCTATAAGAAGCAAGGATCAACCAAAAGGTAGCATGCAAAAAATCAAGGCAATATTTTCCACATCTGTGCAGAAAATGCAATGGATCTGCTCACAGACATGCCTAGTTGACTGTTCAATATGATTGCTATTTAAGACATAAAGTTGTCATGCACTTGTTTACTTATATATGTCTTCTCCAGTATACTGGGAGCTCTTTGAAGAAAAATATTGTATCTTATTTATCTCTGTAATTCTCCATCAGGTATATTTTCTATCACATAAAAGATAATCAAAACACATTTGTTGAATAAGTGAATGAACCAATGAAAAACATTAACACTTTTCATTGAACTAATAAATAATTGGGAATATTTGACAAAGAATAAAAGAATGTATTTTTTACAAAAAGCTTGAAGTCTTTTTGTTAATGTCAATTATCTTACCAAAAAAAAAAAAAAAAAGAGAAAACTCTCTCATACAAATAGTTTCCCATCTTTTCATAAAATTATTTTCCAAATTACTTCTATTAATTTAAACCTATTAAAATATTCTGGATATATATTCATTCAATCATTTAGTTTTTTCCTGGGCAAAATTAATAAGCATCCCTCTGGAGTTCTGAAATAAAAGAAACATGAATATGGTAGAATTGTTATTGGTAGAAAATTCAGAATATATGAATATATTAACTGGACATTGTATAAATATCAATATGGCAACTTTATTTTCCCTAGAATCAACTTCAAGTGTTTTACAAACAGAAATGGACACAGAATTATATGAATAATAAACAAATACTGAAAGACAAATATTTATTTCTGGACTGTAGAACTACCAAAATTGCAGTATGTGTTGTAGATTTACTTTGGTCTCATATGAATAGCTACAATGTTACAAGATATTTATTGCTTAAAATAGAAAAAATGAAAACAGCAAAGCTATGGGTCAAATATTTTACCTCCATTAGGAAAGGAATTTAGTATCTTTGAAAAGGGAACTCATTCAGGCAATTTTTAATGGAAAATGAAATTCTCTTTTTCTATAGTGAGAAGAAAGAGATTTTGCAGAACGGTCTGGAGATTTCATTCATTTGATTTTGTTTACTCCAAGTTATCTGAAGTACTGCCAATATTTTATGTTGATTATCACTACTTGATCACAAGATTGAATTTTCAGTAATTTTACAAATGAATATTCCTTATAGCAAACATATACTATTTTTCATTCCCATAGGTGTGATTTCTGGAATACATATGTATAGATCAGAATCCTTTTCTGTATCAAGAACAGTTGTAATCTACCTGAAATATATCTTTCCTTTCATTTGGAACATGCCAAGAATATAAAACATATTTTTTATTAACTGGTGAATAAATCTGAAAAATGAAATATATTTCTATAGTAAAGTTTTTTGGTATGGAACATTTTTACTAAAGTTGAAACATTATTACAGAGTCAAAAGACAAGTATAAATACCATGATTTCAATGAATTAATTTACACTGTGAAATATAACTATCAAATAATCTACTCATGTTCAGGGTCAATGTTTTCTTTCCCTTTCAGCAAATCTAGTGAGAATTCAAATATTATTCAGAAGGATGTTTAATAAGCTTGAACTCTGAGCAAGTAAATCTACTTCATTCATCTGAATAGTGTAATAGATTACACCAAGATAAGGTAACATAATGCATCCATCTCTATTATAATAACATCCGTGCTGCAAGAATAAGACCCAGGCTTTAGTGGGCCAGGTTACTCTCCCCAAATAGCAGTATAAGAAGACCACCAATGTTTTTGTCCTGATTATAGATTTAATGTAGACTACTCACTTTCCTTTAAGTCTCTCTTTCCTTAGATATAAAACAAGGCAACTTTCTGGAATATTTTTCTTAGTTTTAAGTATTTACTTACTCTGAGTTTATACCATCTTTCCTTACATGGATTTTGGATGGCAATCTCCTAGGTGATCCTTCCACTACAAATGAGATAATGCCTGGTAGTGTTTAAAAATCCTAGCTCTGAAATCAAATTATCTGAGTTTAAAGCTGGGGGATCTTAGACAAAATAGGGATAATTAAACAGTCTATTTAAGGAGACTATGACCAGGACATAAAAAGTGCTCAAAAGTATTATGTACTTTTTTTTCACAGTTGTGAATAGTGAGAGAACATGGATTTTGGAATCAAATAGATATTTAATGCATTTAGGCAGTATACACTTGGAAGCCTCCATGTGCCATTTAAGGAATAGAGTGATAGGCAAAAACAATGAGATCTGAAAAATATTTCAGAGGGATTCCTACATTTCCTCATTGGCAGATAGTTTATCCCAAGACTATTAAAATAGAAAAGAAGCAGATTTATTTTTACGTTTTTCCTCCCTCTATATCTTTAAGCTAGAGCAGGGAAAATAGCAGTGGAGGAGGGAGACAGTTCTGCATCTTTAGCAGCTCTATGGACATCAGGGTTAATCTTCATAATACCACTTCACTGAGCAAAAGTCACTGTTCTTCACCTTAGAGTGACTGTTTGAAACATTAACATATTCAATTGGGAGTTCCTGTGCCCTGAGGAATTGACAACCGTGGGTCCCAGGTAATGGCATTTCAACCCAAAGTGATATTCCAGTCCTTCTCATGCAGCTTCTCTCTTCTCTGGAAACTCTGCCTTATTTTTTTTTTTTTGCAATTCAGCTCAGGATATCTTCAATTACTTAGAAACCATTATAATAATGATTTTTGGATCTGTCTTCTAAAGTAAAAGAAATAAAAGCAAACATAAACAAATGGGACCTAATTAAACTTAAAAGCTTTTGCACAGCCAAGGAAACCATTGACAAAACAAAAAGACAACCTACTGAATGGGAGAAAATATTTGTAAATGATATAACCAATAAGGGGTTAATATCCTAAATATATAAACAGCTCATACAATTCAACAGCAAAAAACCAAACAACCCAATTAAAAATGAGCAGAATACCTGAATAGATATTTCTCCAAAGAGGACATGCAGATGGCCAACAGGGACATGAAAAGATGCTAAATGTCACTATCATCAAGGAAATGAAAATCAAAACCACGATGAGCTATCACCTCACACCTCTCAGAATGGCTATCATCAAAAAGAACACAAATAACAAATGTTGGTGAGGGTGTGGAGAAAAGGGAACCCTTGTACACTGTTGGTGGGAATGTAAATTGGTGCAGCCACTGTGGAAAATTTTATGAAGGTTTCTCAATAAAGTAAAAATAGAATTACCATATGACCTAGCAATTCCTGGGTATATATCTGAAAGAAACAAAAGCACTAATTCGAAAAGATACATGCACCCCAATGTTCATAGC
This sequence comes from Delphinapterus leucas, assembly GCF_059928025.1. Classification (NCBI taxonomy): domain Eukaryota; kingdom Metazoa; phylum Chordata; class Mammalia; order Artiodactyla; family Monodontidae; genus Delphinapterus; species Delphinapterus leucas. Next base: position 75,132,625 of record NC_143135.1, read on the forward strand.
AGCATTATTTACAATTGCCAAGATATGGAAGCAACCTAAGTGTCCACCAACAGAAATGGATAAAGAAGATGTGGTATATATATACAATGGAATACTACTCAGCCATAATAAAGAATGAAATTTTGCCACATGCAACAGCATGGATGGACTTGGAGGGTATTATGCTAAGTGAAATAATTCAGACAGAGAAGGACAAATACTGTATATCACTTATATGTAGAATCAAAAAAATACAACAAGTTAGTGAAAATAGCAAAGAAACAGACTCATGGATATAAACAACAAACTACTGGTTACCAGTAGGGAGAGGGAAGAGGGGAGGGGCAATATAGGGGTAGGAGATTAGGTGGAACAAACTATTATGTATAAAATAAGCTACAAAGATATATTATACAACACAGAGAAGATAGCCAATATTTTATAATAACTATAAATGGAGTATAACCTTTAAAAATTGTGAATAACTATACTATATACCTGTAACATATAATATTGTATCAACTTTACTTCAATAAAAATGATTCATCTTTAAATAATATTTTCATAATAGTCTCACTCTAAAGGTTGGTTCTCAAAAAAATGTGAATAGGTAGAAGAATAAATATTTTTCTAAAAATGTATTTGGTACAAGGAGATAAAATAGTCATCAATTTGCTTGCCTCACAGGCTCCTTGAAGCATGACTTTATCTCATCCATTTCTTGGTACTCTTTGGAGAACTATTACTAGAGTTTGTTTATAGAGCTGGTTCTGACACTGCCTCGGTAGAAATCAGTGTGTCACATCCTGAGGCTGGGCCCTTAGAGCACAGCAAATAGGAAGACACTGTTCGGGAGAGTTGTCAGTCCTGCTTAGCATGTTGGGAAGGTTTGCCAATAACAAGCAAAGGACAAAAGCACAGCTCGGCTAACATTCTTCTCTACTCCTCCCTACTTAAAGCTTTGAAGGAACCAAGTTTCTACCTTCAGAAAAGACACTAAATGGAGGGAATAAGAGGAATCTTCTTATCTTTCTTGATTTAATTTTCAAAATAAGCTTCAACTCTGGAAGTAAAGTTTAAAGAAGTTACTTATTATTTAGCATGTATAATCAAATTGGGATCAGCCTTCCTTAAAAAGGAAAAGTTGCTTCATATAAAATACTAAGATTGTATAGGTGAATAAATTGAGCTCATATATCTTAGCTGTTGAGGTTTGAAACTTGAATGTGAAACAGAGATGCCATAAACAATCACAAATTCAGTAATTTTTATAAGGTATCTTCTTAGACCATTCTATGAAATACTGATTTCTGATAGTAATTGGATAGTTCAGAAAGAGGAAAGAAGTTGAGGAGTTAAAATATGGAGAGTGAAAAAGGTGAAGTGACTTTAAAAAGAACAATATCTCTGCTAAAACCAGTTCACTCTGGAAACTCTGACAGAAATTCAAACCTGTAGGCAATTTGATCCAAACACATTTAAATTTAATATCGTAGAACAAGACCTTTTCACACCCCTAGTAAGAATTGAAGTGACAAATATAAAGTGTTTTAGCTATTAGACTTTCATGAATGATATTCCAAATTGTAAAATATTGTGTGTTTTGTTTTGATCAGATCTGTGTTTCATCTTTGAGAACAGACTCATTCCCAAAACCCTTCTAGTTAAAATAAAACAATGTGTTATGTAAATTAACATATAACATATCTCATCTGAAGTGTTATGTAAATTAAAACTGAGTCACTTTTTTATTATGCTCTTATCAGAACACTTTTTAACCTCATACACTCTCTGTATTATATATAAACTTTCTTTAAGATGACAAGCAACTCTAAAGTTAACGTAAAAATCCTCATTTCAAAGTATCTTTTTTTCTACTCCTTCATAGAACTGAGACAATGACTTAGTAAGAATTGTAGAAAATGGGTTAGATTGTGGTTAAGAATCTGAAAAAAGCTTTGAATTGGAAAGTAATACAATTCACTTATTGTATTACTTTTCTGATGCTGCATAACAAATTACTACAGTCATTGCAGCTTAAAACAACAAAAATGTATTTTCTCACACTTTCTGTTGATACAAAGTCCAGCCACAGGTTAATTGTTTCCTCTGCTCAGAGTCTCGTCAGCTAATATGTTGGCAGAGGCAGCACTCTCATTTCTCATCTGAAACTTGGGGTCCTCTTCTAAGATCATTTAGACTTTTGTCAGAATTCAGTTCCCTGAGGTCTCCATTTTCTTGTTGGCTGTCCAGCATGGTGGCTTTCACTTCCTAGAGGCTGCCCTCAGGTGCTAACCACAAGGCCCTCTTACAACATGACAGCTTACTTCTTCAAAGCCAGCTGGACAGTTGCTCTTCTAGAGGCTATGACAGAGTCTTATACAATGTAGAATAATCACAGGGGTGACTAACTATCCCATCATTTTTTTCATTAAACATAATCTAATCAAGAAAGTGCCATCTCATCATATTAACAGGTCCTGCCCACATTCAAGAGGAGGGCCTATACACCAGGGAGTGGGATTTTCTGAGTCCATCTGAGAATTTTGCCCACCATAGTGATTTATTACAAGTCTACAGTCACTTATTCTCAATTATACAGTTTAAACGCTCTAAAAAGTGATATGCCCTAACTCATTTGCTGACAAAATCTGAGCAGAACTGACAAGTAACTTACAGAATGTATTTAATCAATTTAGTACAAATACACATGCACATTGCCAAAATATTAATATGCCTTGTATAAAGTGTATTATGTATACACTGTTATATAAATATGTGTTGTTATGTGTATTATGGAACTCTCTGCTGGGGGTGTTTATTAAAATACCAACTATGCTCAGCATTACTTTTCTAAAATCCCCAAAATCCCAAATCCTGAAACACATCTGCCCTCAAGGGTTTCAGATAAGAAACATTTAGATTTGGACCAAATCTCTCTGACAAGGAGCTCATTGAGAAAGGGATTATTTCAAAGATATAAACCTTTGGGTAAGCTCAACATTTGTTGAATTAAATTGACCTTCATCAAGATAAGGGTGAGAAAAGGCAGAGAAGAAACCACTGTTTGTTTTTATTTCAACTCTAAATTCACTGGTTCATTTCACTGATGACACCTTCGAAAAACAGGGCAGTATCAACAGATAGGGATGTATATTACATAAAAAGGTGAGGGAAAAGATTTCTTTTACTAATTTGTTCAAATTATTCAACAAATGAACTCATAAGGGGAAAGATTAGATTTGTACTACTAAACTGTAGAACAGAGGAAAATTGTCTCTTTATTTTTTAAAAAATCTATACTATATTAAAAGTAAGACATTTTTAAAAATAGTCTCATTCTTCACCCTTAGGCAGAATATCTGGCTCTCAGGGCAAAACTTGTTACACTAAGAGTCTAATTTATCCATCCAGATTTTGGGTCAACTAATAAAAATTTTATATGTTTATAGCTTCCCCCTTTGCTCCAGATTTTAATCTTAAATCAGTAATCAATTATATTTACTAAAATAATTACCATATTTTAAAGGAGCAAATGTATATCTTGTTGTTGACAATAGCTAGGAAAACAAAAACCCTCAAAATGTATCAATGTTAAATGTATAATGTGAGAAGGAAAAAAAAAATGCTTATAGCCAAGAAAGAAATGTAAATTGGACTGCCACCAAACTCTCTCTCCTCTAAAATATCTTACAATTTACACTTAATATATGTGAATTTACAAGCAACACCATAATGCATACTTAAAAGCAATGCTTGAGTTAATTAAATGAGCTCCTAGGAGAGCACAGATTTCATTAGTTCTTTGCTGTAGTCAGGTTGGACTTCGAGAATTTAATTCAGGATATTTGATTCCTCATAATGAGCTGAGTGATCTTACAGAAGCTTTTTTTAAATGTCATTTCTGCAATGGATTGTTATGCAGCTTCTAAACTGCTAGTTAAAATGATATAGCCTTCTTTGTCTAAATAGTGCCAAAGCAGTCAGTCAATCAAGTCAGTTAAATCAAACTACTGTTATTTCCATTAAAAAACTAATAAATCTATCAGATTAAGTACAAAACAAAACAAAACGTTGTTAATGGATTTTTTTTCACTCTTCAATAGTCATATAAATGCTTCACTGTCATGTAAACAAATCAGGTGAAAGCTCTAAAGGAAAGTTATCAGAGCTGGGACTTTGCTTTCCAAACAACCACCCTAACTCATCTAAAGAGTGAATTCTAGGTCATTACTAGGTATTTTTTAGAAAGCACGCAGTCTGATGGAAAATATTGCTTCTTTTTTTTTTTTTTTCATTTGAAAATAACATGTATCCACAGATACTAATGTATTAGCATTGTTTAGTTTATGGAGGTAAAACATGTGGTAGACAAAATCTGAACAGTGATAGAATTTTGGGGTTGTTAGCCTCCCTTTCTTAAAAAAGCAGCTTGGTAAGGAATCCATAAGATTTTTACATAGGCTATTGACATTTTACAGAGGACTAACATGGGTGGAACTGTATAAAGGTGGAGTTCCATTTAGGAGTTCTGATAACGTAAGAGACAGTGGAAGAGGCAATTGGTATGTGAAATGGTGCTACAGGCATGGTATTAAAGTATTTCAGGTTTCAATTGGATCAAATTTTCTCATAGAGAGTTACTGTGTTGTGTGGGTAAAAATGAAAACCTGAGTTTTATAATTAAATGGCTTGTTCTGTAAGGAAATTCCCTACCTAAAAATGATGCCTACAAATGATTGAAAAAGTGTCCATTAACTGCATTTTCTGCAATGCTTTTTTTGGATTAGAAGGAAATTAATTGTATCAAATAAATCTTGGAAGCTGGATTGTTCTAAAAAAAATCTCAAGCCCTTATATGTAGGCCTTAAATAGAGATTTTGTAGCTTAAAAACTAAATATGTAAACTTACAAGCAGGACCTTTCTCCCTGGGAAAAATCTCTTGCACGCTTCCTTCAGGGCTAGTTGCCCACCCCCTCAAGGCTCCAGGTTCACAGTCTAGTTATACAGGTCTGTGTCCTTTTGGAAGCTGGCAATTGCAATGTCAATCAGTCACCCCTTTAAAGTGATGTTGGTCACTGTAAGTTTAAATTGGCCTAAGATTCTACTGAATTATCAGTCTTGGTTCATCCAGGTCTGGCTGCTCACTGCTTGAAAATCAATACTTGAGAGGCAAGTGTTGGTAGAAAAAAGAAAACATTGCTTTTTCAGAAATGCTTTAATCAGAAAGATGGCAATCTGGGGAGAAGGAGGACTCATGTCCCCAAAACCAACTCTGAAGAGCCTGCTTGGCCATGAAAATTTTTAAAAGGAAAGGGGAAGTAATCTCAGTTAATTGTTGAGATAGGGGATCAGACTCATCACCATCCACCACTGTGTGCAGGCTTGTCGACTTCTTGTGATCTTTCTTTAGATGATGTCTTGTTCACACAGTTTGTTCACACAGTTTGTTGATGAGTTTACCCAAGGAGAAGCTAGGGAAGAGATCTGGTCATCTGTTAATTACTTGTTCTTCATTTCTACTTCTTTGATCTACAGAAAGAACCAACATGTTAGGCAAGGTATTGTGTGATCAAAAGATTTGAAAGGTGTGCTTGGGCCAGAGATGAGTAGAGCATGGAGGCACCTGGTTTAAAAGTTGATCAAATTATAGCTTTGCTAAAGTGACAAGACAAAAGTGGTTTCTTGCTGAAGACAGTTTCCTGAAAAGAGCTGCATACAACTGCATAGCCAAATGAAATATAAAAACACAAATTTATTTGGAATCATGAATAAACTTATCCCTTTCTTCCATCCTATGTTTCTATCCTGCTATGACCTCTTCATAATTTAAAAGTGAAATGTGCATTACAAAATAGATAGATAAAACAAGTGTGTCTGGTTAAGCTTTGGGATGTTAGTTTGCGTTTTTCCTACTATCTTCCCCCTTTCAATTCCAAACAGTTAACTAGACCTTTTATATTTCCTTCCTTCAGGGAATTTTACACAACACAAAATAGAACATTCTGAAAGACAAAAGTTCCACCTGTCTATAAATTTAAGGTCATTGAAAAGATGATGTAAAGTGTCAGATGTAGGCGGGAAACTGGATGGCTTCCTTTAAAGCAATGCTTAAGAAAAGAGGGATTCCTGGATTTGGGAAGAGTGGAAATTTAGGAAGTTACTAAAACTGTGCCTTGGTATATGAGTGGCAAAAATGAGCTGGTAAAATCTCAGAGGGTGCAAGTTGTACAGGATGCCCAGATAAGTTAGAGCCTCTGCTTAGAGATTCTCAAACTCAGCTGAGATGCCTGAGCTCCGTAAGAGACATGGAAAACTGGAATCCAAAAGAAACATGGCCTCAAAGGACCACAAAAACAGGAGTTCAGCAATGACCACAGTGCTTTGGAAAGCAAAGGCTCTTCCTTAGGTTTTCTGGCCTCTCCGGTTCTATACTGGGTCTCTAAAATACCCAGTAGAACAATTTTCTGCCCTCTCAGGAGGATAGGGGTTCAGCATCTAATTTAGCTTAATTTTCTTTAAGAACAAGTTTTCAAAGACAATGTTTCTTGCACAATTACGTTTGTGGACTGAAAAATATACTCTCTCAGAAAAGTCAAAGATCAAATAAACACCCTCAAATAAGCATACAATAAATATAGAAAGCTTGATGAAAAAACACAAACCCCCAACAACAACAGAAAGCCCCATCAAATCTTTAATGTAAATTGCCAAAAAAAATTATATATATGTATATATATATATATATATATATATATATATATCCTTAACACTCTCTATGAGAGTTACTGGGGGTAGGAGACAATGTAAATGGAGAATCTTTCTAGAAATGTTAAAAAAAATCACTAACATCACCACAATCACATAACTGATTTAATAAGTAGTACAACATACTTGTAAAAATATATGCCTTCATCTATTTGGGGCATCTGGAGGTTTAGGATTTATTAAATATCCAATTCATAGATAACCTAGGAACTGGAAGTAAGCATCGGACAGGGGCTGCATGGGATCCATTGAATCAGTCTTGGTGGTATTCATGATTGCTCTGTAGGGTGACAAAAATTCCTTCTATATCATTAGAACCTGAAAATGAGCTTCACTCCATTACTTACCCAGTAATGATGGTTTCTCTTAGAAAAATATTTTTAATTTTCCTGTGTATTCCATAGGAATTTTTTTTAAAACTGTGAATTCCCTAAAAAGAGACCTAGAATAGTTTCTAGGTACTTGAAAAGATGCATGGATGTGCTGTCAATTATGACATCTTATAATGAATAGTAATACAAATGAAACATATGTTTGATCACTCACTGACTACATCTCTTCTGTCACATTTGACACATTGATCAGGAGTACATGAAAAATTCAAGGAAAATTTGTAAATGTGAGTGCTAGATCACTGATTTTGAAGGATGAGATGAGTTAAAATGACCAGACCCTTTCAGAATGTATTATAAAAGTGCCAGATCCTCAATTGGCCTTGTTTCAGCACTCAGACCCTTTTATTAATGGACCCTATCTTTGTAAATGCATTATATTCTTTAAACACAATGCCAAAACATACATGATCATAACATATATTTTATTACTGCCTCAAAAATTTGCACCAAACACATTTTTGGTGTTGATATAGCCCCAGCTCTTGTGGAGTTTACATTCTTAAGTATGAATGTGCAAACACAAAACAAACAAACAAAAAAACACACAGAAAATAACAAATACTCCAAGTTGTGACAAGTAATCTGAAGAAAAACAAAGCCAGATAAGGAGAGGAGGAGGAAAGAATGTACCAATTTATATAGGGGGGTCAGAGCTCTACATTAGCTCCTGCAAAACTTTTAAAAGATTGATAATGCAAAATGAAATCAGGTCCACTCTTATACAGAACAACTGAATGGAGTTGGATCCAAGAGTCTGATTTGGAGGGAGGAACATTTTGTATAGACTCTCTGGATGATCAGATTGAACTTAAGTTTTGTATTCTGATTTGCTCTTAATGTCTCAGGCAGACAGGGTTTCTACTAGAAACTAGAGGGTTTACAATACATTATTTACTCTTACCTTACTTTAGAAATTTAGATTTGTTACTGCTTCTGAAAATAAATATATTGAATGTCATTTGCCCGTCAAGAATCCTCTTCTTTAGGGCCAGTTTCATCCTGCATATTATCTACATGGTTCCAGCATGAACATCCTTGTTACATTTTGCTCCCACTCATAGCCATAACCCAGGGATGGGCACCTTACCCAAGCTGGCCAATGAGACTCATTCATGGATTCTCAGAATTGGGAATGGAATACATTTGATTAGTCAGCAGCCGTTTCTTTGCAATTAGGGTATTTCTGAAAAGTGAGAGTCAGTCTCTCCGAGTGAGAGAAAAAATGAGAAAGAGAAAACTAATGAAAGGAAGAGAGTCATAAGAAGTGTAAAGAGTGCTCTGATGGTATTTGAAACCCCGACTCCAACTGTGCCTGATGCCAGCTGCATTTCCCATTTTTGGATACCATGAGATACTATTTTTTTGCTTAAGCTACTTTGATTAGATTTGGTATCTGCAAGCAGTATTCTAACTCACATAAAAAGATCGTATCACTATATTAATCAAGGTTCTTCAGAGAAACAGAGCCAATAGAATGTGTATACACACTTCTGTCTCTTTGTGATAAATATCAGTATATACCTCTCTCTATTCATTTATTTATTTATTTTAAGGAATTGATTTACATGATTATGTAGGCTGGCATTTCTAAAATCTTCAGGGTAGGCCTGTAGGATGGAGACCCAAAGAGTTTTTACTATATCTGGAGTATCAAGGTAATCAGGAGGCAGAATTCCCTCTTCCTCTTGGAACCTTATTCTGTTTTCTCTTAATGCCTTTGACTGATTGGATGAAGCCCACAAACATTATGGAAAGTAATCAGTTTTAGTCAAAGTCTACTGATTTACAGTTAATTTAATCTAAAAACACCCTCTCAACAGCATCCAGGCATGTGTTTGATTAATTATCTTGATACCATATCTTAGCCAAGTCAACACATAAAATTGACCATCACAATCACCGAATCCAGTAATTATGAGATTTTGCTGTAATTCGAATGAATAAGAAAATGGGCAACTGATTTTTTACAAAGGTGCAAAGGCAATTCAGTGGAGGAAGAACTATCTTTTCAACAAATTGTGCTGAAAAAACTAGATATTCATATGTAAAAATATGAACTTGATCCATACTTCGTTCAATATACAAAGATTCACTCAAGATATATCTATAGATATTGACTTATATGTAAAACCTAAAACGGAAAACCTTTTGGAAGAAAAAATAAGAGAGACTATTTGTGAATTTGGGTTAGACAAAGAGTTCTTAGATACAATACCAAAGACATGATTTAAGAAGAAAAATAATAAATTGGAATTTTGAAATTGAGTCTCAGCTATCAAAGATGTTGTTAAAGAGTAAAAATTCAAACAACACACAGAGAAAACATTTACAAAGCATGTATCTGATAAAAGACTTGTATCTAGAATGAATAAAGAACTCTCAAAAATCAAAGAGAATAAAGCAAACAAACCCATTTTTTTTAAAAAAAGGAGACAAAAGGTTTGATACATATTTTATCAAAGAAAATATACAGATGACAAACACAAAACAAGATGTTTAATATCATTTGTCATTAGGAAAATGCAAAATTAAAACCATAATGAGGTCCCAATACAAACCTACTAGAAAGTTTAAAGCTTAGATGACTGACCATATCAAATGTTGGTGAGGAAGTAGAGGAAATTTAACTCTCATGCTGTGCTTATATGAAAGTAAAATAGTACAACTATCGATACTTTGGAAAAGAGTTTGGAGGTTTCTTAAAATGTTAAACATAAACCTACCACAGGATCCAGGGGTTCTACTCCTAATATTTACCTAAGAGAAAGAAAGCATATATTCATGTTAAGACTTATATGTAAATATTCATAGCAACTTTATTTGTAATACTACCAACTTGGAAAGTACCCAATGTTCATCAGCAGGAGACTGGATGAACAAATTGTTGTATCTTCATATAATGGAATACTACTCTACAATGAAAAGGAAAGAACTATTGATACACACAACAACATTGAAGAATCTCAAAATAATCATACTAAGTAAAAGAGTCCAAACTAAAAAATTATACACTACTTGATACTATTTATGTAAATTTGAGAAAGTGCAAACTAATCTATAGTGACAGGAAGTAGAACATGGATTGCAGGAGGTATTGAGAGGTGAGGCCAAGGAGGACTACAAATGAGATGAGGAAACTTTAGGGGGTGATGGATATGTTCGCTATCTTCATTATGGTGATGGTTTCACAGGTATATAAATATATCAAAACTTATCAAATTACACATTTTAAATATGTGCAGGTTTTTTTTATGTCCATTATACCGTAATAAATTTGTTACAAAACATAGAAAGCCTATTATCATAGCCTAAATGGTAGACGAATTAGGGTGGTGACAGGGGTCATGGAAAGAAATTAGTGGGCTAAGGATTTACTTTTACGGTAGAGCCAGCATGAGTTGTTGGAAGTGAAGGAAACAGTGGAATAAAGGATGACTCCTAGGTTTAAGCCTTGAGAAGCTAAGAAAATAGTTTTTCCACTTCTAAAATATTTATTGTATTCTTTGGAATTCCAAATTCTATAGAGATGCCTCAATAGTAATTACAATGGAAATAAATAGAAGCTCAGTGAATAGAGCCCCACCTAGTTGTTGCTGTATTCTTGTCTGCCCTACAATGATTATATCTCATTTTTGGTCATGTTTTCTCTATTAGTTTGCCACATAAGGTTTTATTTGGAAAATTAATTTCCCTGCTGAACAAGAAACCTGAAAATCATTTCACTAGCATCTGAGAAAATATATTGATTATTCTTCCATTCTTCCTTGGAAAATTGAGAATAAAAATATGAAAATATTGGTATAATATTTTAATAATGGGCAGACTGATGTCCATTATTTGTCAGACTCTATTTTCAACCATTTAAGTGCATTACAGTTTACCCTTATAATCCTGTAATATGGATAGTATCAACCCCAATTTATAAAGGAACAGGATCAGATAGGTTAAATAACTCCCCCAAGGTCCAAAGCACACAGATAGTTGAGATGATATTTAAGCTAAGTCTAATAATTAAGTTTATGTTATTCCCTGTACTGCCAGCAGAAAAAATCCCCCAAGATTTTCTCCAATCATAGAAAAGTTTAAACTATATTTCCTAATATGTATTTTGCTGCAAATCTGTAATGGAATTAAACAAGAATTTAGTAAAGTGTCTTACAGAGGGATCATGTTAATTTCAAACTTCCTTGAAGTTATTAGTAATTAATAACATGCATAAAGTTTTACAATTCATTAGTAACTACTTGTCAAGAGTAAGTGATAGTTTAATAACTGAGATTGTTTTTAATATTTTTAATACATGTATTATAGGTAAGATTAGAGTGTACTATTTCCTTTAGGGTTATTGTATATGTATATAAATGTGTGCATTTGTTTGGGGGTGTACAGGTTTCAAAGGTACCTAGAAAATTCTTCAGAAAACTAGTGATGTACTCCAGGATCTAAGACTTTGAATTGGAAGGTCTAGTATGAGCACATATCTAGGTTTGAAATAAATACATTACCATGTGTAAAATAGGTAGTGGGAATCTGCAGTATAGCACAGGGAGCTCAGCTCGGTGCTCTGTAATGACCTAGATGGGTAGGATGGAGGGGTGGGAAGGAGGTCCTAGAGGAAGGGGTTATATGTATACATATAGCTGATTCACTTCATTGTACAACAGAAACTAACACAACACTGGAAAGCAATTATACTCCAATAAAAAAAAAGAAGCAAGATATAAAGTTAAGTAATAAAATATCACAGATGTAGACAGACTATCATGAGAATAATAGGACAAATTGATTATTAGTTCATTTCTTTTCTTATTTTCAGAACACATAATACTTTTACGCTTATGGGCATTACCTAAGTAGTTCAAATTTTAATGGAGGTAATTAGATCTATATATATTAATATTATCTTTCATAATTTTCTGTTAATGGGTTTTGCTATTCTGAACTGTATAATTATAAGCACTAAAATGTTTGCTTCATTAGGTACTGAAAATATTTCAAAGATATAGCAGACAAAGGTGTTCATCACAACATTGTTGATAACGTAAAACGAAGCAATTCTAGTGTCTATTAAGTGAAATTAACTAAGAATATTTGGTATATCCATATGATAGAATAATAAGCAGCCATTAAAGACTGTGTAGACAATATTAGGAAATTATGAAATATTTACAGCATAGGATGATAAAAGAAACTTTCAATACAGTGTTTATAATGTTATCAAATTTTATTAAAACAAACTAAATAGAAATACTACTAGACACAAATACGTAAAAATTCAATGATGGTTATTACTTGGTGGAGTGATGGTTGGTGATGCCCATTTTCTTGTTTGCTTTTTCTTATTTTCCTAAACTGTTATAGTAAACATTCATTTACATTCAGAAAATATTTTTAAAGAATTAAGTATTTGAAGCTAAATATAGTAATAATAGTAATAAAATATTAGTTTATAAGTGCAAATACTTCAGCATATGTATTTAGCATGATTATTTTCTAATTTGGGGAACTCAGGTACATTGGAACACCTCTGTCATCTAGAAATTTGCAGCTCAATGTGTAGTCTCCAGAGCAGCAGCATCAGCATCATCTGGGCACTTGTTAGAAATGAAGAATCTCAGGCTCCATCCACAGTTACTGAGTCAGATTCTGAATTTTAAAAAACTACTTAGATGTTTACATATTACAGTTTAAGAATCACTATTCCAGAGGACAAAACCTTCCTTATCTAGAAATATTGTTTCCTGATTTTGACTAAATGATTATGAAGGAGGCGATGCAGCATTTAACAAAATATTATATAAAACAAACTCTAACTAGATAGTATTATATAAGAAAAACTTGTTGATTCACATGTCTGTTTGCATATGAGGAATTGCATTTTGAGTTATCTTTTAGCAATGTAAAGTATGTTTATTATTCATATAGACCAGTGTTATCCAATAGAAAGACACAATGTGAACTATATAGGAAATTTTTTATTAATAAAAATAGAGGAATAACAGGATCCTCAAAGACAAATTTTGGTTTGATTAACTTTTGGTTTGAGATACAAATTATCTTTTAATATAACACCATGTAAACAAAACACTAGCTAGATAGTGGATTATTTTATTGCTTTTTATACAATCCTTTTGCTTTCTAATCATTCCATTTGGTAGTTGGGAATGAAGGCCTCATCTTATAAGAGGGAGCAAAACCCTCAAATTCTTGACTTTTAACTTCAAAAGGTATTTTCCAGGTCCAAAATAGATGTTATTTGGAGATACAAAGGGGCACAACCAGTGCATTTAGTCTACTTTTGTTGACTTTTTTGCTTCAGAGTAAGGCAGAGACACTTAGAAATGAGCAAGAGACATACATTTCCTCACAAGTACGTTTGGATCCTGAGCTGAACCCTGCTTCCTTTGCTTTCCTATTGCTTCTGGAAAAAGGAAGCATAGTGAATCCTTCTCATGTGTGGTGAAACAAGAGTAGATTAAAAAGCATCAAGCCTCGCCATAGGTTCATGCTGCCCCAGTAGCACAGAAAGAAGGTTTCTGACAGAGCCTTACAACGACTCCATGCACCTCTGGTGGGGGTTGGAGAGAAGCAATAGTGGCATGGATACACCATCAGAGGACATCCAGGTCTTGGATTGTAGCATTAAACTAAAGAGACGGTGTAGAAAGGTACTGAAAAACTTAGTGGAAGCAAGGGTATGACTGAGAAGTGTACTTTCTCTCCCCATCTTAGCTTAGCATTGGCTCCAGGAAGAAGAGAGAGCTGGAAAAACAAAATTCTTAAATTTGACTGAGCATAAGTTTCTAGGACTATTAAGACTCAATTTCACTATGATATTATAGGCATTTTAATTGTTTAAAATTAGTTTTTTCTCTTTGAAAAGGTATGTTTTTAATTTGATTTTTATATTAATATCTCTTTGAAGGACTACCAACCTTTTCTAATAATAGAATTATTATTATTTAATAATAATTAGAAAAATAATACAACTATCATTCTAATAATTTTTTTTTGGTGCTACTAGAATTTGAAACACTTGGAGAAAGGGGGGGGGGAGGCAGGGAAGGCCTAATTCTCCAAAAATTGTAAATTGTATTATTTTGTTTGTTTAATATACTTTACTCTTATTTTTTAAAAACAAGTGGTCAGCTGGATAAATTTTTAATTGTGTGAGCTTTATTTTCAATATTTTATTATATGGACTATTTTCTTTGTAATTGCCTGCAACTTTTCTTGTTTTGTTGCTCTTTTATATTTTAAAGTATAATTAATGAATTTTAGTAAGTAATCAGCTTTCCTGACACTACTTTTCAAACTGTGTTTATAAAACACAGTCTTGTGAAAATTAATTTTTAATAAAAATTGCTCATTTGTTTTTACACATGTCAATAACTAATTTCAAGTTTAGGGCAGTTTTAAATACAAGTTAAGTCAAATTTTAACTCTGTTTATTGTATCCTTGTTCTAGGCATGATGCCTGACCCACAGTGAGTACCCAAGAAATGTGACAAAATGAGTAAAACTGAAAGTTATTAAAATATTGGCTCTTGAGTTTTGCAATTATAACTTCTCTGTTATTTTTATAGTAGAATTGGCAAATGCCTGCCATGATACCCCTTGGCAGATCTTACTATATCATTACCCCGACCTGAGCATTGTTTCACCCAGAATCCACACAGCATTCCAGCCATTTCTAGTTAAATGGCGTTGCCATTTTAGATAAGCCAGTTTACCATCCTTGATCTAAAGGAAAGGGGAAGTAAAGAGACTGCTAGTAGGACAAAACTAGAGACAGTGTCCAGATCCAGAGTAAAATGGTTACTGAAGAGGAAAGGGGAAACCATAGCTTGTATTCTTCTCTACTGTGTCTCACTGAGACAGCAAAGTATGGTGAGGAGCGAAGTATGATAGTGTGGTATGACATCTGGGGCCAGGAGTTCCTGTATCCTTCATGTCTACCAGAAGGAAAGAGATTCTGACCAACACCTGTGGGGAAGAGTGGACAGCTTGTGGACTGTGGCAGGGCCCAATCTTAAGCCACTCAAGGGTGGTGCTAAAATCAGGAGATTCTGGAAGAAGCTGGTTTCTTGCCATGCTGCAGGTGGGGTATGAACTAGCAAAACACTATATACTGTATTAGTTTTCATTACCACATTTATTATACTCTCAGACACCTACAATATAACTATGTACTATCTTACAGGGTGGCATTATTTAGGATAAAAACATGAGATCAAAGTAAATTTTCTCACCTAATTTCATGTTGCATGACTCATTATCAATTTGAAGATGCTCCAACTGAGGGTAAAAGTTAACTTTCTATCACCATACAGATTATAATTTTAGAATGTACTTTTCTATTTTTGTGGAATTTGATGCATATATTAATATTTATATATTTATATTAATATATATTTAAAGAATATTTATACTCTAATTTTGTCTAGTTTTACAGGGAATCTTCAGTTCTGCCAACTTCTACATTTATAATTTTGTTTCTGTCATATGACATGGTTTGAAAATACTTTCTTTGTGAAAAGAGACATTAGGAAAATAAGACTAGAGTGAACCTTAGGTGAGAAAAGGTCGAAGAGATTGAGTCAGGGAATGAAGACTGGAAAATTAATTCTAGTCCTATTATGGCTACTTAAAAGATCATAGTCAACTTCACTTTTCACAACCTTGCTATTTCTTATTTCTAAATGAAGAGTGGTTTGGCTAAGTTAGCAGTTCTTTTTTTTTCCCTGGCTATAACTTATACGTGTCAGATGACATTCATAAGCATGATAGACTTCCATGAGACCAGGAAATTTTATGCATGCAGAAAGGTGAGTGAGAGAAAAGATGATGGAAGAATAACCCTATTTGATTTATATTTTTAAAGTGCAAATAATTGACAAACTTAATGATAACTTATTGTTAATAAAGACCTACAACTAATTCTACCACACTTTTATGATTTAGCTCCACTGGAATATCTGATCCCTACCTCCTTACAAAATGTTTGAGCCTACACCATATCTTTAAAGTACTCCTAAGAATTGGTGGCATAGGAAATGCCACATCCTTCCTCAGCACCCTGTTCCCCATGTATTTAATGAATATGTTATAAGCAATAATGAAATATTTAGTTGCTTATTTCCATGGAAGTTTTGGGAATACCACAAGTAAAATCTACATGCTGCTTTGAAAATTTAAGAAGATTTTAAACCTCATTCTTCTAAATTCTTTAAGTTCATCCTTGTGAAGATGTATGTATTGTTTTATGTTCCATGTTTGTGAAAATTAAACTTCTTAAATAGTATATAATAAATGTCTCCAACCCTTATTTTGGTATTATAGTTGCCAGTTTAAAAAAATCCTCTGAGGAGGTATCGTTAGATATTTTCTTGATCCCACTGCCCGCTACTTATGTATTAAGTTAATGAGAATTATTCTAAGATTGTGGAGTCTCCCTATTGCAAATTCAAGTGTAACCCATCACAGTAAGGTAGGTAGAGTCATGACAGAGTGCAAGTTTTTAATTTCTATTATGCTTTTTAAAAAAAGTATCTATAGAAAAATTATGACCCTTTACTCTCCCAGAAAAACTAGGAGCCATACATTTATCTCCATTCCTAGATCAGGCCACCAACATTTCTCACCTTGATAATTGCAAAGACCTCTTAACTGATGTCTCAACACCAGCCTGATCACTTACCTCATCAGACATCTGCACTGCAGCCAGGGGATTCGACTGCAAACATTGAGCTTACTCTGTACAAAAGGCTTGAATAGCTGTAGGATAAAGACCAACTCACTAGGATCTAACAGTCCTTCCTCATCTAGGTTCTGCCAATCCCTGTGCCCCAGTGACTCTCACCTCCTTTCCCTCTACCACAGCCAGACTGAGTCAGGAGGATTCCCACAAACACACCACATGCTTTCAGATTTCTGAAGTCCTGGGGTGCAAGGTGGTACTGCAGAGCGGCAAAGAGCACAGTCGCTGGATCTCCATTGTATTTGAATCCTGGCTGTGCCACTTTCTAATTATGCCACTTGGTCAAGTTTTGATCTCTCTATGTCTCTATTTCCTTTTCCAAAGAGTGGTAATTAGATAGTATTTATCTGATAGTTCATGCATGTAAAGCACTTAGAATTCTGTCTGGCATACAGTGGCCACTATATAATTGTTGTTACTCTTATTTCCCTTATTCTGGAACACTCTTCCACTCCCCATTGTCTAGCTTTAACCTTATGATGTTTCCTTTAGCTGTCATTTTAAATGTCCTTTTGCTTTCTCTTTTTTGGGAGGAAGGGCAGCTCTCCATCTAGATTAAGAGTTTCTTTTTATTTTCTACCCATATTTACCTCTACTTATACTATATGTCAGGACGTATTTTTACTTACTTGCCTAGCCCAACAAGCTGTAAACTTGTGAACACAGAGACTGTGTTTATCTTGCTCATATTGGTCATTCCAATACCCAGCACAGTGCCTGAAATGCATAATAGTTAATAAATATCTGTGGCTAAACAAATAAATAATTAATTATAGCAAATAATAATTTGTTATAAATAACAAATAGTAATTTGTTATAAATAACAAATAATAATTATTATTTTATTAATAGCTATTGAACTTTAAAAAACAGTGCGAGCGTCCATAGAGGCACTCATGTATAATTGCACCATCAGTGAAGCATTGGTGAATGTGTGTGTGTGTGTGTGTGTATCTGCTAGTGGAACAGATGCATATGGTGTTAGTATAAAAAATATCCGAGGTCACCTCATATGTGCAAATAGAAATTAGGGAAGATTTTTTAAAGTCCAAAAAGAAATGAAGAAGCCTACTGTGTGAAAGACTTATACACACTCCTGAATTCTCATTTTACTGAAAACATAAAAAATGCTGTCAGGAAAGTACCTTGCTGAAAATATTATTTTTGTATTACTTAGCTTTTGTCCCTTCTCTAAGGTGCTCCAAAGAACTCTATAGGATCAATCTATTAAATACTTTTGGAATAAAAATTAAAATTACTTCTGAGAATTTCAGATGCTTATTGGTAATAATAATATATTACTGTGGAAAAAGAAACTTTAAGTTTAGAAGCATAATATTGCCTCTCTAAGTTAAAGAAACATTATGTGTGTGTGTGTGTGTGTGTAATAATCTATACATTCACATATACACAACACCTGGTTTACTGAGAACTCTCAATCTTTGAAGGTGTACACGTGAAAAATATTGATTTCCTTGAAACCATTTTCCAAATATGCTGTCACAATTCCCTTTGATTCTGGACAGCAATAATCTAAATAACAATGTAATCAGATTCCGTAACTGTTGTCACTTGTTCTTATTCTAACATTCCTTTTCTGATTCTAATTATCAAGTGTTGTTTATTTTAAGAATTTAATGTCATATCTGTTTCAAAGTTCTTCTCTGTCCACTCTCAAGCACCTGTTACACCTGGTTGTGGTCTGTTCTTCATTCAAACTTATTTCTCTCTGCTCCTTTTATTTGTGCTACTTCTTCTGGTCTTAGGGCAGAGAAGAGGGAAAAGAAAAACACAAGTGTCTCCATCCTTAGGGTCCATTCTTTCCTTGTCAGGCTTGACTTGTTCATCTAGTTCATTGCTTTGTCTGTGGGCTCATCATAAGTGAGGCTGCAATGTGATGACAGGGCCCTCCCAGACGTCTTGTGTGGGCTTTAAAATGCCCTGGGAAGTTTGTCCCCCAGAGGGAGGCTTTAAGATTCATTCCTATGATATGCACCTCAGGCATGAGCAGTCCAAACAAAGACCCACTCACAATCTCACCTACACAGCACAAGCCACAGAGTATACCCAAGATGCATCTAACATTAAGAACTGAGAATTCTAGCAGAATATTCCTGGACCCTTGCAACCTGACTGACCCTGCCATGCCATCACTCCCCAATTCTTTCCTTCCTTTTCTGGTAGTATCACGAAGAAGAGTCATCAAGGCCTTTGACTATGACTAAGCAAAATTCATGAAATTGTAGCTTCTTCTTGGAGGTTTGTACATTTTTACTATTCTCTTTCAGCCCAGTCACTTTGCTATGCGGAGGAGAAACAATCCTAAAAAAGAAAGGGAAGGAGTAACTTCTTTTTACAAATGCTACACTTTACAAAATTTTAGTTTCCCTCTTCTTATCCTTCTTTTATATCAGTCTACTAGATGGTGGTAAGAGCGGGCTCAGAGGGCTGGTGATTATGGTGGGGCTCATTCTCTGAGGTTAGGATGCTTAGGAAGCCCTTCAGAGGGGTGCTTGATCCCAGCTGGCAGTGGCTCCCTTAGCATAGAATTTGAGACACTTAAGGACCTTTTTCCTTAGCTTAGAGCTTTAGCTGCAGTTCTAGGATAACAGGAAAGATCCCACCCAATAGCCTCCTATGCTTTCCAGGGACAGCCCTATCAAAAATTGAAAAATATTAGAGTCTTATCTCACGCACAGCATAGCATAGTGATTGGACACACAGACTCTAGAGCCAGATGGCCTCGGCATGTACCACCAATTCTATAATCCTTTGTAAAAGAAAGGTAATAATAATAATGATTGCCTTGAGTTGTGCTAACAATTTGTACAAAGCACTAAGAACAGTGTCTGATACTATATGAGTGTTTCTTCTGTTTGTTATTATTGTTCGATTGGTTACTTGTCAGTCATATGTTTTGTTCTGTTCCCAAGATATACAACCCCTTCAAACCAACCTCTGGTAGCCATGGATGCCTCTGCAACATCCTTGGCTCTGGGTGGATAACTCCATTGTTTATTCTATCAAGTAATTGTTGGAACCAAAACTGCTTCAGGCCCTGAAATACTCTGAGAGGTTACTAACAAGTGCTTATTTAATAGATGTAATCTTTTAGGATACTCATTTTAACAAAGAGCAAACTCTTAAACCCAAATTAGAATTTTCACCCACAGTACCAGGTTACTCTCTTTGTAGATTTCTCAAGACTTTGAAATCCTAGACTAGAGAAATCATCTGTAAGAAGGGAAAGAATCTAGCCCCATGTCATCCTAATATCATGAATGCATCTTGGTAGAAGAATAAAAAAACAAGCAACTGCCAATAAAAATAGAAACACATTATTCCAAATGGAAGAATTCTATGAAATTAAAGTTATATAAAACAATGGAAGGAAAACTAAAGAAGGAACATAACCCCTGAGTACTAAATTGTAACTGCCAAATACTAGTTGTGGAATTTTAAGGATATCATCTCAGTTCCTTGCAAGATGGAAATAACTGTATTTGATTTCTTACCACACAGGACTGCAAAAGATTAAATGACATACGAGAAAATATTCTGAAAATGTAAAGTTCTCTGTAGATATGATTAATAATAATTTTCAGCACATCATCTCAGAGCTCTGACAGAGTTTGAAGATGTTACACTTGTCTCATTTCTGCCTCCTAGGGATGTTGTGGTTTTTGAATGAAAAAATATATATCTTATTTGAATATATCTGAAAAAATATCTTAACAAATTGACCAGCATATAATAAACAATAACTGATGACTTAGTATTCTGGTAATTTGTAATTACTATTTAATTGCCTGATTCCCATGCTAGACCATGAATTCCTACACAACAGCTACTCTATTTTAGTTAGTGTTGCACCACTAGCGCCCAGAATATTGTAAAGACTTAATAGTCATTAAATTAATTTATTATTATTAATAATTATATTAATACAAGAATACAACATAAAAACAAAACATCTAGTATCACAATGGAACAGTAAAGAAGGTAAAAATTCAAAAGCTGCCTGGCATTGAACAGCTAAAACTGATGGAGAAATAAATCTATTATACGCTTTTTGTCAAGTTACAGGATTTTTCCAAGAAATATATTTCTGTCTCATAGGCCCTTTCGCAGACTGCTGCAGTTGGTATATGTGGTGCTGGCATGTGTAAAGAGCCTGCCACAATAAAATTACAAGGGCTTCTGCCTATAAAATTTTATATACTGCAGACTTTGAATCTGCATTACTTTGCAGAAGCAATAGATTTTTTTTTTTTAAACTTGGTGGTTGTTAAGAAAAAAGAACTTAAGAAAAAAATTAGTAAGTTCTTAAACTTGTCACTGTGAAAAATGAATCTATAGACCAAAGCCTTAAACACAAATCATTACAAAGGAAAAATTTATTACTTAAATAAAAGTGCTATAAATTAAGGAATTCTGCAGTATATAAAATCTTATGACCATGGGATCTTGTTGTATGCTAATCACACTGCTTAAAGCTCTTCACTCACGTGCAAGAGTGGTGCTAGGTCTTTAAAATATACGTTTGACTACACATTTAGAAACTCAAACTCATTATCGAGCTGAAAATTTGTTTAAATTTCTGTTTCCTGTCCAATGTTTTTCATTTTTTTAATAAATTAAAATATAATAACTTCAGCAGAACAAGTTTTTATGAAATAAAAGTATGTTTTATTATGTTGCACAACAATAAATTGATACTAAGCCTCCTAGATTGTTAGGCAAAGATGTGCTTATTGAGTTCCAAAATCATTTATGTTTTATTGACCGTTGCTCAGAGAAAAAAAAAGGGTCTTCATCTCTTTAATTATCTCCTCTGTTCAAGCTTAGCTCAGAGAGCTAAAGCCACAATGGTAAGTGTAGTGAAGCAAGTTTCTTTATGTTTATGGGAACAGTTTTTACAGCAAGCATCTGAGATCATAGTTGCTGCTGCAAACATCAGTCCAATGAATGTCCTTCTGATACAAAGGGCAAGTACATGACTAACAGTGGGACACCTTCTACCATGTGAGCAGTGATAACATTGATTTCCAAAACAGTCAAGTTGATAGCATTTATTTTTATGTATTCCACAACTGTATATATATTTTTTGGGGGTGGGATTTCCAACATGTAATGCCATACTGCTCTAGCTACTTATGCAGTAAGGATATCTTAATTCTATTTCTTTCTTGTTCTGAATCTATTATTCAAAAATTCACCGAAACCAAAAGAGACCTCAAAGACTACATTGAAATCTAGATTATATTTCTTAAAAGTAGGTTTCCTTACTTGTTCAAAACTATGTTGATCTGTTCCTTAGAAATGGGATAAGTGCTTTGTTTTTATGTTTTTTGGTACTTATACTTTCTTAATTGTGTTATTGTTATGTGTATATATTCACCTACTTCCCACAGAAGAGGTACACAATACATAAATAATTATTGGATAAATTATATACTTGGACATACATGTTATAAAAATATTTATCTGGTTGATTTTCTTACTATTCAATTGACTTTTGAATATATCTTTTCTAAGAAAGAACTTAACTACCATGTTTATCCAGCAAATGAGCTTTTCATAAATGGTGAAGTTAAAACATACACTAAAAAAACATTAGGTAAACATTGTGACAAAGAGGGATTATGGAATCTAGAGTGGATGATTCTTATATCTGGCTGAACAAAAGAATCATTGCAACACATATTCAAAAATACCTATTCCTTAATTGTAGCCATCTAAATCCACTCTCTCAACACATCTTTTCCCCCAAACCAAAAATTTAGCAATACATGTAAAGAAAACCACATAAGATCAACCATAACAGCATTTCTAAGAGACGGAAAAAAACATGAACTTCAAATTATCCATAAACAGAGAAATAAACATGAAATCCCAGCAGTGCTTTGACCAGAGGTCTAGTGGCCACTCCAAGCCTGTGGGCATGGAGAGTGGGAAGGAGAGTTTAAGAGACTCCATGAAAAGGAGAATAAGGGAGTAAAGGGCTTTGAGTATAGAGAAAATTATCCCTAGAAAGTAAAGTCCAATAGGAAGAGCTAAATTACTAAACAGATTTCTGAAGCATGGTTCAGAAATAATGGCTCATAGCATCAACTTCAAGAAAGAAATAAAAAGTAAATTACTAGGTACCCAAAGGAGAAGAAAAATGAAAATTTATACATGGGGAATTGAAGAAAAGCATGTAAACAACCAAGAGAATGAAATTGAGATATATAACCTTTTTCTGTCTATATTCCTTATCATCCACTATCTCTCTGATCACTTTCTTTTTGTCTCACTTTCTCTCTCTCTCTCTCTCTCTCATTGTTATCCTTGGTGGAAATTACATGTATTCTCCCCAAAGGATGACAATGAAACAGAACTAATTATATTTACTTTATAATTTAGTAAAACTTGGCAGAAATAAGAAAAAATATACCTTAGATCTATATATTGTGTGCCTGAGCTAAAACAAGTAACTCCAAGACATATCTTACTAAAACTATTAATCTTTAAAGATAATAAAATACTTAGTATCTATAGGAAAAAAGGTAAAATTACTTATAATTACTTACAATAGTAAATAATTATAGACTGCTGTAGACTTCTGAAGAACAATACACAAAAAAAGGAAACAATGGAACAACAATTTCAAGAAACCTAAGGAAACAAAGTTTGAGTCAAAGACTTTATGCCCAGCAAAACTTTTCTTCCTCAAGGATCAAGAGTATAGAATAATAAACATGCAAGGACCCAGGGAACACTATACACACCGGCTATTTCTGCAGAATCTATTTTATGGGTAGCTTCATCCACTAAAATATAACTCAAAAAATTTCAGCAAGAGAACTTCTGATGTGCATTTATATATTTAATTCTAGAAATAATTTTAAAATAAGGGCAAGGATATGAGTGGATGAACAGTATGAAAATTTTATATGCTCTGGCAAAGCAGAGAGTATTCAACTATAAAATGAAAGCAGAAGGGAGGGAGAAAAGTAAAAATAGAATGAGATAATTAAATGTTGTGTATCTAATAGATGTGAGTTAAAGGACATTACCTAAAAATGAAAATCAAATAGTAAAGTGCTAAATAAGGGGGGGAAAAAGCAGGGGTGGGAATTTAGGGATTATGAGGTATGAATACAAAGATAAAAAATGGAAGATAGATCCTAAATTTCCTAACCGCCAAAAGAAATTTTAAGAAACAAAGAAGGCACAATAAATTGAGAAACACAGTAAATAAAATACTGAACACACAGTAATTATACTAAAAATGGCAGTTAAACC
The DNA here is from genome assembly GCF_059928025.1 of Delphinapterus leucas. Taxonomy (NCBI): domain Eukaryota; kingdom Metazoa; phylum Chordata; class Mammalia; order Artiodactyla; family Monodontidae; genus Delphinapterus; species Delphinapterus leucas. The sequence goes on from NC_143135.1 coordinate 75,156,818, forward strand.
CAAACAGATCAGTCATATCAATAAATGGGAATAGGTTTAACTCATCTTTTAAAATAAAAAGATTTTTAAATTGGCTTATAAAGAAAATCCAAATCTATACTGTACACAAGAAACACATTTAAAGCACAGTCATTACAAAAAATAAATGAATGGCAAAAATGTATCTGGCAAATGGAAACAATAGGAAAGATATCTTAATATGAACAAAGTAGAATGCAGGGCAAAATGCATTAAAGGAGACAAAAAATGCTATTTTATATTGCTAATAGCTACAGTTCATAAGTTATGTAAAAACATAGTGAGTATCTATGCAGCAATAGAACAACCACACACAGAATAGAAACTTCAGGTGACACAAGGAGATATAAATAGAAAAACAATAACAATAATGTTGTCTACTTTCCTGTTGAATTGTCTGTCTTTTCTTACTGATTTGAAAGTCTTTGTTTTATATATAAATAGTATATAACTCTTTTGTCAGTGTCATGCATTACAAATATCACTCATAGGACTAGTCATATGTATATTTGACTATATGACTTGTATTTTCACTGTGATAATTCTTTTGATGACAAAATTTCCTAATTTTATTGTAGCCCAGTTTATTTTTTGTTTTATTTTTAGTGCTTTTGTGTCATGTTTTAGAAATCTTTCCTTACCATATTTCAAGAAGATATTTTTCTGTGATATATTTTGGAAATTTTGTTGTTTTAAAAACCTTTCACTTTTTGTTCTACTTTCCACCTTACATTATGTATGATGTGAAATAGGAGTCAAGTTATAATTTTTTCCCCTATGGGTATGGAACTAATTTATTACTTCTTAAAAATACTGTACCACCACTCTGCATTACATATTTTTAATATATATATCAGGGGCACATACATGTGAAAAATTCATGTATGGTTTCTTTATTTTATTCCATTGGTTTATTTGTGTATCGTTGTGTCAGTATCATACTGCCTTAGTTACTGTAACTTTATAGTAAGTTGTGGTACCAGGTAGCCCACTCTCAAGCTATGTTCTTTTCCAAGGTTACCTTGGCTAATATGAGCAATTTGCATTTCCATATAAATTTTAGAAGTTTGTCAATGCTTACCAAAGACATGAGATGAGATTTTGATTGGTAGAACATTGAGTCAATACATCAATTTGGAAAACAATTGACAGTTTTATATTTTTTAATTTTTTAATTTTTTATTGAGATATAGTTGTTTTACAATGTTGTGTTAGTTTCTTTGCCATACAGTGGAGCTCCCTATGCTACACAGTGGATTCTCATTATTATCTATTTTATACATATTAGTGTATATATGTCAATCCCAATCTCCCAATTCATCCCACCACCCTTTCTCCCTCTTAGTGTCCATATCTTTGTTCTGTATGTCTGTGTCTCTATTTCTGCCTTGCAAACTGGTTCATCTGTACCATTTTTCTAGATTCCACATATATGCATTAATATACGATGTTTGTTTTTCTCTTTCTGACTTACTTCACTCTTGTATGACAGTCTCTAGGTCCATCCACATCTCGAATAATGACCCAATTTCATTCCTTTTAATGGCTGAGTAATATTCCATTGCATATATATACCATATCTTCTTTATCCATTCTTCTGTCTATGGGCACTTAGGTTGTTTCCATGTCCTGGCTATTGTAAACAGTGCATCAGCAAACATTGGGGTGCATGTGTCTTTTTTTTTTTTAATTTTATCTATTTTTTTATACAGCAGGTTCTTATTAGTCATTCATTTTATAGGCATCAGTGTATACATGTCAATCCCAATCTCCCATTTCATCACACCCCCACCCCCACCCCCCACTGCTTTCCCCCCTTGGTGTCCATACGTTTGTTCTCTACATCTGTATCTCACCTTCTGCCCTGCAAACCAGTTCATCTGTACCATTTTTCTAGATTCCACATATATGTATTAATATATGATATTTGTTTTTCTCTTTCTGACTTACTTTACTCTGTATGACAGTCTCTAGGTCCATCCACGTCTCTAATAATGACCCAATTTCATTCCTTTTTGTGGCTGAGTAATATTCCATTGTATATATGTACCATATCTTCTTCAGCCATTCTTCTGTCTATGGGCACTTAGGTTGTTTCCATGTCCAGCTATTGTAAATAGTGCAACAGCGAACATTGGGGTGCATGTGTCTTTTTGAAGTATGATTTTCTCTGGGTATATCCCCAGTAGTGGTATTGCTGGGTCATAGGGTAATTCTATTTTTAGTTTTTTAAGGAACCTCCATAGTGTTCTCCATAGTGGCTGCATCAATTTACATTCCCACTAACACTGAAAGAGGGTTTCCTTTTCTTAACACACTCCCCAGCCTTTAACAATTGACAGTTTTAAAATTGTGTTATCTCCTTTCCTGTTTTTGCTTTATATATTGAGAATAAATTATCAAACATTAATTTAGAGTTATTTCATGTTTTAATTTAATGATCATTTCATGAAAGTTCCCTATTTATCTCTGAGAATGTCTACCATTTGAAGTCTACTTTCTGATTTTAGTCACTTTGTTTAGTGTTGATATGGTGTACATTTCATTCCATTCTTCAATCATTTAATTCTTTTGTTTTCAAACTATCTTTTTTATTATAGTTAGGTGTCTTTCTTGTAAGCTGTATATAGTTGCATTTTGTTTTATTTTTCCAAGATGACAATCTTTGTTTTATAATTTTTTTATTCAATTTAAGTCCTAAAATATTTAGATTTAAATCAACTATTTTACTGTTTTACTATTTGTCCCTCCTGCTGTATATTTTGTTTCTTTCTGTTTATTTAAATACTTTTGAAGTATTTTTTATTATTCCATAGTTTTTCCACTTCATAGTTTATTATGCATTGTTTTACTATTTTTTTTTTTTTTGTGGTACACAGACCTCTCACTGTTGTGGCCTCTCCCGTTGTGGAGCACAGGCTCTCGACGCACAGGCTCAGCGGCCATGGCTCACGGGCCCAGCCGCTCCGTGACATGTGGGATCTTCCCGGACCGGGGCATGAACTCGTGTTCCCTGCATCGGCAGGTGGACTCTCAACCACTGCGCCACCAGGGAAGCCCTGTTTTACTATTCTTTTAGGGATAATCTAGAGCTTAAAACATGTCCTTGACTTGTTAAAGCTCAATAAATATTAGTACTGTTACCCCATCGCAAGCAATGTGAAAACTTTAGAACATTTTCTCTTCATTTACTTCACTTTGTGTGTCTGTGTATAGCATTGTTTCCATATATTTCATTCTGTATATATCTTTTAATCTAATTATATTGTTGTTATTGTTTTATACAGTCATTCTTTACATAGATTTGCCCATCTATTTATCCATAGCTCTTTATTTCTCCCTGCACCTTTGATTTCTTTTATGATATTTTTCATTCTTTCTGAGGAAATTTCTTTAGTATTTCTTTTATGGACCTGCTGGGATGAATTATCTTAGTTTCTGTTTGCCTAAAATATCTTTATCTTGATTGATTTTTGAAATGTATATATGTGTGTGAGTGTATATATATATATATATATCAATACATATAATTTTTTTCTTGGGAGAGGATTTCTCTGAGTTTATTATTGTTTCCTTTGTTTTCTGTCTTGATGCTTTGGTGTATGTCTTCACCTAGCTCTTCTAAGTCAATAACAAACTAACATAGTCTCCTTTTAAAGCAACTATAGAATTTTTCAGTTAGAAAATTATGTTTTTCTAACCCAAAAATCCTTTGGAAATTCTGTTTTTAAAATATTAGTCAAGCTACCTTTTAGCTCTCATTGCACTCACTGGAATATATAATATAACTAATTTCCTTCTTCCCAACTTAGAAGGGCTGTTACTGTTTTGTTGGCTTGATGGGGCTCTGATGTATGTTCTTGGGAACTCCAGGTGTCAGCAGACACACTGGTGAAGGGAACATGGAACCTCTATTCCTATGGCCAGTAGTGGAGATCGTGAGGGCTGCTGCTTTTCTACCTAAAAATCTTATACCCTCCCAGAAAACTGGAGGACTCAACTCATTTGTTCAGACCCTTCTTGGTAGCCTGGGACAAATATTAACCCTTATCTCAACCAGCAAACTCTTTCCAGTATCTTGACTCCACAACTCAGATAGTGGCCTGCCTCACTCAACCCAGAGGTGAGTAATCCTCACACCAAGTATTTCTGCCCAGGTTCCCACAGAACTCAAGCAAGACCTCAGAAACCATTTTACTGAGGAGAAGTAAAGAGAGTGGTATTTTTTAGTCTATATGAAGAGCTGTGTTAAGGTCATCAACTTCCTAAACATCTCCACAGTTATTTACATAAGAAGAGCTTGAAGGTTAATGTACTTACATCTGCAATTCAAATTCTGCACTTTTTTTTTGCACATCGTTATAACTGACCTTCCCAGATGGGGAATTGCACCCAAGAACTCCTCAACTCATAGATACTAAATATTATAATAACAAGGTCAATAAGATACCATTCAGTGTATTGGAACTATAATTTACTAGATGACTGACAGTACACTATTCTTTGTAAAAACAATAAAAACAAAGTTTTGAAGTAATTTTCTAGCTAGTTAGGTTGTTACCTATCCAAATTGGTATTCATAGCTCTCAATTTATGGTACATCTTAAAGGTCAAGATCAGAATGCACACGTTGAATTTTCAAAATATTCCCTTAGCCATACTTTACGGTCTGTAGTTCATTCTAATTGCTCAAGTTACATAGTAGTTACTTCACAGTATTCTTCCTTGGGCTTTATGAAAGTTAATACTACATTTAGGTAGCTCAGTGATAATTGATAACACCAGAGACACAGATTACAGGGAACATAAGATCCTGCTGCCTTTATGTACATGTACATTTCTCATAAAATAGATTTAGTTACTTGCAAAAGTCTTCATAATATGTCTTGAGGTAACATATTGTATTTCAACAAAAGCAAAAGTAAAATCAAGTGCTGGTCTGTCCTGTGACACAGTTATACTCCTATTTATACTCCTAGTATTATTTGTATAAATCCTTATGCCTGTGTTTAAAATTCAGAAGTATATCTTTGGTCAGCAGCATTCTGAAATATAGCTTTGAATAATCCTCTGGCTACTTGGGTTATTTTCAGGATTTCCAGGATCTATAAGATAAATTTAAAGTGATATCTTGATTGGTTAGTAAACTGCTTATTTGCTTTATAAATCAGCAGTGGATTCAGGCTGTAATATATTCACCATGATTATTCTTTTCTTACTTGAAAAATCTCTAATTTATATGGATATGTAAAATGGAACAGAAAAGCTGTAATGTATAATAAATCAAAATAACAGAAAAATCTACTAGAAATTTATTTTGAAAAAAAATTCTTAGAGCATTTGAAATCAAGTAAAGAATAAAAATGTATTTGAACATGAATTATTTACAAAGTCTTGTAACAGGTGCGATAGGGATAAATAACATAATGTAATCTACTTTCAAGTAGTTTAATATGAAGTAAGGGGTCAGTCAGGAAAATTACTATATGTAATAGGTAGAAAGACATAAGTTGTAAATAGATATGTAGTTAGTAAATTGTCCTCAATTAGTTTGGGAAACATGATTTTATTTTTTTTTTGGTCAACTCAAAAAACACATTAGTACACTAAAGGCTCTTATACTAAGGAAAAATCGGTTACTTATTTAACATTGAATTTCATTGATCATTGAGCCCTAATCACACCTTATTCTTTTCCAAAACACCTATTAATGTCCTTTGGAAAACCATTTTGTGGAACAGTTAATTGGGTACTTATTATATCTAGCAGAAGTAATGAAATGTAATGAATCCTGATTGTGGGAACTATGAAAATATCACAGAGTCAGTGGTCTGGGGCATGAAAGAATTAAAAGGATATTTCAAAGGTGAACCTATAAATAGGAGCTGCACATAAAAATATGGAGAAAATAAATGTTTCAAACTTTAATAATCACATAAGCAAGCACTTAATACAACATTTCCGAAATAAGGGATAAATATGTACTTCTAGCTATTTTTGAAAAGTAATGTAGTTATCAGATGAAAAAATTATTGATGTGTGTATGTGTTTGTGTGTACACAGCGCTGAAAACATACATAAGAATAGACTATTTTCACATGAAAGAGGAAATAACAGCCTCTAAATAATGTTGCTTCATGGAAAATAGCTCAATTATTTCAATTTTAATAAAATTATAATTAACAAAACATTACAAGGCTAAATCAGATCATTCATTTATGTATGCAACACATTTGTTTAGTTTAGATACATCAGGTAAATTCTGAGGGTTAGAGATACCTAAGTGAGCCAAAATAAAAAATTCCTCCCTGCATGGAGTTGAGACTTTAGTTTATCTTTTAATCAGATAATTATAGAAATAAATTTAAAAATACAGTACATGGTTTAAATGTACAACTTCTGATAATTGTTTTTAAAAGGAAGAGATGTTTGAGTTGAGGTTGAAGATGAGCAGGAGTTGACAAGGTGAAGGTTATGATATGAGGCATGTCAGCAGAGGGCACAAAGACCTAGTGGAGGGTGAAACATGGTGCCCTCAAGGACGGAGCAAAGACCAGTGGGACTGGGACAATAGAGTGGTGTGGCAAACATGGAATCTCTGTGCACATAATGCCCAATTAGTAGTTGACAAGAAAATGATTTCATTTCTTAAATATAAATACCAATATGTTAACAGGATTTTGATAGACTAGATTGTTCCTTTGATTTACACAACTATGACACCAATGCTTTTTGGAATGAATAATATTTGACAACATGAAAGTTCAGTTTAGCTGAACAAATATTTCTTGAGTCAGGTCCTAAAGGTAAGAAAATGAATATGATACAACCCCTGTTGTTGAAGGAGACAGGCACATAAATATCTGTTGGTACCTAAGACCCCTCAAAGGCTTTCTGAGTGAGGTGAAGCCTGAGCTGACACATGATGAATAAACAGACAGGACTTAAATCTGGAATAAGAAGGGTGATCAAGATAGAGCTGCATAAGCAGATATGTGAGGCTTGAGAAAATAATGTTGCTGAGAACCCTAAGTAATTTAATGTTAACTAGAATATAAAATGTGAGAAGGGAAGAAAAGGGAGAGGAAGTCAGGAAAAACAAAAAGCAAAAAGAAAGTGTTATATTACAGTAAATCCCTACAAAAACCATTCTGAGGGATGTGGATTTTTTAGATCAGGGATTGAAAACTATGACCAGAGGCCTAATTTTGGCTTACTGCCATTGTTTGATAATAAAGTTTTATTAGAACACAAACAAACCCATTTGATTAGAGCTGTCTATGGCTGTTTTCATACTTCCAATGGCAGAGTTTGTAGTTCGCTAGAGACTATATGGCCCACAAAGGCAAAAATTATTATCTAGCTTTTTACAAAAGTTGGCTGACTTTCTATAAATAATGAGTCATATACAGTATTCAAGCAAGAACATTTCACCTTAGATTTTATTTTAACTGAAATATATATGTATATATATATATATATATGTGTGTGTGTTATGTGTATATATATATACCACTTTTTGAGTCTCTACTATGTGTTAGACCCCAGACTATATGATTTACACGTATTCATCAAATCTCAAAACTAATTTCCTAGGTAGACAGTAAAATCTCCCATTTTATTGACGTGAATATTGAGATTTAGGAAGGTTAAGTAACTTGCTAAGGCCCAATAATTTTGGCATTTTGGAATCGGAATTAAACTTGTTCTGTCTTGCTCAAAAACATATTGTTTCACAGTCTGGCAGCAGATCGGAAAAATGAAGTCAAGAATTACATGAAGTCTGGTGTGAGGAATTTGTTGTACAAATCTCACCAAGCCATTATCTGGGTAGGAATTAGGTGGAAGGATGACAAAGATAAATTCAATAGTTTAGTATGAAAAAAAAACAGAACTTCTAGACTGAATTATTGATAGATTAGGTGGAGTGACTAAGGGAAAAGGAGGAGTAGGCAATAACTTCTGCTTTCTGGTTTGGGTACTTAGAAGGATGATGGATTCATTTATAGAGATGGGTAGTTCAGGACAGAAAGCAGATACATGGGTGAGGCAGGAATGATAAGTGATGTTTTATACAGGGTATATATTTTCAAGTGCCTGAAATAGATCTAAGGGAAGGACATCAGGCTCTTGACTAAAAGGCTAAAACTGTGAAGAGACACAGGGCACATGCTAGACATGCATTTGATTTCAGCAATGAGTACATAAATAGCAGGAGTTTCCCTTTATATAATTTTACGAACTTTTATGAAATATATATTTTATATATTTTGTAAAAGTCCATTAGATTTAGAAAAGAGCACTGTAATATAATGCTTAAGAACACAGTAGAAGCAGATTACCTGAGCTCACATCTTGCTGCTACCAATTCCTGTAACCTTATACAGTTTATTTGATTTCCCTATGCTTCTGTTTCATCTTCCCTCAAATGGCAATTAGTAACAACACTTATAAGAATGCTGGGAGGATTAAATGAGTTGATACATGAAAAGATTTTTAAATAATGCTTGTAAATGGTAAGAACCATATAGGTGTTAGCCTCCATTATATTGTTTATTTTTAAAAAATCCTTAACAGTTAGCATTCAAATAGGATTATTCTACATAATTTTTGACTACTCCATACACTGACGTTTATTCTAAAATGCAAAAAGATGAATATGAGGCTAGAAAAAGAGGCTGACCTGAATTCAGCATTTTCTACAAACCTGTATATATACAAGTGTATATTTCATCTGTTTACACATCTCTTTTTTAAAAAAGCAATACATTCAAAAAAATGAGCCATGGCCCTAGAGCATTGTATAATGTTAGAGTGAAGAAAGTGCTCAAAATGAAAACAAAAACAAATCCATAATGATTGGGACATGTCAAAAGGACGCAGAAGTCAACAGAGAGAGATCCCAATGGCCAAAACTGGAATAATTTGAGCAATAAAATAAAGTAGTATTGAATTAATACCCAAAGTATAAAGTAAATGTCCTTGAGTCTATATTAATATAAATAAATTATTGAATTAATAAGTAAATGGAGGAGAAGAGACAAATCTACACAGAAGAATTCCAAATAATTTGTGTAGTTATCTGCACTTAAAGTGGTGGAGCAAAACTCTCCAGTTTGAGTGTGGGCTGTTCTAGTGACTTTCTTCCAAAGGGTATGGAAAGAGAGGGAAAAAAAGAGTAATTTGTGTTGGCGAACTTGAAAATACTACCTGGGTCAATTGATCAAGGTCAACAACAACAGTAAGTCATATTGGTACTATATACCCTTGATTTGGTGTGATCAGAAAGGTACCCTTTCTCCACAGCCTTCCTCCTGAGAAACATAAACCCAGGCTAATCATAAGCAAAATATTAGACAAATCCAAGTTATTCTACAAAATACCTGTTCAGTACTCTTGAAAACTGTCAAAATCATAAGAAATAAGGATTAGCTGAGAAACTATCACAGCCAAGAAGAACCTAATGAGATATGATGAATAATATTATATGTTATCCCATATAGGATCCTGGAACAGAAAAAGGACATTGGTAAAAACTAGGTAAATCTGAATAAAATGTGAACTTTAATTAATAATATATCAATATGGGGCTTCCCTGGTGACGCAGTGGTTGAGAGTCCACCTGCCGATGCAGGGGACACGAGTTCGGGAAGATCCGGGAAGAACCCACATGCCATGGAGTGGCTAGGCCCGTGAGCCACGGCTGCTGAGTCTGCGTGTCCGGAGCCTGTGCTCTGCAACGGGAGAGGCCACAACAGTGAGAGGTCCGCGTACTGCAAAAAAAAAAAAAAAAAAAAAAAATATATATATATATATATATATATATGGATTCATTAACTGTGACAAATGGGGTATATGGAAGTTCCTGTCCTATCTTTATAATTCTTCTGGAAATCTAAAACTATTCTGAAATAAACAGTTTATAAGAGAAAATAATCAGTTACATTATGTAAAATAGCGATCATGAGAACCTTCATTATAATCTAACATTCTCCTTCTTTTGGCCAAGTACTTTTATGGCAATCTGTTCAGCTATGCAATTCATTTGTTTTTCTTAAAAATAAAAAATTACAATTCAATATTAACTATCATCACCTTTGTTTCACTGGACTTTTTTCACTTTATGTGCAGGACATTATTTCATACCTTTAAAACTTCTGGGATAAATTACAGTATTGGGTTTTTACTACATAATTGTATATTCTTAAATTACTGTTGCAGTAGCCACTGAAATCCAGGAGCTTTCTAAAGTGTGTTACTTTTTCAGCAGTTAAACAGATAAAATAAAGGAGAGGAGAACTCAAGGGTAATTTTTGTAATTTGATTCTTTAAAATGATCAGGTAAGGGGAAATCTATAAAGGGCAAGTACTCACTAAATAGCTTTCTAAAAAAAAAATTCAGAAATTTAAATCTCTGGAATCACTTTCTAATAAATTATATTTACTTCGAGTATATAAATGTATTATCATGAATATTCACAATGTAGCCGCTTACTGATCTCCTTTGGGCAAATTAATTTACCGACTGTAGTTTTACATACATGAGGTGAAAGGACATTTTCCACTTTAACATCACATGCATATTTACACACTATATGTCAGCACCTCTAAAATGCCTTTCCTATACCAGTTATTCCGTTTGAACACATTGTTTTAGTACTTGCATGATGATGTTTCCTGAGAAAACAACAGTTTTATTTTATTTATACAAAAGTGTCTTTACAATTAGCTAGTTTATTACATTCTTCCATATGTTATAAAATTAGTGGAAAAATAGAAAAGTGAAATTACTGATTCTTGTGATACTACAATCAAGATAATGATGAAATTATTCTGTATGGCAAAGCAGTGAATCTTTTAATATCAGTTGGATGTTCATTAAAATTAAGTTGTATAAACAATGTGCAAAGGACAAGAACACAAAAAATATTTACAAAATACTTGAAACAGTGTTGAAGAGAAATTCTAAAGTGAGGACTAACGTTGTGAGCACAAAAACAAGTGTAAACAACAGTTTTTCTTCTGAGTCAAATGCAAAGAGAAGTTAACAGAGACATAAAACTGTTGAAAAAGTTAGATTACTCTTTAATTTTCTTCTCACCAAGTTTTGGAAATACATAATAAAATAATTTTTATGTGCTTCCTGATAATTCCCTATAAAATCTCTTACAAAATCACTCTAGAAAGATCTTTTATTTACTTATTTTTTATTGGAGTATAATTGCTTTATAAGGTTGTGTTAGTTTTGGCCATACAATGAAGTGAATCAGCTGTATGTATACATATATCACCTCCCTCTTGGACCTCCCTCCTATCCACACTGCAATCCCACCCATCTAGGTCATCACAGAGCACCGAGCTGAGTTTCCTGTGCTTTATAGCAGGTTCCCACTAGCTATCTATTTTACACATGGTAGTGTGTTTATGTAAATCCTAATGTTCCAATTCACCCCATGCTTCCCTTCCCCCACTGTGTCCACATGTCCATTCTCTACGTCTGTGTCTCTATTCCTTCCCAGGAAGTAGATTCATCTATACCATTTTTCTAGATTCTGTTAATATACATTAATATGTGTATAAATTAATATACAATATTTGTTTTTCTGACTTACTTCACTCTGTATGGCTGACTCTAGGTCCATCCACATCTCTACAAATGACCCAATTTCACTCCTTTTATGGCTGAGTAATATTCCATTGTATATATGTACCACATCTTCTTTACCCATTTATCTGTTGTGGACATTTAGGTTGTTTTCATGTCCTGGCTATTATAAATATTGTCACAATGAACACTGGACTACATATATCCTTTTGAATTATGGTTCTCTCAGGGTATATGCCCAGTAGTGGGATTGCTGGGTCATATGGTAGTTCTGTTTTTAGTTTTATAAGGAACCTCCATATCATTCTCCACAGTGGCTGTATCAATTTACATTCCCAGCGAAGTGCATGAGAGTACCCTTTTCTCCACACCCTCGCCAGCATTTATTGTTTGTAGATTTTTTGATGATGACCATTCTGACCAATGTGAGGTGATACCTCATTGCGGTTTTGATTTGCATTTCTCTAATAATTAGTGATGTTGAGCAGCTTTTCATGTGCCTCTTGGCCATCTATATGTCTTCTTTGGAGAAATGTCTATTTAGATCTGCTGCCCATTTTTTGATTGGGTTGTTTGTTTTTTGATATTGACCTGCATGAGCTGTTTGTATATTTTAGAGATTAATCCTTTGTCAGCTGCTTCATTTGCAAATATTTTCTCCCATTCTGAGTTGTCTTTTCATCTTGTTTATGGTTTCCTTTGCAGTGCAAAAGCTTTTAAGTTTAATTAGGTCTCATTTTTTTACTTTTGTTTTTATTTTCATTATGCCAGGAGGTGGGTCAAAAAAGATCTTGCTGTGGTTTATGTCAGAGAGTGTTTTTCCTATGTTTCTCCTAAGAGTTTGATAGTGTCTGGGCTTACCTTTATGTCTTTATCCACCTTCTAAAATAAATTTATTTATTTTATTTATTTTTACTTTTGGCTGTGTTGGGTCTTTGTTGCTGTGCGAGCTTTCTCTAGTTGTGACAAGAGAGGGCTACTCCTTATAGCAGTGTCTGAGCTTATCATTGTGGTGTCTTCTCTTGTTGTGGAGCATGACCTGTAGGCACACGGGCTTCAGTAGTTGTAGCACACAGGCTCAGTAGTTGTGACTTGTGGGCTTTAGAGCACAGGCTCAGTAGTTGTGGTGCACAGGTTTAGTTGCTCCGTGGCCTGTGGGATCTTCCCAGATCAGGGCTTGAACCTGTGTCCCCTGCATTGGCAGGCGGATTCTTAACCAGTGCTCCACCAGGAAGCCTGTCTTTAATCCATTTTGAGTTTATTTTTGTGTATGGTGCTAGGGAGTGATCTAATTTCATGCTTTTACATGTAGCTGTCCAGTTTTCCCAGTACCACTTATTGAAGAGGTTGCCTTTTCTCCTATGTATATTCTTGCCCCCTTTTTCATAGAATAGGTGATCATAGGTGTTTAAGTTTATCTCTGGGTTTTCTATCCTGTACCATTGATCCATATTTCTGTTTTTATACCAGTACCATGCTGTCCTGATTACTGTAGTTTTGTAGTATAGTTTGAAGTCTGGGAGCTTGATTCCTCCAGCTCCATTTTTCTTTCTCAAGATTGCTTTGGCTATTCAGGGTCTTTTGTGTTTCCATATAAATTGTAAAAATTTTTGTTCTAATTCTGTGAAGAATGCCAGGTAAATTGAGAGGGATTGCATTCAATCTGTAGATTGCTTTGTGTGGTACAGTTATTTTCACAATATTAATTCTTCCAATCCAAGAACATGGTATATTTCTCCATCTGCTTGTGTCATCTTTGATTTCTTTCATCAGTGTTTTATTGTTTTCTGAGTATAGGTATTTTGCCTCCTTAGGTAGGTTTATTCCCTGGTATTTTATTCTTTTTGTTGCTATGGTAAATGGGATTGTTTTATTAATTTCTTTTTCTGATTTTTCATTGTTAGTATACAGGAATGCAGGAGATTTCTGTGCATTAATTTTGTATCCTGCAACTTTACCAAATTCATCGATTAGCTCTAATAGTTTCCTGGTGGCATCTTTATGATTCTCTGTGTATAGTCTCTTGTCATCTGCTTTACAAGTTACAAGTGACAAGTGACAGCTTTATTTCATTTCTGATTTGAAGTCTTTTTATTTCTTTTTCTTCTCTGATTCCTGTGGCTAAAACTTCCAAAACGATGTTGAATAATAGTGGTGAGAGTGGACAACCTTGTCATGTTCCTGATTTTAAAAGAAATGCTTTCAGTATTTCACCATTGAGAATGATGTTGGCTGTGGGTTTGTCATATATGGCTTTATTATGTTCAGATAGGTTCCCTCTATGCCAATTTTCTGGAAAGTTTTTATCATAAATTGGTGTTGAATTTTGTCAAAAGCTTTTTCTGCATCTATTGAGATGATCATATGTTTTTTATTCTTTAATTTGTTAATGTGGTATATCACATTGATTTATTTGTATATATTGAAGAATACCTGAATTCCTGGGAAAAATCACACTTGGTCATGGTGTATGATCTTTTTAATGGGTTGTTGGATTCTGTTTGCTAGTATTTTGTTGAGGATTTTTGCATCTATGTTCATCAGTGATATTGGCCTGTAATTTTCTTTTTTTGTCATATCCTTGTCTGGTTTTGGTATCAGAGTGATGGGGGTCTCGTAGAATGAGTTGGGAGTGTTCCTTCCTCTGCAATTTTTTGGAAGAGTTTGAGAAAGATAGGTGTTAGCTCTTCTCTAAATGTTTGATAGAATTCACCTGTGAAGCCATCTGGCCCTGGGCTTTTGTTTGTTGGAAGATTTTTAATCACAGTTTCAATGTCATTGCTTGTGATTGGTCTGTTTATATTTTCTATTTCTTCCTGTTTCATCTTGGAAGGTTGTGCCTTTCTAAGAATTTGTCCATTTCTTCCAGGTTGCCCATTTTATTGGCATGTAGTTGCTTGTAGTAGTGTCTTATGATCCTTTGTATTTCTGTGGTGTCAGTTGTAACTTCTCTTTTTTCATTTCAAATTTTATTGATGAATCCACTCCCTCTTTTTCTTGATGAGTCTGGCTAATGGTTTATCAATTTTGTTTATCTTCTCAAAGAACCAGCTTTTAGTTTTATGGATCTTTGCTACTTTTTTCTTCTTTTCTATTTCATTTATTTCTGCTCTGATCTTTACGATTTATTTCCTTATGCTGACTGTGGTTTTTCTTTGTTCTTCTTTCTCTAGTTGCTTTAAGTGTAAGGTCAGCTTGTTTATTTGAGATCTTTTTTATTTCTTGAGGTGAGGTTTTTTTTTTTTTTTTTTTTTTTTTGCGGTTTGTGGGCCTCTCACTGTTGTGGCCTCTCCAGTTGTGGAGCACAGGCTCTGGACATGCAGGCTCAGCGGCCATGTCTCATGGGCCCAGCCGCTCTACGGCATGTGGGATCTTCCCAGACTGGGGCACAAACCCGTGTCCCCTGCATCGGCAGGCAGACTCTCCACCACTGCACCACCAGGGAAGCCTGGGGTGAGATTTTATTTCTATAAACTTCCCTCTTAGAACTGCTTTGCTGCATCCCATAGGTTTTGTGTCATTGTGTTTCTGTTGTAATTTGCTTCTAGGTAGTTTTTGATTTCCACTTTGATTTCTTCAGTGATCTCTTGGTTATTTAGCAGCACAACCAAGGTTGTTTAGCCTCCCCGTGTTTGTGTTTTTTTATATTTTTTTTCCTGTAATTGATTTCTAATCTTATTTTGCTGTGGTTGGAAAAGATGTCTGATATGGTTTCAATTTTCTTAAATTTTCCGAGGCTTGATCTGTGACCCAAGATGTGATCTATCCTGGAGAATATTCCATGTGCACATGAGAAGAAAGTGTATTCTGCCACTTTCAGGTGGAATATCCTATAAATTTCAATTAAATATATCTGGTCTGTTGTGTCATTTAAAGCTTGTCTTTCCTTATTTGTTTTCTGTCTGGATGATCCGTGCATTGGTGTAAGTGGAGTGTTAAATTCCCCCACTATTATTGTGTTACTGTTGATTTCCCCTTTTATGGCTATTAGAATTTGCTTTATGTATTGAGTTTTTTCTTATGTTGGGTGCATATATATTTATAATTGTTATATCTTCTTCTTGGATTGATCCCTTGATCATTATGTAGTGTCCTTCCTTATCTCTTGTAGCAGTCTTTATTTTAAAGTCTATTTTATCTGATATGAGTGATGCTACTCCAGCATTCTTTTGATTTCCATTTGCATGGAATATCTTTTTCTATCCCCTCACTTTCAGTCCATATGCTTCCCTAGGTCTGAAGTGGGTCTCTTGTAGACAGCATATATATGGGTCTTGTTTTTGTATCCATTCAGCAAGTCTGTGTCTTTTGTTTGGAGCATTCAATCCATTCACATTTAAGGAAATTATATATATATGTATGTTCTTATTATCATTTTCTTAATTGTTTTGTGTTTGTTCTTGTCGGTCTTTTTCTTTTCTTGAGTTACCTGCCTAGAGAAGTTCAATAACATTTGTTGCAAGGGTGGTTCAGTGGTGATGAATTCTCTTAGCTTTTGCTTGTCTTTAGAGCTTTTGGTTTCTCCACTGAATCTGAACGAGATCCTTGATGGGTAGAGTAATCTTGGTTGTAGTTTTTTCCCTTTCATCACTTTAAATATATCTCACCATTCCCTTTTGGCCTTCAGACTTTCTGCTGAAAATTCAGTTGATAACCTTATGGGGATTCCCTTGTATGTTACTTGTTGCTTTTTCCTTGCTGCTTTTAATATATTTTCTTGGAATTTAATTTTTCTTAGTTTGATTAAAATGTGTCTTGATATTTTTCTTCTAGGGTTTAGGCTGTATGGGATGCTCTGCACTTCCTGGTCTTGGGTGGCTACTCTTTTTCCCATGTTAGGAAAGTTTCCTACTATAATCTCTTTGAATATTTTCTCAGATCATTTCTCCTTCTCTTTTTCTTCTGGGACCGCTATTATTTAAATGCTGGTGTGTTTAATGTTGTCCCAGAGGTCTCTGAGACTGTTTTCAATTCTTTTCATTCTTTTTTCTTTATTCTGCTCTTCGGCAGTTATTCCCACCATTCTATCTTCCAGCTCACTTATTTATTTTTCTGCCTCAGTTATTCTGCTATTGCTTCCTTCTAGTATATTTTTCATTTCAGTTATTGTGTTGTTCATCTCCGTTTGTTCTTTTGTTCATCTAGGTCCTTGTTAAACGTTTCTTGTATTTTCTCGATCCATGTCTCTATTCTATTTCCGAGATTTTGGGTCATCTTTACTATCATTACTCTGAATTCTTTATCAGGTAGATTGCCTATTTCCTCTTCATTTCTTTGGTCTTGTAGGTTTTTACCTTGCTTCTTCATCTGTAACTTATTTTTTGTCATGTCATTTTTTTTGTTAGGTGGGACTGTATTCCTTTCTTACTCGTTGTTTGGCCTGAGGCTTCCAGCACTGGAGTTTGTAGGCAGTTGGTTAGAACCTTGTGTTGGTGCTGAGGTGAGGACCTCTGGGAGACCTCACTCTGATTAATTTTCCCTGGGATCTGAAGTTCTCTGTTAATGTAGCGGTTCGGACTCAGTGCTCCCGCCACAGGCGCTCTGGCCCAGCCCCCACCCCATGAACCAAGATTGTGCAAGGTGCATGGCATGGCAAAGAAAAGAAAAAAAGGAGAAGAACAATAACAAAGAATAAAAAATAAAGTAAAAGTAGAAAACTAACAGATATATTAGAAAAAATAAAAAATATAAATCAAACAACAACTGGAAAATAAAACAGAACGGCAATACCAAAAAAAAAAAGAAAAAGCCAGAAAGCCTTTGGCTGTGGGGTGGCAGTGTTTAGGCCGGGGTGGGTCCTATGTCAGGACCCATGAGGCCAGAAAAGGTCCTGGGGGGGGGGGGTGGTGAAGCTTAGGCTCAGCATGGTCGGAGGGGGCCCCAGAGTTCCTCCAGCCTTGGAGGGTGGAAGGCCAGACCCAGGACTCCAGCAGGCTCCCTGAGACTGAGTAGGCAGGGGAAATGCTAACTGTGTTCCTCTCCAATCCTCCAAACCCCCGAGGGTCTCCCTATTTTCCATTGATTCCCTTGCAGTGAGTGGACCTCTCCAGGTGTGGTAATCCCTCTCCTCCCCCAGCCACCCCTCAGGGGCACCAGTCTCATCTGGCCTCCACCTCTCCTCCCCCCTTTCCCCCCCACCAACCTACCTGGTCTCTTGGGGGTTCCTCCTCTCCCCTTGGGTGTTGAGGTCTCCCACCAGCATCTGGTAGGTGCCCTAGTTGTGAGAAGACGTGAACTGTGCATCCTCCTACTCCATCATCTTGGCTCCGCCTCCCAAAAACCTTTTAAATTTAGTATGTTCTTTAAAATAAAAGTCATTTTCAAATTGATTAAGTGAACTAAAATTTGAAGTAAAATTTATTATCTAAAAGTATCATTTATTAATTATATTTAATGTTTATCTGTGCTTCTGTTTTAAAGATTAAAGTTCAGGGAACTTTTTAAAAAAATCTAAAAGCATATATTAATAGTTGGAAAGATTCGATTATTATGTTTTATGTCTAGCGTGAAAAAATATTTAAAAGCATGTATGTTTCAAATTTGTCCTGAAATTTTATATATTGAGCTTTCTTGTAAGATTTCTGGATTTCTTTATGGATAAAAATGAGACGTGTGTAGTTGCAAAAGTCAGTGAATGATAATGTTCTTATTTTTCCTATTGTAAAATAGAATTATTATAAAACCTGGAAATAATGCAGGTAATATATTCAGCACAATATCAGACACAAATAAATCATCTACTATTAAAATCTCCCCTATTAAGAGTGTGTCCACTTCATTTAAGTAGACAGTTTAAGTACATTTACCGTGGATAGATTTGTGGGATCCAGTTGAAGTACTTTAAACATTTTACTAACCACTCCTTGTAGAGTTACACCCCCACCCTGTAAAGAACCAATAATTGTCTTCTCTTCTTATCCCTGTGGCCTTTAGATCTCATTTCCACAAATCCATCTCCTCCATTTCTAGTTGCTCTGCATAATAGTTCCCTTTGGCTCATGTGTCGCAGCATTCCACAGTTGCTTTATGACACTTAGGAATTACACTTCCTTCAAAGTGAACACATTCTCAATCCCTAACACCATAGGCTGCCACATATTGGGTAAATGAATGAATGAATGAAGTATATAACTACCTGAGTAAATGATTATTCTACTTACTACCAACTTGATTATCTTATTGTTCTCCAGGCTTCCAGAGGTATAGCCATAAAAAACAATGCAGCACTACTAAATCCTACCACAACTGTGCACTCTCCTCAGCAGCGGCAGCCTTTTCTGTAGTGTGGGGCTGCACTATGGAGCAAGAGGGGCTGGAGCAGGCACTGGGGCTAGAGCAGAAAACCAGCCAGAGTTAGGGCAGTCTCAGTCTGCTTCCGCTACCTTGTTTCAGGAGCAAGCAAGCCTGTGTTTACTCTACACAAGTGGAGTCCAACTTTCTCACAAGCCTCCCCTGCCAGTTCCACTGGTCTTCAAACTAGACAAGGGGACTCATCTTCCTGGTGTCAGACCCCAGCGTTGGGTGCCCAATATGTGGTTTGAGCTGCTTACTCCCCAGGGATGATCTGAGCTCAAGTAACACTCCCTTTTTTGTGTCCCCTCCTAGGGGTTCAGGTCCTGACCCGATCACTTCTCTTTCCTTTCTACCCAACTCTGTGTGGATATTTCTTACAGCCTTGGTTGTATAAGAGTCTTTCTGCCAGTCTCTGTTTGTTTTCGGTGAGAACTGCTTCATATGTAGAAGTATTGTTTACCTGTTCATAGGGTGGGGGAGGTGTGAACTCAGCAACCTCCCACTCCACCACCTTACTCTCCTTCCTCTTCCCTCTAATCCTCCCCTTTGGCTACACCTAAAGAATTGAATATGTGGCATTTTTCAGCTTCCACATGAGGGTGACAGGAGGTAGGCACAGAAAGAGTGGTTACTGGGGAAGAAATTAATAGCAACTTTGATGACACCAAATTAAAAACTGAGTAAGCTGTGAAATGCCTATTAAAGGATTATTTTAATTTATCATTTTGAAAAATATGTGTTCATTCACACATTTACTTTGTTTATTCTATAAACATTTATAAATGCCATACCTCTACAATGAGTTAGTGATGAGCATATAGAAAGCAAAAGAAAAGTCCTGGTCTACTCCAGTAGGTAAACAGAACACACACATAAAAACCAACCAAACTTAGGTACAAATAATGCCAATGAACTTCAGAAGTGAATAAAGTACAGTGAGTGTAACCTGAGAAGTCATCTCACAGAGCCGAGTTTTCAAATAAAATTTATAGTTATTTTTGTATACTATAGTTAGAGTTCATTGATGTAACAACTTATTTTTCAGAAGATGTTAGAAAACAAGCAGCTCTGCTAGAATAAGCAAGCAGAATTAATTAATTTTGGACATTTACTCATTCTTAATATCCAACAATTTTCAACGTGATACACACACTAGAAATTTTTAATGAAACAAAGCAAAAATAATTTAATTATGAAGAATAAAGCATTCCAAACTTGAATTCATATTATAAATCTATATATAATATATTCTGCTTTAAATATGCATTTAAAGAGCTTTGACATATTTAAAATACAACATGGTTACCTACAAAGGAAAGAAAGAGAATATGTTTAATTTTCACTTCTGTTTTTATCTTTTTTACAATAAATATATACTACTTTTAAATAATAAAAATCATTTTCTAAAAATTTACTTCATTATCTATAACTGTTCTCTGAATATTATAAACAGAGTTTACCAAACATATAGTAAGTATTAAGATAATTAATAGATTCTGTTGCCTTTGTCTCTTATCTTTGACTTGGCTTTTGAAATCACTTTGTTGATATTGCACTTTCACTCCTAATTTTTTCATACTGCTTTCTCTGATTCTACTGTTTAAAAGCATTCCAGAGTCGCTTGGTACAAAATAATTTACAATATGAACAAAATCACTTTGCTCACTATTTACTGTATTTTTTGTAAGTTTTGGTTTTTTGGTAGTAGAGGTACAGCTATGAATAATAAATAGTATGTTCCTATTAACTTCTCATTTTATGAAAGTTCACAAAACTGTGATATTTTCAAGGACAGGTGTTATGAGAATGAAGAAGTCTAAATATCCATTTTTATCATGCAAAAGTTATTTGCAGCAGCAATTCATTATAAAATCTACTACAACTACCCAACCATGTGTTTTAAGGTATATATTTCAGATAGGCAGCAAAAACTAACAATAATGAAACATTCAGGAATATGGAGTATCATTTTCTATTATTATTAACCTTGCCACCAATGAAACACACAGTCTTGTGTCTCAGTTTCCCATTTTCAACTTACCTGCAATGCAATATCAAATGTTAAATGAATAAGATGTCATAAAGTACTTCAGTGGAAAATATCCTATACATTTAAAAATGGCATGCTTATTAATATCACTATAAATTATGAAACTGTGATATAATTATCATTACAGTGATTTATATTATATTATTTTGTCTTTCTCTAATTGAAAACTACAGATATACAGACTAATTCTCCTGACATTTACTATTGTCAGCAATAAATGTTACAAAATTGCCTGGATTATATTCAAGCAAGCAGCACATAAGCACTATTTATCAATATTATTCAGGATACTTAGGTATTCAAAATCCATCCTTGTGTCTTCATATCCAAGTTGTTTGATCTGTTAACGTTTGAATTAATTTATGGATTCACCAGAAGATCCAGATGTCTTTCCTATTCAAGTGTTGAAACATTGGTTTGAAAAGCTGTTTGCTAAGGTTAAAAGTAGGCACCATCTGTATAGGAAAGAAAAAATACCCTTGTTCACTTTTGTTTCTGTGATGACCTCTGAAAATTAGGTCAAATCCGTGAAGTATGTATGTATGAAGTGTGCTGTAACTTTCTTTTCCTTTTAAAACAAAGAAACTTCAGTACAATATAGCAACTTGTAAATATAATATAAAGAGACAGAGGATGCTTTAAAAGGATTCAGGAAGAGCTTTGCTTCTATACACTAAATGAAAATGTCTACGTCAAGCAGCAGGCCTATAACTCATATTGTAAAACTCTTTAAAAATGTTCATTTTCTACATTTAATTTTTACAATAATCATATGAGATAGGCATGATTATTTCTACTTTGAAAATGAGGAAATCTGAGGCTCAGAGAGTTTAAGAAACATACAAAGGTTGACACAACTACATAATGTCAAGTCATAATTAAAATTCAGGTTTATTTGATTCCAAAAGCCACATCCACTTTTAAACACACATTTCATCATTCTGTGTAATGTTTACATTGACAGGACTTCAACATACAGAGGTATTGTTCATTAATTAATTTTACCATTTATTTAACAAAGGTATCAGTCATTTGAGTAACTCTACTGGAACTCTTTAACTGTAATTAGATTAAAGCAACTTTGAGATTTTATTACCAGAAATGATCATGTATGATATTATCCATATACAGGATCGTAAATACAGTAAGAATGGAAATAATCAATCCTGAACAAGTTGTCATGGACACAGAAGGAGCTGTGGTTAGCTGCTGAAACACCCTTATAAGTGAAACAAGATACAAAATTAGAATTTGGGAGGTGAAAATTAGGTGACTTTTATTCCTTCCTAGCATATTAAAAAGTGACTTTGATCAGTAGACCTAAGTCACATCCTGTACAACTCAGAATAGCATAGTTTCTGGATGAAGGTGTCAAATGGAACAAATTGAGTGTTATTGTTATCTATCAAGATAAAAATATATAATAAGAACAAGAAAATATTTTGTCATGTTTTTTACTCTCAAATGTTGATCAATACAGATTTTCAATATACCTAAAATGGTGTAAAACAAAAGGAGAATCAGATTTTATCTCAAATTGTCATTAGTAAAGAAATGTTTGTGGTGTACTTATCATATTTAAAATATTAAATACTACCACTATGCTTTATCTATGTACCTATCTATATATTCCTGGAAGGATATGCTACTCTCTGGAATTCATGCTACTTCTGAATATGAAATAATTCTGGTTTCAAAAATACAACAAGGAGGTGTAAAAAATTAAAAATGCAAAAGTTATCCCTATGAGAAGACTCCTCTCTTTTTCAGTAGTAACTCAGTCTTTCTTGGAAGATAACCTAATTCTTTCTTTTAAAATGTATACATATTGCTCAGAAATTCTTGAACTTCAAGAGTTTCTAGTTATTCCAGTAATGACTTCCAAATATCATAGTTCATTTTAATAAGATTTAATTCAATTTAGGAGATGATTCTGCATTTGACAGTATTTGTGGCTTATTAGGCGAAAAGGCAATGAATCAATAACAAAAGTGAGCTGTAGTCTCAAACACTCTGGGTTCCATTAACTATCTACTTCAGAGCTATCACTTAGCAATATGCACAAATCTGTCTTGAACACATTTATATTATTTTTCTATCCTTCCTAGAATTTTATGCTTCATTATCAATTATATAAAGTAGTAGTCCCTTTATGTGTTCTTCAGAATTCTAGGGATACCTTCCATTTCTGGTGTCCTAGAATGGGGTCTGTGATCCAGATGTGCTCTAAGAAGAGTTGTTGAAATTTTTTGAATTCTAGTCATATTCAGTCTTAGCTTTCACCATTACCAACTAAAGACCCCTAAAATTTTTTGTTCTTTCTTCCTTCAGAAGTAATTCCATGCTTCTGATCAATTTAATGATACAACTTCAGAGGTGGTTGCTCAATGTATGTATTTAAATTCCTATCACCGTGAATGTATTCATTCTATACTTGGTAGGTTATAAGAATCTTAATTAACTTAAACAAGCACATGACCTCATTTTTTGACTTTAGGAAAGTTTGCTTGTTCTAGAGCTTTTCATTTTCCTTGATAAATAGACACCTAGACAAAAAGGAATGCAGTTATTCATGAGGTCATAAATTAGTATGCTTAGAGGTTGGAAAAAGGAGGACCTATATAAGCCCTGGGAAACAGTGTAGTTTGGCTGCAAAACAGAATGAAGAAAGAGGAGCAGAGGGACATGAGTTTGAAAAGCTAGCTTTTTAATTAGAATAATAGAATTGTCAAACTAAAGCAAAGTGCTTTGAAAGCTCAGCCAAATCATGCCTTACCAAGGGTGGGGAGGGATGTAATCAAACTTCCAAAGAGAAGACTTTTGAGGGAAACATTAATCATTCATGAAATAAGTAGTAATTGAGTTCTTTTGGATGTAGGGATTAAAATAAAGAAAGTTCAAGAAAATGGCAGTTTCTTTTAATACTCTGTGGTTAGAACTGCCACAAATTTAAAAAGGGAATAGATATAGAAGGAGGAACAAATTTGGTAGGAGGCAATGGGTTGGGTTTCACAAATGCACATAGGTGGAAATTCATCCTGCAAATTGGGAAGTGCTAATAATGAAGCACTAGATCTGGAGAGTTAGATATGCTTGAAATTAAAAGGCATAAAAAGCATAAAAGCATAGGCAATCATCTGGGACTATGTATAATGAAAAAAAAATAAGGAGATCAAGAAAGAAAAGAACAATAGCAATGTTTAGGATATAAGTTAAAATAATGTCAATAGTAATAATAATAATAACAATAGAGTTTACGTTTGCTTGTGTTATGTAGAACTTTATGAAAAGCGTGTTGCTGGAACTTGATCTCACATCCAAGCAATTACTTTTATTAAAATATTTTCCTTACTACAAGACACTTGCAGTAGTCTTCACTTTGCACTTATCTTAATTCACTCAAAATAAATATTTAATTATTATCATTGAATAAGAATTAAAAACTAATGGGGTGATTAAGTAGCTTTCTTGCTCTTTTGTCAGTCATATCAGTGTTTGGGAATACCATGGAAATTATCCATTATTTAAAGGAGTAAACCACTGTCTCTATCAATTTTTGCAAAATAACAACAAAAAGTCCTCTCATTATTAATTAAACCTCTTGATTTAAAATTCTTTTTTCCTAAATTTGTGTGTGTTGATGTTGGAAACTTTTCTTTCCTGAGTAAAGTTCTATTCAGTAACATGCATAATGATGGAGTGAGTTTCAAAAATTTCAAAATGTGATTTATCTGTTGATTTCACTATCTACATTTTTAAAAAAAATTCTTCTCTCTGGAAGACTTTTAAATTCTATATAAGCAACCTGTTTAATGAACTAAGGAAAGAAGAGTTCTTGTCAAAATAGAGTATTGATTTATTTGTTTGTTCATTTAACTCTAAGGATACAGAATTAACTATGCAAACTGTGGCATAATCAAAGTTGCTTGTAATCCACTAGATGTAATCATGTGCTATATATCTCAATTAATCTTGCAGGCTCTGGCTAATCGCATTCCCACCAGGCAGGATCACACAACTCACAGAGCCAGAATTATTAAAATCCATATTTCACATTAATAGCCACGTGGATGAGATTAGTTCCTAAGTAGTAATGCACCTGCCATAAATTCCTCCCTACTGTTATCTTCTGAAATACTGCTCTGTCAGAAGATGAAAACTACATGATGTGCATTCAGAGCCGGTTTACACGGTTTTTTTCTTTTGTATTGGTCAAGTAAACTTTATCTTCATCCCTCACTATTTTAAATTCACTATAGAATGCAAAGGTATTTAAGCCTCCTATGCAAAATGTGGTAAAGGTCAAAGTGATCAAGTTGTTTTTTTCTTTAAATAAAGCATGAGTATTTTCACTTTAACTTATTGTCCTAAATGAACTTAAAAATAATTAAGGATTATAACTTTAAAAATGTATGGCTCATTTGAGTACCTAAATTAATTTTCCTTCCAAGATTATTAAAAATTAAAGACTCTTGAATAACCTACATATTTATTTGTGCATGAATTTCAAATGAAATGAAATACACTAGAGTGAGATAATAATGAACTAAAAATCAAAATGCCCAAGTCTTAGCCTTGGTTCTGTTATTAAGTGAATAATTTAGAGCTAGTCACACAGTGTCTCTCTTTTTCATAGGACTGGTGTAAAATTTACTTTTGGATTTGTTTTCTTCAATCTGAAAGCTAATCACTTGGAAGAAAATGAAAAATTAAGTTCAGTCTTATATTTACTTTTTTAAAATTTTTTGGCTGCATTGTACGGCTTGTGAAATCTTACTTCCCTGACCAGGGATCAAACCCAGGCCCTGGCAGAGAGGAGTCCTAACAACTGGATCACCCAGGAATTCCCATTCTTTATTAATCTGAGTTTGAAATATGATTATGTGAGAGATGTCAGGAAAAATTTATTCTCCTTAAAACTTATAGTAACCCCATGATCTCTCAGCAATCTTATCTAAAATATTCTGTATTATTTGGTGAACATAAAAGAAAGTTTTAGAAATATCCCCATTTGGGCCAAAATGGGAAACATTATTTTTGTCATTACTAATAAAATAATTTCATATATAAGTACTCTAAAAGATATAAAGCCCTTTTGCCAGCGCTTTGTAAGAGAATCTTTGAAATGTGTGTCCTACATAGGTCTGGAGCTATTATTAATATATTTGGTTTGGCACCAAATCTTTCTGTACCCTTTTTTTAAAGAGCTTTAAATATGGAAGTGAGCAACCTTCAGAGGGCAAACTTGAAAAGCTAGAGAATAAATTATGACCTAGACCACTGTCCTTGATGAATAACTACAGAGAGATATTCCCTGGATTGGTATAAAATTCACATTTTTTCCTACTATGTGAAATACAGAGAAAATATTGCAGCTATGAAAAATGGATACTGCTGTATAACCTAAATTTTTAAACCTTTTAAGAAAATAGATGTTAATCCTTGTTATTGAGTTATTATAGTTTTAACATACACATACATAGAGACGCCTTAAACAAATTTACTCCTTTAATAATTTAAATGTTTTAAATGCATACATTTGATATTTGCATGATGCACACAAATATACTGATACCACTTTGTAATGCCACAGAATCAATCAATCAACATTAAATTAGAAGATTAAAAGACCAAAGTCAATAGAAATATAAAAGTTGACAGATGCATTAATTTTTCTTTCTGTACGCATTGTTTATAACTCACATTGTTCAAAATTCTAATTAGGTATTAGAAAACAGCAACAACAACAAATCTCTGAATTGTTACAGCTTAAGCATTGCCAAGCAATCAAACATAGCTAAACATTACATTATCCTTCATCTATCTTCTAAACTTGCTTTTCTTTTCTTTCTCACTCTGGTGAATGCATCTATAATTGAAGGTAAAGAAAGAGGTGTCACAGCCTCTCTGCTACAAGTGTCACCATTCTTGCAGTCAGTGGAGCTGAAAAGCTCTGGGGTCATATTGACTAATCCCTCTCTTTTCTTTGATTCAAAGAGTCACAAGTGCTGTCAAATCTGGGTTATCTCCTAAATTTTCTATTTCCCC
Source organism: Delphinapterus leucas (assembly GCF_059928025.1). Lineage (NCBI taxonomy): Eukaryota > Metazoa > Chordata > Mammalia > Artiodactyla > Monodontidae > Delphinapterus > Delphinapterus leucas. The sequence continues at coordinate 75,183,832 of NC_143135.1, forward strand.
TTTTTCTTTATACTGTCCCTGTCCATTCCACACTGTTTAAAATGGAATCTCAAGTAAATTATGTAAAAGCCTCCTACTAATCTTTCTGTCTCCACTCCTCCCTTATTCAAATCCACACTCCTGGACACCGCTATTGGTAATGTTTTTCACACACAAAACTATTTTTGTCATCCCCTCCCACTTAAAAACTTTCAGTGTTTCTAAATGTTTCCAAAAATAACATGCAAATGACTTTTAAGCTAATCTTAATTATCACATCATCCTCTTCTTTTCTGACATAAATTGAGTTGCCATTACTAGCATTTTGTGTACAAGGAATTCTTTTACGTATTTGTACTTTTTTTTTTTTCTATCTACGATGCTCAATTTGCCTAGGCTCTTATACCTAAATTGGCTATTCATCAGACTCCCTTAAGATGCTTGTTAAACATACAGAATGTCAAGGTGTTGTCTGGGAATCTGTTTTTAACAACTGTCGGAAGAAATTCTGATGTAGTTGCTATGGCATTCAGGAATCACAGGTGTGGATCATCTTTTGCCTTTTCAAAAGCCATATCTATTCTTCCAAACAGAACAAGCACTCTTCTTCCAGGGATTCCTTTCTGATCCCATAGTATTTCCGGGTGGATCAGCAAAGTGCTTCTATAATTAAAGATTGGCATATTTAAGACTGAAACTCTTGTCAACCTGACTTCATAATCCATAGCCTTTTTGTGACTATACATTATCTACCTGTGCCCAGAAATTGGGTTTCAACCCCAAATTAGTGTTTGGGCCAAGTGGTAATAGAAGAACAGCCCCCTAGATGTCCTAGAATTTCCATCTTCTCTCTGACCTCCCAACTTTTGCAACTTACTCTAAAAAGGTTTACTTTTTAGAAATTTCTTATTGCTCCATATTACTCCTCCTCTTAAGTCTGTTTCATTTTCCTTTGACTCCCCTCTATTTTCAAAATCTAATTCAGAAAATAGAATTACTGGTTTCTAAATTAGTTTTGTCAATATTTTTTTATAATCCTATACCTTTAAATTTTGGAAAAACCACAGAAATTCAGTACAAGTATTGATGCTTTTTAAACTTTTATGGGAGAAAATGTAGGAATGATTTGTCATATCATAGAGAACTTGTCAACTAAGATTTTTGGTTAATAAATCAGGCTCATTTACCTAGAGACATTTAAATAAAAGGTGGTAAGTTTTCCTGGAATGAGCTCTATGCACCTGAGTTTGATTCCCATCTTACCAGACAATATATTATCAAGATATACTTGGGTCAATTACTTAATCTTAGCCAAATACGTTCTTCTGTGAATGTAAATGATATCTACTTTGAGATGTGCAATTTGACAATTTATATGAAGCATCTTGTACAATAGTAGGTCCTTTAAAATGATAGCTATTACAACTTAGGTGAAAGAAGAAATAGAACTCACGTTGTGTTCTTCATAGTTGTAATGATTTAAATATAATAACTTTTCATGAGCCTCTGGCAGAGCAAATCTAAGCCTTGCCTGTAATGCTACAGGGCCCCTTGCATTACAGAAAGAGTACTGAAATTAAGTCAGTGGGACTGGGTTTGAATTCAGGTCTACATTTTTTAGCTGTTGTTACCCCCCATAATTCTCTTTATTTCTCTAAGATTCAGTTATTTTTTCCATCTGCAAATTAATGATAATATATCCTCACAGAGTTATTGCCTAAATTGGGCAATATTTCAATTAAAACAGGACTATTAAAAATTAACAGGTTTTTAATAAGCAAATAAAGCTTTTTATGTTTGGGGTAAATCTTAATGGAAATTTGAAATAAAACTTATTAAAGTGTACAATACATCATTGAATTTGGATTAGTTGGATTTTTATTAAGGAAAGGATACTGAAGCGAATTCATGCCCTTTGAGAGTTTTTGCTGAGGAAAGGGATTAGAGGAGCGTCCTTAGGTGTGGAGTTATATATTATAAAAATATCTAACAAAAATTTATTGCTGAGAAGTTTTCTTGGTGTTTATTTTACATCAGTGATAGAAGTACAGCTGGGATTTCTGCATTTGCCAAATCTTTACACAAAGCACTCTTGTTTTCCTTTCTCTTCCAGAAATGTTTCCTTCCATGTTTTACTTTTATTGCACTACTAGTATTTTGGTGGTGTTCTAAAAATAGAGAATGTACATTCTAGTCATTTGCTGATTTTTATGTCTGGCTCACTCATAAATGTCCCACGTGCTTCCCTGGCTGACACTTTTCCATGTATAGTCAGGGGACCTTCTGTAGCTCCATCCTAGGGCCACCAATGTTGCTGTTTTTGTCACCATCACTGCCCAGCACCCCTACTCTGGCAAGAATCCCATGGGTACCCCTTCACAAAACCACCTTCCAGTCATTCACTAACAGTCCGCACTCTAATAGTCAAGGATGCAAGCAAACAAAGCTTTCTACACACTTGTCTTTATTCACTCTCATAAAACCACCACAACCACACTTCTCTAACAGAGAGAAAGAGAGAGAAAGTTGTGTGTTACCGAATTTGATGTGTTCCTGATTCATAGTGAAGCCAAACCAACCTAAACATTGAAGTCTGCAGCAGAGAAAGGTTTACTGCAGGGCCATGCAAGGAGAACAGGTGCCTCATGCCCCCCAAAATGAACTCCCCGAAAGGTTTCAGTGAAACATTTTTAAAGGTCAGGTGAGAGAGGGGAGTCACAGTGTATGTGATCAGCTCCTGTACAATTTTCTAATCGGTTGATTGTGAAGTAACAGGGCAGTTCACGTCATTAATCCTCAGGCGCCAGTAGGTGTGCTCAAGATCATCAAACAGTTAATTTCTTCCATTTGGTGGTGTCTTTTAGCATCTGAAAAACTCAGGAAATGTGCATCAGATACTATTAATCTAGGTACTTCAGAGAGGACCTAAAGCAGAGGATATGGGGGAGGGGTCTGTTCTGGGAAGGCCCCATAGGGTCCTGCTCAGTTACAGCTGTTGTTTGTGAATCTGTGTTGTAAAGGATGGGAGGATGCTGAGACTGAATAGTGAAAAAGTGCATCTATGTAGGGAGGCATACCTGCCCCAGATCCCCTGTTCTAGACGACGTGTGTGTATTAGGATGGATGACAATTGCCTACATCCCAAGTGTAACACTTTTTCCTAGAGAAGCAGTCTCACACTCTGGAGAATGAAATAATGCTAAAACAAGTTCACTATTAGAGAATTAAGAATATATCCCCAAATTAGCAAAGTACTCTGGATTTTTAAAGGAGGAATTGGTATGTTTAACAAAGGACAAGAGGGGAAAAACAGAGACTGATAATTCTGAATAAATAAAACATTCTTTAAAAATGCATTTTGTTTATAAATTGATTTGTTATAAGACATTTGGAACACAACTAAAAGATAAGTGAGAATTTAGATTTGTTATATAAAATACAGGATGCCCAGTTAAATTTGAATTTCAGATAAAGGATATATATATATATATTAGTTAATATATCCCATATAGTGTATGTGACATATTTAAATGAAGGAGTCCTTTATTTATGAAATCTGGCAATCCTACTTGGATATATCCCATATAACTTATAAAATTTCCAAATGGGTCTTAGAAAGCTATTTTTGAATTGTTTTTCCATTTTATAAATAAGCCTTGATTTTTTTTTAAAAAATAATCTTTAAATAGACTTTTGTGTAAAATAAAAGGCAATGTTGACCAAAGCAATTTTATGGAGATGGGTGATAATGATAAATCTTTTGTTCAACATTTTTAATTCCTATAGTATACTCTTAAAACAAAATTCATGAGGTGAATATGATTTTGGTAGCTGTATTGTTATTCCATGGTTCAATCCCAGGTATAACTCCTAACATATTTACTTTTTCTTGGAATTCAGTAGATGTATAATAAAATAATTTTAGTTTATACAAGATATTCCTCACAGAATAAATATTCTCTATTCTGTTAGTCATCTTTTCAAGAGATATTTTTTGAACCCATCCTCCATGTAAACACTAGGAGTGACCTACAGAAAAAATTTTTGGAGTGAACATTTCTTTCTGTATCATAAATGTGTATATATGTCCACAGATAGAAATATGGAATCCAATGTACTGTTAACTATTAAGATTTCGTCTTTTTCATTCAAGGGCATAAACTACAGCAGGGGCATTTTATTGTAAAAAATAAACAATCCATTTTTCTCCCTTCATTTAGAGAATGCATTACTGAAAAAAAAAAGGATTCTTGCTGTCTATATACATTAAAAAGGAACAAAAGCTGAGAAATTGAATTATCTGCATAGCTGAGATAAAAATTGCTATTCTGTGCTTGATATGAATCAAATATTTTTAATAGAATACTTACATTTTGTGAGCAGAATTAGGGCCATGTATGACATTAAAATGTCCCCTGGAGATGGAATAACTTGTATTACAGCTGACCCAGAACTCTTTGGGAAGACATTTTTTTTTTTCAGTCTTAGAGTTTAAGAGTTAAGTATTACATCATCCATGTAAAAATTATATTTGTACTTCTGAATTCAAATATAATCATGATACTATTATTAAGTAAATAAAATCTATTTTAATACAGTTATACAAAAATGACTACATAAATTATAGAGCCTTTGGTTGCAGTAGCTCTGTAGTATTTTACCAAAGGGAAATGTTACATATCTTCATTGTAGGTTCTTTTTGTGTTCTACAGATCACCTGCATACTCACTCCAGAAGAAAAAACAATCAGCATTTCAACTTTTCAACTAGAATAGCATAGATTTGAGTTTTAATTTTTACTGGTAGCTTATAGCAGAAAATTGTTTTACTATGTACAACATTTAGAATATTGAGCAGGACAATTTCACCACCTTGTGCTCTACTTTACAAAAGGAGTCTACCTAGTGAAGCAAGTTATCTGACGGTTTACATTTCTTATATTCTAGATAGGGAAAAAAGAAAGAAATTAATACTAAGTGGCTGCTTCCAAGTGCTCTGTGTATCATGCCTGCTGCTTACACACATTATCTCATTTATTCAAAACAGAATATTCCTAATTTAAAGATAGGCATTATCATCCTCTTTTACAGACAGACATGGGAGCTCAGGGAATTACAGTAAATAACCCAGAATCATACCAAAAGAAAAATGACATTGAAGTCAACAGCCAAGTACCATTTGATTCACAAATCCCTATGTTCACTATATTCTGCCTGATTGATAAGTGATTATCATTTGTTTGATGAAAATATACTTATACATATTATTAATGTATCTAACCATTTCATCTGGTTGAGCTACATCTAACGTAGGGAGCTGCCTTCAAGCTGCCTCACTCCTCGAGAATTTTTTTTTAATGAGAGGCACTCTTGAGAATGATTAAGAGCAAGAGTTGTAGAATTTGAAAGATTGCATTTGAATCCAGGCTCTACCATTAGTTAATCTTTTTAAAGTCTTGGTTTTCTCACCTGCAAAATGGAGATGATAATCATACCTAACTTTGTTTAGGAATGAATGAGATAATACAAGGTTTTTAGAATGACTCCTAGAATATAGTAAATGTTCAGTAAATATTAGCTAATTGATTTGCATACAAAATTTTATTTTGTAAAAGCAGAAAAAAGGAAAGAGCCTTGAAGAGAGAAGCCTGAATAGATTAGATTAGAATAGAATAGAATAGAATAGAATAGAACAGAATAGATTAGTCCCTGGGATCTAGTGATTACATGGTGAAGGCCAGCAGTTGGAAAATCTCTGTTTTTTGTTTTGTTTTGAGAGACTGTCCATAAAATCAGCAGGAGAATTTCTCTATATCCAGCTGACAAAGGTAAGGATAAGGCCATCCTTCCCCCCTCTACATAAATCTAGAACCTTCCAATGCTATACAGGTTGGCAGCTTGAGGGCACCAAGAACTAGAATAGTCAGTGGCTTTTTTAAATAATGACACTGGTGAGGCTCCTTCAGAAGGCTATGAATGTTGTCCACTGGAGTCAGAGCAAGAACGGAAGTATAGGGTAGACCCCAATAAAACAGGTAGACTGTTTTATGTCTGTCTAGTTTCAAAAGCCTCATTGAATACTCCCCAAAATGCCTGAAGTGACCTTGACAGAAAGAGGACATGTACAGAAGGCCAGAACAGGTGTTTTAGATTATCAATTCTAACTTGGTATAACACTGTATGTTCAGGTTGGGAAGATTTTAAACTATTTGATAGATTTTAATATTTATATTATATGCATACATGAATTGGCCCCACCCCCAAAATAAAATTTATTTTTAATGTGTCAAGGAAGTGGAATTTTGTCAAAGATATATTTACATGACAGAATCATTGACTCACAAATGATTTTTGTTGTCAGAAATAAAGAGAAAAAAATCATTAGCATGAGTATAGAAATTCACTTCCCAAATAATTGTAACATTATTGGTTTCCACATGAGACTTTAGTCATTTAACTTCAAAGAAACTTATTGATTTGAAGACATTCATTAGCAAAGTGGTCCTGAGAAGGTATGTTAGTAGTTATACTCTGTATCTTAGAATTTAACATTATATTGCAATCACTCAAATTTCATACAGTTTTCTTTTGTCCTTCAACTATGAACTCTCTTGGATCAAGAACTATTTTGTTTATTCCTTGTGAGCTTATAACAATCCCTAGTGGAACAATATGCCCATGGAAAATAATTTTAAAGTATTTTTAACAAATTGAGATACTATTCAATTTTCTGTCCTCTTCTTACTAGACTTTACAGGGGCATTTTAAACTAATGAATGTTCCTTCCACAAATTCTCTCCTCTCTGAATGCCTCCTGTGGCTTCCATGATATTTAGGGTTATCTTTGTTTTCCATTCCTCTGCCGATCCTCTTCAGTATCCAGAGTGAGCTCATCTTCTATCTCCAGCCAGACTTTTGTCTGGATGCTGGCATTTATCATCTGCCTTCCCAACTGCTCCTATGCAAGTCCTACAAACCACTTACCCTCAACACATCCAGCTGGACTCATCAGCTTCAACCACCTCCCAGTTCCTCTTTATATATACTCTATCTCAAACGACATGCAGCCCCTATAGCTTGTAATAAACCTCCCTGCCTCAGTGTTCACAGAATTAATACTGCAAACCAACTCTTGTATGGGGTAAGGCTAGAACTCAAAATTTTTAGGGGCTATATTTAAATAGTTTATGTCTCCTAACTCTAAAGGAAGAATATATCCCAAGAACATGTTAGTAGAATGAATAAAATTGTGTTTCAGATATTCATTCATTCAATATTTTTTTAATGAAAATGTTTCATTTTTATGTATTGTTCTAAATGCAGTGTGTTATTGGAGAAAATAAAAAACATGTTTAAGATGTAATTTCACACTCAAGAAGCATACCACGGGAGTAGCTAAGTGAATCAACTATGCTTTCATTTCTGTACTATTTTTTTAAATTTAGTAGCATTGGCAATATTAAAATGGAGCATTCCTTCTACCAATTGTTTTTCCCTTTGCTTATTACCCTGTAGAATTGGAATCCACACAGTGTACATCTATATTTGCTGGTTTTGGATAGCTTGCCAATTATTTTTCTGTCCTTTTGTAATAACACTTGCAAGCCTGTACTATTTGTAGTTTTATTTTTTAACTTTGTTATGTGTGTTGAACTTTCTAAAGGGAGAGTAAATCCAAGGTTGTCACTATTCTTCTGAATATAGGAGACCAAGGAAAGGACTGGGATATAGTATAGTTTGATAATAATTGCCAATATATTGTTTAGTTCTAACTATTTAAAGTGTTATGATAAATTTTCAGAATTGCTGTACCTGCTTATAAATACAATATAGGGAAGTTATTGCTAGAGAGTATGCATGTGCATTACCAATACAATGCTCTTAGAAGTATAAAACATAATATAGAAAAAAATTAAGAATATAGTTTTCTATTGTGTCTTTTGGATGAGGAAGAGAGATATGTGTTTTTTTATGTTTTTATTTCTTAATTAAAGTGTTCTGAACTAAACTTTTTATTTTATTTTATTTTTTTATTTTTTTGCGGTACACGGGTCTCTCCCTGTTGTGGCCTCTCCCTGCTGTGGCCTCTCCTGTTGCGGAGCACAGGCTCCAGACTGGGGCACGAACCCATGTCCCCTGCATCGGCAGGCAGACTCTCAATCACTGCACCACCAGGGAAGCCCTGAATTAAACTTTTTAAATTAAACACTTTTAATCAGCATTTCTTCAGTTAAATGCAGATAAATCAGAGGTAAGATGTGGATATATCCAAAATCTGGTCCTAAAAATGAATGATAGTAAGAAGATAGAAAAATGTGAAAACCCAGGTGTTCTTCAAATGCATATACAGAAAAATAATTGTCATAATTCACATAGGTCATAAGTACTTTAAATATTATACTGTATGAAATGATTCTGGGGAATATTCAAAATGATCCTGAAATTCGAACACCTCATTATTCAAAGAAAATTATAGTTGGAGAAAGTAGTTTGAGTTGCATGGATCCAATACAGTCATGACAAGTCAACACTCAGAACTACCCTAGAACTTTTCCTACCTTGTTCTGCTATCATGCATTGCTAATTCCCACCCCCATGGATTTTTTTTCTTCATTTTATTGGTTTTCTCACTATGAAGTGTCAAACTTTTTCTGAAGGGTATTATTTAACTTTTAGTGGACTTCCATTTGATCATGCCAACAAATCATGTTCAGGAGTCATCAAGCATCTTCAGGAGTTATTTCATTTATTTGCTAATAACCTCATTCTTCATGATTATTCTTTTAAGCTTTTTCCATTGTCTTCTATATTGTATTAATTATTCATTTATTCAATCAATAAATATTTATTAATCACAACTGCACTGTTAGGAGCAATGGGGAAAAAACAGAAATGCACTTTTGACAAGTTAATTGGTTCAAAATATATATTGTTAGTTTCTAAACCTGTCTTAATATCAGTATAAACAGATGCTGTTCTTAGAGATTCTGATCTGGGAGAGGATCCAGGATGTTTAGATTTCCTTAGTAATTCTGATATATAGCCAGTTTCAGAACCAAATATAAATGAGTAAAATGTATTTTAATCTTGGAAGAGAAATTTGGGAATCTTCAGCTTGGAGATGCTTCTTGTAGCTGTATGAATGTGTAAAGCTGAGAGAAAGAGAAAGCACAAAGGGAAAAAAGACTAAGACGGAAGCTTGGCCTGCATCTCTGGACTGGTCAAGATCTTGAGATGAACAAAACATGAGAATGATAATCTGTAGCATCAAATGCTCTAGAGAGCTAGCAAGGTGAAAAAAATTAATCTTAATTGCCATTCACTGAGATCTTTCTATGTACCAAATACGTTGTCACAGACTTTGCCATGTTTAATTCTGCAATAGCTATATAGAAAAATACTCCTCATATGTATTAAGTAACTTGCTCAAGGTCCTATAGTAAGTAACTTGCTCAAGGTCCTATAGTAGTAAGGCCAGGATTCAACCCTCTTTCACCTACACTACCCATGTACTGGTTTTTGAACATCATCATCCTCAAGGATTTTCACCTATAATAGAAAAAAATAGCTCTTAAACTCAAAAGAAAGAAAAAACGATTGATAGAATGAAGTTCCAAAGAAGAGAGTACAAAGTAAGATTAAGATCACCATAGAGTGTCTTATTTAAGAAGGTCACTTAAATGTGTTACTTAAATAAGGTCACTTAAACTCAGAACTTTGTGTGAAGATATATTGAAATGTTTGTAAAAAAAAGTATTTGTAGTGGTAAAATGTATACAAATGTAAAATATGCTTCTTATGACGTAACAAAAGTAGAAGGGAGAGAAAGTATGAAGATGAAGCAAGATTTTGAGGCAAGGGATTGGAAGTTTAAGGAAATTCAAGTCAGTCCTAGTCCTTTTAAAGTATGAGGAAGAGTAAACGTGCTGAGAGGTAAGAAACAGGTTTTGGCCAGAGAATTACAGGTATTCTTGGTAAGACTCTATCCTTCATTGTACCCACAACCCTCAGACCTCCAGTCCTACCCTCACACACGTATTATGTATTTGGAGTCTATCAGGATTCCCAATCATCTATCATCCTTGCATTCTGATCCCCATAGGGACATCTACACCATTTTATTTTATCCCATTTCCCACCTACCTACACTCCTGAAACCCTTTAACCTCTGGAACTAAGAGTCAGAAGCAAAACCCACAAATCCTGCACTTCTTTTCTCAATACAATTCACTCAAGCTTTGTGCTCTAGCAGAAAGCTGCTCCTCTCCTAAGATATTCTGTCATGGAGATGAAAGAAGTGTCCTCCTTACTTCTCTTCGCTGCTTTCAGATTATTCTCTCTACCTCTCTCTAGGAAACACAAACTAACAAACAAAACAAACAGAAAAACATAAGCTTTGAATGTCATGACATCAGACAATATATTGATACTATCCATTACTTATTGCAATCAACTTTCAACTCCTCATTTACTCCTTTTGATACCTTAAAGATTTAAGTTCCTTGCTCACTGTTGTTTTATTTCCAACAATACTCTTGAAACCAAGTGGGGCCCTGTGGGGCTCCTGGGCACAGAAGCTTTTTTGTCCCCTGTTTCTAGTAGATAAGACTCTAGCCTCCATGACCTTCCCTGAGTTCCAAAATGCAGATATGAACAGTTGCTAATCAAAGGAAGAGCAGCCAAGAAACCACCACCTGAGGCTAGATTAAAGGAACCAGAGAAGCTCATCAAGATTAGGAGGCTGACCACCTGAGACCCTGCACACACCCTAATCTTGTCAGCAGCCCCACCCTTGAACTATGGCTATAAAACTCCTCATCAAATCCTCCCAGGTTGGGACACAGTTTTTCAGGGCAGGAGCCTGCTGTGTTCCCCTTTGCCTGGCAAAGCACTAAGACTGTCCTCTACTTCACCCAAAACTCTGTCTCCGAGATATGATTTAGCAATGGAGTACAGAGAAGCTGAGATTTTGGCATCACTCTTGTCATAATCTTAGTGATTTCAATATCCACATACTGACATCTAGCCCTATTAGTTCTTCATTCTCTCTTTTAATGGTCTCATCTTCTACATTTCCTCAGATACCCATTCCCTTTGTCATATCCTAGATGTTGTCCTTACCAATAACCTTAATCACTTTCTAAATACACACACTCTCCTATTGTTTCCCAAATAATACACTCTATCCTTTCCTTTCCAAGTCTTTTGACTTCACTGGAATCTACAATCCATTTTTTCTATCACCTTTTTGCTGTCCAGGGTAATCATTCCATATCTTCTTTTCTTTAATCCAATCTCCAACTCCTCTATCCCCATCATCACTCACAGCTGATGACTCAGCTTCCTATTTCCTGGATAAAATAAAAACAACAAAGAACGTGTCTCCAAGCTTCCACCATCATACCTGGGTTCTGCATTTGAGCCCTGTTTTTTTATTCCATAGCACTCACCATTATCTAATATGCTATATGTTTTCCTTATGTATTTTTTCTATTGTATATTCTTTGCCCCTCTGCTGCCATTACAAATTTCAAATGGGCAAGGTTTTTGTCTTTTCTATTTATCACGGTGCCTATAATATCTACAATAATGTTTGGCAAGAGAAAGACACAATAAGTATTGTGTGTGTGTGTGTATATGTGTATGTATACATGGAAAAATAATTTTTCCTCTACCATTCTAGGTTCTTGGCTGAGACTTCTCCTTCCCCCATAAATTAAAAAAAAGGAAAGATTAATAGGAGAACAGTAAATAGAATTTTAATAACATGTATAATTCCTATATACATGGTGACATCCAGGGAAGCTGAGTAACTCTCCAAAATATTCCAAGCCACCATCTTAAATACTATCTTCAGCTAGACCAAAGAGAGAGGTTGTTGTTGAGGGGTAGGGAGAGACCAGTTATGGGAGATACCAGGAAAAACACAGTAAACAAGGGTATAGTTGTTCTGCAGATATAAGTCTGTGCCTCTCCATTGATAAGAATTTCTAGAGATTTGGTTACTCCTTTCTTCCTGGTACAAAGAGGAGGACGCCTTTACAAATGGAGATTGCCTTTATCAATGTAAATTTCTCTTACGAAAATGTAACTTCTACTCAGCTTTCAGAGCTTCTCTTGTGTCTGCTATTTCTTAAAAATAATCACCCTAAAATGAAAGGGGCATATTTTGGGGTGACAAATTCTGCTGCCTTTCAGATTATATGCACACATATTTTATTTAAATAATTTTATGAGGTAGTTCTTAGATTTTATGAGGTAGATCATTTTAGAAATGATGACACTGAGGTTCAGACACTTTTTGACTTTCTAAGGACCAATGATCCATCAAGTGGTGGAGCCAGAGTTCCAGCCTGTGTCATTCTAAACCCAAAGCTAAGTATGTGCCAACTTAAATCCAAAATATTAGTTCTAATAGTCTGAATACTTGATGTCTGTGCCCCAGAATATCTTTCCAGGTTTATCTCACTCTACCTTCTTACATACACCTTAGACTCATTAATCAACCTGGAAAACTTCCTGTCCTTCAACATGCCCTAAGCTGGGCCAGCCCAGCAATTCATGTGATAGGTGTCCTGTCCCAGCATCTGCTCTGTCTTCTGCCTGTTGAAATTGTATTTATTCTTCAGGACAGATACAAAATACTTCCTCTCTTTCCCTCTCTCTGTCTCTCTTTCTGTCTTTCAAATTCCTCTCAACTGGATTTTCTCTTCCCTTCCCTTAACTCTCAACAATGTCACAATCTACCTTAGAGCACATATTTGAAGTACAAAGCAGAGAAAGATATCCATCTAATCTGTGTTTCAACTTCATCCAGACACCCTAGCAGATAACCAGCACCTTGCAGTGCTTATTCATTTTTATATTTTCCATACAGCAACACCACTGGATGTTTTTCACTTGATAATTATAAGGCTCTTTGAATACTTACTGCCAAACATTGTTCCCAGCCATTACATTTGTTAACTAATTCACTCCTCACAATTCTGTGACAATAGTTACTATCATTATCCAAAATTTTCAAATTGAAAATGAGGTACAGAGAACTTTGACAGGAAGTTACTCATCTGAGAGTATGAGGTCAAAATCTCATAGCTAGTGATTTTTTGAGCTGGAATTTGAACCGAGGCAATCTGTTTACACATGACTTGTACTTTTTAGCCATGAAAAGATACAATATTTCAGCTAGTGGTTGGTAAATTCACCATAAATATTGGTTGACTCCAATAGGCTGACTAACAGCATCTTAAAAATATTATAAAAACACAGGGATACTAAAGGAATGAGTGTCATCTTGTGCTATCTTATCTGGCTTTAGATGACAAAAGCAGGTCATTGTAATTACAAGCTTTATATATGTTCTTATTAGGAGCAATCATAAAGGGCTCATTAAGGCTAATTGTATTGAATTAAGATGGAATTTGCATTGTACATCAAGTGGTAACAGTTTGCATGCACCAGGCAAGCTAAGTTTTTTAAAGCATGCTTCCAAGGTTAAGTAGAAGACTTGATCACGTAGAAATCAACTGAAGTCTATTGTAGAGTCTCAAAATGGTCCAGCAGAGAGAAGAAAACATCTGAAATTTTAGTTGCATAATTACCTGTGTAAATTGATATGAAATTTGCCTCTCACAATTTTTCCTCATTCTGGCTGGCCTCAGCAAACAGTGTTGCCATTGCTGGGGAGGGAATATTCCTCTACATTTCTAGATTCTACTGGGTGATCTAAGGGTTAAATTGATATGAGACAAATTGACAGGAGAAAATCAAACAGAAGTTTAATAACATGTGTACACGGGAGAGACCCAGGAAAACTAACTTGCCAAAATGACAGAAGACCTCATCTTAAATACTGTCTTTAGCTAAAGACAAAAAAGATGTTGGGAGTAGTGGTTTGGGACTTCAAAGGGAGGAAGGCAGCTCACATGGAGATGGAAAAGCAAGTGTTTGGTAAACAAATGTTTGCTGTGCCCTGCAGAGACAAGGGGACACAGAGCAGACTCTGATCTTTAGGCTCTGCCTAGAGTTTCTCCACCACCCCTAGCTCATATTCTTTGCAGATATCTCTGGTGTTAGCTTTATTCCAGGAATAGGCCCTCTATGTAAATTCTTTGATTTTTTTTATTTTTATTTTTTTTAGTTTTAAACTGATTTATTTTTATTTTTCTGAATTTTATTTTTTTTATACAGCAGGTTCTTATTAGTTAATCTTTTTATACATATTAATGTATATATGTCAATTCTAAACTCCCAATTCATCCCACCACCACCACCACCTGCTGATTTTCCCCCTTGGTGTCCATACATTTATTCTCTACATCTGTGTCTCTATTTCTCATTTCTGGAAGAGATGGTTCATCTCTACCATTTCTCTAGATTCCACGTATATGCATTAATATACGATATTTGTTTTTCTTTTTCTGACTTACTTCACTCTGTATAACAGTATCTAGGTCCATCCACGTCTCTACAAATGACCCAATTTCATTCCTTTTTATGGCTGAGTAATATTCCATTGTATATATGTACCACATCTTCTTTATCCATTCGTCTGTCCATGGGCATTTAGGTTGCTTCCATGACCTGGCTATTGTAAATAGTGCTGCAATGAGCATTGGAGTGCATGTGTCTTTTTGAAGTATGGTTTTCTCAGGGTATATCCCCAGTAGTGAGATTTCTGGGTCATATGGTAATTCTACTTTTAGATTTTAAGGAACCTTCATACTCTTCTCCAAAGTGACTGTATCAATTTACATTGCCACCAACAGTGCAAAAAGGTTCCCTTTTCTCCACACCCTCTCCAACGCTTGTTGTTTGTAGATTTTCTGATGATGCCCATTCTAACTGGTGTGAGGTGATGACTCATTGTAGTTTTGATTTGCATTTCTCTAATATTTAGTGATGTTGAACAGCTTTTCATGTGACTCTTGGCCATCTGTATGTCTTCTTTGGAGAAATGTCTATTTAGGTCTTCTGCCCATTTTTTAATTGGGTTGTTTGTTCTTTTAATATTGAGCTGTGTGAGCTTTTTATATATTTTGTGGATTAACCCTTTGTCCATTGATTCATTTGCAAATATTTTCTCCCATTCTAAGGGTTGTCTTTTTGTCTTGTTTTTAGTTTCCTTTGCTGAGCAAAAGCTTTTAAGTTTCACTAGGTCCCATTTGTTTATTTTTGTTTTTATTTCCATTAATCTAGGAAGTGGGCCAAAAGAAGATCTTACTGTGATTTATGTCAAAGAGTGTTCTTCCTATGTTTTTTTGCTAAGAGATTTATAGTGTCCGGTCTTACATTTAGGTCTTTAATCCATTTTGAGTTTATTTTTTTATTTAGGGAGTGTTATAATTTCATTTTTTTACATGTAGCTGTCCAGTTTTACCAACACCACTTATTGAGGAGACTGTCTTTTCTCCATTGTATATCCTTGCCTCCTTTGTCATAGATTAGTTGATATATAAATTATTTTAGGCAGTTAAGGAGAAGGTCAAAGTTTCTTCCTGAGTCCTTTGGGCCTTGATTGTTTTCAGCTTGAAATAATACACATGCCAAAGAGAAAAGTTGGGGTAGCAAGTTTTGCTCCCCTACATCATACTCCCTTCACACTTGGCACAGAAGCACTGAGATTTGTATGAGAGGCACAGTTTGAACTTCAGAGAATGAAAAGCAAAAATTAGATGAAGTGAAATTGTGTGTAGAAACTGAATTTTTTAAAAGAAGAGAGATATCATTTAAAAACTATGCTAGATAGCCATTTTCAAAGAATATATGCTAAAGAACCTTTTTCAAAATATTCCCATAAAGATATATTTTTAGCGTGTCACTGAGAAGGATTTTCCTTTTTTAATTATATTAAAACTTGGTTCTTAAAAAATAATTTGGGTGATATTCATGTGCTGTAGGTGGTCCTTTGATCCAAAACTAAAATGTTTTATTAAAATCACAATGAAATAAGTATTCACCATTTAATCTAATCCTTGATAAGTTTCTCTTCCCTTAATTTATTGGAAAAACAAAGAGGAAAGGAATATATTTATCAAAGACTTACTATGGTCAATATTAATTCATTAAGGTTTTAAAATGATAACATATTTCATGTATTTCAGAAACATGCATTATGTAAAATGAGTTCCCCTAGTATATCTTCATGCCCTTCAGTCTCTAGTGTTTAGCAATTCCCTCTCAGGTCATTAGTTGTGCCTATTTTTTTGACCACTTTGAAGAGTCTAAGAGTAAATTTGTACAATCCTTATTAAACACAAACCACACAGACTGTAGATTTTGATGACCAGGACTTCTGTAATGATGTGGCCTTTCAAACCTGATGGTTGGGAAGCGATCTCCAAATATTTCCCATTAGTCTTTTTAAAGACACAAGACTATTTCAGAATAGTCACATATATAAATCTAGGGCATACCCTGAGTTTCAAGTAAATGTGAAGCTCTTTTTGGCATTATTCCCTTTTGAACATGATGTCAGTGGCACTTCAAACCTCTCCCTTCATTTCTGGGGCCAATGCTCTCACCACTTATTTAATCATTTATGAACATACTCTGGGGTAAACTGAAAATAATCCCTATTTCCTCATCTAAGAGTCCTGACACAGTAGAAGGAAATAGAAACAAAACAGGAAGCTACATGTCTTGGCCCTCAGATTTATGGTCTATACTTTTGGTGTATGCCAGTGTTAACAGACAACTAGAGCAAAATATTTTATATAAAGATATCCCTCAGTACCTGCAGGAGATGGGTTTCGGACATGCCATGGATACCAAAATCCATGGATGCTCACGTCCCATGGTCAGTTGTATCTATGAGTTTTACATCCTCAGATTCAACTAACAAACACCATCTACGATTGGTTAAACCCACAGATACGGAGCTCGAGGAAGTGGAGCACTGACTGTATTAAAACTTCTTATACAGTTGCCTCTTGAGCAACATGTGTTTGAACTGCATGGGTCCACTTACACGCAAATTTTTTTTCAATAGTAAATATCATAGTACTACACAATTCACTGTTGAATCCATGGTTGTAGAGGAACCACAGATACCAAAGAACAGTGTGTAAGGAGGGCCAAAATCTAAGTTATAAGTGAATTTTCACTGTGTGGAAGGTCTGGTCGGTGCCCCTATCCCCATGGTGTTCAAGGATCAACTGTAATCTATGGACAAAGCTATGTTTACCTCAGTGTTGTTTTACTGTTTATTTGTAGAGTCTGAATTTAGTGTCTGAAACAAGAGTTTGATAACATACAAAGTACCACAAATTTTCTTCAGCAAGAAATAGAGCTATTCCTTTGAGAATCATTCTGGAATATTTACTTGAAGTTAAATTTTTATGTGATATTATACACTAACACTGCTTACTTTACTTCAGGCAGTATTCTAAGCATTTTAATATATTGTCTTATTTAATCCTCACAGTTTCTAAAACATAGGAAAAATTATCATCTCCATTTTACAGATGGCAATACTAAGACAGACAAAATTAGTTAATTGTTTAAGATCATACAATTAATGAGTGGAGAAGCCAAGATTTTCACACAGGTTATTATTTTAGACATTTTAGAAGGCTGTTAAACATTGTGGACATCACATGTAACCATGATGCAATACCATACCTCTCCTCACTCTAACTATACAGTTTTCCTGTAAGCAGATAGGGTAGGGCTTCCCCAGACAAAGAGAACGAGGAATGGGTTTCTTGACAGAAGGGACACCATTTTTGGCCTAAGCCATTTTGTGATCTAAGCCTGACCAGAATGGTTGCCCTTGAACAATAAGGATCTTAAGGGAACAAAAGAACAAACTGTCATCAAGCTAGAGAAGTAGCAGCAAAAAAGACAACAAATCAGTTGAAAAAACTCCCATGTCTGTTTCAATGGTAAAGACTATCCTGAAGCACTCTCTTGAGCTGTTTTGTAGAATTCAAACTCACCAGGCGGTCAACCACCAGACCAACTGGAACCTCACAGATGATGATATTAACCTCTTCTGACCTTCATGACTTCAATCAACTAAAGCTTGGACTCTGCCAGCCTCTCAAGCCCCTGCATGAATATGCATGTGCCCTTAGCTTAAAACTTCCCCAATTTTGCTGCTTGGGCAACACTACTTTGGGAAAGATCCCCAGTGTTCTCCTTACTTGGTACAATTAATAAATCCTTCCTTCTCCTGATCTGATCTTTGGCTTGGTTCTGTCTTTTAGCTGGACAACCACCAAGAGGTGAACCCAGTTGTTTTGGTAACATTTCCACTTAATCAAAAAATGTATTTGTGACAAAATTTTGTGAATTATAATAATTAAAGCTGGCAAGAACAATAAAATTTTGTATTGGAAACAACTTTGAGAAGATTTTACATTAAAAAATAGGCACTATTGGGCTTCCCTGGTGGCACAGTGGTTGAGAGTCCACCCGCCGATGCAGGGGACACAGGTTCGTGCCCTGGTCCAGAAAGATCCCACATGCCATGGAGCGGCTAGGCCTGTGAGCCATGGCCGCTGAGCCTGCACGTCCGGAGCCTGTGCTACGCAACGGGAGAGGCCACAACAGTGAGAGGTCCGTGTACCGCAAAAAAACAAACAAACAAACAAAAAACAAAATAGGCATTATTTATACAGAAATCTTGGCCTCTGTGCATTGGTGCCAAATTGAATCTCAGAGACAGAGTTTTGGGTGACATAGAAAAAAATAACTTTATTGCTTTGCTAGGCAAAGGGGGACACTTCGGTCTCCTGCCCTGAAAACCTATGTGTCTCAACCTGGGAGGATTTGATGAGGAGTTTTATAGCAATAGTTCAAGCATGGGGTTCCTTACAAGATTAGGGTATGTGCCAGGCCTACACTTCTCTAATCTGGTCTCAGGTAATCTTCTTGATGAGTTTCTCTGGTTCCTTTCATCTTGCCTCGGATGGTTCCTTGGCTACTCCTCCCTTGATTAGCAACTGTTCGAATCTGCCCTTTGGAATCCAGGAAAGGTCATGGAGGCTGGAATCTGTTCCCTATAAACAAGAAATGGGGAACAGAAAGGCTTCTGTGCCCAGGAGCCCCATAGGGTCCTTCTTGGTTTCAATATCTTGATCTGTTCTTTGTTTTACAAGCTCTATGTCAAGATAGAGCATGACAAAAACCCAAACTATGTCATTGAATATAAGTGATATAGTTGGTTTCTTTTGAAAACTGTTTTAGTGCTGTTTGCATCAAATGTTCCCCCAAACTAAATTGTCTCATTTTCAGGTTGAACTTAAATTTATTCTGTCCTTGAAAGAAAGAAGTCAATTAAGACACATTACTCATTTTCTAAATCTCCCACCACAAAAAAAAAAAAAAATTGGAAAATATTAAAATATGTTTGAGTTCATTGATCGTGACTAAGAATGCTTAGTGATGCCAGCCACATAAGTGAGTTAATATAAAATACAACCCTGTAAGGGATCAAAATTTCCCACCCCAAAATGTGTCTCTGGCAGGCATACAGATTATTTCAAACTGCAAACAAACAAGGCCCAAAAGACTCAAAGAGAAACTTTGACCTTTTCCCCACTGCCAAAAAACTGTAGACAGAGTACCTGTTCCAGGAAGGAAACTGTTACCATATATAACTATAGTATGAACTAGTTGTGGTAAACAGGGAAGAACCCAGCAAATGCTGTTTGTTAAAATTCCTCTCTGTGTCTCATTGTCTCTGCATGGCCCTGAAAACATTTGTTACTACGCATTTGCTTTTCCATCTCCATGTGAATTGCCTCTTTCATTTTGAAGTCCCAAAACACTTTGCCCAAAGTCTTCTTTTGTCTTTAGCTGAAGCCGGTATCTAAGGTGAGGTCTTTGGCCATTTGGTGAGTTACTCAGTTTTCCTGGGTCTCTTCCATACATATATATAAACTTACATTTTGGTTTGATTTTCTCCTGTTACTCTGGCTCATGTCAGCTTAATTCTTACACTAGCCAGTAGAACCTAGAAAGACAGGAAAAATTCTTCTTCCCTGACAACACCATAAAGTTATTTTAAAATGATACCAAATTTAGACCATTTGTGGCTTTGTACATTTAAAATAAAATATTAATTTGTCTCTTTCTGTCTGACTTATTTCACTAGCCATAATATTCTCTAGGTCCATTCATGTTGCTGCAAATGGCAGAGTAATATTCCATTATATGTATGTATATATACATATGTACCACATTTTGTTTATCATACAGTATGATATCACTTATATGTGAAATCTAAAAATAATGCTAACAAATATACATAGCAAAACAGAAACAGACTCACAGATATGTCAATTGAAAGAAAAATGCACAACCTAAAAGTCGAGAATTATGTTTATTTGGCAGACTTTCTGAGGACTTCAAGCCCAGGAGGAAGCCTCTCAGATAGCTCTGAGATATTACTCCAAAGACGTAAGGGAGAAGCCAGGATATATAGGAGTTTTGCAACAAAAAACAGGTAGACAGAACATTGAAAGTTTACTGTTAATTAAAGAAAACCAGACATCTCAGATTAATGAATTTAGCACGTTTCTCTTTATGGGAAGATGCAAGAGTCTGGTCTCATTGAAATAATTCCTTTGATATGCACCTTAACTATATAGGGCCAGAGTCCTGTACTTTCCCATCCTGATTCCCCTCAGGGTGCACCATTAGGGACAGCTGTAGTGGCTGATGGCTTGATGGCCACAACATCCTTCATTTACTGGTATGGCAGGTGACATTTTAGTCCATAAATACAGAGAACAAACTAGTGGTTACCAGTGGGGAGAGTGTAGGGGGGAGGAGCACGTTAGGGGTATGGAATTAAGAGATACAAACTATTATGTATAAAATAGGTAAACAGGGCTTCCCTGGTGGCGCAGTGGTTGAGAGTCCACCTGCCGATGCAGGGGACACGGGTTCATGCCCCAGTCTGGGAAGATCCCACATGCCGCAGAGTGGCTGGGCCCGTGAGCCATGGCCCCTGAGCCTGCGCGGCCGGAGCCTGTGCTCCGCAACAGGAGAGGCCACAACAGTGAGAGGCCCACACACCACAAAAAAAAATAATAATAATAGATAAGCAAAAAATATATATTGTATAGCAGAAGGAATTCTAACTATTATCTAGTAATAACTTTTAATGAAGTAAAATCTCTAAAAATACTGAATCACTATGCTGTACACCTGAAACTAATACAGTATTGTAAATCAACTATACTTCAAAAAAAAAAAGGAAAGAAAGAAAAATAAGTTTTGAGATAGCACTGGAAAAATAAAGATATGAGATAATTGATCCAAATAATAAGCAGTACCAATTTTCAGAAACAAAAGTTTAAAATAAAGCTGAATTTATGTTTATGTATTATGTTTAAATGATAAAAAATATATATATTAGCTAATGCCTGTATAGTGCTTACTACTTGTCAAGCACAGTTCTAAGTGTGTATTATGTTTATTAACTTATTTAATTTCCACAATCATTTGTCATTACCTATATTTTATGTATGAACAAACTGAGTCTTTTGCCCAAGGTTTCAAAACTCACCCAGTTTGATTATTTAACTGCTATGGTAATCTACCTCTGACAATTAACTAAATCGATCATTTTATTCATTCAGGCTCAATAGAATTAAAAGTGAAGACATTTAAGAACTCTGCCTTCTTATAGATTAGAACCAGTGGGGAAAAGAGAGATTTTTTTTTAAAAGGAGTATATTTTCAAATACATGGATTAATATGTAGTTTTCAATACAGGTTAAGAAACACACAGCTCAGTCTGATCCTATATGAGACAGAGACAAGATACAAAGACACACACACACAGAGACAGAGAGAGAGAGAGATAAAGGGAAATTTGAAAAATTTTCCTATCATTAGCAAAGGAATTAGAGCCTTTGGCCAGATGGTGTTCATGGATCTCCAAAACTGAATAATAAATTAAAGACTATACAGAAACATTAATTAAGTTAATTTTAGGAGAATCGTTAAAGTTATCTATAAACAAAAATGATGGCTTTAAACAGGAAGAGTCAGCAAGTTGGTATTTTGAAACAGTTTTTCAATGATTCCAAAGATAAAATCCTTAATGGATTTAATTTCTGAACACAAATATAATATTATATTTGTGAATACATTTTACTACCAAAGGCATTATGAACCATTAACAGATAAACTAAGGCAGATAAACTAAGGCATATTACAATTTTTAAGAGTTTATTTGAGCAAAAATAAATTTGAATTGGGCAGCATCCAATCTAGCAGATAGAAAGGAGCTCCAAGAAACTATACAAAATGAAAGACTTTTATAGGCAGAAAGGAGCAGGAACAAGAAATTTATACTAGGTAACAAAGTGGGTTGGTTATTCCAAGGTTACTTTCCTTTAGGGGATGGCAAGGGTCTGTCAGGCAGATTACCTCACTAATGCTGATCAGGCGATTCCTGATTGACTGGTTTCAGATTCTATTGATATTTCTGAGAAAGCAAAACTGTAATTAGGTTAAATCAAAATTTGGTGACATGAAGCCTAGCATATGCAACTCCATTTGGGACCTTTTGTTTTTTAACAATACAAATCATATATATGATATTTCTGAATGATTTGGGGGCTTTTGAAGCATAAATTCTAACTAAGATTTTTAGATTAGAACCCAAATCCTGCAAATACTGCAACTCTTGTAAAACTCAGGTTAATTAACCAAATTACTATATTCTGAGAGTGTTACTGAACTCAGGTTTGGCTGCTTGCCACTCCAAAGCCAATACTTGAAAGACAAGTGCTGGTAGGAACAGAAAGCTTGCTTTATTCAGGAGGCTTGCATCCTGGGGAGAAGGCAGACGCATGTCCCAGAACCAACTCTGAAGATTCTGCTCGGCCTTAAAGATTTTTAAAGGGCAAAAGGGGAAGTAATCTCAGTTAATCATTGAGGTAGGGTGTCAAATTCTTCACTATCTCCCACTGCATGCAGGCTTGTTGACTCCTTGTGGTCTTTCTTTAGATGGTATCTCATTCAGACAGTTTGCTGGAAAGATAACTGAAGGGGAAGCTGGGGAAAGGATCCAGTCATCTGATAATTACTTTTTAAAAAAATTTTTTACTTCTTTAATCTAAGAAAATAATCGACAGGTTAGGCAAGACATTGTGTGATCAAAAGATTTGAAAGGTGTGCTTGGGCTGGAGGTTAGTTAAGCATGGAGACACCTGGTATAAAGGTTAAGTTAAAATATAGCTTTGCTAGAGTGACAAGACGAAAAGGCCTCCTGCAGAGAGCTGCTTCCTGCCAAGAGTGGTTTCCTGCAAAGAGCTGCCTACAAAGAGTTGCTTACAAATCCCCACTGTCAGACATCATTCCATCTATGGGATTATGAATGAAGGTACATCTTCTGTAACTTCATGCTGACAAAGGGCACCGTATTCTTAAAGTGGAGGATATCGACATGGGTCTGTGGTTATCTCTTTGCTGACAATTTTAGTTGCACGCTTACATATATGGGCAGAACAAGACACAATAACTTTGATGCCCACAAAGATATAAATTATTATGCACAATGGTGTTATCCCATTCTCTTGAGGCCAGTTCTTGGAATTGTGCTTGTCATAGATTTAGTACTGCGCAAGATGTAGCATCTTATGTCATGGCTACAGCCTGGTCATCACACAGTTAGCTTTTTCCATCTGGTAGCAGTTATAGTATCTGCAAAACAACTCAAGAATGTACGTCACACACTGAAAGACTCTGTGACTCTATTGTCCTAATTATTATTATTATTTTTTTTGCGGTACGTGGGCCTCTCACTGTTGTGGCTTCTCCCACTGCGGAGCACAGTCTCCAGACGCTTAGGCCCAGCGGCCATGGCTCACGGGCCCAGCCGCTCCGCGGCTTGTGGGATCCTCCCGGACTGGGGCACGAACCCGTGTCGCCTGCATCGGCAGGTGAACTCTCAACCACTGCGCCACCAGGGAAGCCCTGTCCCAATTATTAACTGTTTGAGCCTGCTGTTTTATGAATGAGGGGAAGCCTCAGAGACTTCAGCTTTTCTACAAACAAGAGGCAGGGGGACCTGGAGGGGAATTTGTACTTGGGAAGGTTCTGCTTGATTTCAAGAGGGTCATTAAACCACTAGCAAAGACAAGAGCACCTTTTTTGTTTTAGTCATTATCGATTATAATATAGAAATCTAATTGATATTCCTTAATTTGTGAGGGTCTATCTTACAGAAATCAGCTTTTTTTGTTCTTTTTCTTTTTAATAGATTATAACTTGCTCTCACAGGCCTTGTTTTTCCTTCAAGAGCAGCCTCATAGTGATGCACAGCAAATGTGTCAGAACAAGAAGTTGTATAAATGGCTTGAGCTCTTCAAATCATGACCCTAGGAGGGATAGAGGAGACAGTTGACACTGCAAGAAGGTGATTCGTGACCATGAGTCACTGAATCAGAGTGGATACAATTGGTCTTGGATATAAGCCTTGACTAAGGGAAGAAAAAATGTTTGATGTCTGAGGAGCTGGAAAGGAGTCAGTAATCAAGGCCTACCTCAGGCAGGAAAGGATAGAAGGAAACATGGTCAGAATACATGGGAGGCAAAAGTAAACTTGTAACTGGAGGATACAGCTAAGTGGAATACAGGTGTCATGCCTTAAAGAACAACATAAATTTTCGTCTAAGGAGCATGGGTTTTTGAGTCAAACCACCTAGATCAATGATCTGTCCCTGGTCTATAACTTCAGCTCACCACTCTCTGGTTTCCCCTTTTTGTTTAATAATACAAAACCGCTCCTGGAAGGTGATCACTGCTTCATGCCTCTTAGGACATGTCTGCTATTGAACTAGAGAGGCATTCACACAAGTATTTATAATATAGAACCAAATTTATGTTTATGTCAGGGTATCAAGCTCTCCAATATATCTCCAATATATCACCTGCCTATTTTTTAATGATAAATAAATGGCCATATTAATTATCATAGGTTAATCATAATTAGTTCTTCATTGTCAAATGAGTATTGAGTCATGTCTTTAAAATTTACAAACATCTAAGCAAACTGGAGAGGGAAAAACAACTATATAGAACTAAATCTGAGCTTCCTAAAATAGAAGTGGGATTTTATTTTCTGTTACAACTCTTACTTTATACTGGGGAAAAGTCATATTAGTTGACTCTCTTTTTTAGGTAGTTAAAAGTCAGTTTCCTATTTTTTATTTTTAGGATGACTCAAATCAAAATGCAAATACTTCACTCTGGTCTTTAAGCCCTCATCTAGGAACTCAAAGTTCCATGGGGGCAGGAAGGTTGTAGTGTTATTTGTGAAATTTTTTTTTTGTTTGTTTGTTTTTGTTTTTTGTGGTACGCAGGCCTCTCACTCTTGTGGTCTCTCCCGTTGCGGAGCACAGGCTCCAGACGCGCAGGCTCAGCGGCCATGGCTCACGGGCCCAGCCGCTCCGCAGCATGTGAGATCTTCCCGGACCGGGGCACGAACCCGTGTCCCCTGCATCGGCAGGTGGACTCTTAACCACTGCTCCTCCAGGGAAGCCCAAGAATTTTTTTTTTTAATGTAAAGAGTTGATTGAAGTTATTTCATTTAAAATGGACATATTCATTCCTACTAATACTACCATCCTCATTACCTAACCCTAATTTAATTCACAAGTTAATTTCGACCTTAGATGAGATCCTCCTTTCCAGGAAACCTTCCCTAATCCCACAGGCTAGGATGGATACTCCATACCCCACTGTATTTCTTTAGCATCCTTAGAGCCTTTTAGAGGCTGGACTACACATTGTCACCAAATCAGTTCCACCACATTATTGGTTAAGTTTAGCATAAAACCATACATCCAGCATAAGGCCAGATTTAACAGGAAGAGAAATAAAATACCTCTCGAGGAAAAGACTAGAATACATGGTAGAGCAATAGGAGAAATGGTTGGTGCCCATCGTTAGGTACAGTCTATATGAATTCCCACTTGAAATCACAATTAAAGTCAGCATAGTTTTTGTAATTTTATTTTCTAAAATTTTATTTATTTGAATATAGACATGGAGCAGGCAAATAGTTGACTTACCTATCATCTGAGTTTTATCAGGTAAGGAAAAAAAGATGTGGCAGGACAGGATTTAAAGGTATACACAAAGAAGCTTTTATAGCAAATAAAGAGCCAAGAAAAGAAATGTGGGGGAGAGTGGATAATGAATAACTGCATATGAGGGCATTTTTAGGTAAATTACTGGGATGGAAGTAATAGCGTAAGTGAAGTAGATGGTTATTTAGGGTGATCATGTTACCAAACTCAGGTCTGGCTGCTCACAACTCAAAAATCAATACCCAGGAAAGAGGCAAATGTTGGTAGAAAGGAAAGTTGCCTTTAATCAGAATGCCAGCAATATGGGGAGATGGTGGACTCAGTGTGCCCCAAAACCATCTCTGAAGGTTCTGCTTGGCCATGAAAGTTTTTAAAGGGAAAGAGGAAAGTAATCACAGTAAATCACTGAGATGGGGTGGGGGTCAGAGTTGTCGCCATCCCGCACTGTGTTCAGGCTTGTTTACTTCTTGTGGTCTTTCTTTAGGTGCTGTCTTGTTCACAGTTTGTTCACACAGTTTGTTCATGAGATTACTGAAGGGGAAGCTAGGGAAGAAATCTGGTCATTTGTTAATTACTTATTCTTCATTTCTACTTCTTTGATCAATGGAAAGAGCCAACAGGTTAGGCAACGTATTGTGTGATCAAAAAATTTGAAAAGTGTGCTTGGGCTGGAGGTGAGCAGAGCATGGGGGTACCTGGTTTAAGGTTAGTTACAATATAGTTTTGACAAGAAAAGAGGTTTCCTGTGGAGGGCAGTTTCCTGCAAAGAGCTGCTCACAAATCCACTCTCCCCCCACCCTGTCAGGTATCATTCCATTTCTGTGAGATTAGGGACAAACGTCCATCTTCTTAACTTCTTCATGCTGAGAAAGGGTGTTAAGGTCTTAGAGTGCAAGATATGGGTTTGACACGGGTTTGAAGCATTTCTTTGCTGACAGTTTTATTTGCCCACTTACATACACAGATAGAGCAAGCTACAATGACATAGATTATTATGAGGAATAGTGTTAATCCCATTCTCCTAAGGCCAGTTCTTGGAATTGTGCTACCCATAGGTTTCAGTACTGTTCAGGATGGAGCAGCTTATGTCATGGCTGTAGTCTTGTCATCATGCAGTTAGTTTTTTACCTCTGGTGGCAGTTATAGTATCTGCAAAACAACTCAGGAATGTGCATCAGACACTGAGTCTGTGACTCTATTGTCCTATTCATTAACTGCTTGAACTGCTCTTTTGTGACCCAGGGAGGCCTGGTAGATTTCAGCTTTTCTAAAACTAAGTGGCAGGAGACACGGAGGGACCTTTGTACTTGGGGGTGGGGGTGAGCAGGTTTCTACTCAGGTCCAATCAGAGGGCAGATATAAAGAAGTGTAGAGTTAATCGCTATGATAAGGAAACAGAACATAGAACCAAAAATAAATTAAACCAGAAACAAAAACAGTACAATGACCAAATACATAGTACAATTTTTGAAATAAGCGTTAATTTCAGAACAAAGAGAGCTGTCATGGGAAGCTGAACTGGAATAGAAAGGTTCCATGCAGGAGGTGAGAACTGAACTGAATCTAGGAGACAAGCAAGAATCAGTTAAAGAGGGGTACAAGACAAGACACTGCAAAGACTTGGTAGCACTAGTCACATGAAGTGCTTAAAGAATTAAGGGTGTATGAAATTTTCACACTGTCAGGAAAGGAGTTTAGAATTTGATCTTTGGAAAGTGGGAGTCACTGAAAACATAATTTAGTAAGAAAAGGTTATGATGAAGATAATAATTTAGGAAGATTAATCTGACAAGAGGAATACTGTGCAAGATTGACTTCAGTGGGACTGAGAGAAAAGGGACCAGTTAAGAGTCTAGTGTAATAAGCCATTGTGATGAAGCATTAGCAGGTGCTTATTAGTTTTGTAGAATTAAAAGCTTTGCCATACTATTAATATATCTGATTGGGCATAAAAAAGGAGAGGTGAGAACTCTCAAGAACTTATTAAATGTATAATAAAAAGCACATGGTCAGCAGATGGTCCTGTAACAGTGAAAAGCCTCAATAGGGCTATTTCCTGTGACATTCCTAGCACTTTGACTGTGTTCTTTAGATCCTGATATTTCCCCCACAAAGACCTAGAATGCTGTCTTCTACATGGTTTGAAAGCCAGTTGAGGAAAAATCAAAATATAAGTTCAAGAGTCTATAGAAACAGAGTAAAGAAGGTTGCTGTAGCAGTAAGTGGGCCCATTTCAACTGTGTTGTCTCAGGAATCTCTTTGCTAACTGGAGAAACAATGGAGTTGTCTCCAGAACACCAATTTACAAAAATGCAAGTTGCTGCAGTAGTACTTATTTCACAATTCACATCACCAGATTCCTAATTTGCTTTAGAAAGAGACTTCTGAAAGGCATTGATTTTGTTTTCTGTACCTAGTGGCTTCCAATGGTTCCCAGCCCTGGAGGCAGGATGTGTCCCTATTTACATTGTTTATTATTACGTGGATTTCTTGCCTGTTTCCTACTGGGAATCAATAATCTTTAATTCTACATCCAGTTAGAAAAACATTATCTATTCTACACTCTCTTTAAAAGTTTTCTAATCCTTTATGTTGTGATATAATGAGAATGAAGCTGTCAACATCGGGATTCATTCATTCATTCAACGTATATTCACTCTCACCCACTATGCATCAGACATTGTTCAAAGATCTTGAAGTTATGGAGCTTACTTTATAAAAGAGCTTACAGTCTGAGATATATCAGGTTAACACATTGTCCCCTGAAAAAGCTATTCCAATAAAACGTTGTATCAGAATTCTCTTTCTTGTACAACATAAAGAGTAAACAGTGGCATGATTCCTCAGGCTGTCTTTGGTTGGTTTTCCTTTATTTAGATACCACCTTACATATTTTCTCAATAGTGAAAATTGAGAGACCAAGTAAATCCTTTTCACAAAGCAGAAACTATATGCTTATTCTGTACAGCTGCTCATAGGCTACACTATTTCATAGTTTTGATTAAGAAGACTGAACAATGAAGACTGAATTCATTAACTCACAAAATTGTTTGATGCCTAGTTTGTGTTAGGACTTGTGGGCCAAGGTCATCATTGATACTCAGTAAACATAATTAAGTATTTGTAAAGTAAAATGCACCAAATTCGTGTATAAACGGAAAGCCTGTTTTAATTATTATTATTTTTTTATCTTTCCTTTTCCCCTCTCTTCTTTCTTTAAATGTCCTTTTTTCTTTCCTTCTTTCTTTTTTCTGTCTCTTTTATTTTCTTTCCTTTTTTCTTTCTTCTTTATCAATTATTTCTTTATTAATTTCTTTTTTAGCTACTGAAAATGCTAGATGGGTTTATTTTATAAGATTTAAGGATTTTATTTGATGTTGGGACACAACACATTGACACTGGGCAGATGAAAGGCAGACTCTTTATTACTTATAGATTTGAAAGAGAGAAGGCTGCTAGGCAGAAGCACACAGGGGTTATACCCAGAGGTCATGTAACAATAAGCTGGAACTGTAGGGGGCAGCTTAATGTTTTTCAGGTGGGGTGGTATAAGCTAGGTTTCTCAGACTTCCTGAGGATTGGCTAATTCCAATATTTTCAGCAGGAGTATAGAAGTTCTAGTTGTGTGATACCTGCCCCTGGGACAATTAGGGTTGGCACATTGCAGCCCAGAGCATAAAAGTCTGTTAAGTGAAGGGATTGGGAAGTGAACTTAATCAGGTATTCAAAAAGGGGAACTGACTGGTGTCTACGTAGGGACTAGAAACTGGGTTAAGGTAACATTATACATATGTATATATGTGTATATATATGTGTGTATATGTGTATATATATATATATATGTATATATATATACACACACACATGTATATTATATGACTGTATCTAATGTGTTTGATTTAGATAAGGTTTATGTAAGATACCGTTTTCTTTCACTCGAGATCTAGCAGGGTGACTTTATTACTTGTTTCGAGTTCAGGGAACCACACCAGCTAACCATGCACATGAGATCATAATCATATTTCTTGGAATGTAAAAACAATACTACAAGGATAGATTGCCATTGATGTCTACCAAATATTTTAATTTTCTTATTATGTATACTGCACTAGTGTGGGTGTATGTGTGTGGGTGTGTGTGTATATATATATATATATATATATATATATATATATAGTCTTATTTAATTCTTAAAATAATCACTTTGTGAGATATTATTTCAACCTGGATGTAGAAGTCGTGCTGAGCAAAGGAAGAAGTGGTGAGTTAGAAATGAGATAAGAGGTAAACAAGGGCTAAAAGGCAAATGACCTAGAGCTTTGGACTCTACCTCATGGACCACAGAGAGTTTTAGGTATGTGAAAGAAATTTAAGTAACAAGATATGTGTGGCTTTGTTCAAAACATATGTCAAAAGTGGCCTTCTTCCTTTGCTAGGAGGCAAATTATTAGAATCTTCCGTAGCCTACAACGTTTGGCACATGCATGAGAATAAATAATAAATTGTGTGTGTGTGTGTGTGTGTGCATGTGTGTGTGCGTGTGTGTAAGGAACTGGCTGCTTTACAGGGCTCAGATATAATAAAAATAGATGATAGCTTAAGAGCTCAAACATTTTTAGTCTCCTAGAGACTAAAATTTCTCTTTTAGTTTTACCACCTTTTTCTGTGTCGCTCACTCTCATTTAGATTTTAAGGTCATTATAGTTATTTCCCATACATTTTTCTTACCACTCTTCCCACATTACATAATTGTTATTCCTCCATTGACTTTAAAAGTTCATTTATAAGAATATAAATTTGGAAGTTCACATAATTGACCCCTTTTGGAAATCACTAGTAGGACCTTTATCAACATTTTTTATCACTAAGTAGTAAAAATGATGATGATGATGCAATCAATTATCAAACACCATGTACACACACAGACATATACATATGCATTTACATATATATATTAGATAAAATTTAGTTTTTACTTTGAAGAAATACATAATAGGGAAAGTGTGGATAGTAACATAAAGTTTTACTTCCAAACAGATTGCATTTTGGGGGAACCTTTTACACCTCAGATTTACATTTATGTTGTCCTAAAGATCTGGCAAATATAGTTTGGAAGATATAAGTATTCATTCATGTTGAATGA
Organism: Delphinapterus leucas; assembly: GCF_059928025.1. Classification (NCBI taxonomy): domain Eukaryota; kingdom Metazoa; phylum Chordata; class Mammalia; order Artiodactyla; family Monodontidae; genus Delphinapterus; species Delphinapterus leucas. The sequence goes on from NC_143135.1 coordinate 75,215,010, forward strand.
ATAAACAAACACAACTCTCTGAAAGATGCTGGGATTCCCATTTGACCTACGTGTACATCTTATTCCTAAGAAGAATGGAAAGGTGGGGGGCTGTTCAACAGTACCCCCTGACAAAGACAATGTCAACTGAAGTCCAGCCTACATCTGTTTACCAAGTCAGGATTGCATGACTTTTTCTTCTTTGTTGCTTCTGTTCAAAGAGACTTTTGTAGGGATGCCTCAGTTTTATTGTAGAGTCTGGTACACAGTAATCACCCAAAATATATAGATAAATTGAATTGAAGTATTAAGTCTAGGCAGGAAGCTTTTTAAAACTTCAGCTGGCATAAGTGACGGTGTGTATTAAATGTGACCATAACCTTGGTGTGTTTTCTGTAGGTTAAAATATATTGATCTTTATATTTTAGGCATTTGGCAAATGCTATTTCCCTTAGCAATTTAACCTTACTTGGTGATAAATACACTCTCAATTTTCAAATATTATGAAATACTATAAGATTGTTTCAAAAGTTGGAGGATAATATAATTTGGTCATATTAAATGACCTTGAGAGAATAATTCCAATTATAAAACAAAAGTGTTTTTCAAGGAACAGGAAAGGAAAAAGTTTTGTTTAGTTTTCTGTTCTTCCATAGCCTTACAAATATGAAATACAAGAATTGAAGTTTTTCCTTCTTTAAAGGGGTATAGGAATAAGAGATAAAGGATACTAAAAAAGTAAGAAAATTTAGTAATCTAAACCCCAGAGTAGTTACATGGAAAGAATTTGCCCATTGCTAAGGTCTGAATGTTGTGTCCCACCAAAATTCATATGTTAAAATCCTGATGTCCAGTGTGATGGTGTTAAGAGGTGGGGCCTTGTGTAGGTGCCTTTATAAAAGAGACTCCAGAGAGCTAGCTCGCCCCTTCTACCATGTGAGGACACAAGGAGAAATTTGCAACCAAGAAGAGGGCCCTGATCTCTGACTTCCAGCCTCTAGAACTGTGAGAGAGAAATTTCTGTTGTTTGTAAACCACCCAGTCTGTGGTATTTTGTTATAGCAGCCTGAACAGACTAAGACACTCATCTTATTAATTGCTATGTGTGCATGTTCAATAGAAGATGACCTTACTTGTTAAGGCTTAAACATTGTAACAGCATTGTCAATGTAGCTCATAAATAAGATTTATTTCATAATCTGAGAAAGTCAGATGAAGAGAATAGGAACAGAGATATCCATTTTTGAAGTAAAAGAGAAGAAAGAAGCTGAAGAGCATATTTGTGTCAGGGAGGCCTCTGGCACCTCGGGAACTTGGGGGCAATTAGAAGGGGCTCCCTTCCATCCTAGGGCTTGCAGTCCCAGCTTGAAGAGCTGACACAGGCTGGATTTCAGCCCCTGGCTGTACCCTCAGCAGACATCATGTGTAGTGCATAACCTGTATCACTGAAGTGGCAGCAAATGTTTGCTGGATATGTACCAAAGGCTGAGTGAATTTGAAGTGTTCTTAACTGAAGATACATGAATGTCTAGTATTAATAATACTTAATCTCCCCTGACTGCCCCTCCAAATAAACCATCAACCCGTACAGAATGGCCTGCTCTTGCCTTTCTGAATATGAGAAGTAAGCTGGCAAACCCAGTTCTAGGTTGTTTTCTGCTCACCAGCAACACTCTATATTTCATATTATTTTATTTTTTATCTATTTGAACTCTATCCATTTTATTGTTTCCAACTTGAATTCCACATTTGCTAAAAGCATTTTAGCCCAGGGTATTATCTTTGTTTTTGGAATTCTGTGAGAGTAATATGCCTGGAATATTCATGTGTGTTACATTATTATTTATTTTGCTTATTAATGTATCACTCAGCCTCTTTCATAAGGATTTAGAGTGGTTTACAGTTTAACAGGTTAAAAATTCCTAGGTTCATAGGTTTGGAGGCATATGGGTAGAAGAGTATATTAGTCAGGGCATTCCAGAGAGACAGAATAGGTTTTGTATATGTGTATGTGTTATAGTATATATATATATATATATATATATAGAGAGAGAGAGAGAGAGAGAGAGAGAGAGAGAGAGAGATTTTAAGGAATTGTCTCATGGTGTCATGTGATTGTGAGGACTGGCAAATCCAAAATTTGTAGATCAGGTCAGCAGGCTGGAAAAACAAGCAAGAGTTGATGTTGCAGTCTGGAGTCCTAATTCCGCAGGGTAGCAGGCTGGAAACTTTGGCAGAGTTAACTATGTTGCAGCCTTGAGGAGAATTTCTCCTTCTTTGGGAAACATCAATCTTTTCTCTAAGGTCTTCCACTGATTGAATGAGGCCCACCTACATTGTGTAGGTTAATACTCACTGAGATAAAATAATCAAGAAATAATATCATGTGAAATAGTTTAACTTTGAAATTCTAATTAGGCCAACAACAATTATAATAGTTTTGTGTCTATCAGATAAACTTATGTAAATCACTAATTTCAGTATGTTGGAAGTTAACATTAAATGGTCAGAATAACCTGTTTCTTTTTCAGTGTAACTATAGTATTATATTTTGTCCAAGTCAATTGCTGATTTTTTTTCTTTTTATATTACTAAATTCTGGTATTCTCTATATTATGAAAATCTCTTCTGTTTCCTTATTCACCTAGTGTTACTTAAGGTGATACAAGCTACATAAGTATGCCTGAAACTTACAGGACATATTTCTGCTTTACCAGAGTTTATTTTAGAAAAACCAAGTTCACCTGTAGTTTCCTAGCTACCTCATTGACATGTGTAAACAAATATTCTTACACTTTTACCATGTATCAGAATAACCACTTACCTTACGCAGTGAACTTGGCCACTAAGAGATAAATTTGCCCTAAACCTAACCTATCAGGAAATTTCACCTCTTAGACCTAATTCATAGCTTAGAAATAAACTCTTAAAAAACTTTTGACTTTTTGTCGGATTGGAAATATGGAATTTGGAAAATTTTACTGAAAGAGAATTCCACAAATTTTTCTACCTTAAGGCAAGTTAAGTATTTTCTTTCTATTACACTTATAGTATTGTATCCTGATGCTATGTGAATGTCTGGTATTATAAACTGTTATATATTCCATTGAATTAATTTTGCAAAAATGTGCCTAGTAAGACTGAGACATTTCCTCTGTTTATGAATCCTCCATGCTCTCCTCCACTAAGGGTACAGCTTTTTACTAAGTAGGAGAAAAATAGCTTAATTTCATGGTTTACAAGTGATGAAAATAATACTTTCAATAGCAAAAATTAGGATCTATGAATGAAAAAAAAAGGAAAATTTTACTCCTAAATGTTATGGGCAACAATACCGAGATTAGCTCATTTAATTAGAATATAACACAACCATCGTATTCAGCAAGTACTTCAACATCTATTCAAAGCTGAACAAAGTGTAAGACAGGATAGTGAGTCCAAGTCCTAGCTCAGCCCCTTGTGAGCTGTGTGACTTTGGCTAATTCATTCTAAATTTACTGAGCCAATGTTTTCTCCTGTAAAATGTCAGAATGAGGATGGGTAACCTATAAGGCAATTAGCAGTTATGCAATTGTTTTGTAAATTCTAGAGTATGTTTCAAATATATACCTCATATTTGGAACATACTCTAGAAGTTATACTAAATTCTAAATAATCTTACATTAAATAAGATTGTGCTTACTTAACATGTAATTTTTTTCCTGGTAGGATAATACAGTAAATATAGGACTGGAATGAGAAGCAAGAAATCTTGGCTCAATAACTAATAATTTTCTCTATTTTGTCAGCTCAGTATTTTTGGATGGCAGCTTTAAATGGGGTTGTGGTAAGAAGGAAGAAATCTCTTGGTTCTTTTCTAACTCTAAAAGATTTTAATGTTATTATTTATAACTTTATTTTAAATAGGTAGGCAGATATTTTTACATTTATTTGATAGATCAACAAGCTATAAATTCAAGAAAGTGTTAGTGACTTGTGCAAGGTCTCGTAGCAAGTCAGCAGCTGTGTTGAGATAAAAATTTAGACTAGAGCCTAGAATCTGTCACTCCTTGCTAGTGTTCCTTCTTCTGAAATTCTCTGCCTTGATAATACTTCTAGTTACTCTAATTTGATTTATTATGTTCATGTAAATTATTATGGGAAATATTGACATATTGGGCACACTCCTGTTCAATGTTTCAGACTGTCTGTTAATGGACTGTAACAACCAGAATGATAGCTTCTGCCTTCAGGAAACTCACAGTCTCACAGAGGACCTTACATACTGCCACTTTTATATGAGCCTGTGTGGCTAAACTCAGTACAAAGTGCCTTGGGTAGTAAGAATTAGACAGCTGCCTTCAACATGCACTGTGAAGCACCTCAAAGGGAAGGATAGGAGAAGTTCATTGCTTTGTTCGTTAACAGTATGGTGAGGAAAGTGATACATCATTTTGAAAGAACGCTGAAGAATCCAATTACATCAGGAATTTGTACATTAGATGTGACATTTAAAATCCTGTGCCTGATTATGTATGTGTATGTAACAAATATAAATCATTCCCCTCATACACATTTTTTATTTAATCTTTATGACAAACCTGTGGGATAGATTTTTCCTAGTATTACAAATGATGAATACAATGTTTAGATATTAAGAAGTATAACTGTATAATTTTGCTGTTTGTCTTCCTCCTTAAATTGTAAGTTCTTGGGAGAGAATAGTGGAAAAAACTTGTTTCTCTTGAATTTTTTGCCCCATGAAAGCTGTGGATACCTGAGCAAGTTACTTAACCTCTCTAATCTTGGTGTCCTTAGCTATAGTACAGAATTATATAAAGAGCCTATAAAGTCTTGGTAGGGTCTGGTTCACATTAGTTATACAATGGTTGTTTCCTACATGTAGGACACCATTCTGTATGGTTAGGTGGCCCATGAATAGGTTCTTTGTAATTGTAAGGGATTGATGCCATTCAGTAGTGTTCTGCACGGGAGCTGTGAAACAACTGGCTATTTGGCAGTGCTAAAAGAATCAAACCCATTTATTAGTTATTTGTAAAATCATATATTAAGGTGTAGATAACTTGCAGATGATGGGGTAAGTTACTTTAATAATTCAATGAAAGCTTAGGATTAACAGATACACACTACTATATATCAAATAGATAAACAACAAGTACCTACTGTATAGCACACAGCACTATACTCCATATCTTGTAATAATCTATAATGGAAAAGAATGTGAAAAAGAACATATATATATATGTGATTCACTTTGCTGTACACCTGAAACATTGTAAATCGACTGCACTTCAATTATAAAAAGCTTAAGAGATTCTTGCCTAAATCCAGGATAACATTAAAGCCTTCCACTTCAACAGATATTTTCCTTTTTTTTTTTTTAACTTCTTTATTGGAGTATAATTGCTTTACAATGGTGTGTTAGTTTCTGCTTTATAACAAAGTGAATCAGTTATACATACACATATGTTCCCATATCTCTCCCCTCTTGCATCTCCCTCCCTCCCACCCTCCCTATCCCACCCCTCTAGGTGGTCACAAACCACCGAGCTGATCTCCCTGTGCTATGCGGCTGCTTCCCACTAGCTATCTATTTTACATTTGGTAGTGTATATATGTCCATGCCACTCTCTCACTTTGTCACAGCTTACCCTTCTCACTCCCCATATCCTCAAGTCCATGCTCTAGTAGGTCTCTGTCTTTATTCCTGTCTTACCACTAGGTACTTCATGACCTTTTTTTTTTTTTCTTAGAGTCCATATATATGTGTTAGCATATGGTATTTGTTTTTCTCTTTCTGACTTACTGCACTCTGTATGACAGACTCTAGGTCCATCCACCTCACTATAAATAACTCAATTTTGTTTCTTTTTATGGCTGAGTAATATTCCATTGTATATATGTACCACATCTTCTTTATTCATTCATCTGTTGATGGACACTTAGGTTGCTTCCATGTCCTGGCTATTGTAAATAGAGCTGCAATGAACATTTTGGTACATGACTCTTTTTGAATTATGGTTTTTCTCAGGGTTTATGCCCAGTAGTGGGATTGCTGGGTCATATGGTAGTTCTATTTTTAGCTTTTTAAGGAACCTCCATACTGTTCTCCATAGTGGCTGTATCAATTTACATTCCCACTAACAGTGCAAGAATGTTCCCTTTTCTCCACACACTCTCCAGCATTTATTGTTTCTAGATTTTTTGTTGATGACCATTCTGACCGGTGTGAGATATCTCATTGTAGTTTTGATTTGCATTTCTCTAATGATTAATGATGTTGAGCATTCTTTCATATGTTTTTTGGCAATCTGTATATCTTCTTTGGAGAAATGTCTATTTAGGTCTTCTGCCCATTTTTGGATTTTTTTTTTTTTTTTTTTTTTTTTGTTATTGAGCTGCATGAGCTGCTTGTAAATTTTGGAGATTAATCCTTTATCAGTTGCTTCATTTGCAAATATTTTCTCCCATTCTGAGGGTTGTCTTTTGGTCTTGTTTATGGTTTCCTTTGCTGTGCAAAAGAAACATTTAACAAGGACCTAGAAGAACTAAAGAGGAAACAAGCAACGATGAACAACACAATAAATGATATTAAAAATACTCTAGAAGGGATCAATAGCAGAATAACTGAGGCAAAAGAATAAGTGACCTGGAAGATAAAATAGTGGAAATAATTATTGCAGAGCAGAATAAAGAAAAAAGAATGAAAAGAACTGAGGACAGTCTCAGAGACTTCTGGGACAACATTAAATGCACCAACATTTGAATTATAGGGGTCCCAGAAGAAGAAGAGAAAAAGAAAGGAACTGAGAAAATATTTGAAGAGATTATAGTTGGAAACTTCCCTAATACGGGAAAGGAAATAGTTAATCAAGTCCAGAAAGCACAAAGAGTCCCATACAGGATAAATCCAAGGAGAAACATGCCAAGACACATATTAATCAAACTATCAAAATTTAAATACAAAGAAAACATATTAAAAGCAGCAAGGGAAAAACAACAAATAACACACAAGGGAATCCCCATAAGGTTAACAGCTGATCTTTCAGCAGATATTTTCTTAAAATACATATAATTCTTCTCATTCTATTACTCAAACACATACAGCATAGTGATAAAGAAATGGTGAATGATGAATATAACTTAAACTGAAACAGACAAATGAAAACATTTTTTAATCCTGATTTTTATACCTTGGTCAAACCTAGCATGTAATATGAAAGCTTCCACCTCTAAAAGAGAAAAAATTCACATGTTACAACACAGGAGTTAAAAAGCACAACATTTCAAAAGACTTCTGAGTTGATAAAAGCAAAACCTCATCACCAGGATAGTACCTAACAGACCAGAACATTAGAGCTCCTTTAATTACCATTTGAAACCAAAGTGACCAACTGTCAGTTCTACTGCTTATTTCCAATTGACCTCTTTTTCACAGAGGAGAGATAAGCATTAATCACTCTTCAAAACAAAGTTGCTCTGATTTACAAAGATTATAACGCTATAACAAACTAAACCAACAGATTAAGAGAGCAACACATTTCTTATGGAGGTAGGACACACAGTGGGTAGTGTTTCCTTTAAACAGCATTGGAGAGGTTCATAACAGCTATAATTTTGAAATGGAGATGTTAACCCTGCATTCAGAAAGCCTGAGACTTTTTAAGCACAAGATAGTACGCCAAATACTGTCCCTCAATGCGGAGAAAGTGAAGAAAAGTTGACATATCTGCCAACGCAAAAGTTTGTTTTTAGACCTAAATCCCAAAAGTTTAAGGGAGGCATCATTTTTAGCCTTCTATGCCTTTATTTCCCTTACTATTCAATTTCACAATTACAGAGATCAATCCTTCCAAGTAGCTGATTGATTGCCATCATTGATCTTGTACACCGAAGGTAGGAGAAAACACACATAAGCCTTTCTCGGCATTTCAGCAAATTTCCTTCATTAAGTGTTTATATTGGCAAACCTGAAATGTATGTTCTTGGTTTGGAAATGGTTCCCTGATGAGCATAGATTGCTGGCCATCCCACTACTCACTCTTTTATAAATTTCTTAATTAGGACAGTGGTGAAACAGAATTGAAGAAAAGAAGGTATAACTTTCTAAATGCTAGAGGAAAAATAAAACTTCACTGGGATCGATGTAAAATGACTCTAAACTTTTATAATCCTCCCGGAAGTATCAGCAAATATTTTTATCCCAAATTTCTAATCTTTTTTTAATTTTCTTCTAAAGGCTTAATATTCTGTTTTCTATGGACCTTCTTATACGGGTACATCAGTGGTCTTAGTGTGAATTGAGACGCTTTGGCTAAGGATCGAAAACCATATTGCTGTGCTCAGCCAAGTAGTTTCTGCACTGCTGACCTACTGTGGCTGCCTTGTGAAATAGCTTTCATTTTTTGGTCAAGTTCTAATGATAGACAGCACCTATCTGTGTTAAAGAGGATTCTCAGCTTTGCTCAAAAAAATATGATGATTTTTCTGTTTTATGTCTACTGCTTCCTATATGCAATAAAGACATTTAATTCAATTCAATAAACATTTATTGAGAATGTTCAGTATTTTGTTAGGCGCAGGGAGCACAAATTAAAAAGACATGAGCAAGGCTTTTAAGGAACTTATAAACTATTAAGGAAGACAGTCATGTAAACACATATAGTCAAGTGTGATAAGTGAAAGGATGGGACCACACCGAAGTTGGAGGTAGGAGAGGGGAAGCGATGATGAAGTCTTCCATTGGTGGAGGTGAGAGACATTATCAAGGGCATTGTCAGAAAGGCAACCCAGGATGAATTTTGAAAGGTTAAGAGATCTTGCTTTTTTAAAAAATCAAAAGTGACCACTGCTTGGTCAAGTTTTCCTAGAAATATTTAATTTTAATTTAAAAGAACAACTGTGGCTTCATCTTGGAAACTTTTCTCTCTTCGAAAAGTGTAACTCTGACCCAGTCCTGCTCTTTGCCCTGTTACCTCTTTTCATGGTTTATGAATCACATTTTTCTCTGCTCAGCTTGACAGCCAACTCTGCTATTTATTACATTCTGTTGATGTTTTCCAAAAGGCTCCTATACTAAACTAGAATCTGTTATCTTATTGCCTCATTCTCACTTTTTTCTTGCTTTAATTCTGTCTCAGAATTAACAGATTTTATTCCTATATGCTCCATCAACTTCAGTTATTAAATATTTAATATGAAACTATTTCACCCCACTAAGTGTTAATCTCTTCATCCCTAATATGGCAGTAACCCTTCAAAGGGTCTTTGTGAGGATAAAGTTAGTTACTGTGTGGTAAGTACTTCGAACAGAGCAAGACACATTGTAGATATTCAATAAATGTCAGCTGGTATTAAAATATTCAAGAAGAGCACCTAAGACCCCAGTGGTCCAATATTTTCTTTTCAGATAAATTTTCTGTGTCTCTTCCTAGGATACTCCCAGATTGACACTAGATCTTTTAAAATTTAGTAAGCATTTTGAAAGAAGGTACAAGGCTGAGTGGACCAGATAGCACTCTTAAATCTAGAAGAACTTTCTCAAGGGTGGGTCAAATGGATATTAAGTTTATTTTTCCAGCTGTCTTTTTATCTAACATGCATTTTTTTTTATCTAAAGCAAGTACATTTTAGTTATATATATATTATTTAATGTTGGTTCCCAGTGAGAGTCATCGGGGTCTGGCTTAGAGGCTGCCACCACACCCAGACTCCCTCATAGCTAAGTGTAGCCATATAACTGTACTCTGGTCAATGAGATATGGATATGGTTCTTGACCTTAAAACTGTAGGATGTTGACTTCCCTGCTCCCTTTCTCCTTCCTACTAGCTGGAAGGTGGTAGAAACTGAACCACCTGCCACAGATACACAAGTGAAAGTCAAAAGTCAAGGATAGTACACCCAAGTAGCCTCAAAAAGCCTGCCCACCTTTGGATAGATACATGAGAAAAAACCAAACAAACAAAAAAACCTTTAATTCTCACATCTCAGTTACAGTGGTTTAGCCCGTACCCAGAGAAATGAAAAACTTTTAAAATTTGCATAGAAATAATTTAATTTCCCTAGTAAGTGTAAATCTATGTTGAAATTATTTACTTTGAGAAATTTTCCTCTCTACACTAATATTCTGAGTCTCTTCACTACAAAATATTTGGAGCTTTTAACATAATGTTAAATATTGATCCTACATCTAAATACGAAATGTTTCCTTGAAAGTGAGAGAAAAGAATTTCAGTCCTTATATTTTTTATACCTTAACTACGATTTCAGTTTAGCTGTAGAGCACAAACCTGTAAGCAGTCATTGTAGCAATATCATAACTCCATCAGATTGATATACGGGTTCCCGAAATTGTGTGACTGAAGTTTGACAGACTTGAGGGTGTTCTATTCTACCTGGTACCTAAGAGCCACTCTTACCTCTTCCATTAGTGAAGAAAAAAAAAAAAGATAATATATTAAATTATGTTTCCCTAAAAAGACTGCTTATTGCCAAAATCTAACTAATTATACCATATAAGCTATTCCTTAGGAGACAGAAGAAATAGAAATATCACTTGCAGTAAGTGAAACTGAGCGTGAGCATTTATGCTCATACAGCAACAATATCTTTCTAAAGATAATCCCTGAGAAAATTCACTCTTAAAGCATCAGAGATAAGGTGCAATTTATATTCATACATTTTCATCTCATTAAAATCTTTTGTGAGCACTCTTTAGCCCGGAGCATCTGTTTCTGCTTGTGGTTAGCAAGCTGAATTGAACTATTTGTGCTATCAAAGTTTGCATTGAAGCTGGCCTAGACAAAATTCACTTTGGCCTTTCAATTAATTAACCAGCTTATCTATTAACCTCACCTCTTACAGTGTAAGTGAGATGTTTGTTTCTCACAATTATAACTTTAAGTTCCATATTTGCATGGAACAAGATCATAGTTTTCCACATCGACTTAATGCCTTTCCCCACAAAAGAAATGTGCATTTAAATTGGAAATATAGAATGTATCAAATGTAATATGGCCAAAGGCCATATATAATATAGTAAATTCTCTTGGACTTTTCAAAAAAGTTAGGCCCTCCTTGGGGAGAAGCTTGGCCAATAAAGAAATGATTAGGCCCCCTTTTCATTTTTACCCTAAGGGGAATTTACCAATCTCTCCCTTTGTAAATTGGGTGGTAAAACCTTTCTTGTACAACATTATTTAGAGTTTCTGCACTCCCACATCCTTACAGCAGCATATTAAGATATTACTGTCTAAACACTTTCTGACCTGTATAATAATATAGGCTGCATTTCAATTACTGACATAAACATTTTTATGTAGTTTTTTGTATTTTTATTATACTAGCAATAAAAATGCTAAATATACTGGCATAAATAGTTTTACATTTTTCCCACAAGTAAAGTGCAGTTGCCCTATATATATAATTGCCCCTTCCATGCCACAGAAATAAGTTAAGATTTTGTCTTTCATGTATTTGAAGGTGATCCTGATGACAAACTTTATTGAGGAATTGTTTTAAGTTGTTTGTCAGGAAGTTTTATGAGGCTGATCCATGTCAAATATCTTACTTACTCCTCTGTGCAGTTATTTAAGACCCACACATGACCCCATTGAACTCAGCTTTTTTCTCTTCTTATCCTCTAGAGATATTTAAATTGCAAGTTAATCATTAGCAACCTTCCTGAATATCTGTATAAATAACTGAATGAATTAACAAATAAATTGATCAATAGATCAAAAGCTAACCAAGTAAGTATTAAATTATACACAAAATGTCAGACATTCTCAGAGTATTAGGTTCTTGGAATATAACCCTCCAAGATTGAACTTAAAGATCTAACAAATAAATCATAAATGAAATCATAAACATCACAATTTGATTTTTAAATATTCTGCTCTTGACTCAACAGACTAAATATTTTCAATATTCTTAAAAATATTATTATTTAAAATCCAAGATTAAGTTTTGGGTTTGCTCTTTATATTCTCATAGAAGAATAAAAGACTTCATTAAACTTCTGAACTTGTAAGTAACTATCCTTATACACACAGGTCCCATGGTATTGTAAACCAATTGTCAGTTCAGAATTTTAAAAAGCATCATTCTGTTAAAAAATGAAATATAATATTTGAACTAAATTAAGAGTCTTGGAATCAAGTATTAGCCATGCCATAGTCACCCAGTTCCAGCTTTCAAGAGAAGAAAATGTAAATAGTGAAGTATGGGGCAACATGAAGGACAGGAGAATATATAGAAGATGGTCATCTAGGAAATGATGGAAGTGGGTCTGTACTTGTCTGGCCTACAGAAAGTCATCTTTAAATTTACTTATTTTGACTCTAATCTGGAGGAAACCCAGAACTATGCAAAATGTTCTATATATTCCCTTTTCTATTGTAGAGACCCAACAAAAGATATCAACCAATGGATGTACAGATTCTGAGATCCTCTGGTAGATTTAAAACATTCTAAGCAGTATTTCTCTTGGTGTTTCCTTTTTGTAATAATACTCTTTTCAAACATTGAGAAAGAAAGTGCTGAAGTATCTTGCATGTGGGCATAGCATGCAATCCAGATGTCAGCTACTTCTTGTCTCTTGAGATGTCAGAAAGATAGACTGGAACCTCCAGTTTCCATGCCCTGTAGACTCCTGTGACCTCTCCAAGATTCAGCAGATTCATAAGAACTCAACATTCTCAGAATTTCCTTTGGCTTCTTCTTGTATTACTTCAGTTAATTTATCAGTTCATGGTCCCACATGTGCTACCTCAGCATCACCAGGTTTCAAGCATATATGAATCTCCGCCCAATTTTTCACTTAAAAACAAACAAACAAACAAAGCCAAGGGAAAAAATACTCTTGATACAGGCATTTTTGGAGGTAAGTTCAGGGCTTTTATTCTGGTGATAGGCACTGGTAAGTTCAAACTGTTTTGACAGCCGTTGCCCAATCTGATTGATGAGTAGTGAGCCCATGCCATACCAAGTTGTTAATTTTTTTTTTTTTTTTTTTTTTTTTTTTTGGTATGTGGGCCTCTCACTCTTGTGGCCTCTTCCGTTGCGGAGCACAGGCTCCGGACGCGTAGGCTCAGCGGCCATGGCTCACGGGCCCAGCCGCTCTGCGGCATGTGGGATCTTCCCGGAACAGGGCACGAACCCGTGTCCCCTGCATCAGCAAGCGGACTCTCAACCACTGCGCCACCAGGGAAGCCCAAGTTGTTAAATATTTTAAATGTCATCCCTGGATGTGGTAGGTTGGGAAGAAAGATGGAGATCTTGAACACTTCAAGAATGCAAATGACTTCAAAGAACATACAAGTCTAGTCTAAGAGCTCTTGAGGCACTTAACTATTTAACACGCCCACCCCAATCTCTTCTTGCTCACACTTTTTTTTGACTCTCCTCTCCCTCACTCCTAAATTCTGTTCATTTATAATGTTGAGCAGCTTATCCATTTCTTTCTCTCTTTTCCTGATTTTCGTTAACCCATGTCTCAATGTCACAACTTCTACTCCCAAATAGTTTATTAATTTATTTTCTTAATTAGATACAGTTGTCTCCTTAAGAGTAATTGCTATGTCAGCTATAAGGATCATAATTTGTTTGTTTAAATAGATTTTTTTTAAGAGCAGTCTAAGTTCACAGTAAAATTGAGCTAAAGTTACAGAGAATTTCCATCTACTCCCTGCACCTCCCCCTCTCCATACAGAGCCACCCCCACTATCAACATATAATCTGGATTTTGATATAAAAAAATCATAATTAGGACTATGGTAACAAGAAAAACAGTATAATATACAGTAACCATGGCTATTATTATTTAGTTACTTTAAGAGAGTCAGTATTCATATATATATATATATGTCTGTGCGTGTGTGTGTATATGTATATATATTTATTGTTATTCTGAAATCATTCTCTGAAGTCACTAAATAGGTAAACTTCTATTAGTCCATGGCCCCCAACCACTCTCACATGTACCTCCAAACAAGGGCTTCAGAATTAGCATAACTGTGACATTTCTGCAACACAGGACACAGGGAGAAATCTGTTTATTTCAAAACATTTTTTATTTTAACCACTCCTTGAGAAAAATAAATCAGGGACTTCCCTGGTGGCACAGTGGTTAAGAATCAGCCTGCCAGTGCAGGGGACATGGGTTCGAGCCCTGGTTGGGGAAGATCCCACGTGTTGCAGAGCAACAAAACCCGTGGGCCACAATTACGGAGCCTACATTCTAGAGCCTGTGAGCCACAACTACTGAAGCTGGTGTGCCACATCTACTGAAGCGCTCATGCCTAGAGCCCATGCTCTGCAACGAAAGGAGCCACAGCAGTGAGAAGCCCTCACACCGCACCAAAGAGTATCCCCCGCTTGCTGCAATTAGGGAAAGCCCGGGCATAGCAATGAAGACCCAACACAGCTAAAAATAAATAAATTTATTAAAAAAAAGAAAAAGAAAAAGAAATCAGACTTCTCATACTTCAAACCACCCATTAATTTAGAACAGATCCTATGTGTTAGGATTTGCAACTCTTGGAAAAATATTCTGAGAAAAAAAGGAGACACAATTACAAGTGTGTTATTTCTCTGACTACTGCACATTTGTATTAATGATGTATTTGATTCATTTGCAATGCCTAGAGCTACTGGATATGCCGTTTGGATATTTCACTGTTATCTCAAACTCAGTGTATCGAAAACTGAATGCATCATCTCACTGCACTCCCTGTAAACCTCACTAACTCAGATTCCTTTAGTAAAGTTCCTGTCTCTGTCACTTATATCCCTATTCTTAGTCCTATATTGAATGAAATATTGTAATCTTTCTTCATGTTCTAATAGCCAAACAATTTTAAAATTAGAAACTTTCCTCACTTTTAAGGTTTCTTTCTTTTTAAAAAAATGTTATCTGTTTTAGTCCCAATGCCAAAAACCTTCCTTCCTGTACCACTCCTAATCTGACCCCAGATCTGGGGTCATCAATTTGTACCATAATTTGTGTCATAGTTGCTTCCCTGCTAAAGTTTCCTGTTCAGTTATCTCAGGCAAATAGAACTGACCTAACATCTATTTTAATAATTTCACTATCTTCCTAGGAAATCTTCACCATTCTCAATTTTCATTCTCTTCAAATCTATCCTAGAGTTTACACTTATATGCCTACATAATCTGACTGCAGTCTATATATCCAGATTTATTTCGGTAGTTTGGCCAGTTATTTCACTGATCCTGTAACTATGCCATATGAATTCCATTCTACAAATCCCTTCTAAGCCTTTTCTCATAGTACTTATGTTCAGCCCTGGCACACATCTACTCCTCATGATGTTGGCATTGCCATTTATTGGGTGGGTCATAAAGTCCCTTTGGTTTTTAAGTAGAAATATAAGACATATTTTTCATCTTCACCAAGAACTTTATTGAACAACCTATTCATCATTTTGTTCCACTACCTTCTGCCATTTTTCAGGTAATTTCATAACTCCGTCTTCCCAAAACTTTTTATCTTTTTGAGCAAAGAACTGTTCCAGGTGCCTTTTACAGTCTTTGAGGGAACTGAATTTTTTTCCATTAAGAGAATTTGTAAAGACTGAAATAAATGGAAATCCGAAGGTGCGATGTCTGGTGAAGATGGCAGATGAATCAGAACTTCCCAGCCAAGCTGTAACAATTTTTGCTTGGTCATCAAGGAAATATGCAGTCTCACATTATCCTGATGGAAGATTATGCATTTTCTGTTAACTAATTCCAGACTCTGTTGTCAAGTGCTGCTTTCAGTTGGTATAATTGGGAACAGTACTTGTTGGAATTAATCGTTTGGTTTTCTGGAAGGAGCTCATAATAGAGGACTCCCTTCCAATCCCACCATATACACAACATCACCTTCTTTGGATAAAGACTGGCCTTTGGTGTGGTTGATGGTGGTTCATTTCTCTTGCCACATGATCTCTTCCATTCCACATTATTGTACAGTATCCACCTTTCATGGCCCATTACAATTTGTTTTAAAAACAGAAGGTTTTCATTACATGTCAGTAGAGAATCACATGCAGAAATACGGTCAAAGGTTTATTTCTCTTAACTTACGTAGAACCCAAACGTCAAAGTGATGAACATAACCAAGCTGGTGCAAATGATTTTCAACACTTGATTTGGATATTTTGATTATGTCGGCTATTTCCCACATGGTATAACGTTGATTGTTCTCAATTAACGTCTCGAGTTGATCGCTGACAACTTCAACTGGTCTACCCGACCGTGGAGCATCATCCAGTGAGAAATCTCTAGCACAAAACTTCGTAAACCACTTTTGACACGTTTGAACAGTGATGGCACCTTCTCCATACACTGCACAAATCTTTTTTTGTGTGTGTTTCAGTTGCTTTTTAACCTTTCTTGAAATGATAAAGCATAATATGCTGAAAATGTTGCTTTTTTTCTTCCATCTTCAAGATTAAAATGGCTACACAATAATTCACCAATTTTGATTTTTTTAATGCATGCTGATATGACAGCTGTCACAATACAACCTAACAAAATTATTTCAAATGAAGTTAAAGGCAACTAATTGCTACTAGAGCCAGCTTACAGAAAAAAACAAACTTGTTGGCTAATGTATACCTGTGGGAAAATGTCTTAATATCTTTGACCCAGTTTTCTTCTCTGCAGAATGGACTTAATATTCATCTTGCAGATTTGCTACATGGATTACATGAAATAATTTATATAAAATCACCTCTACATAAATGGATCCAATAAATGTTAATTTCCTCAGTTTTCCAGCCCTCCAGAAATTCTCTTGGAACTCTATTGCAATTCTGTTTGTCCACACAGATACTATGAAATCAAATCCAAATAAACTGAAAACTCTTTAAGATCTTGTCCTTTATTTCCTCAAGACTCATTGCATGGCCTCTCCCAACAGTGCCTTTTAATCCTACTGATATGAGCTATGAATAACTTCAAAATTCTCACAAATCTTTTGCCTCACAAACACTGTTTCCTCTTTCTCAAAATTCTTGTCCTGTCTTCTGTTATTTCTCTAAGGGACTACCTACTGCTAGTCATTCAATAATCAATTCAATGTCACCTTCTCCTAGAGCCTTGGCACACTCCTGATTTGATCTAGTATTCATCTTTGTGTACAGCACACTCAAAATTTTATCATTAAACTTACAATATTCTACAGAAATGATCTATTCACTCATTTGTGTCTCTCACTGGTCTGAGAGGATCTTGAAGAAGGAATCATTTCCATCACCT
Organism: Delphinapterus leucas; assembly: GCF_059928025.1. NCBI lineage: Eukaryota > Metazoa > Chordata > Mammalia > Artiodactyla > Monodontidae > Delphinapterus > Delphinapterus leucas. The sequence continues at coordinate 75,232,258 of NC_143135.1, forward strand.
TTGTGTACCTAATACCCAATATGCTGCCTGACCCAATATAAGGATTTGAAAAATATTTGTTAAAGAAGTAGATTTCTTATTAAAATTACAATTAATTTGTCTAAGTAAGCTTGCTATTTTATATGTTAGTTTTCCCTTTTAAATAAACTATAAGTTCCCTGTGAGTATGATCATATAATATTTCTGTGTTATTTATATTACCTAGCATAATACTTAACATATATAGATGATAAATAACTATTGATTAGCTCATCACAAACATTAAAAAATATATATATTTTTTAATTGAAACACTGTTGTGTTAGTTTCTGGTGTGCAGAAAAGTAGTTCAGAATATATATATATATATATATATATATATATTCTTTCACATATTCTTTTCCATTATGGTCGATTACAGTATATTGAATATAGTTCCCTGTGCTATACAGTGGGACCTTGTTGTTTATCTATTTTATATTTAGTAGTTTGTATCTGCTAATTCCAAATTCCTAATTTATCCCTCCCCCACCCCCTTTCCCCTTTCATAACCATAAGTTTGTTTTCTATGTCTGTGAGTCTGTTTCTGTTTTGTAAATAAGTTCATTTGATTCATATTTTAGTTTCCACAGATAAGAGATATCATATATTTGCCTTTCTCTTTCTGACTTATTTGACTTAGTATGATGATCTCTAGGTCTATCCATGTTGTTGCAAATGGCATTATAACATTCTAAAAAAAAAGATATTTATAAAGAGAAAAAGAGGAGGGTAGAAGAGTTCTTTTGAAGTGGTGTAAAGCACTATAAAGTATATTGTCATCAAGATCAATCCTGAGGACACTGTATTTCTACCTACCTCCCACAAAGTCACCTGAATCTGAGTACACTGTTAGCAGGCCGAAGGAAAAGTTATTATATTTTAATATCAAGGCAATAGTGTGACACTTTTACAAAATTCGACATATGTTTTGGTAAAGATTTGTATTTCTTTTCTAGAATTCTACTCTAAAAATTAAGTATTCATGATAGAAAGCAGCTTCTGTGATCCTTTAAACAATAATTATAAAAATAATAACTGTTGATATTTTAGAGTCCTCTATGTGTCAGAGAGTTATTTGACAATTTATAATTATCATTTCTAAACTTTAAAACAACCTGACAAAGTATTTATTATAATGCTCTTATATATAAAGAGACTGATATATAATTAGAAAGATTAAATAACTTGTCTTAGATTATATAGCTAAGTAGAGTCAGAACTCAGATTTATATTGATCTGTATCCAAAGTTCATATTACGTTTTTTACTGAATTGAATAAGATAGACCCAAAATTCATGACCTTCTTGAGATCTCTTATTTGAAAATAAGATCTTTGCTCATGTTGTCAGGTGAGATAAATCATACTTAATTAGAGTGGACCCTAATCCAATACAACTGGTGTTCTTATATGAAGAGAAAACAAAGTGAGATACAACAAGAACTCCATGTAAAGGAGGTGGAGCAGATTTGAGTGATGTGTCTACAAACCACAGAATATCAACTGTTGTCTTTAACACCAGAAGCTAAGAGAAAGGCATGGAACAGATTCTGTCCTAGAGCTTTCAGAGAGAGCATGGTCCCAATGACATCTTGATTTGGGACATTTTAAGCTGTACAGTTTGTAGTAATTTGTTACATAGCCCTACAAAACTAATATACAATGTGATAAGTAATATAAAAAAGAGTTGCTCCCAGAAACTTTGGTATTAGCAGATGTTATTTCAGTCACATACATCACAGAAAAAATAAAAACTATTTCTTTCCATTTTACTTCTGGCTATATTAAATTTTAGAATTGCTAGAGTTGTTATTTCTTCTTTTTATGTAATACATAGCTTAAATAATTTCAAACATCTCTTTAGTAAGGAAAAATTATAATTCTATAATAGGCGATTTGAGCATCGTTTCTTTCTTATGTAAAATAATATGCTTGAAAGAGTTAATGAAAGTACTTCTATAAGATCTGCAAAACTGTAAAGTTTAAATACCTTGAGAATGGGTGACAATGCTGAAATTTACCTAAGCTGCTGTGTAAATGTTCAAAAGTCTTAACCACATCAAATCCGGTGAACAGACCATTCTTTATGTATTTATTTAATGGGACAACTCTGATCTCAGCAGAGAGAAATGTCTTCAACTCACTCATTGTACTTCGATTTGTGACAAGATGCAATCTGTCTTTCCTTAAGTTTCTTCTTATGTTAATAGTCTTTGGTATTTATATTGACAGGAAAATAATAAAAAATGGCCTGTGAAAAGGCTATGCTAATCTATGCAAATAATACAAAACTGATGTGCCTATCTGTGTGGCCTTCAATCATATGCTCAGAAGGGACCTATAAAAAAGTATAGGTAGAGATCTTACTTAGAAAAAAACCAGCAAACAAATATAATTATTCTATTAACCTTTATTTCACAAAATACTTTTATAAGTCCCATTCTATGTTTCTTAGGTAGAACCAACACTTCATCACTGAGAAGAACATTCAGAAAACTAAATAGGACATTCTGATTTTATTCATAGTATTCTTATTTTTCACAGTTTAATAATGACAACCTGAAAAATTTACAATAATCTGTCAAACCATAGACTTTCTTTAGCCCAGACTGTTCTTGTTAGTCAAGTTGTGTACCTTATGGTTAATTGCATGCTAGGATCTAATAATGTACTAATACATGGGGGAAGGATTTTTGTTTTAATTTTGTTTTCTTAACATAAAACCAAATCTTGAAGAACTCAACAGGCTATTAAATGCTTTTACATGTCCATGAGTTGCTAGTTTATATTCATATTGATACACTTTGTGATAAGTTGTTGATGTCAAAATTCCATTTGAAAAATACACTTCTTGACATGTTAAGAGTTGGAAGACAGATATAATCTAGGAACATTCTCTCAGGATCTCTAATTCCTGTACAAGCTACTACAATGCAACTGCAATAGTGTGGAAAAAAAATTTTAAAAATGTTGGCAGTAGAATGATAAGACAAGCTACAGACTGGGAGAAAATATTTGCAAATGATAAATGATTGTTATCCACAGTATACAAAGAACTCTTAAAACCCCAAAATAAGAAAACAAACAATCCAACTGAAAACTGGGCAAATAGATATATCACCAAAGAAGATAAAAAAATGGTAAATAAGTATATGAAAACAAGGTCAATATTATATGTTACTAGTGAATTATAAATTAAAACAGCAATGAGATACTTTTTATACATCTAGTAGAATGGTAAAAATCCAAAACACTGACAATGCCAAATGCTGACTAGGATGTGGAGCAACAGGAACTCTCATTCACTGCTGGTGGGAATAAAAAATGGTACAGCCACTATGGAAAACAGTTTTGCAGTTTTGTACAAAACTAAACATACTCATACCATATTATATAGCAATTGTAACCCTTGATATTGACCCAAAAAATTTGAAAACTTTTATAGGGACAAAACACAAAAACCTGTTTAGGGATGTTTACAGAAGCTTTATTCATAAGCGATACATTTTGGAAGCAACCAAGATGCCCTTCAGTAAGTGAATGGAGAAATAAACTGTGTACGTTCAGACAATGGAATGTTATTCACTGATAAAAATAAATGGGCTATCAAGTCATGGAAAAACATAGAAGATACATACATACACATTACCGAGTGGAACAAGTAATCTTAAAAGGCTACATACTATAGGATTCCAACAATTTAACTTTCTGGAAAAGGTGTAAGTATGGAGATGGTAAAAGGATCAGTGGCTTCCAGGAGTCAGGGAGGAAGCAGGGATGAATAAGCAGAGCACAGGATTTTTAGGGCAGTGAAACTGTTCTGTATGATACCATTATAGTGCATATGTATCATTATACATTTGTCAAAACCCTTGGAATGTACAGCACCAAGATTGAATTCTACTGTAAACTACAGACTTTGGGTAATAGTAATGTGTCAGTATAGGTACCTTAACTGTGACAAATGTACCACTCTGGCATAAGATGTTAAGGTAAGTAATAATATTATTTTTAGTGTATCATTTTAACCACAACTTGATAAAAGGAATCTAGTATATATCACTGCATATATGAGTCTTCCTTTATTTCAAATTTAGTTTCAAAAGAGAAAAAAAATTAAAAGTTCCTGAACAATCTGTTTTTGGTTTTTGCAAAATGTTTACACATTGTCTCAATTAATTCATGAATTCATGAATAAAGTGGACTCTAAATAAAGATAGATGAGTTACAAATGGTTCAAACCAACAGCTAACTTTCTTGTAGTACAAGGATAATACATGTATGAAAATAATTATAATCTGGGTAAAAAGTGATAAATACAATAAGAATTATAAAGACAAAGTATTAAGAGTATTCAGAGATGAACATTCTTTTTTTTTTTTTTTTTTTTTTTTTGGTGGTACACGGGCCTCTCACTACTGTGGCCTCTCCTGTTCCGGAGCACAGGCTCCGGACACGCAGGCTCAGTGGCCATGGCTCACGGGCCCAGCCGCTCCACGGCATGTGGGATCTTCCCGGACTGGGGCACAAACCCGTGTCCCCTGCATTGGCATGCGGACAACCACTGCGCCACCAGGGGAGTCCTGAACATACTTTTAAGTATATGAATCAAGTAAAGTTTATGGTAAAAATTTCATATAGATTAGTCAATGAAGGCAACAATGAATTTCTTTCCTCATTTCCTCATTCATTCATTTTTTCAGTGATTTGGGAAGGAAACCATTTTAGAGATGAGGTTTCCAAATTGGAATATCTGTATGCAAACACTTTCCAAGTGGCAGGCCAATGAAAGTTTTAAAGTTAAAAATTTTCCAGATCTTTGTATTCCTTGTGTACTTTTTCCTAAAATTGATCTTCTTGGGATCACTTCTGATATGGAAGCCTCATGCATAGTCTCCCTGTCACAGTCTCCTATGTGGCCCTTCATCGAAGATAAAGAACCTTCTTAGATCATCCTTAACCTTACAAAAAAGGTACAAAGGCCAAGGGTAAAAAAAAATACCTGAAACACTAAACAAAAGGACAAGACTTTAATGCACCTACATTTGTAACTGATGCTGAAAACTCGACCTCTGTGCACCAGTGCTGAGACACAGTTATGGGTGAATAAGAAAAAAAGAGCTTTATTACTTTGCCAGGCAAAGGGGGATAGTGGGCTTCTGCCTCAAAAACTGTGTGTCCCCACCCGGGGGAATTTGGTGAGGAGTTTTATAACAGTGGCTCAAGGGCAGGGTTGTTGATAAGGATCAGGGTGTGTGCAGGGTCTACACTCATTTAATATGGCTTCAGGTGGTCTGATCAGTTTCTATGGTTCCTTTAATCTGCCCTCAGGTCGTCTCTTGAAGAGCTTCTCTGGTTCCTTTAATCTGGAATGAAGAATGCTGACATCTTCATTTATTGTGGGTTTTAGTTCTATAAAGAGCTCAAAGATATTGTTATGCGTATCCCTTGAGGTGGAACCAGCACCCTGCCCCAAGGCTGCACTATTGTTCCTTGGCTACTCCTCCTTTTTCTCTGCATCCCCCCCTTCCCTGATTAGAAACTGTTTGAACCTGCCCTTTGGAACTCAGGGAAGGCCATGGAGGCTGAAGCCTATTCCCTACAAACAAGAAACAGGGAACATAGAAAGACTTTCGTGCGCAGGAGCCTCATAGTGTCCTGCTTGGTTTCATGTGGAGAGTCTGGTCAGTACCCCTACCCCCAAGGTGTTCAAGGATCAACTGTAATCTATGGACTATATTATGTTTATCTCAGTGTTGTTTTAACTTTTATCTGTAGAGTCTGGATTTAGTGTCTGAAACAGGGTCCTGCTCTGTTTCATAACTTACTGTTTTTACAATACTTCTTTTTAAATAAACTTAAAGGACAATCAAATTGAGTCTTTTGCTGACAAATTAATAAACATTATTTTGATTATAGATAACTGTGCTTTTTCTAATGTAACTTAGAAAGGGTTCAAAGTATTAAGCACCATTGTCAAAACACTTCTCTTCCTATCTGCTTTATATGGGAACAAGTTTTTATGTATATGTTTAAAAAGTGGAAATGAAATAGCCACACGCATCTCATTAAGAGACATATTTCCAATAACATTTTTTTGTTTATTTAAACATATTTCTTATGTATTTATCTTATCAGCTATGTACAAATAAGTATCATCATAGTTCAATCCAGAAGAAAAATATTTTTATACTCCAAGTCTTAAGATCTGGGAATTTCTAAGATTTTGTTTTATAACAGACATTTTTTACAGAGAAATAGTATAGGATAGTCATAAAAGATTTTTAAGCATGACAGAACTAAATGAACAAAAGATTATGTAGTTCCTAGAATGCTGAGGAGTCATTGTCTAGGCTAGTGCTATCCAATAGAGGTACAACATGAATCACTTGTGTAATTTCACATTTTCTTGTAGCCAATGATATTTTTTAAAAAATTGAAGAAGAAACAGATGAAATCAGTTTTAATAAAATATCTACTTCATATAAAATATTAAAAATATCTTATTATAACATGTAATCAATATAAAAATGTCTTTGAAATCAGTGTATATTTTACATTTATAGACCATCTCAATTTGGACCAGCCATATTTCAGATACCCAATAGGCATATGTAGGTAGTGGCTACCTTATAAGACAGCTCAGGTTTAAGCCAGTGTTTCCTAAAGTTTCTCATACACATGCCACTGCTATAATTTCCCATATCTCTGTATTACAATACATTTTCTGATTTTTGCCATTTTCACATATTACATTTACTATATTGACAGTATTTTTCTCTGAATTGATTTATCATTTTTAGTAAATTTACTTATATTAATTTTTTAAAATGTATCTTTTTTTCATTTGTTACATATAGACGATAACCATAAAGGAAATACAATTTAAAATATCATTACCTTTCATTTTACTTATATGTGGAATCTAAAAAATAAAACAAACAAATGAATATGACAAAACAGAAACAGAAGCATAGATACAGAGAACAAACTAGTGTTACCAGTGGGGAGAAGGGTAGGAGGAGGGGCATGATAGGTGAAGGGGATTAAGAGGTACAAATTAATAGGCATAAAATAAATAAGATACAAGGATGTAATGTACAGCACAGGGAATATAACCAATATATTACAATAAATTTAAATGGATTATAATCTATAAAAATATTGAATCATTATGTTGTACATGAATGTTGTACATTATGTTGAAACTAATATAACATTGTAAATCAAATACACTTTAATTAAAAAAAAAACTACATTTCAGATAGATATTTTTGCCTAACAAACTGAGACTGAGGCCAGCTTTCCTGGTGGAAAAACTGAGGAACAGTTGTTTAAAAAACATAAAATAGGGCTTCCCTGGTGGCGCAGTGGTTGAGAGTCTGCCTGCTGATGCAGGGAACACGGGTTCATGCCCCGGTCCGGGAAGATCCCACATACCACGGAGCGGCTGGGCCCGTGAGCCATGGCCACTGAGCCTGCGCGTCCGGAGTCTGTGCTCCGCAACGGGAGAGGCCCACGTACCGCAAAAAAAAAATAAATAAATAAAATAAAATAAAAAACATAAAATACATGAAAACTTTAAAATAATCATGATTAAAGAGAAAAAGAAAAAACTTCTCACTCCAGTCTACTCCAATGTCCCCACACCACCTGAAATCATCCTGATGCCATCAGCATCAGGTCCCACCCTGAGATTTAACCACTGAGAACATTTGCCAATTCTCCAGTAGGGACTATAGGATCAAACTATATTTTATATCTTATTTAGGCTACTCTATAGTTTAAGTACTCTAATTTGATTTTACAGAAAGGATTAAAATCTCAGAACACTTTTAATTCTGTGATTTTTCGGCATTTCTTTGTTATAACTGAGGAGGACCCTATGGGGCCTTCCCCATATCCTCTGGTTTAGCTCCTCTCTGAAGTACCTAGATAATAGTATTTGATGCAAATTTCCTGAGTTGTTTTACAGATGTGAAAAACCCCCACCAAATGGAAGATGTTAACTACTTGATGACAATGAGCACATAGCCCCAGGCCTCCTGGAGCCTAAGGACTCATAAAGTTAACCCCTGGGACACCACCCTGTTCCCTCATCATCAGCCAGTCAGAGAATTGTTCAAGATCTGATCACATACCCTGCGCCGTCTTCCCTCACCTGGCTTTTAAAAATGCTTTGCTGAAACCGTTAGGGGAGCTCGAGGCTTTTTAAGTCATGAGCCACATCTCCTTGCATGGGGTTGCAATAAACCTTTCTCTGCTCCAGCTCCAAACTCAGATGTTTATTTGTTTGGCCTCACTGTGCGTCTGGCACACAAACTTCCATTAACATTGTGTTAGTGAACTTTATCATATTTTATTGGGCTACCAAGCTTATGTGACTCTTTAGCTTCTCCAATTATCTGAGATACTGTGACAAAAAGAGGAGTTAAGGATTCTGAAATTTTTAATATAAATGGCACCTATAGAAGAGAATGTGCCCCTTCCTTCCTTCCTTCCTTTCTTTCTTTATCTTTCTTTCTTTCTTTCTTTCTTCTTTCTTTCTTTCTTTCTTTCTTTCTTTCTTTCTTTCTTTCTTTCTTTCTTTCTTTCTTTCTTTCTTTCTTTCTTATTTCTTTCTGACATATAAGTCACAGAGAAGGCTCAAGAAGGATATGGAATAAGAGGCTTTGAAAATGTTTGAAAATTACTCATCTCTACTTACCTGTCGGTGATCAGATGTCGAGGGCAAAGACTTGTGCTTTTTCTGGTTACATTAAATGACAGTAGCCCAGAGCCAAATACCACATAATATTAAGATGAAATAGTTCAAGTACATTTATATCTGTCAAAAAACAACCTCTAGGCACCTAGGCTTTTATTACTCTGAATAATTTTACTAGCATCTTGAATGTCATCCATGATTAGGGAACATGAATATTTCCCCTGGTAATCAAATGCAGTTGCAAATAATATAGTACTTCTCACTGACAACATATTATTTTATTATGATTTACCTGTTAGATAAATATATTTGTAGAAATTTAAAACTTCATAGCTTTTTGTCAGATGACAATTATTTTATTAAAATTAGAGGCAGCTCCATAAGATCCTTCAGGAAATTGGCTTCAACAGAATGAAGATAATATTTATCTCTAGAATATGTCTCCAATGTACCTAGCACAGAGAAGACTTTCAAAAATACATTTTGGGGCTTCCCTGGTGGTGCAGTGGTTGAGAGTCCACCTGCTGATGCAGGGGACACGGGTCCGTGCCCCGGTCCGGGAAGATCCCACATGCCACGGAGCGGCCGGGCCTGTGAGCCATGGCCGCTGAGCCTGCGCGTCCAGAGCCTGTGCTCCACAACGGGAGAGGCCACAACAGTGAGAGGCCCGTGTACCACAAAAACAAAAAAAACAAAAAAACATTTTGAATGAATGAAAATGTCCATTCACATTTGTAGGTCTTTAAAATAAAATACTTACAGTGTAATAGGAAAAAAAAAAACAAGATATAAAATTTTATGTGCTGTACAATTTCTGAAGTAAAACAAATGCAGAGATGAATTGTATTAGATTACAACAATAGTACTGTGCATCTGGGAGGATTATAGATAACTATTTTCCATTCTCTTGAAATTAAATCATATTATTTTATATTTTAAAATAATATACAGTTTTAAAAGACTACCCTGTTGCCAAAGAGGATGCAGTTTGAGTTACTTCTAGAGCGTGAGACTACACTACCTGACAAACATTACTCCAAGTTGCCTTGTCTTTTGATAATATCCCCATCACTGTTGTCTAACTTCTTTCTTCATTGTTTCCCTGTCAGATGTATCTGTTGAATTGGGTTTACATGCAGATTTTCTTGATGTAGAAGTTATGCCTGCAGTAACTGAGGTGTTTCTAAAACCCACATTAGTTAATTCTTTCTTTATATAGAGGACAACTCAACAATACTTGAGAGCATTTCAGTTTCCTAAAAAAAAAAAAAGAAACTCACTATGAGCCCTTCTGATCTATCTCAGATACCAAATTTTCTGTTTTAAAAAAGAAATTGTGCTGTGAGCATCCTTCTCTTTCTTTAGATACTTGCTTATCTCTTAATGTCTTCATGTAGCCCTAGATATTTTCAATGCTTGTCATCCTCTGAAGCCTTCCCTACCTTCTCCTACTATTTAGTCAAATGCAGCTACTCTCTGGGAAATTTCTCAAGGATCTAGGGCTAGGTGACAAAGTATACCTTTATCTCTACCTCTATCTCTCACCTGTCTATATCTGTATCTATCTGTCTAGTTACACATATACATGTGAGTAGATAATACATATTAAGTATATAAAATTACATTTTAAAAAACTAGTAAGCAAAGAAAATGAAGTAAAAATTACTTGCAAAACTAAAACCAAGTGATAATCATTAAATTATAAAGAGAGAGAAAGAGAATAGAACAGTGATGGAACAAGCATTTGCTTTTTTGTATATGAATCACATCTGCTGAGGCTTTTTAATTTTTAAAAAGTCTTCAAGGAAAAAGCTAATGTTCATAGAGTATGTATTGTGATGTGTTAAGTACCACAAGGTTTGTGAGTTCACATATAATCTAAGTAATCAAATTTATTTTCCTATAGCTAACATATTTTTTAAGATTTAGTGGTTAAAATGTCTAAGTTTGAGATTCTAATAGTTATATTTCTCTGGAAAGGTTTCTTTTCTATTACCATTCATTACTTGAAATTTTAAGTTTATGAGCAAAAAACCGATCAGGGAATGAGCAGTTTAATATTTAGAAATCTTTGTTCTCTCTAGCTAATGATCCTTTTTGTTTGTATCTAATGACCTGGATCTAAATCGTCTCTAACCTTCTTCTCTTTATCTTGCTGAGAAGGGCAATGGCATCACAGCAATTAAAGTCTAAATGACTTATTATTAAAGACTGTTCCCACTTTTATAATATATAACATCAAGTAAATAATTTTTGTTCTAACAGAATCCTGCCTCCCTCCACTTTTTTGTGGGGTTTTGACTATTTTCAATCCTACAAGAAAGTAAAATGAACACCTTTATGAATACTCACTTAGATCAGGGGTCTGCAAACTACATACAGTTCCATGGAAAATTCCAGCTTGTTACCTGTTTTTGTAAGTAAAGTTTTAAGAACAAAGCTATGCCCATTCATTTGAGTATTTTTTTATTGGCTGTTTTGCATTGTAATGGCAGTGTAGCAGCTGTAACAGAGACCACATGGACCACAGAGCCTAACTTGTTTACTATCTGGCCTTTTAGAGAAAAAGTTTAACAACCCTTGATTTAGATTCACTGGTTATTAACATTTTTGCTATATTTGCTTCGTCTCTCTACATAGAAATAGATAGATAGATAGATACATATATACATGCATACACACACATATATATATTTTTTCTGAGCCATTTGAATATAAGTGGCTGATGTTATGACACTTCAACATGTGGCTCCTAAGAACAAGGACAATCTCCTACATGGTCACATTATAATACTCAAGATATTTGACAGTGGTACAATAATGTATGTAATATTCAATCCATATTCAAATATCTCCAGCTGTCCCAATTCAGCATTTAAACAAGGATCATGTAGTACATTTGGTATCATAGTTCTTGAGACTCCTTTATTCTATAATGCCTTTTGATTTATCTTTCATGACGTTCACATTTTTACAAGTCGAAAACAATTGTCCTATGTCTCATGATTTTGTTTTGTATGATGGCTTCCTCTTGAGTACATTAAATATATTGGTAAAAACATTACACAGGAAATGATGCACATTTCCCATTTCATCATACAAAAGGGCTTATGATGTCGATTTGTCCTATTATTGGTGAGTTTGATTTACTTGGGTAAGATGGGATATGCCAGACATCAATTCTAAAGGCATATTTTTTTCTTTGTTTTTGATAAGTAATGTGTAGAATGACACCTTGAAACTATGTGAATATACCCCTTCATCACAATTTTATGTCATAGTTTTAGCATACATGGATGATCTTTGCCTGAATGAATTATTACATTTGGAAACGTAAAATGAAAATTTTCTAATAGTTCCTTCTACAATTATTGCCTTGCCTTCCTTTTTGTAAAAATAGAAGTGTTTATGTTTTAAAATACCATTATAGATTCATGGATTTTTATTTATTCAATGTGAAATTATACATTACTTGTTATTTTTTTTAAGTTACAAAACATTTTCTTGTGATGAGGACTTTTAAGATATATTCTCCAAGCAACTTTCAAATATGCAATATAATATTATTAACTGTAGTCACCATACTGTACATTACAGCCTGATGACTTTATTTTATAGTTGGAGGTTTGTACCTTTTGATGCACTTCACCCATTTCATCCACTCCTGCCTCTGGCAACAACCAATTTGTTCTCTGTACCCATGAGTGTGGTTTTTGTTGTTGTTATACAAATACTGTACGATGCCACTTATAAGTGGCATCGTACAGTATTTGTCTCTTCATCTGATTTATTTCACTTAGCATAATGCCCTCAAGGTCCACCCATGTTGTCGTAAATGGCATGATTTCATTCTTTCTAAGGCCGACTAGCATTCTGTTGTGGTGTGTGTGTGTATAAACATCTCCTTTATTCATTCATCCTTCAATGATGTTGTTTCCATATATTTGCAATTGTGTGCATGTATCTTTTCAAATTAGTATTTTAGTTTTCTTCAAATAAATACCCAGATGTGGAATTGCTGGATCATATTGTAGCTCTATTTATAACTTTTTCAGGAACCCCATACTGTTTTACATAGAGCTGTACAAATTTACATCCCCACCAGTTGTGCACAAGGGCTCCTTCATCACCATACTCTCACTATCTCTTGTTATTTCCTATCTTTTTGATAATAGCCATTCTGATATGTGTGAGGTGATATCTCGTGGTTTTGATTTGCATTTCCTTGAAGATTAGTGATGTTGAGCATCTTTCATAGACCTGATGGCCATCTGTATATCTTCTTTGGAAAAAATATCTATCCAGAACTTCTGTCCATTTTTTAGTCAAATTGTTTGTTTTTTGCTATTGAGTTGAATGAGTTCTTTATATATTTTGGGTATTAACCCCTTATGAGATATATGACTTTTAAATATTTTCCCCCATTCAGTAGGTTGCCTTTTCATTTTTGTCAATGGTTTCCTTTGCTCTGAAGAAGCATTTTAGTTTGATTTAGTTCTATTTTTTTTTATTTTTGCTTTTCTTGCCTTTGTTTTTGGGGTCAAATCCAAAGAATCAACACCAAGACTGATGTCAAGGATCTTACTGTGCATGTTTTCTTCTAAGAGTTCAATGGTTTCAGGTTTTCTGTTCAAGTCTTTGACCCATCTTAGCTTGATTTTTGTGTATGGTATGAGATAGCCATCCACTTTCATTATTTTGCATATGGCTGTCCAGTTTTCCTATCACCATTTATTGAAGAGACTGTTCTTTCCTCATTGAGTATTCCCAGCTCCTTTGGCATAAATTTGTTGACCATGTATGTGTGGGTTTATTTCTGGGCTCTCTATTCTGTTCCATTGATTTTTGTGTCTGTTTTTATTTCAATATCACACTGTTTTTTTTTTTCTTTTTATACTTAAATTTTGCCAGAGTGGTTATTGGAAACCTCTTCAAACCAGCAACTTTGTTCATTTGTCTTCTCTATGCATTCATTATTTCTTTGAATTCTGAGACAACAAAATATTCTAAGATCAATTTAAATTTCCTTCTCCCAAACTTGGTGTCTTCCATTCCTCCAAAGATTCCTAGTTTTAGTGACAAAGGTATTTAGACACTAAGATCTAGTGTTAGGTGTGTTCATTGCTACTGAGGATTTAAACAAAAACTAGAAAATTCATAATCCTAGTTACATTTTCTTAATTATAGGTTGTCACCTCTAATTCAAATCAATTGATAACTGGTTCTTCCTCACCTTTCTTCATTCTATAATTTGATCTCCCTTTCCTTATTTTGAGAATTTTGATTCTCAAAAATTTAGTATATTTACTTATTTAGTTTACCTGACAAGGTAGACAAAGTAGATTAAGAATCATGATATCAATACCATTACAAAAAGCAAATTTATTCAATAAAGTTTGAGATTTATTGTGCAGCTGCTTTTGTTCCTAGAACATGTTTCACTGAGTCTTTACAGACAGAGGACTCTTTTCAAAGGTTATTTGAATTCATTCTTTACTTTCTGTGTGATTATATTATAAATTTGATATTAATTTGTTTCTGTTAGTACACAATATTAGAGAGTGCTTTATTGTTTTTTAAAATTTAATTTTACTTTTTTAAAAATGTAAAACATTTACACAGTTCAAAAGTCAAAACTATAAAGATATACATTCCAAGAAGTCTCCTTTTCATATACATTCCTTCCATTTCATCCACACATTCTCATAAGTGAACGTTTTTATTAGTTTATGATTTACTAGTCTGTGTTTTTTTAAAAATAAACAAGAAAAGAAACATCTTGTTAAGTGATAGAAACATCTTGTTATTAAGTGATAGAAACAAGATTTGTTTTCCTTTATTCCTACTCTCTTGCATTATTTTTGATCAGCTGAGTTTTTATGTGATTATTCTAATTTATATAGTCTAGTATCATATAGTTTATATACTCTTTTGCATTTTTCTTTTTGAGGTTAATTTATAGATTACAATATGCATATTTGTTTCATTACAGAAACCTTAAATTAGTTCTTTTATTACTTCCTAAATAATGAAAGAAATGTACAGTAGGTTAACTCCATTTATACTCTTTATCCTCTGTGCTATGGTTGTCATACATATACTTAAATATGTGTCGTAAACTTCACAAAACATTGCATTATTATTACATTACTTTTACTGTGACCAATATTATTTTATTTTTATACATATTTACTCTTTCTAGTGCTTTTATTCCTTTCTGCGATGCAACACTTTAATCTAGGATAATTTTTCTTCAGTGTGAGGAACTTCCTTTATTTTTTATAGTGTGAATCTGCTTGAGCTACAGCTTTAGTCTTTCTAAAAACAGTTTTATTTTGCCTTCATTATTAAAAGTTTTTGGGGGGAATATAGAATTTTGTCTTAACTGTTTATCTTTTAGTAGTTTATAGATGTTGTTTTTGTCTTTTGTTATGCCTTTTGAAAAGTCAGCCATAAGTTTTACTGTTGCTTCCTTCAAGTAAAGTTTCTTTTTGTACCTGGCTTCTGTTCCATTATTTTCTTTGCCTTTGGTTTATAATAATTGACTGTGATGAGCTTACATATGCTTTTATTTGTATTTGTGCTGCTTTGGGTTTACTGAGCTTTTAAAATCTGTGATATATCTTTAGTTTTGGAAATTTCTCAGGCATCAATTTTCAATATATCTTCTCTCCCATTCACTCTTTCTAGGACTCCAAATATAACTATCTAGATTCTTTGACTATGACTCATGTGTTTATTATGTTTTATTTCCTTTTCCTTCCATGCTTATCTTTGTTGTTCTGTCTTCAAGTTTAATAACATATCTTCCATTGTCCAATCTGCTTTTAGATTCTCCAATTCTTTTTCTAATTTCAGATGTTTTGGGTGCTTTAAAATTAGAATATCCATTTGATTATTGAGATTCAAATTTTCTGTAGAAGCTCTTCAATCTTTCACCCATTTTTACCCTCTTTACCTCTGTTTTATATAAATATTTATTATATTTATTTTAAAGTCCTTGTGTGTTAACTGCAATAACTAGATCTATTTTGGGTTTGCTTTTATTGTCTATTTTATCTCTTGGTCAAGGATCACATTTTCCTTTTTACTCACATGCCTCATAATTTTTATTGTATGCAACAGAAGATGCTGGGATTGATTTAATTTTCCCCAGGAATGGTTCTTTCTTTCCTCTGTTAGGCACATAGGGTAAAGGGGTAATTATCTGCATCTAATCCAGGATTTAGCAGTGATTGAAAAGAGATGTAGTTTTAGTAAAACTCAGTTTACCTTTGGTTCATCTCCATTCCTCAGGTATGAACCTGCCAATATTTTGCTTGAGAACTTGATGGGTCTCTGGCTCATTGAAAAAATTTGAGATATTCAGTTATGCCCTGTATCAGTTTTGAGTTTGCTTCTTTATTCTCTTACTCTCATGAAGCTTTGGTTGATAATAAATATTACAAGAAGTAAACTTTGCTCAAGATGAGCTTAAAAGGGGCTTTCTTAGAAGGATATGGGGTAATTCATAGAAGTAAAGGAAAAATTATACAGCCAAGCCCTAGAAAAATATCCAGTCTTAGTCCTTACAGTGTTGGTCATAAGACAAAACCACCCCAACAATTTTTAATCTCTGTATTTCTTTGTTTAAGTTTCAAATTATCAAGGAAAAGAATCTGACTGGTCCAGCTTGGTATAGGTCACACCCTTGGATCAATCTCTTTTATCCAGGCCATTGCACTTATTGTACACAGACATGGTAACTAGGGAGCATGTCCTGTATGTTACAAAAGATCCCAAAGAAAGGGAAATACTTGAGCTTCAACTAGTATCTATTATATCCTCAAATTTTACACATTTATATTTTACCTGGGAATGTCTGGGTAAAACACCCTGAAGAGAGTCTTTACTAAAAATTTTAGGCACTCAGGGAACTTGTTAAATAAAGCAAAAATGATTTGTGATAACTGAGCCTTAGAAATTTCTCAAATATGATTTTTTCAACAACTAGGGTGATTTCTGTGAAGAATAGCCCTTGGACACTTTGAAAAACATTGTTCTGCTGCATTATTTACTGCATTTTTTCTTTTAACATAAACATTGGTTGAGTCATTGGGGATACAAAGATAGGTGATTCTAAGATTATTGATCTTAATCAGCTCAAGGTTAATAAAATGTAGTCAATCAACCATATCAACTAAACATTTTTTAAAATCATTTTACTATTATTATTATATTCTCTTTTTGGCCTTGCCATGGGGCTTGTGGGATCTTAGTTCCCTGACCAGGGATCAAACCCAGGCCCCTGGTAGTGAAAGCCCAGAATCCTAACCACTGGACCACCAGGGAATTCCCTCACATCAACTATTGTAATGTAGTGTGATACAGGTAAGTCTAGCGTTTAGGTAAGTCTGTTTTTGTTTTCTTGTTTGTTTGGTGCTTTTTTGTTTTATTTACCAGAGGAAATGATAATTAACTGTCAGGAAAGGGTTCTTTAAATATTTGTTACTTATGCTAAAACAAGCTCTCTTGGCTTTGCTCCTGACGTATTCCTCTAAGAAACCCCATTGATATCCAGGGTTGACTCAGCTGATCAGGCTGATATGCAACATGTACCCTTCCTATTTCACTGATCCAGAAGCTACACTTTGTCAAAAAAGACAAATTTGCTTAAAAAGGACAACTATCCTAACATATTCTAAAGATACTTTTGAAGGTCAATTTGTTTTGCTAAAGAAATAGCTTTTTTTTTTTTCCATTTTAACATGTCCTAATACATTTTAAATAATAGATTACTACTTAAGTTGAACAGGGAGTTCAATTCTCCAATCTCTAAACCTGTAAAAGTTTAACAACAGTTTAACAAAAGGAAGTAAGGAAGAAAAAGGCAATGATCTCCATCCCCACCTGTGATACAAATACAAGACCCAGAGAGGCAGGAAGCTAGATTGTAGTGCCAAGTCTATAGTTTGAAAATAACTCAGCCTTTGTTTCATTGATGTGTTGTCTTAGTTAGGATTTTAGAATTTGCTCCATATTTATAAATAAACAGTTACATAGAGATAAAGCATACATTAAAAATGTGTATATATTGGGAATTCGCCGGACGTCCAGTGGTTAGGACTCAGCACTTTCACTGCCATGGCGCAGGTTCAATCCCTGGTTAGGGAACTAAGATCCTATAAGCGGTGCAGTACAGCCAAAAAAAAAAAGTATATATATCGTGTACGGCTTGGTGAATTGTTACAAGTGATCGCAACTGTGGAACCAATGAGCAGACAGGAAATGGATCATTATCAGCATCAAAAAAGACCCTTTTGTGCCCCTTCCAAACATTGATCCCACTAACTAAGGGAAGCCACTCTAGTCAATATACAGTATCTGAATTATAACTTAAATTCAAGGAGAGCATAGTTATTTATCAAAGATGACATGAGGTTTGAAGTTTAAAAGACCCCAGTTGTAAAGGAAAATCCTAGGCATCCATAATTGAACACAAGTTCAAATCTCCAAAGAAATTATCTCTCTTTTTAAAGAGGTCTTAAAATTATTGATTAGAACATCTCCACATAGAGTTTAATTGCAGAACTAGAATATTATAAGCTTTAAGATTTTGAAAATAAAATATTCTCTGAACAGTTTTTCATTTATGGACTTTTAAAAGTTGTTAGAAATCCCTTCCTAGGTATCATGAAAGTCTTTGGTTTTTAAGTTCATTTGTGCTGTATATCTCTGTGTATTTTAATACTAATCTAGGGTATTTTAGAATGGAAATTAATTTTTGAAGCCTTATTATTAAAATGATATCCAAGATCACTCAAACTTTCACATAAAAATATAAGTAGCCATTTTCATTTTATTGACTTTATATGATGAAAAAACACACAACATTTTCTTAAAAGCTGATATAATAAATAGAAATTTAGAAATAGAAATTTCTAGAATAAATTATATTATTATAGAAATTATTATAGAAATATAAATTTCTAGAATAAATTATATTATTATAGAAATTATTATAGAAATATAAATTTCTATAATAAATAGAGATTTTAGAAATTTTCTTACTACTACAAATTCTAAGTATAAACCAACATTTAAAGCTGATATCTGATTATGATTTTCCTGTAAGACCCCTCCATTCTGTAGTGTGAATCCATCAACAGGGTAGAATTCAGGCTCCTTAACATGATGTAAAATGTCCTTTATGACTTAGACCCTGTCTTCCTCTGGATCTTAAATCAACACACTTCCTTATATTACAAAAAATTACAAACTGCTGGTAGTTTTCTAGTAAATAGTGTAGCTTTTCATGACAATATAAGTGCTTATTCTGCTGAATAGAATCACATTTCCACTCTTTGTATGATGTAAAGTTCCACTTATCTTTCAAACCCCAGCTCCAGTTGTTCCTTCACTAAGACGTGATGGCCTATGGCAACCAATTTTAATCTCTTTTTCAAGTTTGTTGCCTCTTACTTTTTTTTCAGAATTTTTTCCCACCAAGTTTTAATGACTTGAATTTCTGAGTCACTCCTATAATATTTGAGCTTCTAGGGAGCAGAATTAATTACCTCTAACTGGTATACTGCATGCACTTATCAAATAATTGTTTATGTATAAATAAATCTTGATGTACTCATCACAGTGATGGAAAAATAGCAATACATTTAGGGATTTAAAATAGTTTTGAAGAACTCTAGGCTGTTTTCTGGTGTTAAAACTAAATTTAGTTTGTCCCAAAAATATAATGAATCTGATTTCCCCTCTTTTGTTTCTAAAGGTTACCATGTTTCATGAACACATAGAGCTAAAAAAAAAAAAAAAAAATCTTAGTGACCCAGGCCAAAATTTTCAGCAAATTGATAAGAGAAGTAAGGAAATTGGTTCTATGTTTTAGAAGGTATTTAAAAACAGAACACCATGTGTGCCTCCATGAGAGCTATGAAGCCTTTAAAAATTTTTTTTTATACAAGTGCCTATTAGTTATCAATTTTATATATATTAGTGTATATATGTAAGTCCCAATCTCCCAATTCATCCCAATACCACCACTGCCCCCCTGGTATTCCCCCCTTGGTGTCCATACATTTGATCTCTACATCTGTGACTCTATTTCTGCCTTTCAACCCTGTTCATCTGTACCATTTTTCTAGATTCCACATACATGCACTAGTATACGATATTTGTTTTTTCTCTTTCTGACTTACTTCACTCTGTATGACACTCCGTAGCCTCATCCACGTCTCTACAAATGACCCAGTTTTTTCCTTTTTTTTTTTTTTTTTTTTTTTGTGGTACGCAGGCTTCTCACTGTTGTGGCCTCTCCCATTGCGGAGCACAGGCTCTGGACGCACAGGCTCAGCGGCCATGGCTCATGGGCCCAGCTGCTCCACGGCATGTGGGATCTTCCCAGACCGGGGCACGAACCTGTGTCCCCTGCATCGGCAGGCGGACTCTCAACCACTGCGCCACCAGGGAAGCCCCCGATTTTTTTCCTTTTTATGTCTGGGTAATATTCCATTGTATATATGTACCACATCTTCTTTATCCATTTGTCTATTGATGGGCATTTAGGCTGCTTCCCTGACCTGGCTATTGTAAAGAGTGCTAAAATGAATATTGGGGTGCATGTGTCTTTTTGAAGTATGGTTTTCTCTCTGGGTATATGTCCAGTAATGGAATTGCTGGGTCATATGCTAATCTTATTTTTTGTTTTTTAAGGAACCTCCATACAGTTCTCCATAGTTGCTGTATCAATTTACATTGCCACCAACAGTGCAAGAAGGTTCCCTTTTCTCCACACCCTCTCCAGCATTTGTTGTCTGTAGATTTTCTGATGATGCCCATTCTAACTGGTGTAAGGTGATATGTCATTGTAGTTTTGATTTGCATTTCTCTAATAATTAGTGATGTTGAGCAGCTTTTCATGTGCCTCTTGGTCATCTGCATGTCTTCTTTGGAGAAATGTCTATTTAGGTCTTCTGCCCATTTTTTGATTGGGTTGTTTCTTTTTCTAATATTGAGCTGAATGAGCTGCTTGTATATTTTGTAGTTTAATCTGTTGTCCGTTGATTTGCTAGCAAATATTTTCTCCCATTCTGAGGGTTGTCTTTTTGTCTTGTTTATAGTTTCTTTCATTGTGCAAAAGCTTTTAAATTTCATTGGGTCCCATTTGTTTATTTTGGTTTTATTTTCATTACTCTAGGAGGTGGGTCACAAAAGATCTTGCTGTGATTTATGTCAAAGAGTGTTCTTCCTCTGTTTTACTCTAAGAGTTTTATAGTGTCTCATCTTAAATTTAGCTCTTTAATCAATTTTGAGTTTATTTTTGTGTATGGTCTTAGGGAGTGTTCCAATTTCATTCTTTTACATGTAGCTGTCCAGTTTTCCTAGCTCCACTTATTGAAGAAACCATCTTTTCTCCATTGTATATCCTTGCCTCCTTTGTCGTAGATTAGTTGACCATAGGTGCATGGGTTTATCTCTGGGCTTTCTATTCTGTTCCATTTATCTATATTTCTATTTTTGTGTCAGTACCATATTGTCTTGACTACTGTAGCTTTGTAGTATGGTCTGAAGTCAGGGAGTCTGATTCCTCCAGCTCCATTTTTTCCCCTCAAGATTGCTTTGGCTGGGACTTCTCTGGTGGTGCAGTGATTAAGAATCCACCTGCCAAACCAGGGGAGACAGGTTTGAGCCCTGGTCCGAGAAGATCCCACATGCCATGGAGCAACTAAGCCCGTGCACCACAACAACTGAGCCTGTGCTCTAGAGTCCATGAGCCACAACTACTGAGCGCTCGTGCCACAATTACTGAAGCCCAAATGCCTAAAGCCCATGCTCCACAACAAGAGAAGCCACTGCAATGAGAAACCTGCACACTGCAACAAAGAGTAGCCCCTCCTCACCACAACTAGAGAAAGCCTGTGACCCACAATGAAAACCCAACACAGCCAAAATATAAATAAATAAATATATTAAAAAAGATTACTTTGGCTATTTGGGGTCTCTTGTGTTTCCATACAAATTTTATAATTTTTTGTTCTAGTTCTGTAAAAAATGCCATTGGTAATTTGATACGTATTGCATTGAATACATAGATTGCTTTTGGTAGTATAGTCATTTTCACAATATAGATTCTTCCAATCCAAGAACGAGGTATTTCTCTCCATCTGTTTGTGTCATCTTTGATTTCTTTCATCAGTGTCTTATAGTTTTCTAAGTATAGGTCTTTTGTCTCAGGTAGGTTTATTCCTAGGTTTTTTATTCCTTTTGTTGCAATGCTGAATAGGAGTGTTTCCTTAATTTCTCTTTCTGATCTTTCATTGTTAGTATATAGAAATGCAAGAGATTTCTGTGCATTAATTTTGTATCCTGCAACTTTACCAAATTCATTGATTAGTTCTAGTAGTTTTCTTGTGGCACCTTTAGGATTCTCTATGTATACTATCATGTCATCTGCCAACAGTGACAGTTTTACTTCTTCTTTTCCAATTTGTATTCCTTTTATTTCCGTTTCTTCTCTGATTGCCATGGCTAGGATTTCATAAACTATGTTGAATAATAGTGGGGAGAGTGGACATCCTTGTCTTGTTCCTGATCTTAGAGGAAATGCTTTCAGTTTTTCACCATGGAGAATGATGTTTTCTGTGTATTTGTTGTATATGGCTTTTATTATGTTGAGGTAGGTTCCCTCTATGCCCACTTTCTGGAGAGTTTTTATCATAAATGAGTGTTGAATTTTGTCAAAAGCTTTTTCTGCATCTATTGAGATGATCATATTGTTTTTATTCTTCAATTTGTTAATATAGTGTGTCACATGGATTGATTTGTATATATTGAAGAGTCCTTGCCTTCCTGGGATAAATCCCACTTGAACATCGTGTATGCTCCTTTTAATGTGTTGGATTCTGTTTGCTTGTATTTTGTTGAGGATTTTTGCATCTATATTCACCAGTGATATTGGTCAACAATTTTCTCTTTTTGCAATATCTTTGTCTGGTTTTGGTATCAGGGTGACAGTGGTCTCATAGAATGAGTTTGGGAGTGTTCCTTCCTCTGCAATTTTTTGGAGGAGTTTGAGAAGGATGGGTGTTAGCTCTTCTCTAATGTTTGATAGAATTCACCTGTGAAGTCATCTGGCCCCTGACTTTTGCTTGCTGGAAGATTTTAAATCACAGTTTCAATTTCATTACTTGTGATTGGTCTGTTCATATTTTCTATTTCTTCCTGGTTTCTTGGAAGGATATACCTTTCTAAGAATTTGTTCATTTCTTCCTGGTTGTCCATTTCATTGGCATAGAGTTGCTTGTACTAGTCTCTTATGATGCTTTGTATTTCTGTGTTGTCCCTTGTAACTTCTCTTTTTCCATTTCTAATTTTATTGTTTTGGGTCTTCTCCCTCTTTTCCTTGATGAGTCTGGCTAAAGGTTTATCAGTTTTGTTTATCTTCTCAAAGAACCAGCTTTTAGTTTTCTTGATCTTTGCTACTGTTTTCTTTGTTTTGTTGCCTATCTCCACTTCATTTAGTTGTTTTTCTAGGGTTTTATCTTGTTCCTTCATCTGGTTTATAGTCTTCTTCCTTTTTGTTTAGTCTGTGTTTCTGTGGATGTGGTTTTCTTTCCACAGGCTGCAGGAGTGTAGTCCTTTTTCCTTCTGCTGTCTTCCCTCTGGTGGATGAGGCTATCTAAGAGGCTTGTGGAAGCTTCCTGAAGGGAGGGACTGGAAGAGAGCTATGAAGCTTTACTTGTCTCCCTAACTGTCCCAAAGGGAGCCTGGGGTAGGCAATCTTTGGTGATCATCTTTTTTGTCCTTTTGTTCCCTGCATTTACTTCTTTGTTTTACTCTTCCCTGTAACTTCTTATGTTGTGTAATGCCATTACTCTCTGTAAATAAGAATGATTTCAGTTCCATAAGGAACATGAGCCTGTTCTTGCTCTCCATAATAAATCTACTTTCTAGATACTTCATTTAAGCCATTATATTCAAATATAAAATAAGGGAAATAACTTTATTTTTAAAATATCAGTAACCCAACTATCTATTTCCTGGTGATTTGGCTGCAGTTTTAAGACATTTATTTGGGGATGTATTTTTAAATTGCTTGAGTGTCACTTTAGCTTGGATCATGCCTATAGAGCTGAAATACATTAACCATGCTTTGGCAGAGCCATCAGAATGGAATTGTGGCCAATCCTCTAAGTCTCTTTAGAGGCTCTATAGTTAAGTCTATCCAAACTGATTGTTGTGGCCACACTGAGTGGTTTTACTGTGCCATTTTTATGGTGCTTGGCTGTAAAAAGATTTGCCCTTGAGTGATAACATTTTCATATTTTCTGCTAGCATAGTGTCCCATTTCCAATGACATTGGGAAGTAAAATGTCTTGCTTTTTTAATATGGTCATTTTCATTTATGATTTTTTATTGTCCTTTAAAAATAAAAAGCCATGTAGAATGATATAAAACCTCTGAGATGCAGATATCCTGGAAATAAATTGTTGGTTTGATTAAATATCTGTTGGTCAGACTATTCAGAATGACTCTTCATGTCATTTTGTAAATGAAAGTAGGTTAATATTTAATCTAGCTAAAGGAACATGAATGCATATAGTGATCTGTGTTTCATATACCAAAGTGTTTTTATCTAAGAAAAACCCAACAATTTTAAAAACATAGCTAAATCATATAAGAGAAAGAAACAGGAAAATAAGTATTTAAAAATAATTTTAAGAATTATTTTAAAAATTATCATACTGGATGCAATCATAGGTTTTAAAAGTAGTTTCCTTTGGACATATGCATAATAGATAGATTTAAATCTATATATGTATATATATCATATTTGTGTGTATTTTACAAGTAGAATCTTGAGCTGCTGCTTCGCATTATGGTAATTTATAGTGCTAAGTATTAAGCTATTTTAAATGAAGTTTTCATAGGAGGGATTATTTCTTCATTATCTTTCTTCCCTGTTTGGCATTCCATTAAAAAAAAAAAAAGTCAAGAAAATGGAAAGAAAAAATCTTCCTTAAAATCCTAAATAAAAATGCAATAAATAAACATCAGAATATGTATTGATAATGAATCATTTGCATCTGTCTATATTCAGGGTTATTTGGAGAAAATTCAATAGTCCCCTTAGTTATACCTTTTCACAGAATTTATATTTTAATTGCTCATTTGGCATTCTAAGTAAAAACCTTGTCTGCTCTTGAAATGATTTTCATTTTTGTTAATTAACCCCTTGGTCATTTTTTCAATTCATATTTGTTGAGCAAACACTCTGTTCCAAGCATTGGTAGAATAATAAGAGGAGTCTCACCTCATAAAAGCCACAATTTAGCAGAGCCCTAGAGCATGTATATAATTATACAAACTAAAAGAGCCACATTGTCGGGCACAGAATAAGAAACTAATATTCTCATGAGAGGTAAAAATGTCAGGGAAAATTTTTCAGTAGGTAGGGGTATTTAAGTGTTAACTATAATAATTCAATTTCAAAATTAATGCCAAGTTTTTATAAGCCATTTATAGAAAAAAATTCTCTCTAAAATCATTGTTTTCTTTATTGTTATCAAATGTGTTTTAATTCTCCCAGGTCCTCTTTGGGGAAAAGAAAGTGGCTAGTAATTTTTAAACAATTCATACTGAGATTAAAATATATATTAATATTGTTATTTAAAGGTAAAATGTTATTCTCAATGCCCTTTCCCTTTCTCTCTCCTTACTTTCCTCTGTGATCCCAATTTCTTCATTATGATAATCCACAAAAAAGCATTTGTCCTGTAAAATTTTATTTTCAAGTTTTAATGGCCAAGCAGGGCTTGTATAAATATACAGCAGTGCCCTCTACTGGACAGAAGCCCATCAATTCACATAGAAAAATTTTTTTTTCTTCACAGGGGAAGAGTTGGGGTGTATATTTTATTATAGGAAACTCAATGACCAATTTAAAAAAAATTCAGAAGAGCCTGCTAAAAGTAGTATCTTATAACTTTACTACTTTGACCTGCTTTCAGTGCCTATTTAAGCTCAAGTACTGAGCACAGCTTGGTATCCAATATGAAGATAAGGTATGAGCAAACTTCCTGCTTTCTCTAGGAAATTGTGTTCTTTCAGGAAAGTATCTAAATAAAATATTATGTTCAGTTTTTTAAAATTTTATTTGCTTTTAAAATGTTCTCCTTCAGTGGAACAACTACCATTCAACTTTCTAGGTAGCCAGATTTTGATGATATTAATTATAACTTTAAAGGTGTCAAATTGAGCAGCTATTTATCACAGTGAATATTACAATCACTGCAATATTTATACTTTTGACAATTTTATATTCAAGAAGTGTAAGGTTTACAATAAGGCAAGAATGTATTTTGAAGTTCATCATGTCCTTTAAATAACACATTTACATATTGCCCATGGATATTTGCATTTTTGCACATAGATAGAAAAGTTTTGCATCTCTTTTTCACAGAAATGAAAGCCCTGTTCTCGCAGTTTTTTTTTTACCTTTAACCATGAAATTTAGTACTAAATGAACTTGTCTGACAAATAAATTATGAATGTACAAATGCAAAAGTGAAGAAATAAATGATGCCACAAGGTGGTCTCAATTTCAAAAAGGACGTGTTTGAAATTTATAGTTTGCCACTGAACTTTTCCATTACTAAAAAACTGCTTCTTAGAGATATATGGCAATTTTTTTGCAAGTTCAATAAAAAAGTGTTAATTCTCAAGAGAAAATACAAAAAAAAAATGTTCTTGACAATTTTGTTCTACTAGAGTAGTAAATGTGTGGTTACCAAAGATATGTTTCTAAATCGAGAACTTCAAATGTCCCTTCTTTGAATGCTAAGGAAACCTCAGGTGTAGCACAGTTGATTTTTACTGCCAAAACGTTTCAAACTGAGTAACAATAATAGTGCTAATTATATCACCTTGCAGTTATATGACATTTTATAGTTCACGGATCGCTTTCGCATATGTATATACATGTATACATAATCACTCCATAATCAGTTGTTATACAGATTATATATAATAATATATGTGAAAGCAATTTGTTAACTGACAACACTATCAGACACAGCGAAGAAATAGTAACTGGGTTTTCTGTGACATTGTTAAGCAACCCTAATAAAATACCCTCATACCAGCTGGATCCCTAGTATCTTAAATTGTATAACCATATATGGCTTTATTGGTTAATTCAGCTTGAGTTGAAAATTTTCTTCCTTGCAAACCAAAGCATCTTGCCAAAAGCAGTGTTCAAATCTTGGGCAATAGTTAGATCAACCTGGCCTTCTATTAGAATAATCTCCTTCATAAAACTATTGAAATCAAATATGAGACTCTTTATCAGTGATGGATTTCTGGGAACAGTTTTTGGATAGGTCCTGATGAATACACCATACAGGTTTTCAGATTTGTTTAGCTGAGTCTATTAAATACTGAGAAATATTATTATCTTGAGCAATGAGCAATGATTAGATATATGTCTATGACTGTTTTATTCTAAAACCAGAGTTAATTAAACTATTGTTTTTACTATTCTATATGCTTAAATAAATTCATATTTATGAGCATCTAACAGAATCTTTCTATCTATTGTATTCTTTAAAAAATACTGGGCTTCCCTGGTGGCACAGTGGTTGAGAGTCCACCTGCCGATGCAGGGAACACGGGTTCGTGCCCCGGTCCGGGAGGATCCCACATGCAGCGGAGCGGTTGGGCCCGTGAGCCATGGCCGCTGAGCCTGCGCATCAGGAGCCTGTGCTCCGCAACGGGAGAGGCCACAACAGTGAGAGGCCCACGTACCACAAAATATATAATAATAATAATAATAATAGGCCAGATTTACATTTCTTCTCTCTAATCTAATCAGTGCAAGGGGTTCCCTGGTGGCCCAGTGGTTGAGAGTCCGCCTGCTGATGCAGAGGACATGGGTTCATGCCCCGGTCCGGGAAGATCCCACATGCCGCAGAGCGGCTGGGCCCGTGACCCATGGCCACTGAGCCTGTGCGTGTGGAACCTGTGATCAGCAACGGGAGAGGCCACAACAGTGAGAGGCCCGCGTACCGCAAAAAAAAAAAAAAACAAAAAAAAACTAATATACATTGGAGTAGATGAATAAAAGCTTGTATGCCTCTGCTCTAGGAGTGGTGGCTTGATCTTAATAACCCACATTAAATTGTGGCGACAAATAACTACTCTCTTGAATGCTATAAAAATAAATTAATCTCCTCTTCTTATCCATAGTTATTGTGATTATGTGTCACAAAGAGGCAGCCAAACTAAAGTTCACTACAGGTTAAGGCCCTAATTGAGAAAATCTTTTGTTATGCTACCTGAGAACTTCTCCAAGGGCAGGTAATAAATGAAAAAATAATTAAATATATTATTATAATTAAAATTATTATTTTTGTATGGAGTTGAAGAATGGAGATTTCAAAAGCAACTAAATTGTTTCACTATTTTTTGAATTTTTTGAAATTAATCTCAATGGTTTTAAGTCTTTATTTGATAAATGTATAAAGAGATTTGGAAATTAATTTTATAAGTTTTTTTGGCTCAGTCTCAAATAATTCTGGATAGGTAGATATGTCATTACTCTCAATATCCAGGTGAAGAGGAGAGACTATAAAACAAAACAAAATAAAACTACCATTTTAGGTCTCATGAGAAAATAAAAATACCTATTACCTTCTAATCACTAAATCCAACTTCTTAAAGCATTTCTTTAATCTTAGTCAGTTTAATATTGCATTATGAATACTTTAAATCTATAAACATATACACATGCAG
This sequence comes from Delphinapterus leucas, assembly GCF_059928025.1. NCBI lineage: Eukaryota > Metazoa > Chordata > Mammalia > Artiodactyla > Monodontidae > Delphinapterus > Delphinapterus leucas. The sequence continues at coordinate 75,260,769 of NC_143135.1, forward strand.
AAAAAAGTTTGTTTTTGTAAATTATTTCTGCATTTTTTTAATCTGCAGACTTTAGGCCAACAGAAAAATAAAATAAAATAATTGAGCGCATCATTCTTGAGCAAGATATTCATTCATTTTCTCTATAATTCCAGCTGAATTTTGATGTGAGAAAAAGAATTTTGGATCTATTTCATTTAGAGTAGTTGTAAACTAAACCGTCTTATGAATACAACACTAAGACTTCCAAATTCCCCTTCGTATGGAGCCGAATAAACTGGCAATCATTCTTCAGTCACATTTACTTAGAATGTGTGATTCACAATCTGATTCAAAGTTAACTTTGCAGTAGACTGGTAAATTCCCAGCTTGCTTTAGAATAATAATAGTGATAGCTGAGATTTTTTGCCTGCTTTCTGTATGCTAAGCATTATTTCTGGTTCAAGTGCTTTACATGTATTTTTTTTCCTTCAAATTCTCAAAGCAACCTTATAAAGAACAGGGTTATAATTCCTACCATACAAATGATGAAACCAAGGCATAAAGGATAAGTTACTTAATCAAAACATCTGACAGCTACATGTAAACAGTTTACTGCTCAAAGGAAGTTCTTACTACATCAATATGCAGCGACCAAGAACAAAATCCCTGCACATGGCAAAAAAAAGGAAACTATGCAGAACTATAACCTTGCTGAGGCCATGCAATGCACCACAACCCCTTTATCTTTACCTGCATCCTTGTTGATGCAGCAGACAGCTCAGCTGACACCCATTTATGCAGGACCCTCACTATATTCTAGAACATATTTTCATGGTACATTGATCCTTCCCTCCCCACATTCAAATTCCCCAGTTTCTTGAAGTATATGTGTCGGGAGGGAGAAGGTCGTTGCTTAAGACAGAAGGAATCTGGACATAGATATTACAGGAATTTCCATGATCCTTAAAAATGTTTTGCCAACATTGCCTTTTCTCTTATGTTGTGGATAAACTACTGGTACTTTCTGTAACTATTGTTTTAAAGTTCTCCTTCTTATAATTTTGGTTTCTTTTGGGGAGATTAATTATGCCTTAAGTATGCAATCCTCTTTTCTCTTGACAGATATGTATTATTAGTACTTTACAGATTACAAAACATGTGAACAAAACTATGATAACATATATCATTTACCAATGCTGAGGATGTTCACGGTAAGAGAAGAATATGGCTAATAATAATAAAAGATTTCATCAAGTGAGGATAATTAGAATTGGACTTACATGAGATCTTGAATTTAGCTGGGTGGAAAGGAAAGGCATTTAAAAGACATTTTAAATTAGAAATGTGTGAATAAAGGATGGGATGAGCATGAGTTGGTGTGTTGGATCTTAAGACTGGAACTCTCAACTTATTTAGCAAAATATTCAAAAGAGCAATAAGATTGAATCCACATCAATGGAATATCATTGAGCTCACTATGAGGACTAGCTCTGAAATATGAGCAATCTTAAAATTTTAAGAAAAGTTTGCCTTTCTATTTCATTGTTCATCTGATTTTATTATAATAGAAAAATAATACTTTAACTTTGTGAACATTTGTGCTAAAATCTTTGAGTAAAATTGATGCCCTCTGAATGTGGGTTTACTTCATTGTTTGTTTGTTTTTATGAAATAGAGGCACACACTGTGCTATGTTGTTAATAACTGTTTTTTTTAAATTATGACTTCAAGGAAAATATGCTAAGGGCATGGTAGGAAAACATGAGAGATAATCTTTGGTGGGTAAGATGAATTTAATATATAGAAGACCTTGAATGTTAGGATTAGGAAGGGGAGCCATTAGAAACACATGTAGCATCTTAGGAAATCTGAATATATAGCATTTCCGGTGTCCATCAAGTCTTATGACAAACATATTAATAGATGCTAATCAACCACATTAAATATCTTTGCATTTACTCCTCCAATTTTGAAATTTTGTCTTAGTCTAGCATAAGTGTGTCATCTTGAGAGGACATTTTAGTTTAAATAATATTTTTTAACTCTCAAATAGTATTCAGGGGTAAAATAGATTGTAAACTGCCTGAGGACATGGGTCATGTCTTTTCATTGTCCCCCCCAAAAGTTTTACATACGTTTAGTGCTGAATAGGTATATCTTTTTCATGAATATTTGCATTGAGATGTGTTTAGACAGTGGAGTAAAAGATTACATGGTGCTTGCTTTTTGTAAAATGAATATTATTTCACACATATTTGACTCAATGGCATCATTTGTTTTAAGGTGAAATTGTAATATTTGTACCTTAATAAAAGCTTTTTAAGATTGATAAATGATAAACAATCCTTCCATGCCAAGTGACGTATTGAAGTTAACATCACTCGTTATGAGTATTTTGTTTAACCCCTTCTCATTTTGCAGGTCCTTTATTATATTAATTTTGCATGGCCTTGTATTATAGTGAACATATGTACGTGTTTATCCTCTCCTGTTCCCATCTGCCTGCTCTTTAATAACCGCATTGTGCTGGAGCACTTAACAGAGTTCCTGGCACCCAGGAAATACTCAAAAAAATTTATGTTTCAATTGAATCAACATACTTCCAACATCCAAGAACATTACATATCTATAAGCAAGTGTTTGAAAATATTAAGTACTTAACTGTTTTCATGTGGCCCAGGTTCTCATAAAATTCTGATAAAAGCTATGAATTCAGCCTCGTCTCTCCTCAAATGCTTGCATGCATAATATTTTACAGATGATTTCAGGGGGTTCAAAATCCCTTAAAGTTGACAAATGATCAAGTTTAAAAACTTTCATACAGGGCTTCCCTGGTGGCGCAGTGGTTGAGAGTCCGCCTGCCGATGCAGGGGACACGGGTTCGTGCCCCGGTCCGGGAGGATCCCACATGCCGCGGAGCGGCTGGGCCCGTGAGCCATGATCGCTGAGCCTGTGCGTCCGGAGCCTGTGCTCCGCAGCGGGAGAGGCCACAACAGTGAGAGGCCCGCGCACGGCAAAAAAAAAAAAAAAAAAGAAAAAAGAAAAAAACTTTCATACAGTTTATTTCTGAATGCTGGAAAATTTAGAAACGATCTGTTTACTAATTGATAAATACTTATTTAAGTATCTTACTTATCAGAAAACATATAGATATAAGCATATGAAAAAGCTAATTTGGTGGTGATTGTCAAATATGTTTATATATATTTAAATATTATGGAATGATAGTAGTTTTTCATTTGTTTCTAAGAAATCAATATGAATATTGATTTTAAGAAGATGATCATTGTAATCAGGGAAGAACTAAAGGTAAGAGGAGTGAGACATAGAGTAAAATATGTGCATAAATGCATTTTTAAAAAGGGGAGGATGTGTTTCTTTGAATAAAAACCAATCAGTTTGTTTATTCCTTTAAAGAGACAGTGACCATGAAATTAAGATCAGTTCAAGATTCCATAAATTATGTTATTGCATTTATTTTCCATGTTAAAAATCTCTTTATCATGTGAGATGATTTTTTCTAAAAATATCACTTAGAAGGTATAATGTTAAACTTGTACTCTTAGCAATGAGATTATATTTGAGGTTATGACCTCAGGCTTTAATTCCAAACAGAAAGTAGTTTTTACCAGAAGAAAAAGATGACCAAAGAATGATTCAATATTGCATTGTGTCACAGAGTTGACCTTTCTAATTAAGGAATTATAATTGCTAGTAAGCTGAAGAAAAAAAAGAATAGACATGTTTTACAACAATTGCAATTCTGTTTTCTTTTTGAGAAGAAATATATATTACCAGGTGTAAGAATCAAAATAATGCAGATATACATGATTTGTGTCCACTAACTTTGTCCAGAGCCAGTAGAAAAATAAATCACATATGCATTATACCTATAATTAAGACTTTAATACATAAGTCAAATTTTCACTCATGATCTCATTCTATATGACTTATGCCTAAAGAACTTATCCCCAACCTTTGCAAATATATGGAACTAACAGACCATAGGCAGATATGATTCCATTTTAATATGTTTTTTTCATTATAATGTTGGAGTGACTAGGGGTGATGTCTAAATTAAACAGCTTTTACTGAAATCTTAACATAACTTGGCTATGTCTCCCTGATTTGGAAAGTTTGTATGGTTTCCCCTGATATAACTTACTTTCAGTTCTCCTAATCTCATAATTTTTCACTCCAAATTTCTCCTTTAATGAATACCATCCACTCATTAAGTTTCACTGCTTTTTATTATTGTAAATAAAGCTGTTTTTTTAACAATGGATAGCCATAAACTCATAAGTCTATGGAGGCCATTTCAAAATAGGAGTTCAAAAACTGTCTTTGGCAGTAAAAGCCAGTATCACTAATAGAAGCAAGTACTTTAAAAGATGAGACTTATTTGGATATAAAAATTGTTATACAGCTATAGGACTGTCTCTTTAATTCATTATAGGGCTCATGAGCAAATTATCTTTCTTATATTATTCTTTTTTAATGAGAAATTATAGAAAAATCAATCATTCTTTTGGCTTTTAGGTTTCTCTTCTACTCAACAATACTTATCCTCAACTGACCACATACAAAGCACTGTGGTAGGCCCTGTGGGGAGGTTAATTCAACTTTTTATATTATTGCAGCAGACAAGAGCCTTACCGCTTATGCAGATTCTGCTAAGGACTCCTGTGAGAAAACACATAAAATCACTATTACTAGGAATTGTAGTTATTCAAATTTTTATTCAACCACCTCTTGGCCAGATTAAATTTCTCCTCAATAGAGGTAGAAAATAATTCAATTATATCATGTATATATATTTTTTAATCTTTTACTTCTGAAAAACCTATTTTAGATGTAGGGAATACTTTTAATAAGGGAGCTCAATTTCAGATTTCATCAGCAGAGATCTTTGAATAGTATATTTTAGATCACTTTCTGACTAAAATTTTCAATTAAAGACCCCCCAAAATTTAGTGGTTTAATGTTTTCTTTTTTAAACCTTTTCTTTAATATTATGATATAAAATCTAACACCTCCCTCAAATAGTGCTAATTAACCTGAGAATCTCCACTTTCCTAAGAATGCAAAAATAATAATAATAAATAGTTCTACATTACTTTGAAGAATCAGTATATATATATCACACTGATTTTAATTTCCAGTTTTCGTAGTACAATACTATTAGATTTAGTAACAATAATAAAAAGAATGACCATGATACAATTTGTAAACTTCCTATTTTGTATCAGACAAGGTACTTGACAATTTGTACATTATTATCTCAATCTTCAGAACAGCCATTGTGAAGTAACTGATATTATCCTGATTTCACAGATAATTAGAGATTCAGTTATTTATCTAATATCAGGCAGGTAATGAACAACAGAGTTGGGATTTGAGCTTGAGAAAAATAGGTTTGAAGAGTCAGAAATTGTCTTCAGAAATATTGTTACAAGCAGTAATGTAAATTATAGAATACAGCACACTGAGTAAGGAAATTGTCAACAAAACCTTGTACACTTTGCTGTAGAATTAATGGACAATTGAATAATCATCACTTACTTTGTTTCCAAAAAACTGTATAATATTTCTTCTAGATTTGATGAAATTCTTATAATTTTATGTTGTATTTTGGAAAACATTTTTTCGGTGTTGAACTATTACATAGTTTAAAACATTTTATCTCTTAAATATATTGTCTTCCACCCATCAGGTCACACCATGGTAATTCCTCAATCACAATGTAACATGTTTCCTCTCTTGAGACGAGAAGCTGGGCAAGCTGTTAGCTGGGGTTTTGAAATCTTTTTCCTTCACTCATGCCATGAAAATATAATGGCAGCATCCATTAGAAAACATCTGAGTAAAAAAAGCCCTCAGACTTCTACTTTTACCCAAAGTTGGTAGTCTCTCCTCTATATAGTTACACTTTATTGAATCAGAAGAATAATTAACAAACTTAAATGTGGCTCAGAATTTAATATTGTTTACAATATGGTAAATACATTCTTTGGGGAAAATATTTTGATAAATTGACCAAAGAAAAATGAATTGACTAAATGTATGCCCTAGTTTGCAAAATATCTCTGCTTCTAGTGAAAATCTAAACTTGTCTCAGCTGTTTTACAAAGCAATACTGTGACATTTGGGAATAGTCCAACTTACTAAAAAAAGTTAGATTGTTGCTGCTCTTCAAAAATACATTTTAAACTCTAAAATTATACCTAACATATCTATTATCCCAATTCTATGTGTTCACCCAAACATTATTATGTGGACATGTGTTTTGTAAGGTAAAAAAGTCTTAGTAAAGTATACACTTTGACGTTGTGATAGATTTAATTGTATATTTATAATCTCATAACTACATGCAAAGTATAGTTTCAAGAGAACAAAATTCTTTATATCAATCCTACAATATTTGCTTAATACAGATAAAATCTCTTAATATGGGAGTATTAAAATATTTTTAAAGGCATATAATAAAAAGTAAATGGATATATTAAATGTGTTTGATTCTATCTTTGAATTCGAATTATATTTTATCAACTAAGATAAAATGTTTCATTGACCTTTAGTTCTATGAATAACAGTGGTGAGTTATGTATAAATGGAACATCCCCAAAATTGTGTTTTTATAAACTATTCATTGCTTCATAATTAACATAACAGCAGTAGGGAAAGAGCAAGTACAAAGGCTGAAAAGGAAATATGGTCTGATTCCTTTGAGAAACTGTAGATAATTCATTATTGATTGATTAAAATTTCAGAGAAGGAAGACAGGAAAGAGAATATATGAATTTGGACAAATAGATAAGAAGGGCCTTCTCTCTCAGAAGAAAAGTTTGCTTTGCCTTGCAGGTTTAAAGGTTTGCTTTGCCTTGGCAGGTGTGTACCATGATCATATTTCTGCATTAGAAACATGACTTTCATGAAGTTGTGGAGCATGGACTGGAAGGATCCAGGGAGAATTAAGGAGAAAAGAGTTAACTAGAGCAGTGCTAATATGTATGGAGAAGGTAGGACTTGGAAAGTATGGAGATTGGGTAAAGTGGCAAATATCTGTGGAACATTCAGGAAGAGAATTCATCTGGCAATTAGATATAAAGATCCAAAAAGTGAGAGGAGAGATCTGGGCTGTTTTTATGGAAAACCAAAACAATTGAGCCTATGTCCATGAATCCCTTATCTGTATAGAGAAAAACAAATCAGAGCTATTGTTTGGCATCATGAAGGCAAATCTACCTGTTAATTTAATGAATTTTCACTTTTCAGCTAGTTGTTTTGGCAGCTTGTAGACACAGCCTTGCAATCACTGCTCATTACAGCATTGGAAATATAGCTCTCCACTCCCTAGGGAAGCAGTGTGATTTCATAAACCATGGTAACTGAAGAATGAACACTTTCAATAAGATATAATTAAACATTATGGGAAAGAATGGATTAGGGTTCTTTGTGACATTTGGCTAAACATGCTAGCTAGCAAAAATACACAAATGAAGGTCACATTTGCAATTATTATAAAAGAGTTTACATTTTAATTAGGTAGCTGATAAATGTCACTGAGCCTTAGCTACTGACCAAGTATCATTAACAAAAAAGAAAGAAAAATGTCATCCAAAAAGGCAGAATTTTTTGCATTGTCATGAAATTAAAACTTGTAGCCACAACTAAGTGTGTTCAGAACTAAGGTGTTAAGTGAGCTTAGTGACAATCTCAAATAAAATTTAAATAAGAAATATTTTGACAGCATGTAAGATGTCACTAATAATACAGATTTTTTTTTTTTTTTTTTGGTACGCGGGCCTCTCACTGTTGTGGCCTCTCCCGTTGCGGAGCACAGGCTCTGGACGCGCAGGTTCAGCGGCCATGGCTCACGGGCCCAGCCACTCTGCGGCATGTGGGATCTTCCCGGACCGGGGCACGAACCCGTGTCCCCTGCCTCGGCAGGCGGACTCTCAACCACTGCGTCACCAGGGAAGCCCAATAATACATATTTTTAAGCATTGTTTTGTAAAGCAGGTTTGCCTTTACTGTAAAACCACATGGGTCCACACTGGTCTCGAAAGGTTCTTCTTAGTGCAGTTTAAATGTATTTTTTGGCCTGTGGGTTTGGTTTAAATTCATTTTTTATTAATTTGGATTAAATATTCACTGAATTTCTCCATCCCATGGTGAATCAGTCCTCTTTATCCCAGGCAATTTTTTTTACCTGACATAAGAATAAAAGAAATTGATATCACCTGTTAGATATTCTAAAAATTTTTGAACTTTACAATAGTAGTTAAAAATTTGTTGTCCCCTTCTTCTGAAAAAATAATAAATAAAATTTGCATCATCTTAGGCTAATATGAAACTTCTTTTAAATTAGCATTTGAAAAAGCACAAAGAAAACTAAATATATGTGTTGTTTTTAGGGCCAATCTGACTAATATTTCTACTTCTGGTTTCTTAAAATTGTCACAAGTAAATTAAAAAAGAGATTAAAAAGGAGAAAAAAAGAAAGAAAGAAGGAAAGAAAGAAAGAAAGGGAAAAGAAAGAAAAAGTAAGGAAGGTGAACCATAAAGAAAATAATCAATAAACTTGCCTACATAAAAATGTCAATTTTATTTCTATAGCATATTATCATCAAGTTAAAATGAACACTACAGCAAATGCAATAATTAATGATCATAATACACAAAATGCTTTTAAGAATCATGGAAAAGAAATCACAACTCAATAGGGAAAAAAGGATAACTATTTTATAAAACATTCAATAAGGAAATATGTACATATGAAAAAATGAAGCATATAACTCGTAGCCAAAATGCATGTCTAAGCTATTGATGAAATAGGATTTTCCACTGTCATATTTAAAAGGATAATTAACATTGCAATCATCTGATAAAATGGAATAAAAATACTATAATGAAATGTTAAAAATTACTGCTGTCTTATGATACTAGTAGGAGTATAATTAAGTCAAATCTCTGAGAAAAAAATCCTAGCCAGAACTATTTTCATATTCAGAAATTCCACCTCTACTATGTTCTTCTAAGGAAATTATTAGTCACACAAAGATTTATGTACAAAGATATTCCTGCATTACTATACAGATATCCCCTGCTTTGAGAAAGTTCACTTTATGCCACTTTGCTTTTACAAAAGACTTACATTACTAGCTGTTTTCACTAGAAGAAAAGATATCTGAATATTTTCACTTTTGCAAAAAAAGTCAAAAAGCGAAAATGGCAGTCAGCATTTGTCTTGCTTCGAGACTAGCAGTTATAGAGGCAGCGCACCCAGAGCGTTGAGAGTGGCACCCCCAAGCTCCTTGCCTGGGAACTACACTCAGCATCTTAGCATCAGGTCGCCACAGCTTTGAACTGTGTCTGCTTTATCTCGATTTGCTTTGTATATCCGTTAGCAAGTTGTGTCCTAAGGTAATTGCTTCTTCACTTTACACCATTTTGGCTTATGAAAGGTCTCAGAGGAATGCTCTACTTTCCAATAGCAAAGAAAACCTGTATATGACAGGTAAATTAATCTAATCACAAGAACATAGTTAAATAAATTAAAGTAAAACACATTATTGGGAATGTTTTGTAGGCAATAAAATGATTTTGAAGAACATTTGTGACAGGATAAAAAATCATAATATTAAAGAAAAATTAGAAGAACATCTATAAACTGATCTTAGTTTCCTTCAAGCAAAACAAAAAATAAGCATACGTTTTTGTTGGTATATCTGTCTGTACCTCAAATGAGAAAACATCAGTGTCTCTTGATTTTTGCAAAAGGTATACTTATGGGTAGCAAGATAAGAGATAATTCTGATTCTACAGTGAGCACATATTTCTTTTATAATCAGAAGGCTTAAAATTAGATTTCATGGGAAACTTAAATACCACTATTCCTTTGAATCTGAACACTATAACTTATTCCATAAGGAAAATGATTAACAAGAGAAGGACTCTTCTGATCCTGAAAGCAATACCAAAAGAATAAATTGTATTGCCATACCAAAAGGAATGAATACTCGAAGATTTAGAGAGGTACCAGATGCCTATTCCTTCGAAACTTCATTCATATGTAAGTAAAACTTTCGAGTTGGAAAGTAGTAGAGTTTGTGAACTGTAAGTACCTGAGAGATAGCAGTTCCACACTTGGGCGTTGCTTTCTGGAAATAGAGATTGCTAAATATTGAATAAGTGACACAGATGAAGCAGATGTGGAGGCACTAAAGGTGAGAGTGACATTCTGAACCAGGCTGCAAGATTTTAGCTTGTCCGATGTCTTTATCATTATTTAACTCAGTAAATAGAACAAATGAGCTGTCAGTTAAGGCTAGAATACTACAACCACTGCAGATAAGTGAATTTAAGTGATTTGCAGGTATTTCTTCTGTTAAATGAGAATTCACATAACTTTGCTAAATTGTCATTGAGAAATTATCTTTTGAGCTCTTCTTTGAAGAAATTGCTGTTTGTTGTACAGTTTCCACATATTCCAGTATGTGCCTCACTAGCTTATGGTTACTAGGGTCAAAGCTGTGGTACTGCCTTTGAAGAAAAATTGCCTTATAATGAGGTCATTTGGGGACTTAATAAAAAATTCCCTTTGAAGGGATTCCCAGCAATTTTTTCCTGTGCTAAGTAGCAAAATAAAAATCATGAACAAATTTCCAAAATGCTGATTTTCCATTTGTAAGATATGACCAAAGCTCAATTCAAATTTCACATCTAGTGCCAAACCCTTTTTGATTGGTATCAACTGCATCTTCCTAGGTGTTCCCAAACAAGCTAGATTGAACAGTAATTCTATCATGCACCTATTTCAGTCTCTATTTTTAACATTGTGGTTTGTGGTCTGGGCATCACAATGAGACTGTGATCACTGGGAAGGCAATAACCAACAGCTAAAGAAGATAAACATGGGGATGTCTTTAACTGTAAAATATAAGGAAACTGACTTGCTCAGAGCAGCTGCACAAAGCAGGAGCTGGCACGCCCACCCAAGTGGGAAGGTGAAGTTTCCTTGGACCCTACTGGCTTCCTTACAGAGACACATGTCTACCCAAAACAGTGCCCATGTAGAGTGAGGATTCCACCTGGCCTGAGAGAAAACTTTATTTTCTTAATGAGAGAGGGTGTCATTGTACCCTCTTACTACTGTATGGCTTCTAGCCTATGCAAGTGTAAACATCACTTCCCAGGCATCCTCTATTTAAAAAACAAAAAAACAATAAAAACTAAACCTTGTGAAGACATATACTCAAAAACCGTGATTATGTTTTTATCTGAGTGTCTATCAGTGTCAGGCTGAATTTTGTTCAAATTCCATGATTATAAACTGGTTTCCTTGAAATTTACATTACTCTGCTCTTAGATTGTAAGAACTCTTTGAAGGCAAAGATTACACATTTTATTGCTTTATGTATTTCCATAGTTACCTTTCAATTTGGGGTACATAACTGTTGATCATTTTGTATATACTGAAAAAATGCTAAACCACACAAATGCATTATGCATGCCTATGTAGCCCTCACAATTCAAGATTATTCTTAGCTATCCAAAATTCCACTGATGTAATTGGCCACCTTGAATTCCATCACTAAATCCACAACAGACTGAGTGCATCCATATTTTACAGATTCTAGGGTCTATACTGCATCATAGAAACACTGGACATATATGTTTACTTTTTCATATCACTGCATATAATGAAAACATAAATCTCCCATAGAATATTTTCAGAAACAGAAGAGAAAGGCATTTAGTGTTATAATTTTTTAAATTGTAGTATTTATTGCTAACTAATTTCAGCTTTATTTGATTTATTATTAAGTACTATCTGATCTATCTTAAACACACAGAGAATAGGAAGGAAAAGCTAGTATAATCATTACAAAGATAGAACTTCATGGAAAATTTACCTCAAACAAGAGGGAATTCTTTAATCACTAAATTAATTTGGTTATATTACATAACTAGCTCTTGCCTTTACTAATTTCCTGTGATTAGAAAACAGTATTCATATTATGAAAGAAATATCAATTTAATTCAATCACACATTATGCTTTTGGTAATTTAAAGAGACATCATCTAAACACTATAGACTTCTTTTTTTTAGAATTTAATTTTCTTTATTTTTTTATATAGCAGGTTCTTATTAGTCAACCATTTTATACACATCAGTGTATACATGTCAATCCCAGTCTCCCAGTTCATCACAGCAACACTCCCACCCACCGCCACTTTCCCACCTTGGTGTCCATACGTTTGTTCTCCACATCAGTGTCTCAATTTCGGCTCTGCAAACTGGTTTATCTGTTCCATTTTTCTAGGTTCCACATATATGCATTAATATACGACATTTCTTTTTCTCTTTCTGACTTACTTCACTCTGTATGACAGTATCTAGATCCATCCACATCTCTACAAAGGAACCAATTTCATTCCTTTTTATGGCTGAGTAATATTCCTTTGTATATATGTACCACATCTTCTTTACCTATTTGTCTGTTGATGGGCATTCAGGTTTATTCCATGACCAAGCTATTGTATATAGTGCTGCAGTGAACATTGGGGTGCATGTGTCTTTTTGAATTATGGTTTTCTCTGGGTATAAGCCCAGTAGTGGGATTGCTGGTTAATATGGTAATTCTAGTTTTAGGTTTCTAAGAAACCTCCATACTGTTCTCCATAGTGGCTGTATCAATTTACATTCCCACCAACAGTGCAAGGGGGTTCCCTTTTCTCCACACCCTCTCCAGCATTTGTTGCTTGTAGATTATCTGATGATGCCCATTTTAACTGGTGTGAGGTGATACCTCATTGTAGTTTGGATTTGCATTTCTCAAATAATTAGTGATGTCGAGCAGCTTTTCATGTGCTTCTTGGCCATCTGCATGTCTTCTTTGGAGAAATGTCTATTTAGCTCTTCTGCCCATTTTTGGATTGGGTTTCTATTTTTTTTTTTTTTAATATTGAGCTGTATGAGCTGTTTATATATTTGGGGGATTAATCCTTTGTCTGTTGATTCATTTGCAAATATTTTCTCCCATTTTTAGGGTTGTCCTTTCGTCTTGTTTATGGTTTCCTTTGCTGTGCAAAAGCTTTTAAGTTTCATTAGGTCCCATTTGTTGGTTTTTGTTTTTATTTCCATTATTCTAGGAGGTGGGTCAAAAAAGATCTTCCTGTGCTTTATGTCAAAGAGTGTTTTTCCTATGTTTTCCACTAAGAGTTTTATAGTGTCTGGTCTTACATTTAGATCTCTAATCCATTTTGAGTTTATTTTTGTGTATGGTGTTAGGGAGTGTTCTAATTTCATTCTTTTGCATGTAGCTGTCCAGTTTTCCCAGCACCACTTACTGAAGGGACTGTCTTTTCTCCATTGTATATCCTTGCCTCCTTTGTCATAGGTTAGATCACCATATGTGTATGGGTTTATCTCAAGACTTTGTATCTTGTTCCATTGATCTATGTTTCTGTTTTTGTGTCAGTACCATATTGTCTTGGTTACTGTAGCTCTGTAGTATAGTCTGAAGTCAGGGAGTCTGATTTCTCCAGCTCTGTTTTTTTCCCTTAGGACTGCTTTGGCTATTTGGGGTCTTTTGTGTCTCCATACAAATTTTAAGATGTATTGTTCTAGGTCCATAAAAATGCCATTGGTAATTTGATAGGAATTGCATTGAATCTGTAGATTGCTTTGGGTAATAGTCATTTTCACAATATTGATTCTTCCAATCCAAGAACATGGTATATCTCTCCATCTGTTGGTATCATCTGTAATTTCTTTCATCAGTGTCTTATAGTTTTCTACATATAGGTCTTTTTTCTCCCTAGGTAGGTTTATTCCTAGGTATTTTATTCTTTTTGTTGCAATGCTAAATGAAAGTGTTTCCTTAATTACTCTTTCAGATTTTTCATCATGAGTGTATAGGAATGCAAGAGATTTCTGTGCATTAATTTTGTATCCTGCAACTTTACCAAATTAATTGATTAGCTCTAGTAGTTTTCTGGTGGCGTCTTTAGGATTCTCTATGTATAGTATCATGTCATCTGCAAACAGTGACAGTTTCACTTCCTCTTTTCCAGTTTGGATTCCTTTTATTTATTTTTCTTCTCTGATTACCATGGCTAGGACTTCCAAAACTATGTTCAATAATTGTGGTGAGAGTGAACATCCTTGTCTTGTTCCTGATCTTAGAGGAAATGCTTTCAATTTTTCACCATTGAGAACGATGTTTGCTGTGGGTTTGTCATATATGGCCTTTATTATGTTGAGGTAGGTTCCCTCTATGTCCACTTTCTAGAGTTTTTAACATAAATGGGTGTTGAATTTTGTCAAAAGCTTTTTCTTCATCTATTGAGATGATCATACTGTTTTTTTTCTTCAATTTGTTAATATGGTGTATCACATTGATTGATTTGCATATATTGAAGAATTCTTACATCCCGTGGATAAATCCCACTTGATCATGGTGTATGATCCTTTTAATCTGTTTTTGGATCCTGTTTGCTAGTATTTTGTTGAGGATTTTTGTATCTGTATTCATCCATAATATTGGTCTGTAATTTTCTTGTTTTTAGTATCTTTGTCAACTTTTGGTATCCGGGTGATGGTGGCCTCATAGAATGAATTTGGGAGTGTTCCTTCCTCTATAGTATTTTGGAAGAGTTTGAGAAGGATGGGTGTTAGCTCTCCTCTAAACGTTTGATAGAATTCACCTGTGAAGCCATCTGGTCCTGGACTTCTATTTGTTGGAAGATTTTTAATCACAGTTTCAATTTCATTACTTGTGATTGGTCTATTCATATTTTCTACTTCTTCCTGGTTCAGTCTTGGAAAGTTATACCTTTCTAAGAATTTGTCCATTTCTTCCAGGTTGTCCATTTTATTGGCATAGAGCTGCTTGTAGTAGTCTCTTAGGATCCTTTGTATTTCTGCAGTGTCTGTTGTAACTTCTCCTTTTTCATTTCTAATTTTATTGATTTGAGTCCTCTCTCTCTTTTTCTTCATGAGCCTGGCTAATGGTTTGTCAATTTTGTTTATCTTCTCAAAGAACCAGCTTTTAGTTTTATTAATCTTTGTTATTGTTTTCTTTGTTTCTATTTCATTTATTTCTGGTCTGACCTTTATGATTTGTTTCCTTCTGCTAACTTTGGATTTTGTTTGTTCTTCTTTCTCTAATTCCTTTAGGTGTAAGGTTAGATTGTTTATTTGAGATTTTTCTTGTTTCTTGAGGTAGGCTTGTATAGCTATAAACTTCTCTCTTAGAACTGCTTTTGCTGCATCCAATAGGATTTGGATTGTCGTGTTTTCTTTGTCATTTTTCTGTAGGTATTTTTTTATTTCCTCTTTGAATTCTTCAGTGATCACCTAGTTATTTAGTAATGTATTGTTTAGCCTACATGTGCTTGTGTTTTTTTACTTTTTTCCCTGTAATTGGTTTCTAATCTCATAGCGTTGTGGTCAGAAATGATGCTCAATATGATTTTAATTTTCTTAAATTTACTGAGGCTTGATTTGTGAACCAAGATGTCATCTATCCTGGAAAATGTTCCATGTGCACTTGAGTAGAAAGTGTAATCTGCTGCTTTTGGATAGAATGTCCTATAAGTATCAATTAAATCTATTTGGTCTATGGTGTCATTTAAAGCTTGTGTTTCTTTATTAATCTTTTGTTTCGATGATCTGTCCATTGGTGTAAGTGAGGTGTTAAAGTTCCCCACTATTATTGTGTCACTGTTGATTTCCTCTTTTATAGCTGTTAGCTGTTACCTTATGTATTGAGGTGCTCCTATCTTGGGTGCATATATATTTATAATTGTTATATCTTCTTCTTGGATTGATCCCTTGATCATTATGTAGTGTCCTTCCTTGTCTCTTGAAACATTCTTCATTTTAAAGTCTATTTTATCTCATATGAGTATTGCTACTCCAGCTTTCTTTTGATTTCCATTTGCATGGAATATTTTTTTCCATCCCTTCACTTTCAGACTGTATGTGTCCCTAAGTCTGAAGTTGGTGTCTTGTAGACAGCATATATATGGGTCTTGTTTTTGTATCCATTCAGCAAGCCTGTGTCTTTTGGTTGGAGCATTTAGTCCATTCACATTTAAGGTAATTATCAATATGTATGTTCCCATTGCCATTCTCTTAATCGTTTTGGGTTTGTTTTTGTAGGTCCTTTTCTTCTCTTGTGTTTCCCACTTAGAGAAGTTCCTTTAGCATTTGTTGTAGAGCTGGTTCGGTGGTGCTGAATTCTTTTAGATTTTGCTTGTCTGTAAAGCTTTTGATTTCTCCATCGAATCTGAATGAGATCCTTGCTGGGTAGAGTAATCTTGGTTGTAGGTTCTTCTCTTTCATCACTTTAAGTATATCATGCAACTCCCTTCTAGCTTTTAGAGTTTCTGCTGAGAAATGTGCTGTTAACCTTATGGGACTTCCCTTGTATATTATTTGTCATTTTTCCCTTGCTGCTTTCAATAATTTTTCTTTGTCTTTAATTTTTGCCAATTTGATTACTAGATGTCTCGGCATGGTTCTCCTTGGGTTTATCCTGTATGGGACTCTCTGTGTTTCCTGGACTTGGGTGGCTATTTCCTTTCTCATGTTAGGGAATTTTTCAACTATAATCTCTTCAAATATTTTCTCGGGTCCTTTTTCTCTCTCTTCTCCTTCTGGGACCCCTATAATGAGAATGTTGTGTTTAATGTTGTCCCAGAAGTCTCTAAGGCTGTCTTTATTTCTTTTCATTCTTTTTTCTTTATTCTCTTCTGCAGCAGTGAATTCCACCAACCTGTTTTCCAAGTCACTAATCTGTTTTTCTTCCTCAGGTATTCTGCTATTGATTCCTTCTAGTGTATTTTTCATTTCTATTATTGTATTGTTCATCTCTGTTCTTAAATTCTTCTAGGTCTTTGTTACACATTTCTTGTATCTTCTCGATCTTTGCCTCCATTCCTTTTCCGAGGTCCTGGATCATCTTCACTATCATTATTCTGAATTATTTTTCTGGAAGGTTGCCTATCTCCACTTCATTTAGTTGTTTTTCTGGAGTTTTACCTTGTTCCTTCATCTGGTACATAGCTTTCTGCTTTTTCAACTTGTCTATCTTTCTATGAATATGTTTTTTGTTCCACAGGCTGCAAGATTGTCGTTTTTCTTGCTTCTGCTGTCTGCCCTCTAAATACTATAGATTTTGACAAACTTTTGACAGTAGTGAAAAAAATTTACACGAGAACTGTAAGAAGCTCTCTCTCTCTCTATTTTTTTTTTTTTTGCAGTAAAAGCATATATACTTCCCAGATTAAGGTGTAACAGCTTTCATGATCTATCTGTGCATATAGCTGAGAATTAATATTCAGAAAAGAAAATAAAGTTCTCCAAATTTGAAATCATTATGACCTCAAATCCGAACACAGTGTCCCTAAAAAAGAGTGGTAGAAATAATTTAGAGCTATGTTTCTTTTTTACCCTGTAAGTATGTCTGTTTTTCCTTCATATGTAGAGAACACAAGAAATGCAATGCTGTTAAAATTTTTTTCTTATGTCAGTAAGAAAAGTACTACAGTTTTGATGTCATACTTTGGTCTTTAAAAATGGTGAATTTCATCCTCTGCACTCCTTTCTTACTCCTGCAGCTAAAACACTGTAAAATTTACACATAATACACTTCTTGAAGAAAGTGCTGAGTTGAGACATAGAATCCATGTGACTCAAGCTCTATCAGACTGTCCTCTGCCATAGATGAAGACAACCAAATTGAAATGATGCACATTATTTATAAATTATTAACCAGTTCTAAATATGTTTCACATGACTGGCTTCACTGAGGTGTTACAACCATCCTTGCAAGTTTCATAAGACAGTAGTAGGCTAAAGTTGCACAATTAACATTAATTCTTTTCGAAGAGAGGACAGTCTTAGCAATTACCTTGAAAAAGATCAGATATGAAATTTCTTTATACTGACTTTGTTGCCAAATTCAGTCACACTGTGGGCATAGATATTGTATGACTTCTGCTCTTTCTGTGCACAGTGTCATCAGTAGATGGTGGCACTCTTTGATCCTCTGACTTATGAGCCAGTGACTAAGCATTAATATCTTCAGAACATCACATATCACTTGCTGCTATAGTTTACTTATATTTATAAGAGTTTAAATAAATATTTAAAATCAAACTAGAACTATAGGAAATAAATAAATTTATATAAAGACCTGTCATTCCATAAATTTTTGCTCTTGCTTACCCTTGTTTGGTTATAAAAATTAATAGCACTGTATGGATAATGGACAGAAAACTTTCAAATACAGAATCCAATAGTGATGGTCTAGTTTTTTCATTAAGATTTTAAGTGCTTTAAGTTCCTGGTACATATATTTTTCACACTTAGTAATAGAGATAGAATTCTGAAGTATGGTTGGTACCAGAAAATTCAGGAAATTTCAAATATGGTAAGAGGTTAAATATTTTAAAATGTATCCTTTATCATATTGGCATTTTCATTTTTATTTATTTATAAATATTGCCATAAAATTCTAGTCCTGCTAATTCTAATCTATTATTTCTTGAATATTACTTACATTCAATAGCAATGTTACATGTATAAACTGACCTTTTAATTAGTGTAAAAAACAGTGCTACTAGTTCCAAGACTGAAGTGGTGGCAATGTCATTCTGACTTAATAGACTACAATTTTATTAAATAATATAAGTGCAGTTGTCCTGGATCAGATAATATTCAGGGTCATTTTATTAGGAAATATTTAATAAAGGTATTAATATTTACTCATACCCAAACTCCAGCTGCAATTCCATGGTGTGAGAGCACCAGGTTAATTGAGTTTTATCACAAAATCTCTAGACCACTTAATAACTGTAATGCACATTCCCTAAGGTCTGATCTATAAGAAGTGGGAAAATAGAAGAAAAAATGATTAATGTATTCATTAATCATTATTCATTAATGTATAATAAAGATTCTGCTGACACTTTCAGCATAGATATTCATTAAAAGTTTGAGCAACTGATGAAGATTTCTCTCAAAAGAAATTATGAGTCACTTTTCCTTCCAAACCCTGGACAGGAATAGGGAAAAAAGATAGATAAGTATTGATTTAGCCGATATAAACACAATAATTTATAGACTTTGAGTTTTCTGTAGATCTATGGTTTCCATCAGTGGCCACAATTTTTTCCTAGGAACTCACTTGTGGGAATACATCTGTCAGGGTAATAGAAGTCTAACTATTCCCCTTTCATTTTTCATGCTTTTAATTCCTCAGAGTAAAGTGAGTATTAAAATTTGGTATTTATACTTTCGCTTTGTAACCCAATCAAATCTGGAAGGAGTAAGCCCAATATTCAATTACGTCCACCAGATGGGAATGTAGATTGGTGCAGCCATTATGAAACACTAAATCGAAAAGATATATGTACCCTTCTGCTTACTGAAGCATCATTTACAATAGCCAAGATATGGAAACAACTTAAGTGCCCATCAAGAGTCGAATGGATACAGAAAATATGATATTATATATATATATATATATATATATATATATTACTCAGCCCTAAAAGAGAATGAAATTTTGCCATTTGTGACAACATGGATGGACCTAGAGGATATTATGTTAAGTGAAATATGGCAGAAGGAGAAAGACAAACACTGTGTGATTTCACTTATATGCAGAATCTAAAAAATAAATGAAAAAAATGATCAAGCATAACCAAAAAGAAACAGAGTCATAGGTACAGAGGAAAAACAGGTGGTTGCCAGACGGGAGGGAGATAGGTGGAGGAGAGAAATAGGTAAGGAAGATTAAGCAGTATAAACTTTCAATTAAAAAATAAATGAGTCACAGGTATGAAATGAACTGGGTGGGGAATATAGCCAACAGTTATGTAATATTTTTGTATGGTGACAGATGACAGCTAGACTTATGGTGATCATTTTGAAATATATAGAAATACTGAATCACTATCTTGTCTACCAAGAACTAACAGTATTGCAGGTCACTTATACTTCAAAACTAACCAAACAAACAAACAAACAAACCCATAAAAAAGGAGATCAGATTTGTGGTTACCAGAGATGGTGGGTTGGGGGAGGGGAAATTGAATGAAGGTGATCAAAAAGTACAAACTTCTGGTTATAAGATAAATAAGTACTAGGGATAGAATGTACAACATTATAAAGATAATGAACACTGCTGTATGTTATAAATGAAAGATGTTAAGAGAGTAAATCCTGAGTTCTCATCACAAGGAAAAAAGTTTTTTTTTATTTATATGATGTTGTATCTATATGAGAGGATGGGTGCTCACTAAACCCATTGTGGGGATAATCTCATGACGTATGTAAGTCAAAACATTATGTTGTACACCTTAAACTTATACAGTGCTGCATGCTACTTATATCTCAATAAAACTGGAAAAAAAATGTCCACCAGAAAGTAATACAGGGTGTTAACTAAAGTGCAGATTACACATATATATATATATATATATCTAGATAGATAGATAGATATCATATGTTAAAAAGTGCAGATAATATATTTATCATGTATTGAGTTCTTACTGTGAACCAGATAAAGCTCTAAAGTTCTAAGTGCTTTATGTGTATTGATTTATTTAATCTCTACAACAACCTGTGAGGGAAGTACTATTGTTATCCCCCATTCTAAAGACAAGGAAATTGGGGCACAGAGCTCTTTATGTCTTGCCCAAAGCCACAGAGCTGCTGTGAGGTAGAGTCCAGATTAAATGAGGCCATCTAACTTCGGAGCCTATACCACAGATAGGTTTACTGAAAGATCCAGAATTCTCATTCAATAAAACGAGTGGCCAAGGTGTAGGAGGAAGATGTACACACCACAGCCAAGAGAAGAGATTTTGTTCCCAGTAACTCAGTCATGATGTCAGCAAAGAAAACTAAATGCTTCCTCCCGGGGCACTCTGCTTTCTTTGTTTTCCTTTTTCTTCATTATATGTATCATGGTTCTTGGTTTTATATATTTTAAGAATAATTTTGTTTGTTTATTTAATATTCCTCTATTAATGCTTTACTCAAGTGTAATCTTCTACCAATACTCCCAGATTGTAAATTCCATGAAGTCAGGAACCACATGTGATTTACTTGCAACTGTATCCCCAGTTCCCAACACTTAGTAGAAATTCAATGAAGAAATGTTGAAAAAGTCAATGAATGCTGAGTGAGAAAATAGTGAATTTGGGAGAAAATGATGTTTGAGCTTGCTGAAAGCAAGCAAGGAGTTATGTGTGGAAGGAATTCAGTCCAGAGGCCACTGGATTGTCACTTAGTCTTTATATTTCACTAAGCTTCTTTGAAATCCTGGGCTCAGAATTTAGACCCAACCTACTCTCCTATTTCTTAAATAACAGTTCTTGAAGTGATGACTAAAAACAGATTCTGAATTCTGAGTAATATTTACTAAATGATCTATTTTGAGAGGTGTCTTTTAGGACAGAGGTCAGGAAATTTTTAGGAGCTGAGGCAGAACCACTAAAGGAGAGTGAGCAAAGAGACATTACTTAGGAGAAGGAGTTAAGAGTAGGAAATATCGGAATATCAAAGACTTGGAGCGGGGACCAAGTAACTGAGACTAGAGTAAACGTGGCATTCATCTGGGAAGGAGTTGATGTTCATGAACAAGAGCATTTAAGAGCTAGTGTAAATGGAGAAGACTTTTTTTTTATAGTACACCAACATTTAGAAGTTGAAGAGACAAAGAAGAACTGGCAAGGAAATAAGGAGTATCCAATGAAATAGGAATAAAAACATGAGATTGCAGTATCCCGGAATCACATGAAGAAAATATTTAAAGAAAAAGGGTATGGTTATCCATGTTGCACATGGCTGATATGCCTAGTAGAGTGATAATTGATCCTTACATTTAGCAGTGACCTGGTCACTATTAACTTGGAAGAGAGTCTTTATTGTGGAGTGGTACAGGCAAGGCTGCTTGGAATAGGCTCAAGGGAGAAGGGGAGGAGAGGAATTGAACACAATGACCATCCATAGCTCTTCTCAAGAAGTCTTGATGTAAAGGAAAATAAGTGGAAGAAATGGTAGGTCAAGGTGGCCTTTTTAAGGTTAGAGGAATTTCTGTACAGTTATGGGAACGATCTAACAGGGAGACAATGATTGATGCTGAAAGAGAGACAGAGGGAAATTTCTAGAACAATGTCCTTCAGGAGTCAAGATAGGATGTAATGAGATTCAATGTACACAACTGGCCTTTAATAGGTGCACAGACTATTTATCCATAGCATATAAGTGAATGCAAGGCAGGGTATGTGAGTGTACATACAGGTGGTGGGAGCATGTGAAGGACACTTTCTTCTGATTTCTTCTAATTTCTCAGTGAAATAGGAAGCACCATCATCAGGAGATCCAACAAGGTATGGAGCTTGAGGACAGAAGATAAGATGTAAATATAAAAGTCCTGTAATTGAAACACCATTTCCCATTTATTTATGCTAATATATCTATTTTCCAGAGCTGAGGATCCTCAGAACTGGGATTGCAGAGTGGGAAACTCAGAGATGTCAGAAGAAAAGCCTGGGCAGCTAGAATGGCATCAGGTAGAAGAACTAAAAGTGCCCTTGAGAGAGGGATACCTCACTGAATTAATAATCAGTTTCTCTCAGACCAGGAGACTAATGGAGGCTACTGGCTAAGTCCAGGATCTTTACGTCTAATGCAATGGAAATGGCAGCTTAGGGGTTTGAGACTCTCTCCAGAGCCTGGAAAGCCCTCTTCAGCTCCTGACTCTGACCCCACTTTCACGTACAACTGTGCATTGTATGTGGAGCAGTAGGGCAGCTTTGATACTGCTGGGCATCCCCTCTTTGCAGGGCAGCCTCTCCACACTGATCTTTAAACACTGTCTACTGCTCTCCCATTTGCTTTGAAAGACTCTCTTCCCTTCGCTTCCCTTCAATGACATCCCACTTTTCTGCTTTTCCTCTTTCATTTCCAGGTTCTACTACCTCTGCTTTTGTTTGAAATGCTGGTGCTTCTCAGGTTACCATTTTAAACACTCAAGTTTTCATTTTACCTATTTCATTGGCAAATTTATCAATTCTCATAGTTTTTATAACCACCTCTTTGTTTACCATTTAATAATCTCTCATGAGCCTTTATGTTTACAGAGTTTTATAATTAACATAAATGTGCTAGAAGCACCTCTAGCTCTCTACCTGCCCAAAACTGAATTATTGAGCTTTCATCTCAAGCACATGCTTTTCCTGCATTTTTATCCATCTTCTTGTAGCACAGACCATCCTTAGTTTCTTACTTTCCCTTCCTTGCCTTCAATTCAATCTGTCAGTAATTTTATTTATTTCCTTCCCATACAGATGATCACCTTCTCAGTTCTGACTAATCTTTGCTTTTATTACAGTTTTAGGCTCTTGGGTAGTCTTTTTTCCTTTTGTCTTAGTCCAAATGGCACTTTAGCCAGAGTGATCTTTCTAAAATGCATATTGTTTTCTTTCCATTTTCGCATGACATACCTTTCATCACTGGTCCCTTGCTTAATTATCCAGCCTTACCTCTTCTCTCACCTGTATGCCTCTAACCCTGGGTTCCAGACTATTTTAATCTACCAAGTATGACATGCTGCCTTTCCTTTCCAGGTCTTCATATACTTTCTCCCCTTTGTATAGAATATCTTTCTTTTCCTACACAGAGTTTTGCTGAGTTAATCACTAACAGGGTTTCACGGCTCAGTTTGGATAGTATTTCATCTGAAAATCATTTTCTGATGTCCCTAGGCTGAATGAGAGGATTCTGTGGCTGTGGATGAGAGTCCATAGGTTCCTGAATTTACTTTATTCTCACACTAAAGTTGCACACATAGTTACCTTTCTTCTCCACTAGATCATAAGCTCCTTGAAGGCTGATGCAATACTATTTTCTCTCAGAATCCATGGGGCAATGGTTCCAAGATTCCTTTGGATACCAAGATCCGAGGATGCTCAAGGCCCTTGTATAAAATGGTTTAGTATTTACATATAACTCACACACATCCTCCTGAATATTTTAAATCATCTCTAGATTATTTATAATACCTAGTACAATGTAAGTACTATATAAATAGTTGTTGGTGTGCAGCAAATTCAAGTTTTGCTTTTTGGAACTGCCTGGAAATTATTTTCCCTGAGTATTTTTGATTTGTGGTTGGTTGAATCTTTGGATGCAGAATCTGCAGATATGAGGGGACAACTATATTTGTTCATCCTTGTATCCCTCGCACTTATCCCCTACTGAGTTCTCATTACACGCTTTTTGAATACATGAATGAATGAATAAATTGTTAGATTTCTAGTAGCAGCTTTGGAGTCACTTTAATTGATGAAAAAGTAATTTCTACAGTAACAGATGCAACTGATTACATAACAAGTGAAATCCTGTTGTGAAACACAAAAACCAAATCCTAATTTGGTTCATCTCTAATTACATGGAGTGTCATAAGCCAATTATTGTACCACTTGGACAGTATGCATTTTGTGTATATATATATATATATATATATATATATATATATATGTTTTACAAGCATTATACTCTCTTTTTTGAACCTCATTGTGGCCTTTTTAGTTTTCCGTTGATTATCCTTATCTAGCTTTAAGAACTATAAGCCACATTCTCATACTCCATTTTAATTTTAAACACTAGCATGGGACAGTTCTTTATTTCTTTTGTATATGAGCAAGGTAGGCAGCTAAAACAAAAGCAAAAGGCTACACAGAGAAATGAGTAGTTTCAGAGACTACAACTACAAAATACTTTAAAGAAACTCATTCTCTTTTCATTACCTTACACCTCTAGGTGCCAAAACTTGCATTTAATTTCAGGTTTTAAAGGAGATTTTATGTCTACCCATAATCTGTTCTCATATAGTTTGCCCAGGAGAGCCTAGCTATTTTCAGTTAAAATTGATCCACCTTTACCAGACTTGTGGTTGAACACAAAGACTAAAGGACATGAATCTCTTAACAGCTCCTGATGGGATTGGACTACACATATCATGCTCATTTTAAAGGTGGAGTACATCTAAAAATATACCTTTTTGAGTTTCAGAGAAATCATATTTACAATTTCATAGAACAGAAAATGTTAAATTTGATTTGATGCTTAACACCTAAAGGGTTATTTTCAAATCACAGAAATGCTTCATGCATTCCAAAATATCTCTATGAGACAGGATAATGATTCTAAATAATCTTAATTGTGAGAAAGCTTACTCACAAATATAAATTATTTTTTATCCAAAATTAAATTAACATCCATTAAGTTGAAATGTCAAATACCCTGACCAAAAATGTCTGACTCCTAAGGGTACCTCCAAAATCAACGAATTGTTGAATACAGCCGATATTAGACATAGAAAAAATCCAATTCTTAATTGTTTTTTAGAATTCATCATAATTAGTTTGTGTTTTTAAACATTTGTTCTATATACCAAATTGACTTCCCTGTGGTCGTAAAGGAGAGTCAGTACAATCTACTTCAGGCACTATGCATATCTTTTCTAATGAAAAACCTTGGAGATTAAAATAAAATATGGGCAATATGTTTCTCAATAATCATTAAAGGTAGGAATTTCATAATAGTATTCCTACTTAATAATATTGTTATATAGATTATATATAACAAACTCTACAAAACAAATTCCATCTATTTTTTTTTTTTTACATTCCATAATGGATTTGACTGCTTTTCAAGAACATGAGGCACAACTTACAGTCTAGTGCAAATATATACGCTTCGTTAGACACATTTCCTACTATATGATAAATTTTAGGTGATGAAGATCCAATCTATATTTGTAGAATGTAATTGATAATGCTGTTTTCCTGTTTTTCTCATTTTTAAATAATAAAGAACTGATTTAATGTGTGTGAATGGATATTTTAATATTAAGACCAAAAAATCCTGACAAAGAAAATAAAAGTAATAAAATTTGTACAGATTGCATCCTTCTTCCCTCCCTTCCTTTCTTCCTTCTTTCCTTCATTCCTCCTTTCCTTCCTTCCTTTTTCTCTTTTCCTTCCTCCTTTCCTTTTCTTTTTTTTTTTTTAATTAATTAATGAATTTATTTTTGGCTGCATTGGGTCTTCATTGCTGTGCGTGGGCTTTCTCTACTTGCAGCGAGCAGGGGCTACTCTTCGTTGTGGTGCATAGTCTTCTCATTGCGGTGGCTTCTTTTGTTGCAAGCACGGGGTCTAGGTGTGCCAGCTCCAGTAGTTGTGGCACGTGGGCTCAGTAGTTGTGGCTCACAGGCTCTAGAGTGCAGGCTCAGCAGTTGTGGCACATGGGCTTAGTTGCTCCACGGCATGCGGGATCTTCCCGGACCAGGGCTCAAACCCGTGTATCCTGCATTGGCAGGTGGATCTTAACCATTGTGCCACCAGGGAAGTCCCTCCTTTCCTTTCTTTTCATTCCTCCTTCATGTCTATTTTCTCTCTTTCTTTATTTCTTGCAAAACACCAACTTTATAACTAGTAGAGTTTTCAGAAAATGTTTTAAAATATATTTTTAATATTTTATTTTTTCCATTCCCACTGTAGTTTGCATTTCATTGCATCTCCAAGGGAGATTTTCAACAATGTCTTCAGAAGAAAAATTTTCATTAAAAAAAACCCAGTTTCCTCAGAATTCACTTTTCATTATTATTATTATTATTTTACAGAATACTCTGGAAGTCTTCCTGGTCTCTCTACTTCATATGCTACTTTGCTAAGAATTAAGAAGAGTTCATCTTCATCCCTCTATGGTTCAAAGACTAGACCACGATACAGCAGTCCTCCATTAGGAACACTGAGTGTTTCTTCACCGAACTGGCGAGGGGCAGCTCAACATTATTATTCCCCCATTAATCTTTATCATTCCTCAGATGACTTCAAACAAGAAGGTAAGTGTCAAAAGAAAATTGCACCTGTTGGAGTTAAGCAAGGAAAAAAGACTTAATTCAAGACCATTGCAGTAGGAGTTAAGCCTATTGCAATAGAGGAGAGAGGTTAAACTCACCTGTGAAACAGAAAGTGAGTTTTTAAGATCTGGAAAGGTGGAGGACATTAAGGAGGAGTTTGGCAAGTGTGATAAGGCCATTGGTGCTTATTGAAGTTAGCCTCTTTCCATCTTATAGAGTCTGGGAAATAGGGACCCTCTCTTTTTTGATGATTACATTTCAAAAAAAAATGGCTCCCAGGTCCTTGAGAAAGACATTCTTGGGTTTTAAAACTGGTAAGAGACTGGGTAAAGATTTACATTTCACAGAAGCAAAGAAGGAATTTATAACTGCAGTTCTTATAAAGTAAATGCTCTAAGAAAATGGAGGTTAGGGGACCATAGTCAGGAAGAAACCTGTCAAATGTTAAGTGAAGCTGAGGAAAATGTTAAGGCTATCTTGGTCATAAGTTAGTCTTATGTTCCACACCTATTTCAAAAATTTTTTTATGTATTTAATTATAATTGCTTCCAATTCTGATTTAGGATTAAGACTAAATAAATTCATATACTGAAAGCAAAAATATTAAGTTTCTGAAGGACAATTTGACAATGAAAATCAAGAGCCTCAAAATAGTCATATCCTTCAATCTCATATTTTATTTCTAGAAATGTGTTTTGCATAAGGAAATAATAAACAATGTACACAGAGATATCAGCATATACTTAGCATTTATGAGTAGAAAATAAGAAATTATTCAAATGTCCAACACTAAGAAATCAGTTAAATTCAGGATGACTATGCAGCTATTAACATTATGGTTTGAACAACATTTTCTAAATGTTCTCTAACTTTGTCATTTTTGGATATATCAACAAAACAGTACAAGGCTAATTAACAGAGAGAAGCACTAGCGCTTGATTATTACCAGGTTCTGTGCCAGTCTCTTTTGCATAGCTTATATCAATAATACTGTCAACAAACATTTGAAATGGATATCATTACTGTCTTCTTCGGAAATGGAAACTCAGGGGGCAGATAAGTATCTTTGACAAGGTCACACTTCTAATAAGTAAACAATTTCATTCATATATCTACTGATTTTAAGTACAATACACTTTGGGCTATATTTCAATTATGATTGATAAAAGACTAAATATTTAGAGAAACATTTTGTAAGAACTAAACTACTTGGAAAAATCCTAGAAATTTCAAATTAGGTTGTGGTACCAAACCCAGGCAAACTCATCCCTCATGATTATGCCAATTGTTGCCATGTGGAGCATCATCTCATAGTGCTGGCATTTAAATTTTATTTAAGTATGGTGTTCGTTCCTTAAAATGTTTTATTTTTCAACGTACTTATAAGTTTTTAAATTTCCATAATATATTCTGTGAAAAAAAATCAAGAGAATTAGGAGACAAGCCACAGCCTCGATGAAAAGATTTGCAAAAAGGCACATCTGATAAATGACAGTTATTTAAATATACAAAGTACTTTTAAAAATCAACATAAGAACTTCAACAACATGAGTTTAAAATGACCCCAAAACCTTAACAGACATGTCATCAAAGAAGATATGCAGACGGCAAATAATCATATGAAAAGGTACACCACATCTTACGTCATCACAGCAATGAAAATTAAAACAACAATGAGATACCACTACACACTTATTAGAAGGGTCCAAATCCAGAACACTGAAAACACCAAATGCTGTTGAGGATGTGAAGCAACAGGAACTCTCATATCTTGCTGTTAGGAATACAAAATAATACAGCCTCTTTGGAAGACAGTTTGGCAGTTTCTTATAAAACTAAACATACTCTTATCATATGGGAGAGATGGATAAACAGAGTACAAATGATTTTTAGGGCAGTGAAAATACTCTGAATGATATCATAATGATGGATATATGTCCTTATACATTTGTCCAAATCTATAGAATGTACAACACCAAGAGTGAACCCTAACATAAACTATGACTATTGGTGATTATGATGTGTTAATGTAGGTTCATCTTTGGTAAAAATGTGAGTGATCTTCATTCTGTGAGTGATGAATCATTCTGGTGAGTGATGTTGATAATGGGAGAAGTATACATGTGGGGGGAAGGGAGGTAGATGAGAAATCTCTGCCTTCTCATTTTGTTGTAAATTGCTCTAAAAAATAAATTCTTTTTTAAAAATCCATTACATTAACTCTAATGTCATACTCATCAGGCAGAGATGTGTTGGAATTTGTCTTCTTTAGGCCTTATTCATTATTTTATAGGATGACACCAAGAAAGAATGTATTGACTGAGTGATCAGAACTATGGGATACTATTGTATTTGGTATAATTTGGTATCACCTCGTGTTCTACTTCTTTGTTCTCTTGTTCCAAATATAAGTTAATGTGGTTCACAATGATACATAGAATACAGCTAGAAAATGTGAATTAAAACATATGAAAATGATGAAAACAGCAAATATTGAGACATAAAATGGAGCCAAGTTTGAGACTAATTCAAAGTGTCTGTATGCCTGTCATAGGTTAGTCCCATTTGTGGTAATTAGTTAAAGAAAAAGAAACTCTGATCAGTTACACATTTCCCACTCTTTCAAGGATGAAAATGAATCAGTTACTCAGTAGAAATGCAGCTATTTCTGATGCTAGATTAGACAAATTTTTCTGGCGGGTCCTCATTAACAGTTTAATATTTGATGTAATGGTCAATGACCTGAACATTATTGTTATTGTATACATAACAATGAGTTTCATCTGCTTCAATAAAGGCAGATGAAACCCAATCATCAACAACAAAATTAGAAGTAATTATCTAAGACTGTGCTCTTCCTTTAATCTTTAACATACATACAATCACTTGAGAGTCTTGTTAAAATATGTCCCCTTTCAACAGATCAGGAGGGGAGGGCCATATAATCTGCATTTATAAAAAGCTTCCAGGTGATGCTTCTGGTCCGTGAACCATCCCTTGAGTGGCGAGGCTCTAGGCTAGGGACCAGTTTGATATAATTTAAGTCCTTTGCTGCTCTAGTTTAATCCATATTTAGAGTATAAGGCAGAATGGATAGTCTGAGTATTTTCCAAGTAATCTTCCATAAGTATTGTTTTCCCATCTGAGCATTTGATAGATCTTGGCTAGATGTGACTTTGAGTTTGTTCTCTCTGACAAGAGCCTGACATACAGCTTTTGTCAGGTAACTCCCTTTAGACTTAATAGAGAGTAAAGCTGGAGTTGACATGCTCTTGTGAAAATTGAGAAAACTAACAGAGCCTGAATAGAAAGTTATCCCACTTCTGCTCAGAGTGAAGCTCCAAAGTACCCCAGATAGAGTTAAGATTTTTCTGAGAAACATAAAAGTGTTGTTTGCAGATCAATTTGTGAAAGCAATTCTACTTCTGTATGCAAAACCTGGATAAACTCTCCCACACATGCACAAGGAAGTATAAAAGTACTTCACTGCAATGTAAGTTTAATAGCAAAAAGTTGAAAACAACTCACATGTCCATCAGAAGGGGAATGGATACATAAACTGTGTTTTTCGTTCATTGAAAAATTAAGACTGTTAAAGTGAATAGACCATATCTTTATGAAACAAAATGGATATACCTCAAAATATAGTAGTGAGCAAGGAAATTTACAGAATATTACATATGATGTCATTTATGTAAAAAAATTAAAATATAATATTCATGGATAACTATATATAATGCAATTTTTAATATATGAACTTGAGAGAGCAAGTGACTATAGCATTTACCTCTGAGGACAAACGGGAAAGGAGAGCAGGTAAATGGTACCAGGATAGGGAAGACAGACGACCTCAACAGTGTGATAATTTATTTCTTAAAATATAAAATATGAAAATAATATGGTGACACCTGTAGTAGGTAGACTATAAAACAGGTCACAGTGATTCCCACCTGCTGGTATTTACAGTGTAATCCCTTTTCTTCTACTGTGGGCTGAAGCTAGTAACCTGCTTCTGGAGAATAGATTATGACAAAAGTAATGGAATATAACTATATGACTTCCAACATTAGGTTACAAAAGACCCTGGTTTTCATCTGACTTCTGTTCCAAAGGAAAATGCTTAATTTGGGCCTGAGTAAACAAAGCTTGACTGATTATAGGGACTAGATGCCTAAAAAGAGTACCAACCTGTTAAAATAATCGCAAGATAACACAGAAAAATAAAATAGATGAAACTTATAAAGAAAACCTTAAAATCATAATATTGTGAGAAGAATGCTCTGTAGCAAATATAGAAGTATGGTGAGGACATCAACAAAATGAACAAAAACTATGTTTATTATCTCACAACCTTTGTGGGTCAGGAAGACAGATGTAGTTTAACTTGTCCTCTGGTTCTGCGTCTTTCACAAGATGAGACTCCTGTTTTATCTCAAGGCTCAAATAGGTACAGATCCACTTGTAAGCTCACTTACCTCACATAATTGTTCACAGGACTCGGTTGATGAGGGCGGTTGGACTGAGTGTCTCAATTATTCATTGGCTTTGGCCAGAGGTCATTCTCAGGGGGCCTCTCTATAGGGTAGTGCAAAGCATGGTAGCTGATTTCCAACAGCAGGAGCAAGTCAGAAGAGAAGGCAAACAAGGTGGCTACCAGAAAAGTACAACAGTGAGTCATTGAAATTTGGTTGAGGTGAGGAAGTAGAGCCAGGGAAATAAATTAAAAAATTTGAGCTGGACTCAAGAAAGGGAGAAGAGAAATGGAGAGTACCTGAAAGAGAGAATGCTGTTCATTGGAGCTTAGCAATCAGAGAAGTCATCTGATTGTCATTTTTCTTTCAACCTGATATTGTTATTTTGGATAATGACTATGATCACTTCAAATTATGCCAGTGAAATATTCCCTATACCAAGAGGTATTATGTAGTTTTAAAAAATTTAGTTGTTAATAGTTACTCTAAAGTCATTGTTTGAATGCAAGCAATGTCATTTAATTGATTTAAAAAATTGACTAAAGTTTAAATTGGAAATTCTCATGGTAATATAGGTTAATTGAAAGCCCTTGTGAGTCAGCACCTCAAACACCTGCAAAACATGTCCTAGTTTTGGATTTTGCAATGTAGACAAGGGCTATTAACCACGGCTGACACTATACCTGTTCCTCCCATTATAAATGAACATCAATAACTTGGTCTTTGACTTAATCTCTTCTTGTTATTGTGGTTTTAGTGGGAGTAAACTAAGTGTAGGGTGCATTTTATTCTTCCATATGTGATGAGATGGTTAGGTAAGATATTTTATCTTCCTTGCAGAGAGACAGTCAGGATTAAGAGTGATTCTTACTAGAAAGTTTAGGCTTTTACTGGTGAAGCCCATTCCTGAGATTCAGAGACTACAAATGCTACCTCAGGTGAAAAAACAATGTGGTTCTTAAAAGTAGCTGAAGCAAGTTATTTTTCGCTAAGTTTAAGTACATAATTTTGGATATATTTAATTCCCTCGATAAGTACCACCTGCAATTTATGTAGCACTCTGAGTCTACCCAGCCTTTGGAGTTTCTACCACTGGCTTCTGACGTCTGGAAAAGCCCTGCAACCTACCAGATTTGTTGCCTCACATTCTCAATACCTTTGGTTGAATTTCATTGTTGATGTGGCTTATTTCCAGATTAGACTTGGAACGTGAGCAATGGCATCATGACTCAAAGTGGTCTCTGTGTTGACAATTTTCTGTTGTTTCCTCAAAGTACCCTTTGCTGATAAATTGTCTTGGAGGACTAAATAAAAAAATTAAATGATCTTTTATGAGAATAGGAGTTCCCTCTGAGCAGGGAAAGAGGAATTTTAGTTGGATGATATACTCCTATATAAATCAGATGACTCCAGTTTCTTTCAGTTTAAAAACCATCTTTTAATAAAAGACTTACCATTTCATGACTATTCATTGAAACTTTGATTTTATTGTTTTATGATTTCTTAATTTTTAGAGCTATTGCTATTAGTTTCTGTTAGTACGCTTTTCTCTCCAATTTAACTATATTCCATTTGAGGAAAGACCATCTTCTATATTCCTCTTTTTTTCTCTTTCAGCACTTAGAGCAGTGCAAGCTTAGTTGGAGCTTAACAAATATTGTTTAATTAAAGAGGCATGTGCTTGAGGAATTTGAAATCTGAATTTAGGCTAAATTTTTACACCATGACAGAATATTTACCTGAAGATTTTTAAGGTAAACTGTGTTTATTTTTATTACAAATGAAGAGGGAAAAACAATGTCTTCCATCTGTTGACAAGGTGGCTTTGTGGTTTGACACCTTCTGAATGTTGTATGGGGTCAGTACATTTTGACTGTTCTCATAAGTGATAGCATCTCTGAATCAGCTGACCTTTCTTTTATAGCCACATTAAAAATGATGAAAACATCTATTAGACTCTCAATGTATAGTATGTGCACAACATAATACTACTACTCATGAAACATTCATCACAAAGCTTTTTAATAAATCATGCTCTTCAAATCTTAGGAATACTTGAAAGTTTTATAATGACAGTTTACACTTGTTTACCTTCCATAAAGAAACTTAATTTCAGTGTTAAAAGGCAACTTAAAGAAAGGTTTGGATATTTTTGTTAAGAATTCATCTTATATTCTCACAAACTGTGAAAAGTTTTACTCACATTGTAACTGTGGATGTCATCATAAAATGCAATTTCTAATTAAACATTTCAAAATTTCTGGAAATTATCACATAAAATATATCGATGATCATTAAAAGTGAATTTGGTTTAATTGTATTGGACATGACAGGTTGTTATTTCCTCTAGACCATAATAACAGTATGCTTAGTTCACATTACATGAATAAGCCAGATGAAGCCATTAATTAGAGGTAACCAGTAGGTGGAGAGCATTGGGTCTGGCACTAGGCCTAATCTTTGAGAAAAATGGACACAGAAATAATTGTTTAAAAGAGGATTTAAGTCAGAAAGGCAAGTTTAGAATCTAGGTAGACATGGTAATCTAGGCTGGTCATGATTCAGGAAACAATTGAAAACATAGTGTTTCAATACCAAGAAGCAAGGCTTCCCTAGGGAACCTGGCTGTAGAAGTCTCAGATAAGGTGATACTTAAAACACTCCTGCAGGAAGAAAGTTAGTATCTGGGTAGCCTATCAATAAGTGACAGAAATTTCAAAAAGGGTTAGAAGAAATGAGATATCAGCTTGATCCTAAGACAGGACTCTACAAGGGAAACCAATGTCTCCATAAACAAAATGACATACCAGTGCTTCAAAAGCTCCACTGGAATTAGGGTAGAGGGACTCCAGGGTCATCATTTCACAGTAGAACTTTGTCCTCCTATATAGGCATCTCTGATGAAAGACTACTGTCAATACAGTGCTAACTTTAGGCTCTGGTTTATTGCTTTGGTCTGATTCTAAGAAGGGGTTGTACCTCCACTTTAGAGGTGTTTTTAAAATTTGTGT
Organism: Delphinapterus leucas; assembly: GCF_059928025.1. NCBI lineage: Eukaryota > Metazoa > Chordata > Mammalia > Artiodactyla > Monodontidae > Delphinapterus > Delphinapterus leucas. The sequence goes on from NC_143135.1 coordinate 75,295,170, forward strand.
AGTTTTGATTGTCTTAATTTTGATTCAAGGATGCTACTTTAATTTAGAAAGTGGAGAATAGGAGTGCTAAATGACCTATAATTACAGTACTCTTAAATGTCCTTCTAAACTTTCACATTGGTGAAAATTCTCTTTAAAACTTTCTGAGGCAAGAATCTAACTCTGTACTTTATTATATGCAAGGTATTTTTGGTACATAATGGAAATGTCAATGAAAAACATGTAAATTACAGCAAGATTATATTTAGTTTTGTTAAGAGCTTTAACAGAATTTGTTGACCATTTAGAAAATCACAACACCTAACACCAATAACACTCATAAAATTTGATTAATCTGTACTACACTTAGATCAGTTTGCCTTTGTAGCTGCTACATTCATGACGGTTTTATCAACAAAAACAAACTTTGATTACTTCTTTATGTGTCCTATTACAATTGTTCTTAAGAATTTACATATTGAATTCAATACTGTTTTATAATGTTACTTATTTTTTATTTTATCCCTTCATTAGATTAAAAAATGCATATAGGTAGGCTAGAATATCCATTAATTTAAGAATCATAAGAGAAAAATTATAAAATACTTGTTATTAAAAGAATTTGATAACCACAAACCTAAAGATGGATGTGCAGCACTTTTTCCTAAATTCTATATTGTTTTTCTGGACATGGTGAGACCAGAAAGGATGGAGTTGTTACTAAGGCTCAGGAATAACAGAAGGGAAAAGGAGAAAGAAAAAAAAACATATATATGATTTTATGATTTATAAGTATAATTTAAACATTTGCAATTTACGTTACTCTACATAAGTGTCTCCAAACCTAGCCCCTGGCTTCCCCCCATAGGTAATGCCATCTTGCCCAAATAATTTGGATGATCTCATAGCATATCTTGTTTTCCTGATATAAACCTAAGAGAAAGCTATCTAGAGAAACTCAGGAGTTATCTTTCTCACATGCCTACCTTACACATTTTAGTTAACTGTCTGAAGATATATTGCTTCCATGGATGCAAAACACTTGGAAAGAATATATGCTTCCCTTATAGAAGACTGTCACCTACCCAGGTAACTGAGCCTTAAATTGCCATGTGATTTTCCTACAGAGGGCAAGATCAATATCCCATAACAAAAAATTGGTTCAAATGCAGAGACTAATAATGCTATACATATACCAAAAAGTGTTTATTATTCACATCATGAAGCTTTCTGATGAGAGCAGGATAGGCTGGTAGGAAAATGGCTTGAGCAAGGAATGAGTTGCATTAGTTTTTGTTGTGGTTGGGGAGTGGGGCTGGGGTGAGAGTTCTTATGTGGGCTTGGGTTTTCGTGTTATGAACTTTCTTACCTGAGTCAAGGGAGGGATGCATATCATCTTTCCCTGAGGTGAAGCAAAAGGAAAAAAATGACTGGTGGGGCTTGAAAGCCATCTACAGTCAAAGATCAAAAATGAAGTCTGACTTGATTACATGACTGTACAGTGCAAGTCAACCATGTAAAAATGCAAAACAAGAAGCATAACATCCATATAATATAAATGTCTAAATAATAACACTGGACCTTCTAGAAAGGTTAACGATATAGGATTTAGAAATAGAGACACAGGATGAAAACCCATTTTCAGAATTTGGGCATGTGAAGAAGGACCGGGACTAAAGGATTAAGCAGAAAACTAGTTATAAAAACTGGAGTACTATAACCTGATATAGCTAGATATGGGGTGGAATGGTTGAATATCTCCTGTCATAGGCCCATGGCCTGAGACTGTACTTAACTAAGTAGTAATCCAAAGGCCTGAACTTGGAAAGGAGAATATAAGCAAGACTCTATAATCTAATGATATATACTTCAGTGACCATTGCTTCCTAATCAAATTATATCTTCATTAAGAGCTTTAAAATTATTTTGCTTTTAAATGTAATATTAATCAAGGCAAGGTAATTCTGTATGCTATAATAAATAATTTGACACAATAAATGTTTCTTTTCTATTCACATCCCATTCCACTTCATTCTTCAATGAATAGTTCTCCACGTGGACAGTTTGGGAACCATCTAATATTTTGATATCTATTAGGATCTCGCTGGCACCTACTGCTTTTTTACCTTCAGCTAATTTACAGGTGAAGAGAGAGGGTGAGGGCCATGTATGATTTTTGTGATGAGTCCTGAATTTCACACATATTATTTCAGTCCAGAAGCAAGTCACATTGGAGTCCCAGTCCAATCATAAGAAAGGTTACAAAAGTATTCCAGTGTTCTTAGGAAGAATAAGTGGGATTATTGAGCATCTAACCAGTTCCTGTCACACATGAATAGACAAAACCTATCAAATATAATTGTGTGCTAATGATGACATAAAAGTTCACTGTAGATGAACATTTTGACATTGAGTATAAGTATATGCTTAAAATACTCTTCTTCATTTATTAATTGATTATGATTCAAATCGTTTAAGGTCAGTCTATTGGTTATATTAAAACAAATTTGTTTTTCGATAAATTAAAGTTTAAAGTTAAAAATATCATTTTGTTTAATTTCTTATTCTACATAATATTCTATCAGAGGAACATAAGATATTCATGGTACAGCCTTCATATTCTAATCTTAATGGCAATTTCCATAAATTAAGCAAGGTATTATTGATGTGCTAATCAACTCAATTATGATAAAATCTTGAGTAAAGTGTATTTATTTTAGAACAGAATTGAATCAAAAGATGTCTTCATCTAGGACATAAACTTATGTTACTTATTTAAGACATATTTTATTTTTGAGAATCCTAACAATAAAACAGTAATTTGTTAAGACTTCATACATTACTAGAAGTGATGAAGCTAAAACTGGATAAATATCCTAGAGATTATTAGAATGGAAAGATTATACTTCTAATTCTAAATGTTTAAGGCTCAAAAAAACTTAAATAAAGCATTTTCATTCTCCCAAGTATGATTATTTGTAAATGATATTTTTATTCTTTACTTTTCCTGGGAAGTTCATAGATTTCATAGTTATGTCTTGTCTTAAACACCTTTTCATATAAGTAATATTGGGAGATAAAAAAATAGTTTGTTAATTATCTATTCCTGTGTAAAAATTACCTCAAAACTTAGCACATTAAAACAATAATCTTTCATTTTCTCACAGAGACTGTGGGTCTGGAATCTGTGAGTGGTTTAGGTGGGTGGTTCTGGCTTAAGTTCTCTCATGAGATGAAATGTCAGTCAAGCTGTTGATTGTAGCTGCATTCACCTTTGAAGGACTAACTGAAGGAAGTTCCACTTGAAAACACACTCGTGGTTGTTAGTAAACCACAGCCTCTTGTTGATTTTTGGCCAGGACAGAGATTTCAGTTTGTCTTGTGTGGATCCCTCCATAACCTGAAAAATTGTACTCAGGATATAACAACTGTCTTCCTCTGAGGAAGTGACTGACAATAACATTGGAAGAACAGTTTAAAGAACCCATACATGAAATTAAAGTACATATGACAAGATAACAGAAAATGATAAGAAGTAATCCTTAGAGCTCAGGAAACAAATGGAAGAGACAAAGAAAACCATTAAAGAGTTGAAACCCTAATTATTGGTAATATAAAGGCAACTAGAGCTCAGGAAACAAGTAGGAGAGACAAATATAACCATTAAAGAGTTGAAACAATCATTATTGGTAATATAGAAGCAACTGAAAAGATAGGAGCATAGCAAACAAATTAGAAGTCAAACAAATAGGAAAATAATAAAAATATAAAACTTGTTAGAGAGATGATAGGGCAGACAAATTTTTTAAAAAGCCAACATATGTTTAAGTGGTATGAGGAGAATAAAACAAATGAAGAAGAAATATTCCAAAAAAAGAAATTTTTGAGGAGGGAAATAAAGATGGTGGATTAAGAATATGTGGAGCTTACCTCCCCCAACAAATACACAAAAAAGTACATCTACGTGTGGAACTCACTGAAAATGAACTGGAAGCTAGCAAGACTCCGATACAACAAAGGATATAAGAAAGATGCAGATGCAGTTGGGTAGGAAGGGAAGATAAGCAATTGGGTCAAGACCTTTGCCCCTGGAAGGGACTCAGAGGACAAGGGAGATTACACGGGTATACACCCACACTGGGGAGTGAGCAGCTCAAGCCACAGACTGGGTGTCCCCGTGCTGAAGTCCCACGCAGAGGAGACAAGCCCCCTTGGCTGGCTGGAAGACCTTTGGATCAAATAGAATGTCTGGAAAAGCCTGCACTCCACTTGTGAGGAGTGTGCACATTCTAACTAGTACCCAAGGCAGAGCAGAGAGGGTCCTGCTCTAGTGGCTGCAGGTTTCCCATGACTGACCACCTCGTGGTTCATACCACAGCCCAAGTCAAGTAAATGCTCTGGCCCCACTCAATCCATGGCACAGTGCAGTGCTGGATCTGGAGTAGCTTGACCAGGGAAAGGACTCTACCATGGGATGCAGAAGCTATCTGGTCCCAGGGCAGAGCCCAGGGAGGGTGGCAGCAGTCCTAGTAGGCATTTCCTCAGGCAGTGTCCCCAAAGCTGCCTAGATCTCTGACAGTGACTGCTCCACCACAGCTAATCTCCCAACATGTGCTGAGAGTCCATGTGGGTTCTCCCAGCCCTGTGAAGTGACTCCACAACAGTGAGAGGGTGATGGGAGAAACAGAGGCAGGGGGCAATGATTGGCTGTGAGAGACACAGGGAACTTGCACACAAGGTTGCATCTGAGCAGAGCCACATTCGCCTACACGGGCAGCACATGGACCTCTCTTTGCACATGGGTCCCACTTGCTTCAGCACTCCCCTCTTCTAGCGCAAAGGTCATGGTGTGGGGAGAGAGAAAAATACACACTGAGGGAACAGAGCCACTTTGAACTCCATCCTCAGGGCTTCTGCTCCAGTAACTTGGAATCAGACCCTACCCCTGACAGTGTGGTGATAGCCACTGATCAGAGAGGAAGTCTTGCCTCATACCCAGGGCCACCTTTAGCTCCTCCATCTCCAGCTCCACTCCCTACCAAGGTGACAGCTACCAGCACACTTTGAGGAAAGATGTGACTGGCATCCACTTCAGATCCAGTCATCCTACCAAAGGCATTAGGCATACACAGTCTGCATAGGGAGGTTCCCACATAAGACCAGCACTTCAAGACTGTAGTAGGTAATTATTTCACCTAAATTCATAGAGACAGAGAAAATTAAGTAAAATGAAAAGGTAGAGGAACTATTCTCAATTGAAAGAACAAGAAAATACCCCTGAAAAACAAATAAACAGAAATAATTTACCAGTTAAAGAATTCAAAGTATTAGTAATAAAAATGTTAACTGAATTAGGAAAAATAATTGATGTAACCACTGAACATTTTAACAAGGAACTAGAAAATATAAAAAAGACCCAATCAAAAATAAATAATTCAGTATATGAAATACAAAACTTAGAAGGAATGAATAGCAGACTAAGTGATACAGAATAACAAATAAGTTATCTGGAAGGTAGAATAATGAAAATCACCCAAATAGAACAGGAAAAATAAAAATAAATTTTATAAAATGAAAGTAATTGAAGAGATCTCTGACCCAAATAAACAAAATAGAAATGAAAGATGAGAAATGATAAATGATATCACAGAGATACAAAAAACAACAAGAGAATGCTATGAACAGTTACATGCCCACAAATTGGACAACCTAGAAGAAATGAACAAAGTTTTAGAAAGATACAAACTGCCAAGATGGAATCAAGAAAATCAGACTATTTGAACAGACTTATCACTAATATTGAAATTGAATTTGTAATTTAAAAACTCCCAGCAAACAAAGCCCATCAAGGACTGGATGGTTTCACAGGGGAATTCTACAAGACACATAAAGAGGAATTAATACCTATCCTTCTCAAACTATTCCCAAAGCTGAAGAGGATGGAACACTCCAAAATTCGTCATATGAGGTTACAACAACCCTGATACCAAGACCCAATAATAACACTACAAAAAAAGAAAATTATAGGCCAATATGTTTGATGAATATACCTACAAAAATACTCAACAAAATATTAGCAAACTGAATACGATAATATCTAACAGGGATCATACACCATGATCAAGTCACATTTATCCCAGGGACACAGGATGTTTCAACATTTTCAAATCAACTTTTTCTACTCTAATTGCTGTGTTTAAAACTTCCCAAACTATGTTAAATAATAGTGGTGAGAGTGAGCATCCTTGTCTTGTTCCTGATTTTAGAGGAAATGCTTTCAGTTTTTCACCACTGAGAACAATGTTGGCTGTGTGTTTGTCATATATGGCCTTTATTATGTTGAGGTAAGCTACGTCTATGCCTACTTCTGGGAGTTTTTATCATAAATGGGTGTTGAATTTGTCAAAAGCTTTTTCTGCATCTACTGAGATGATCATACAGTTTTTATACTTCAGTTTGTTAAAATGGTGTATTACATTGATTGATCTGAATATATTGAAGAATCCTTGAGTTCCTGGATTAACCCCACTTGATCATGGTGTGTGATCCTTTTAATGTGCTGTTGGATTATGCTTGCTAGTATTTTGTTGAGGATTTTTGCATCTATGTTCATCAGTGATATTGGTCTGTAGTTTTCTTTTTTTATGACATCTTTGTCTGGTTTTGGTATCAGGTTAATGATGGTCTTGTAGAATGAGTTTGGGAGTGTTCCTCCCTCTGCTATATTTTGGAAGAGTTTGAGAAGGGTAGGTGTTTGCTCTTTTCTAAATGTTTGCTAGAATTCACCTGTGAAGCCATCTGGTCCTGGGCTTTTGTTTGTTGGATGATTTTTAATCACAGTTTCAATTTCAGTGCTTGTGATTTGTCTCTTTATATTTTCTCTTTTTTCCTTGTTCAGTCTCAGAAGATTGTGCTTTTCTAAGAATTTGTCCATTTCTTCCAGGTTGTCCATTTTATTGGCATATAGTTGCATGTAGTAGTCTCTCATGATTCTTTGCATTTCTGCAGTGTCAGTTGTTACTTCTCCTTTTTCATTTCTAATTCTATTGATTTGAGTCTTCTCCCTTTTTTTTCTTGATGAGTCTGGCTAGTGGTTTATCAATTTTGTTTATTTTCTCAAATAACCAGCTTTTAGTTTTATTGAAATTTGCTCGTTTCCTTCATTTCTTTTTTATTTATTTCTAATCTGATCTTTATGATTTCTTTCTTTCTGCTAACTCTGTTTTTTTTTTTTTTGTTGTTGTTGTTCTTCTTCTTTATCTAATTGCTTTAGGTGTAAGGTTAAGTTGTTTATTTGACATGTTTCTTGTTTCTTGAGGTAGGATTGTATTGCTATAAATTTCCCTCTTAGAACTGCTTTTGCTGCATCCCATGGGTTATGGGTCATCATGTTTTCATTGTCATTTGTTTCTAGGTATATTTTTATTCCCTCTTTGATTTCTTCGGTGATCTCTTGGTTATTTAGTAGTGTATTTTTTAGCCTCCATGTGTTTGTACTTTTTACAGTATTTTCCTATAATTGATATCTAGTCTCATAGCATTGTGGTTGGAAAAGATACTTGATACGATTTCAATTTTCTTAAATTTACCAAAGCTTGATTTGTGACCCAAGATATGATCTATCCTGGAGAATGTTCCATGATCACTTGAGAAGAAAATGTATTCTGTTGTTTTTGGATGGAATGTACTATAAACATCAATTAAGTCCATCTTGTTTAATGTGTCATTTAAAGCTTGTGTTTCCTTATTTATTTTCATTTTGGATGATCGGTCCATTGGTGAAAGCGGGGTAAGTCCCCTACTATGATTGTGTTACTGTCAATTTCCCCTTTTATGGCTGTTAGCATTTGCCTTATGTATTGAGGTGCTCCTATGTTGGGTGCATAAATATTTATAATTGTTATATCTTCTTTTTGGATTGATCCCTTGATCATTATGTAGTGTCCTTCTTTGTCTCTTCTAACAGTCTTTGTTTTAAAGTCTATTTTCTCTGTTATGAGAATTGCTATTCCAGCTTTCTTTTGATTTCCATTTGCAGGGAATATCTTTTTCCATCCCCTCACTTTCAGTCTGTATGTGTCCCTAGGTCTGAAATGGGTCTCTTGTAGACAGCATATATACGGGTCTTGTTTATGTATTCATTCAGCCAGTCTGTGTCTTTTGGTTGGAGCATTTAATCCATTTACATTTAAGGTAATTATCAATATTTATGTTCCTGTTACCATTTTCTTAATTGTTTTGGGTTTATTATTGTGGGTCTTTTCGTTCTCTTGTGTTTCCTGCCTAGATAAGTTCCTTTAGCATTTGTTGTAAAGTTCGTTTGGTGTTGCTGAATTCTCTTAACTCTTGCTTGTCTGTAAAGGTTTTAATTTCTGCATCAAATTCTAATGAGATCTTTGCTGGGTAGAGTAATTTTGGTTGTAGGTTTTTCCCCTTCGTCACTTTAAATATGTCCTGCCACTCTTTTCTGGCTTGCAGAGTTTCTGCTGAAAGAGCAGCTGTTAACCATATGAGGATTCCTTTGTTTGTTTGTTGTTTTTCCCTTGCTGCTTTTAATATTTTTTCTTTGTATTTAATTTGTGATAGTTTGATTAATATGTGTCTTGGTGTGTTTCTCCTTGGATTTACCCTGTGTGGGACTCTCTGTGCTTCCTGGACTTAACTGACTATTTTCTTTCCCATGTTAGGGAAGTTTTTAACTATAATCTCTTCAAATATTTTTTCAGACCATTTCTTTTTCTCTTCTTTTCTGGGACCCCTATAATTCGAATGTTGGTGCATGTAATGTTGTCCCAGAAGTCTTTGAGACTGTTTCAATTCTTTTCATTCTTTTTTCTTTATTCTGCTCTGTGGTAGTTATTTCCTTATCTTCCAGGTCACTTATCCATTCTTCTGCCTCAGTTATTCTGCTATTGATTCCTTCTAGAGAATTTTTAATTTCATTCATTGTGTTGTTCATCATTGTTTCTTTGCTCTTTAGTTCTTCTATGTCCTTGTTAAACGTTTCTTGTATTTTCTCCGTTCTATTTCCAAGATTTTGGATCATCTTTTCTATCATTACTCTGATTTATTTTTCAGGTAGACTCCCTATTTCCTCTTCATTTGTTTGCTCTGGTGTGTTTTTACCTTGCTCCTTGATCTGCTGTATATTTCTGTGTCTTCTCATTTTGTTTAACTTACTGTGTTTGTGGTATCCTTTTTGCAGGCTGCACGTTCTTAGTTCCCATTGTTTTTGGTGTCTGCCCCAGTGGTTAAAGTTGGTTCAGTGGTTTGTGTAGGCTTCCTCATGGAGGGGACTTGTGCCTGTGTTCTGGTAGGTGGAGCTGGATCTTTTCTTTCTGTGGGCAGGGCTGCATTCTGGGGTGTGTTTTGGGGTGTCTGTGAACTCAGTATGACTTTAGGCAGCCTTTATTCTAATGGATGGGGTTGTGTTCCTGTCTTGCTAGCTGTTTGGCATGGGGCATCCAGCACTGGAGCTTGCTGGCCTTTGGGTGGAGCTGGGTCTTAGTGTTGAGACAGAGATCTCTGGGAGAGCTCTCATCAATTTATATTATGTTGGGCTGGGAGGTCTCTGTTGGTCCAATGTTCTGAAGTCATCTCTCCCACCTCAGAGGCTCAGGCTTGACACCATGCCAGAGCACCAAGACCCTATCAGATACACGGCTCAGAAGAAAAGTGAGAAAAAATGAAAGAAAAATAAAATTAAATAATTAAAATTAAAAAATAATTAAAATAAAAAAATAGAAAATAAGGAAAAAAGAAGAGAGCAACCAAACCAAAGCACAAATCCAACAATGATAACAAGCACTAAAATCTATACTAAGATAAACATAAAAATCAGAAACAAGTGAGTCACAGACAGCAACCCCCAAGTCTACAGTTGCTCCCAAAGTCCACCGCTTCAATTTTGGGTTGATTTGTTGTCTATTCAGGTATTCCACAGATGCAGGATATATCAAGTTGATTGTGGGGATTTAATCCGCTGCTCCTGAGGCACGGAGAAATTTCCCTTTCTCCTCCTTGTTCACACAGCCCCTGGGGTTCAGATTTGTTTTTTGCCCCACCTCTCGTGTAGCTTGCCCCCAGGCTTCAGTTCCTGTTAAAGCAGAGGCTGATTAGGGTATTGTTGCTAATTCAGGCCAAGGGGAAGGGAGGCGTATGGTAGTTAAAAATAGAATGTAGGGCGAGACTGCGGCAGCAGAAGCTGGCGTGACATTGCAACAGCCTGAGGCATGCCATGTGTTCTCCCAGGGAAGTTGTCCCTGGGTCAAAGGACCCTGGCAATGGTGGGCTGCACAGGCCCCTGGGAGGTTGTAGCTAGTGACCTGTGCTTGCACCCAGGATTCTTGGTGGCTTCAGCAGCAGCATTAGCGTTTCATACCCTTCTCTGTTGTCTGAGTTGATAGCCGTGGCTCACTCCTGTCTCTGGCGCTCATTTTGGTGGTCCCCTGCCTTCTGTGGGCAGACAGGGAAGGAATTCCCTCTCCTTGCTCACCCTGAAACAATGGTCTCTTGCCTCATAGGCAGGTCCAGAGATTTTCCCGGACTCCCTCCTGGCTAGCTGTGGAGCACTAGCCCCCTTCAGGCTGTGTTCACAGCCAACCCTAGTCCTCTCCCTGGGGTCTGATCTCCAAAGCCCGAGCCTCAGCTCCCAGCCCCCACTCACCTTGGCGGGTGAGCAGACAAACCTCTCAGGCTGGTGAGTGCTGGTCAGCACCATACCTCTGTGCAGGAATCTCTCTGCTTTGCCCTCTGCACCCCTGTTGCTGCGCTATCCTCCGTGGCTCTGAAGCTTCCCCCACACCCACCCCCTGTCTCTGCCAGTGAAGGGGCTTCCTAGTATGTGGAAACTTTTCCTCCTTCACAACTCCCTCCTAGAGGTGCAGGTCCCATCCTTTTTATTTTGTCTCTGTTTTTTTCTTTTTTCTTTTACCCTACCCAGGTATGTGGAGATTTTCTTGCCTTTTGGGAAGTCTGCAGTCTTTTGCCAGCATTCAGTAGGTGTTCTGTAGTAGTTGTTCCACATGTAGATGTATTTTTGATGTATTTGTAGGTAAGAAGGTGATCTCCACATCTTACTCCTCTGCCATCTTAAGGTCTCCTGCAATGCATCATTTTTATCAATAGATGGAGTCTACTACTACAGGTGTATGTATCAAATAATCTGTCTGAGTTTGTCTATAATCATACCTTGTTGGTTTGGAATTTTAAAAACGAATCCCTTCAGAGATAGAATCATCTTTGATTACTCTTTGCTGGGGACTGGAAAGCTCTACATAGACCCAGGCTTTTCCACCCCTTACAGTGAACTTTATTTCTAAGAGAAAACCAAGAGAAAGAGGAAGGAGAGAGAGAGACAGAGAGAGAGAGAGAGAGAGACAGAGAGAGAGAGAGAGAGGGACAGAGAGAGAGAGAGAGAGGAAGAGGGCTCACTGAGTCACTAAGATGCTTTTGAAGTGACAATGAACAAAGATATCTAACAGAGTACAGGCAGTCAGAATACATGTTTTTCAGACTAGTCCCTTATTTTCCAGTCTGTGATTTACCAGTTCTTAACTCTTTGCTTTTCCCCAGTCTGGGAAGCCTTTATTTCTCTTGTCCTGTTTTGACAATTTTCAGAATATAAGATTTGGAACCATAGAAACCTAGTTAAAATCAACTATTTACTACGTGACTAATTTTGTGGAAGTCTCCTCTCAGAACCTCAGCATTTTCAACTTTGAATTACAAATAATAATAAAACTCAACTCAGATAATTAAATAATAATATATGAAAGTGTTTGTAAATGTTGTTTAAATGTATAATAATAATAATAATTATTATAAATAATAGTAATAGTAGTAGTAGCGATAGTGGTAGTGGTAATCAGGTTCTATATTCCAAAGCCCTGGATTTGTGTCCCAAAGTTATCATTTATTTACTATACAAATTTACTTAATTGATTTCAGCCTCAGTTTGTCTTCTACAAAATGGAAAATTAAATAGATAACTAAGAGAAACCTACCATATAGCACAGGGAATTCTACTCAATACTCTGTAATGGCTTATATGGGAAAAAAAATCTAAAAAAGAGTGGATATATGTATATGTATAACTGATTCACTCTGCTGTACACCTGAAACTAACATAACATTGTAAATCAACAATACTGCAATAAAAATTAATTAAAAAATAAAGGGCACTACTGCTAAAAAGAAAAATTAAAAATCACTGCTCTATAAAAGAAATAAAAATAAAACAAGGAAATTAATTCTAGTCGCATTGCTGTTATGAGTGTTACATGATATATTGCATATAAATTATTCAGTATAATGTCTGACATATAGTAATTATAACACAAGTAAACTTTAGTTATTATCCTTATTAATTATAATTTACTGAGTACTTGTGACATACTAAGTATTTACAAATGTTGATCGATACTCATAACAATATTGTAAGGAGACATTGTTATCCACAATTAATAAATGAAGCAGCAAAGGATGAAAGTAGTTGGCTCAAGGCTAGAAAATGATGGTACTAGAATTTAAACCCAAGTGTCTGACTCTAAAGCTCAAGAATTTTAAAATATATATAAAAATATAAGATATATTTATTAAAAGTTAATCTTATGCATCATAGATATTTATAATATTAATTTAAATAATTGTATTTTAATGAGTAAAGACCAGAAGGAATTCTTTTTTCATGACTTGATTGTGCAGTTTAATTCTAACTGAGATTTTGACAAGGTTTCATGTGCTTTTCTGAATTTTAAAAAATTCATTATGATGCAACAACATGCAGTATAATATTTTGACAATAACTTACTCAAGTTATTTATTTATCAAATCACTTATTTTCCTCTTTTAAAATAAAACTTTAAGTAACAGTAATACAATTTGGTATACAATAATACATTTTAGTTATTTTCATGTAATTTTTTTTGGTTGTAGCTAAGGAAAAAGCTGCCTTCCTTTTTATGCTTCTTCTCTTCTGATTTCCTTATTCACTTTCTCTACCAGCTGGTAAACATTTAATTGTATACAGTTTTGTCATCTTTATTCAATTATTTGACTTATTTTGAGGACATGTCTCATTTATTTCATGAGAATGTGTGTACTTGCATTACATCATTTTCCCCTTACAATCCAGCATCATTAAGCACTAAAAGTCCTTGATTGAATGAGTGAAGAAAGGAATATGTGAAAAATGCATGAAGACCAACATTTTCATGTCTGTAGTACCCAAGTAGTAACACTATATTAGTTCATGATTTTCCTTTATCATATATTATTTTTAACATTCTAAGAGTTTTACAAAATTTGGGTTTTTTAAAATACTGCTTTTGTTTAACGTTATTCTCCTTAGCTCCTCTTTTGGTGAATTCAAAGATATATATTTTAAAATGTACAACATCTATGTTTGAGATGTGGTTTTTCATTTCATATATCATGTTTTTAAAAGCAGTCTTGGTCAATGACAGAAAAAATCCATTTAAGTCTCTGCAATTTTCTAAAACAATGTAATTTGCTAGCTATACCTGTCTTTGGTAATATGCCTGTTTATTATGAGGAAAGTGCAAGAATTTTGAGTAGGAACATAGTGGAGAAAAAATGTCATGATATTTCGAGAAATTTCGTTTCCTTTTGGTTCTTACAGAAAGTGTGGACTACGGGCCAGTGTTTGTGCAAGAACCAGATGATATAATTTTCCCGACGGATTCTGATGAAAAGAAACTTGCACTGAATTGTGAAGCTCGTGGCAGCCCAGTTCCCAATTACAGGTAGAAATTCAATGTTAATCATTTTTCTTAAGTCTTAAAAATTTCTTTCAATGAGATTCTGACGCTCCCTGGGAGTATTATAATGTCTCAAGTAATTTTTATGTACTTGTCTTCTGATTTTTCCTAAGATGGCTTCGAAATGGAACAGAAATAGATTTGGAAAGTGATTATCGCTACAGTTTGATAGATGGGGCCTTCATTATAAGCAATCCAAGTGAAGCAAAGGATTCTGGCCATTATCAGTGTTTGGCAGCCAACACGTTTGGAAGTATTCTTAGTAGAGAAGCTGTGCTTCAGTTTGCCTGTGAGTAAAGTATTGCTCTTTCCACATATACATATATATAGTGTGTTTGTGTATATATATATATATACATATACATATATATAAAACTTTAAAGTTTAGTGAGGCAGTAGCTTATGACTTCAACTTTTAAAATCATGGTATAAACTGGTAACGATTAGAAGTATGAAAACAATGTGTTTCTTCCTGAGATATTTTCAAATTCCGTGAAATGTTTGCCCTCTTCACATAAATAGTAGTCTGGGGAGGTTAAAAATTCTGTTCATAAAAGCAGATAAAGTTTTAGAATTGAAATATCCTTTGAAATCTAGTAAGAAATAGATTTTTAAGTTTTTCTCTCTGCCTTTAAAATATACACTTAACTGCTTTTATTCTTCCACTGTCTATTATAGTCACTATTTGCTATAGATTCTTCTGGACATAAGATAGCATACACTAAAAATTCTGCTTGTAGTCAGGTAACCAAAGAAATGCCTCTGAAATGCTAATATCTCAGATTCTGATTATAACTTCCCTCCCAAGTGTCCCAGGTTTTTTTATTAGAAAAAAGACACCACATGTAATCATTCATGTATACTAGAATATATACATTAAAAAAAATAGATCATATATCTAATTAACTAACTGTAGAGATTTCTTAAAACTCTTGAAATCATTTCATTTATGATGGGGTCTTACACCAAATTAAGGGTAGGCTACTGGGTGAGATCATTTCTTAGTAGGTAATCCTACTTGAATTAAATTCTTGAGGATTATAATCTCTAAGAAATAGAAGGGCCAGTGATCTTTGTGCTAATAATTCATATGTAACTATAATGGCTATGTAATTTGTCACAAAAAGAATTTTTAAGTTAAAATTACACCCTGAAGAATGGAATAATTGATTTTTGTCTGTATAATCTTCATGTATTATGTCTAATTAACCCAGAACCCAGGCACCCTATTAAAGGAGTGTGAAGGAGAAAAGGAAAGAATAAAGGAATGATAATGGATTCAGTTTCGAGAACATCGAGTTAGGTACTAGAAAAATCAAAATATTATCTTTTAAAGTATAATTGGCTAAGGAGTTTAGACTGGTACTTTACATACACCTAATATACCAAGATAGGGGTCTAATTATACTCCTTTTGTTTTTGAAAATATTATGTGGTGTATCACAGAACCTAATACTTTTCAGTATGTACATTGAAAAAATCCTAATAAACCAAATAAACAACCCTCCTAATTGCTCCTCTCTTCAATAGAGCAGTCTTTTCAAGACAGATACAGCAAAT
This sequence comes from Delphinapterus leucas, assembly GCF_059928025.1. Lineage (NCBI taxonomy): Eukaryota > Metazoa > Chordata > Mammalia > Artiodactyla > Monodontidae > Delphinapterus > Delphinapterus leucas. The sequence continues at coordinate 75,310,490 of NC_143135.1, forward strand.
ACAGAAAACACGATGTACTAGTATTAGTGGCTTATACCTTTCTCTTTGGCCTATACTCTCTAACACAAGTACGCTAATTCTCAATAGGCTGTAGATCAGTTGTTTTTCTCCCAAATCAACAGTGGTGGCAAAATATGCAAAGTTTTCTGCATTATTCAGAACAGAAATCTATTTACTGAAAGATCCTAGATGTCTATATGATTGTGCCTTTCTAGATTTTTGCAAAGACCTGTCACAGCTATCAAATAGTCAATTCCACCTACAATGAGCAAGTTGGCACCAGCATTTACAGTTCAATGACTAGGCAAGGGAAGCTTTATCTCTCAATCAACCTACCTACCTACTTAATTATCTTATCTATTCCACATCAAGCTGTCCTGAACTTAATTTAGAGCAATATTTGCTTTATGTTTAACTTAAATGTATGGGTAGACAGACATATGCAATCATTGGTAGTGTCTTATTACTCTGCCTTACCCCAAACCCACCCCACCTGACTCACTGTTGTGTTCTGGAGGCCATACATATGCATAAGAGCCTGTAAGATGCCTGGTTGAAGCAGTCAGTCGCTTACATAGGGAAGGCCACTTCTGCCTCAAAATTGCTCCCTTAGATTCCATTATGTCTGTGTTGATGATATAAAAATTAAGTCTGTTAGGCTTAGTTTTATTTTTTGCCAGGTGATATTTGGGAAAAAAATGCAAATACAGGTGATAGAGAAGATAGGATGAAGACAATCAATTTGCTTTCTAGTATACCTGGGTGCGAGCATGGGTGCTAGGAGTCACCTATGCTCTAGGAATCAGGGTAGTTTTATGATTAGGGGGAGAAAATGAGGTAGGATGCTGGGGAGAAAGAAAAGAAGGGGCTTCTGAAAGGAAGTGAGAGCATACAAATGTAAAGCAAGACTACAAACTTGGTGGCAACTTTCCTTTACATCATGATTTTCTATGACCAGCCTCCGAGATAGAGAATGAACTCACTATTTGTTGTTCATAGAATGTCCAAAGGACTTTTGTGGCTACAGGAACTCTGATTACTTTTTATACATTTTGAAGCTGAAATCATTATCTATATCCATCAGCCACTATTTATGCAAAAATTTAAATATGTATTACATAACTAATATTTCAAAACAAGTATATTTAGTAAGTTTAGATAATTATTAAAACAGATTAAATTAAATATTTAAATCTAATACAAGTCTGTTCAATGTTTTAAATGTTATATAATTAGACAAAATTACAAATTATCAAAATGATTACAAACTTATGAACTCAGTTTACAGTTATTTTATTATATAAATATTTTTACCTTTATATCTTAATTTTATCATGTATTACACAATAATTTTATCAGCTATGGTTTTCTACATTGTGTAGTGCAATTGTGATCTAAAATCAAATAGAAAGGAGGATCATATTACCTAATCCAGAGTAGTTTCTGAGTTATCAACCAATTGAATTCAGGTTGCTCCTTTCAAAGTGAGACTGTTAACAGACAACCTCTTTTATAATTCGAACATTATTTTTGTTATATAAATAATACTTTAACTAATAATACTTTAAATAATAATAATAATACTTTATAGCTTTTGCATAGGTTTTCACCTTTTGAAATATGACATATTTGCCTAAAATAATGTGATTTTAAGACTTAATTGGACAATGTTAAATAGACATTAAACGTGTCTTCCCTGATTATATTCATAGAAAAAAGTACTGATCTATATTTTATAAATAGGTACATATTTAAATGAAGAATCAAGATATACATATATTAACAATTCCATACTTATTAAAAGTAATAAAATTTAAACATATCCTACTAGAATTATCTTCCTTTTGTATGAAATTATATATATTATATACACACATGCATCATATTAAACATTCCAATTTTGAGTATCATTAAAGTTGCATGAGATTTTGCAGATTTACCTTATTCATATACATATATAAATTGTCACAATTTGACTATTGGGAATCCCTGAATGTTAGCTTCTTTGTCCTCTTATTAACCAGAAATATATTTTAAAATATTCTAGCTTTCCTCCAATAACATCTTGATCTTGTGCCCACCCCCCAAGTATAGATCCAGCTACATTTCATTGACCGTAATGCATAATGTTATTCATAGAGACTAAAATCTAGGTGTTAGAGGTGCATATAAGATTGATCCAAATAAGTTCTGGTGCTGAGGAGGATGACATTATTGCCAAACCAGTTTAGTAAAAAGAAGATTTTTAAAAACAAAAACTTGTAGGGTCTCAAGTTCATATAAGTAATTTATATTTATTTAATGCTTACTTCTATGGCAGACAACGTTCTAAGTGTTTTAAAATATGTTAACTCATTTCATCCTCATAACCAACCTATGAAGTATTATGCTGTTAAATGTAAACACATTTTACAGATGACACCTCTTATTTAACTCTAATAGTACTCAGTCTTTTCCTTATATAAATATGTATTATATTCATTTTATGGCATACCCATTTTGTTTTAATTCCTTTCTCAAACAATAATTATATTGTAATCTTTCAAAAAATACTTTTATGTTTGCTTCATCAACCATCATTTTATAATCAATATATTAATACCTATGTGTAAAACAAAAATAAATACTGGGATAAAAAATAAGTATATAATCATTCTGCATTTATTCTCATTGTTTAAATTAGTTAATAAATCACTTGCTTAATTTTCCTTATGGAAATTTAAGAGCTTAAGACACATTAAGTCTCCTTCTAGATCTAGAATTTGGGGATTTATAGTACTTTTGGTATGTAATTATTTTTTTCTTACCATATTTTCTCTTTTATTTTTAATAAATGTATTTATTTTTTATTTTTGGCTGTGTTGGGTCTTCGTTTCTGTGCGCGGGCTTTCTCTAGTTGCGGCGAGCGGGGGCCACTCTTCATCGCGGTGCGCGGGCCTCTCATTGTCGCGGCCTCTCTTGTTGCGGAGCACAGGCTCCAGACGCCCAGGCTCCAGACGCGCAGGCTCAGTAGTGGTGACTCACGTTTCTAGTTGCTCCGCGGCATGTGGGATCTTCCAAGACCAGGGCTCGAACCCGTGTCCCCTGCACTGGCAGGCAGTTTCTCAACCACTGCTCCACCAGGGAAGCCCATATTTTCTCTTTTATTATACCTTTTTCTCTTAATTTAAAAAATTTATTAGACAATCTATAGTTAGGACCTGGAAAACTACATTTTCTAAATAATCTTGAGACAGGACATGGATGACTGTGGCTGTTATCAAAAACTGAAACTATCATCGTAGATCCTGGCTTTTGAAGAGAATGGTGATTAGGAAATGAGTGTTGGCACTTTTACCTGCTGATGTAGCAATAATAAAGGATATATCTAATGTACACTAAGTGTAAAACAAATTTAGTTTCTTTAAAGTTTTGTTCCTATTCACTTGTCACTCAACATATCAAGTGTTTATTTATATAATAATTATTTTAATTTACTAATATATTTGATCTTAACCTCATTCCAAAGGTGATTTATTTGACTTGCCATGTAAAATCATATACCATAAAGGATAAATATATAAATTAGTAAATACAACACCAGGAAAAATGTACATTTCATCATAAGAGGTCAAGATAGTATAAGCCATATGTCTCATAATTATTATGGTCAAGACACAAATATTTCCTTGGGACTCCCAGTAGTCAGAGAAAAAGGAGAAATACAAACATTTAAAGGATGTCTGTTTGAGAAAAAATTTTTTTCTTGACATTTAATTCTCATAGAAATTTCTCACCTGAGGCTTTATATACAGATTTTAACATCTCTACATCAACTCAATAGCACATTTAATTAGCCTGACTTAAAACCAAACCAATTTTTAAAATGTAACTAGAATTTAATCATGAAGCTATTCACTTTGTTCATTTAAAAATCTTTTTTTTTTTTAAATTTTGATTTGAGCAGCTAATGGATTTGAGCAGCTGCTGCTCCTTTTAACCCACCTCTCACATGTATAAATGTCTACCCATGAGGATCTTTCAATTTAAGCTCTCCCTAAATGAATATTTATAAACATGGCTCAGCTTAGTTAATGTTAATAATATACATTAGCATTAATAAATATATATCTCATAAGGGTGTAGTAAAAATTAATGAGGTGGAGAAGTCATGTCTGTGAACTGATTTTTAAGTTCAGAAAGACATAAATAAACACAAAGTTGGAGTATTATTGCTAGTAATGATTGTTACTGATTATCAATAAGATTATTTTTGACAGAGTATATTTTACTCCTGTAGCTTATGTTCATCATGAGTATAATTTCCTCACCTAGTATAGTGATTTTTCTTCAGTGACAAGCAAGAATACACCATAAAAAACTTTGCCACTCTATTAGCTTATTACCATGCTGATGAGAATTTTGAATTGATAATGTGGCACTACACACTTCTCAAACATCCTTCAGAAATCTAAGGCTCATAACAGTTTCTCCAGTTTGGATTTTTAGAAATAATTCATACCAGCAAGTCAAACATAAAATGAATCAAGAATAAAATCTCCTTATGCTGTTTCTTGCTTCAAAAAGATCTTTATATGCCATCCAGTAAATTGATAGTTCATATCTAAATTCAAACATATTGCTTTTCAGGGCATTTAAGATGATGTAGATCCAGAATATTCCATTAGTTTTCCTTGAAGCAGTTGATTAAAATAACCCCCTTAACTCTTTGAGAGATTATATGAGTTTTGTAGACTTTGTATTTAAGCAGTTTAAATCAACCTTTCATTTTCATATAAAACTCAAAAATTACTTCTCTAGTTTTTTCTTAACTTTTTCCCCTAAAGTAAAATTGATCCTAGACTTTAAAATTACATTTTACTAGCATTTAACATCTAATGAAATTATTTGAATAGTTGCTAACTCTACAGTATATTCGAAGCTTTATCCCATTAGTCTATGAGGTTTAGTTCATAATAAATTTATTAAATTATTTGAATATTAACCTGAATGAGTCACTCTGGCATGGATGATTTTACTAATTATAAAATTATCTGATTTTATTACAGGAGAAGTTATTAGTTTGTAATTTTGCCTTCTATAAACAAAGTAACACTGTTTTACTTTTATAAAACCATTACTCAAAGAATATGGTTTAAGTTTTCCTTTAAAATGACAATTATTCTGATCATAATAGATATGGTACCTGTACCATATACCCCTTGGGTATGGTACCATATGACCCCTTGACAAACTGTAGTATGAATTCTTTGACTGAGATCACAGAAAAAAATTTTAATTAAAAATAGTTTCACATCCTGCCGACTACACCACCCTCCCCTTATGGTGATCCATAGGCACTTCCCTGGGGGACCAGTGGTTGAGCCTTTGTCTTCCAATGCAGGGGGTACAGGTTCGATCCCTGGTCAGGGAGCTAAGATCCTACATGCTTTGTGGCCAAAAATCCAAAACATAAAACAGAAGCAATATTGTAACAAATTCGATAAAGACTTTAAAAATAGTCCCCATCAAAAAAAATCTAAAAATATTTAATTTTATGCTTTAAAGGAAAGTTATGAGTGAATCAAAGTGGAAATCTATGGCCGATTGTCCTCAAATAACTAATTCTTAATTTTATTTAAAAATTTGCAAGAGTTGTGTTTATTAAAGTTCATCCAAACACATATTTTCATTATTTATGGAAATCATGAATAACTCTGGCCACATGTGAGAGATACAGTGAAGTGGCTTGACGTCGGGTACAAGAGCTCCTCTCAGTGATCTCAGTGCTCTGCTTCTAGTTTTTAGAAATTCAGAAAGGCAGTTCTTCACTCACATTTTGTGAAGTAACCCAGAAAGACCAGGTTCAGGGAGCATATAAATCCTCTGACCCTTAATGCTCAAGCCCATTTACCTAATTCATTGTTCCCTAATCCTTAGCAGAGTGTCTTTAGAGATCTTTTCCCAGCACAAAAAATCCATGGCATGAAAGTACAATGGAATTTAAATCTCACTACCAGTGCCCCTTTTACTTGATAAAATAGCAGTTCCATCTCAGGACATTCTATAGTCCTGATGAATAGAAAGATACTAATATACAACAAGAAGCATAAACAAAGGGGCAGATATGAGTCTTTTCTAAATTTATTTTACTCCAAAAAATCTTTTATTGAGGGACAAGTCCAAGTGAATATGTATTACACAGTCTAGCGTTCTCGTAACCTCATTGCCATTTCCACACATTGCTACTCTTCATGTATAACAATAGATGGATGGATAGATACATAGACAAATAGAGATGTGGATGTATAGATGTGTATATGTATGTATGTATATGTCTGTCTGTCTGTCTGTACATAAATTTAATAACACTAACACAGGAATAAGCAGCAATAGCTCTTGAACACTTAAAAGCCAGGCAAACTGTTAAATGCATTTAATGCATTATCACCCTCTTTAATCTTCCTATCAACCTTATGACGGAAGTTCTATTTTTGACCTAATTTATAAATGAAAAAAAGTGAAGCTCAGGAATGTCAAGTTATTCTCCCAAAGTCACACAGCTAGTAAAATATAGAACAGCAGCTCCAATTCATATCTAACTTCAAACTTCATACTTATAATCTACCTTGTTCTACCCTACACCATGCAGTTTTTGTTCAGAATATCTGTAGTTGTTTTACTCATAGAGCATTTACTCAATCTCTACTCTCTCGGGCATTGTTCTAGAAGTGAAGGAGCCCGTAATGAGTATCTCACCTTGACCTACCAGAAAAATTGCCTACTTGGAACTCCTACCCACGTCTTCTACTCCTTAACATCTCCCTTCTCCACCCTACCTGAACACCACTAAAATACCTCTGTATTGTTTTCTGAAATGATATAAAACACAATTATGACCATATTGCCCCTGCATAAATCCCTGATGTTTTACCATAATTAAACAGAAGTTTGTAACTTACCCTTTAAGTGCATAAAGGGCAGAGAGAATCAGGGGGTTGCTCTGGAAATATGTATGCAGACAACTCTGTAGGAAAAGCCAAATTAAGAGATCATTTTGATAACCTAGGTAAAAAGGATTTGAAGGCCCTGATGTATTGGATATGATAGATATCTGTAGGAGGCTCCAAAATGAATGAGAATTTGCAAATGGCTGAATAGAAAGGGATGGAAATGTAAAAAATATGGAGGAGTTAAAATACCAAAATTCTGAGCTTTGATCAATTCAATTGAGCAATAATAAAGTCACACAGAGAAGAGGAACAAGTTTCTGGGAGAACAAAGTGATTTCAGATGAGCTAGTTTTATTCTGATTTTCAGAAGAAAATACCCAACATGTAAAAATATTAGTTAACCCTCAGGAAAGGCAGACAGGAACAGAACATATTGAGAGACTCAATGAAACCATAGGGATGGTTCATCAAGAGAAATTATATTAGGAAGAAAACAGGACTAAGGATTAACCTTTAGGATTATACACATTTCTCTGATAGAAAGATAGTGAAAGATAGAAAGAAAGGTGTTAGTAAAGAAGATAAGAAAAGAATGATCTGAGAGGTGCAGCAGAAACCAATAAAATAGAGTAAAATAGAACTGATATTCAGAATTTTAAGGTAGGAACTGTCATTCACGTCAAATGTTGTAACACTCAGAAAAGACCTTAGGATTTTGAGTCTTTTAAAAATCAATTTTAGTAAAGATCAAGACAGAAATCAGAATTGAAGGCATTTAAGTATAAGATATTATAGTGGATTATGATTTTGACCATAACAGTAATGAGCATGTTTAACAGAGTTTTGTTGACATGACATGATAGTAAAACATAGTGTTATTTGGTAGTAGAAAGAAGGGAGTCAGTGTAGAGGAAGATGCTGAAAATACAAAATAGAGAGTGTCTAATTAGTGAAACGAATTTCTGCTTTCCAAGTAAGGTATAGGTTTCCTCTAGATTTTAATTTGCTTCTAGGGAAATATTATGCCACACAGAAGATACCCAATGTTGTAAATGTATGTGGGACTAGAAAAAAACGTATTTTTTTCCAATAAAACACAACTATTATCTCAAGAGAAGTAGAAACAACTTTACTACCGCCATAAATTTGTAACACTCAGTGGAAGAACCACATGGTAGTTAGGTTTAACTGGTATTTTTCCCATTCCCAAAGAATGTAAAGAAGAGGAACTAAGAGGATAATCCCTAAGCAAGACCAAATAGTTAGCTGTGTGCTGCTCAGAAGGGCTCCGCACCTGTGAGTTCATGGTCCTGGTTTCTATATGAGCTTTCTGCAGTGTTTCTATGTCTTTTTTCGTTTTTGTTTTTAGTCAAAATTTAGTATTTTGGGAAAATTATGGAAGCCCACATGGGTTTCTCATTGTAAATCCTAACAGGCCTACTTGCGTATCTGAAACAAGAGTTTTTTAAACTAAAAGCCTCTTCAACTTATTGCAATAAAGTCTTGTTCAACTGTAAATGATGCTGTATGATCTGTGTTGGATCCCATATTAAAGCATGATAAGCATCTTCCACAACTTTGTTTAGGATATCCTTACACGTTGGACATTTAAGCTAGTCTGTAAGTTTGATAAGATTGTATCTCTGAGGTATGTTTATTGAGCTTACAGTCTAAGTTTACACTAAAGTGGGATAAGGATGATTTTTCTATGTCAAGGTTATGTTCTGTCCATTCTGTGGGACTTAAGGGCCAAGCATGGAGTTTGTTGGGTCATGGGGATCACTTCATAAACCATTAAGCCTATCTCTATGGACATATATGTATGTATGTATGTATTTGCCTTTCTTTTAAATAATTTTTAAAATTTCATTTATTTTTGAATTTAAGGTACAATTGACATATAATATTATATTAGTTTCAAGTGTACAACATGATTCAAAATTTGTATATGTTGTATACTTATTGGTCACCCCAATAAGTCTAGTTAACCTCTGTCACCTTACATACTTGCAAAAAGCCTTTTTTTTGTTTGATGAGAATCTTTAAGTTATACTCTCTTAGCAACTTTCAAATATTCAATAAACTATTATTAACTATAGTCACCATGCTGTACTTTACATGCCCATGACTTATTTATTTTATAACTGGAAGTTTGTACCTTTTGACCCCCTTCACCCATTTCACCCACCCCTCACCTTCTGCCTTTGGCAACCACCAATCTGTTCTCTGTATCTGTGAGCTCAGTTTTTGTTTAAAATTCCATATATAAATGGCATAATAAGCTATTTGTCTTTCCCTGTCTGACTTATTTCATTTAGCACAATGCCCTCAAAGCCCATCAGTGTTGTCACAAATGGCAAGACTTCATTAATTTTTATGGCTGAATAATATTACATTATATATGTACATCACATTTTCTTTATTCATTCTTCCATCAGTGGACAGTTAAGTTGCTTCCATGTCTTGGCTACTGTAAATAATCCTACGATGAACATAGGAGTGCAGATACCTTTTCGGGTTAGTGTTTTTACTTTCTTCAGATAAATACTAGAAGTGGAATTGCTGGGTTATATGATAGTTCTATTTTGGTTTTATTGAGGGCACGTCACACTGTTTTCCATAGTGACTACACCAATTTACATTCCCACCAGCATGGCATTAGTGTTTCCTTTTCTCCACATCCTTGCCAATACTTGTTAGTTCTTATCCTTTTGATAATAACCATTCTAACAGTTGGGAGGTGATATCTTATTGTGGTTTTGATTTACATTTCCCTGATGATTAGTGATGTTGAGCATCCTTTTATGTCTCTGCTGGCCATCTGTATGTCTTTGAGAAAATGTCTATTCAGATCTGTCCATTGTTCAATTGGATTGTTTGGGATTGTTTTGCTATTGAGTTGTATGGGTTTGTGTATATTTTCAACATTAACCCCTTATCAGATATATGATTTGCAAATATTTTCCCTTATTCAGTAGGTTGCCTTTTCATTTTGTTGATTGTTTCCTTTGATGTGCAGAAGTGTTTTAGTTTGATGTAGTGTCACTTTTCATTTTTGCTTTTGTTGCATTTGCTTCTGGTATCAGATTCAAAAAATCATGGCCAAAACTGATGTCAAGGAGCATAATGTCTATGTTTTCTTCTAGGATTTTTCATGGTGTCAGGTCTTATATTCAGGTCTTTAATCCATTTGGAGTTAGTTGTTGTGAATGGTATATGATAGTGGTCCAGTTTCATTCTTTTGCAAGTAGCTGTCCAGTTTTCCCACCACCATTTATTGAAGATACTATCCTTTCCCCATTGTACATTCTTGACTCCTTTGTCATAAATGAATTGACCATATATGTCTGGGTTCATTTCTGGGCTCTCTCTTGTGTTCCATTGATCTATGTGTCTCATTTTATGCTGACATTTTCATGTTTAGACAAAAAGTTACTATTCTTTATTTTCTTCACTTTTCTTCCTACCCTCCTAACACTAATATGATAAGCCTGCCCTTCTTCTTAAAACACTTAAAGTCTTCCCATCCATTCTAGAATAAAGTGCAAACTCCTACAAATGACTACAAGGGCCATTTATTATTTAGATTCTGCCTGCTTTTCCAGCTTTCTTTCTAATTCTCAGGCTATACTAAACTATATACAGTGTTCAAAACATTTTATTCTTGTTCATGATATCATATTTTTACTTGTGATATTCACCCTGACTTCTGGGCTATTGTTCAATCACCTCTCTCTCTCTCACTCTCTTTCTCTCTCTCTCTCTCTCATATGTTCCTTCTTGTATTTGTTTCTTGATACATTGCATGGCAACTATTTCTGACTATCATCTTTTGTTCCCAAAAGCCATTCCAAACTTGAGCACACCATTGATTCTACAGGACTGTGAATTCATTGAGGTCAGATTTCATGCCTCATTCATTTTTTTAGATTAATACCCAACTGCTAACATGCAATTTCATAGTCAACACTCAGAGAATGTTTGTCAAATGAGCAAGGGAATTAATGAACACCCTCCAGCACCACAGTGGCCACTACCCTCAAAAAGAATCCCCTCCTGGGATTCCCTGGTGGCACAGTGGTTAAAAATCTGCCTGCCAATGCAGGGGACACGGGTTCGAGCCCTGGTCTGGGAAGATCCCACATGCCGCGGAGCAACTAAACCCGTGAGGCACAACTACGGAGCCTGCACGTGTAGAGCCTGTGTTCCACAACACGAGAAGCCACAACAATGGGAAGCCTGCACACCGCAAAGAAGAGTAGCCCCCGCTCGCCGCGACTAGAGAAAGCCCACGCACAGAAACAAAAACCCAACACAGACAAAAATAAATAAATAAATTTATTTTAAAAAATTAAAAAAAAAAGGATCCCCTTCTGAGACTATAAGAATTATTTCTTAGGAGATACATACACATTTTCCCTAACATTGCAATAGAGAATCAAAACAAATAAGACAGTTTATGCAGAAACATTTTATAAATTATAAAGGTCTACATAGATTGTAGTTAGTGAGATTATTACTAAATTTAAAATATATATTAATACCTATAAGGGTATTCAGAGATATAATTGATATTAATATCAAAACAGGTACTGATACTCATTTTAAAATTAGTAATATCTTTATATACTATTTTGCTTACTATTGGTATTACATTTCATATTTTAATAGATATCTAAGACAAACTGAAGTATCTCAGAGAAATATTGAAAAGTTGCCCTTTTAAATGTAACTTTACATATGTCCCTGACTGCAGACAGAAGAAAATTCTGACTTTCTTTTCTAAACATGATTCTAGAATTCTAGCAATATTTCTCTACTGATCCTGGTAGCAAAGAAAGTTTTCTAATTATTTCATAGCCTCATTGGGTTGCAAACATAGTCAAGAATATAGTGATAGAATTTGTCAACCTAAGCAACAAACCTTGCTCTTAAGTTCTTTGAGAATGTATGTGCAAATGTTACTCTATTTCAGTTGTCAACACATAAGGTGTCTACCCAGTGCCACTGCTATTACTCATGTCAAAAGATATAGAAATAGTAGTTTACTTTTTCAGTCAGTTTTGAAAAATCTTGTTTTTCAGCCCACCATAAGAAAAAAGTGCTTACCTACCAACTCTTAATACGTAAGTGAGTTTAAAGAATTATCTTCCTTAAATAGTTCACAGGAAATTAAATAACATTTTAAAAGAATCAAATCTGTCACATTACATCATTTCTTGTATAGAATACTCTGTGGCAGTGTTTTTTTTCATTTAATTTTGTGTATTTTGTATTTTAGAGATTTTTTCCAAAGTTACTTCTTAAAATATTCTCTAAATATTTTTGATCTTAGTAGATTCACCCACTTTCAGAGATTAAAAAAATCAAGGCTGTATTTGCTCATAAAATAAATAATATAATGAAAATAACTGTATTTACAAATTTGAAGAATTTACTTTAAATGATAGATATCTGTATAGTATTTACATTGATATTTAATTATATAAATATTAATAGCATTTAGTGACAATGCTAATAATAATAATAGCTAAGATTTATTGATTATTCAATCACAAACAAAAATCCCGTAAGTTAGGCATATCCACATTTAAATGTATTGAACGTTAGGAAACTGAAGGAGGTAATTCACTTGACATAGTTAATAAGAGATGAAACTGAAATTCAAGTCTTGTTTTATCTGACTATAGAACCAGATCCTTTAATAAAATAAAAGGAATAATAACCCCCTAATGTTTGTAGAGTTTTGCATGTGATATCACATTGAATCACCTGAACAATACTGAGGTTGTGCTGGGTGGTCTCATGACCTCTAATTTTGAGATCAGAAAATTGAAATGATAAAGGTCATATATCCTACTTGTGGCCATACAGCCCAGATTAAAAATGAACTTCATACATGTGATACAGCCATGTACTTAGGCACATTCATATCATCTTTGCTTTTAGTTTATACTGCAGTGTTTTCACACAAGACCACTCCTTGGTTTATTCTGTCCTAGGAGCTTATTTATTCACACTGATTATTCCAAAACAATGCCACACAGAGAACATGAACACCAACTGCTTTTACTCTAATGTTATTGTTTCAATAAATCAAGTGATGTATAATTTCATATTATATTGAGGACTTCATGTTGGTTTTTATTAATGTCCAGGTGAAACTCAAAATAGCCCTAATTATAAGAGAGGTAAAAAAATTGTATTCACTCACTTCTACTATCAATATTATCAGGTCACATTTGATCAGAAGATACATGGAGACCATGGAGATTTCAGTAATGTGGTCTAGGGCTTATCTTCTAAAATAAGCCTAATTCAGCTTACTGCAATTGTATGCACCTTAGAAGGCCTAGCCTTAGAAATTTGGGATATACAGATATTCTACTTTAGTTCAAACTGTTTTCTAGCACCTGAAGTTTATAGCTACTGTTACTAGGCCTAAAGTAAAATCAGTTGAATAACTAGCAATAGCAAGATGTATTTTTCTACTTTCAAAATTAGTTTTAGATGCAAGCTTTAACTGCAGTCAAAATTTTATGATTTGAGTTTTCATATTTTAGAAGTACTAGTAATATAAAATCTATAACATAATTTAGTTACATACAATGCGTTTTCCCTAACATAATCTGGATGGCACTGTAAATATGGATAAGGCTAAATGAGCATTTAAATATAAAGCATAAAAATTAACTGTCAACCTAATCTTGTTTACCTTTACAACCCTGACACTTCTTCATCATTTTGAATAATGAGATTTTTGTTGATGTTGCCAAATATATTTCAGCATAAATAGCTCAGGACAAATAAAATATTTCAATACATACATTTTTTACATGGTCTTGTTGAACTAGAAATACTTGTCCTTGCCCAGGATCCATTGAAACTCCTCTGCCACAAAATGATATCCTTCATCTTTGCTTATAGCAGATGTTATTTTTTACCCCTGGCCTCTGCCATGGAGACAAATTATCATCTCTCTATAAAACTACAAAACAGAATTGCTTTTCCTTATTCATAGATTATGCAGACTTTGTAGGCATATCTCATTCTCAAAATTTACAACCTTGCACAAGGAGAAAAGAAAGAACAAAAAAACTCATGTACATTTTAACACAACCCCGTACTAAATTTTAACTTTTCTAATTATCTTTCTTTTAAAATGAAATTTAAAATATATTTCATTATTTAGTTTAGAAAATAATTATTGATTAATTATTAATCATATATAACTAGTAAATGAGTCACTAGTAAATGGCAGTGACAGAAAAAACACAGGGGCAGACAGATGATTCAAATCCTTTAAAACGATTTTAGAGAAAAGCAGCTCAATGGACATTCTACTCTTACACAAATATAATAGCTTGTTAGAGAAATTTTCACCCTCTAAGACCTAATTTAGCAAATGAACTGTTTTTTCTCAATAACATAATAAAGGCATGTAACCTGGTGATTCAATTTACCTTAATGTTGATGAATGCTAAATGTTGATGTGCAGATATGTGTGTTTGGTTAAGAAGTGGTTTTGCTTACACTAAAAAGACTGAATACTCATCAAGGCCATAAAATTGTACTACTTTATTATAAAGTATTAATCATAATAAAAATTAGCAATCAACATTAGCATAAGAAAGACAATTGAGGGTTAGGTTAGCTGGGGGCCCTTTGTTGTGTTTGAGATATATCTATCCTTTTACGACTGCTCTCCTAGAAAAGGATAAGGTAGAAAGTCTGTTAGTTGTTTTTTCTTTCATCAAAGTGGAGCCTTATACAATGAGAGAGATGGGATAAAACAGCTTCTTTGCTCTGCTTAGAAGAACTAAGTCAGTGAGTGCAGTTACAGGGTTGGAAGTGGAGAAACTGAGTAGTAGAGTTATGGAAAACATGGAGGAGAGATTATCAAGGGTTTGTTAACCACATCAAATTCCATTGAGTTATTTGCAGGTAAAATGGGCAAAGTAACTGCATCTGTCAATTAAGAGAACACTGTTGAATATAAGGACAGTACTTCCATCACAGGAGTGAAGTAGAAGTTAGTATATGGGATGTCAAGAAGTGAGCATATGGTAAGAAATTGGACACAAACATTTGCTTCTTTAAAAGTTAGGCAGTGGGAGCTTCCCTGGTGGCGCAGTGGTTGAGAGTCCGCCTGCCGATGCAGGGGACACGGGTTCGTGCCCCGGTCCGGGAAGATCCCACATGCCGCGGAGCGGCTGGGCCTGTCAGCTGTGGTCGCTGAGCCTGCACGTCCGGAGCCTGTGCTCCGCAACGGGAGAGGCCACAACAGTGAGAGGCCCACATACCGCAAAAGAAAAAGAAAAAAAAAATGTTAGGCAGTGGATGGATAGTGGAATTTATAATGATAAGAGGGTCGGAAGGTACACATAGTAAATCCTATATTCTACTGAAAAAAAATAATTTGAAATGGCTTTTATTCCTCAACAGTAAAATGCACGGGTGTTCTTCTAGCTTCATCTTTCTCTTCCTTTTACATCCAATTAATTTTAACAACATCAGAGTCTCCTGACCATATCTAAATTGAGCATTTATTCCTGAAATAGGCTTTCAGTGTCAGTACTGTACAGAGGATAGGTCCTTCTTTGAATTATACTCATATGCCAATGCCAAAATTTACAAACATTTCATCTTCATCTCATTTGAGGCTTACTAAAATATCCCTGATAGCTCAAAATTTTATCTTTGCAGAGAGAGCCACAGTAGAAATGCTGGTTGTGATTTGATTTACCAACTGCCTGACAATGTCACTTACAGCCCTACCCTCACATTTCTTTTGATTTGATGCTCAGATAGCTTAACAGCACTTAATCCCTAGATGAGCATTTCACCTATATGTGCCTCATTAGTTGGAGAGAATTTACTTTTACATAACACATTCTTTAAAGTCATTGCTGCCTACCTCATTTCTTATTCAGTATGTGTTTTCTTTGTTCTGTCCCTATTTTGTCCCTATTCTGTCCCTGTCCTGTTTTTCACTATGTGTAGGTATTCCCAAGTTTTGGGCAACTTCATCTCTATCTCTTTCAATCTCTCTCTCTCTCTCTCTCTCTCCCATCTCCATAAACTACCTCAGACACTGTCTCTTTTTTAACTATTTTCCTTATGCAGGATAAATTCATATCTCCTAAATCCATGTCTTTATTTTTGACTTTATTTCTAATATCTAGTACTACATCATTTATTGAATGTCTCATTCAGCATCATAATTCTAATTCACCCTCTTTTCTATAAAAATCTTCTAGACTATGAATTTCTCTATTGTAAATTGTACCAATGATGACAATTAGAAAACTTGAGACCATCTCTGATTGCCCCTCCTCATTATCCTTTATCCCCATAGCCAATCAATTTCCAACTAACTGTCACACATTGATCATTTTCTTACCAAAGTGCAGCCACCCTAGTTGAAGTCTTTAATGTACTTTTTACCTGGACTATTGTGGTAGCTTCCTGATTCGTTTTGTCATCTCCATCCTCTCAAATCACCCTTTGTGTTCCTACCTCAATTCTTATCAAGACTCCCCTCTGCTGCTACCATCAATGTTCCACTGAGTCCTAAAATAAAAATTAAAAGCCACCACATCTGGACTCAGGCAATCTTTCCAGACACCTACTCTCCCACTTTTGTACATATTTGCTATTTTACTGCAGGGAATCTGTAATATCCCTTCTTCTCTTTGCTTCATACAGTTATGCTGACCTGGAGTGCCTTCTTATTTCTTGATTATTGACTTCTCAACTCTCCTTCAAGTTATAAACTACATGTTATGTTCTCCAAAAAGTTTTTTCCTGATTTTTCCCAGAGTGTAGTGACCTCTCTACAATGACAGATTCTTTGTACTCTGTTTATGTGACTTGAAGTCCAAAAATCTGAGTTCAAATACAAACTCCTAGCAGAAAAACTTGGGGCAAGTTACAGATTGTTTTCTCATGTGTAAAATAGGAAAAAAAACACAGACGATGGTTTTGATGTCACAAAGCCTCATTAGGGTCTTGTTATCTTTTTTGCTTAGAATGCTCATTCTCTGGATCTTCCCAAATCTCCCTCTTTCTCAGCTCTGATGATATTTTCCTCAACGAAGCTTACTCTGAACTCTGTAACTGATTAATTTTAAAAATGTACTTATTTTCCATTATGACATTAGTGTGTCATTTTCCTCGAAGTTTCTGGAATTGCATATCACATCAATACATTAGCAAACTAATGAAAAAAAGCAAAAGAATATCATCTGTGTTTATTATACAATGATTCACATGGGAAAGTGTACGCTCTTCTCTTGAAGCAGTTTCATACACCACAATTTTTGTTTGTCTCCACTGAGACATAAATGCTTCAAATAGTGTGAGAATATATGTGAATCCTGAAGAATAAACACAATCATTGGGATAAAATAAACATACATTAAGTTAATAGGAGAATACCAGTTACAACAAGTGGAATCAGCTTCCTCTACCTTGGTTTATACAACAAATCTTAGTAAAATCAATTTTGTGCCAGGTATTGCAGTAGGCGTCCTTCCATCTCTTTATTGGTCTTCAGATGTCCCTTTTACTTTTATACCCTCTCTGTACTCTTCTCACCTCTGTCCTTCAGTAGTATATTATACCTTGCTGTATTGTTGCAATTTTCATATGGACTATTATACATTTTCACTATAAGAATACGAATACCTAAAAGGTTGAGACAATATCTTTGAATCCTTAAGAATAAAAACTGTCACTAGGACATAATAAACATATACTGGATTAACAAAAAAATGCAAGGTACTAGAAGAAGAATTCAAATAACCTCTCTATATATTGAAGAAGTGAAAATTATAGTAATATAGTCTCTAAACAAATTATTTTATTTTACCAGGAGAAAATTTTTGACTTAGAGGTTTATAATTATAACCATATTTATATATCAAAATGAATATAATCTGATATAAAATATTTGAGAAATGATGTGTAAATATAATTTAATATAAGTAATTGAGAAAATATGTATTTTAAGTGATCTGAATAATCATTTACAATGAAGGGAAGTCTTTTATAGCCCATTAATTAACAGCAATGTGTGTTTGTTTAGTTTATTGCATTTTTCACAACTCATTAAATCTAGGCTTATATGTAGTTGTAGCTCGCTTTGGTTTCACTTGTTTTAATTATTTTTTGATTATTTAAGACAATAGCCATATGGGTTCAAGGTTTGATGTTTTTTCCCTGCACCATACCATAGTGGAACTATTATTGTTCTTATTTATATATTTATTAAAATGCAATAGTTTTTCTTGAGAATTTGCTACTGGTTTTCACATTACAGTGAACTATGAACTATGGTTCAGTAGTTTCACACATTAGCAGCATCTAAGAATATATGAGGGTGGATATTCTAGCTTTGGGAATGTTCTGACAATATAATTTTTATTAAAAAGCAACGTGATCTCACAGACTATTTAGGTGGTTTCCAAGTGGCTTGTTATTAGTGGTCTTGCTGTGAAGTGCACTTCTGAGAATAGAAAACCAATAAACTGTTCTTTTTTCAGGAACTCAAAAAATTTAGGGACTTGCACAGCTCAACAATTTCCTTTGCACATTTTGTAAGGGTAGTGGTTCCTTCTCCTGGGTTATTAGTATTTGCTCCATTTAAAGTAAAATCTTATCATTTATTAATTACCTACATTGTGCCTGGCACATTATTAGGTGTTTAACATATATAATTTTAATTCTCAGTATGACTCTGCAAGAAAGCTATTTTTATTATATAGATAATTTGCTACTGAGAAAATTGAGGCTCAAAGAAGTCTAGGTTGTTTCCCATGGTGTTTAAAGTCTCCTCCAAACTCAGGGTACCTGTCATCCTGGTGGATTTAAGTTTCTTGGACACTTGGCCCTGATACATACGTCTTGTGCCTCCTAACCCCTCAATACCACCATCAGAGCTGAAGTTCAGGAGCTAGTACTAAAATGAGTCAATTTTCTATTTTTCTGTGAATCAGAATCAGGACTTTTAA
The DNA here is from genome assembly GCF_059928025.1 of Delphinapterus leucas. Taxonomy (NCBI): domain Eukaryota; kingdom Metazoa; phylum Chordata; class Mammalia; order Artiodactyla; family Monodontidae; genus Delphinapterus; species Delphinapterus leucas. The sequence goes on from NC_143135.1 coordinate 75,329,436, forward strand.
TTTGCTGCCATGGTCATTTGTAGGGGGTCTTACCAGTTGGATTCAGCCCATGGGTACTAAGGCCAGGTTGTATTTCAGCTGCTTGGGCTCCCCTCCACTGTGGACATGTCTCTTCCCCCAGTGGCACATGGTAGTGCAGCTTTTATCAGCCCCCACCACAGCTTCCTGTAGCATCTGTGTAAAGGAATGTGGTTGCTTGGTGGGACAGAAATTCACAGATCACTGGGAATTGTGCAGATATTTGGGGGCTTTTACAATTTTATGTGGGTAGAAACCACATAAGGCAATGCAATTGCCACATAGAACATATTGAAGAGGACTCCAATCCCAAAGGTCATACAGATATTTAGAAGTAAACCTGGGATTCCACCCCTGATCTTGGTGACTCCAAAGCTTGTATCCTTTCAACTAATTCCCTCTTCTAAAAACAATTCAATACACGTCTTCCATCTTGCAGTCAGGATCACCATTTTCTAAATCCAAGAGCTATGAAAAGATACTGCCCTTTTGTCTTTCCCACCCTTAATACACTTTTGCTTTTAGCATGGTGAGGAAGCAGCATAAGGGTGGGGTTTTAAATAAACATGCTTTTATTGAGCACCGCCTATGTGCCAGCGTCATATTGGTTGCTGCTATGGAGAACTGGTGTATTGGTTTTCTTTTCCTTCTGTGACAAATGACCACAAATTTAGTGGCTTAAATAGCACACATTCATTATCTTTCAGTTCTGTAGGGTAGTCCAACATGGGTCTCAGTGAGCTAAAATCAAGCACTGGCAGTGCTGCATTCCTTTCTGGGAGACCTAAGGAACTATCAGTTACCTTGTTTGTTCCAGTTTCTAGAGGCTACCTAAATTTCTTATCTTGTGACCCCTTTCCTCCCCCTTCAAAGCCAGCTGCACAGCATCTCTCTGACTGCTTGGGACATCACCTCTGAATCTCTGCTTCTGCCTTCCTTCTCTACTTATCAGATCACTTTTGATTACATTGCGCCCACCTGGATAACCCAGGAGACTCTCCTTATTTTAGGGTCAGCTGATGAGCAACCATATACATGTACAACTTTAATTCCCTTTTCCATGTAACCTAACATATTCAAAAATTCCAGGGTTCACATAAAGATAAATTTGGGGGAATATTATTCTGCCTACCACATGGAGAAAGAGGAAAGCACCCAAGATACACCAGACATGGTATACAAGATAACATTCAAGAAGTATACATGAAACAGAGAACAAAGCATCGTGTAAGAAGTCATAGCTAAAGTCAACAGTTAGTGAAAATTTATTATATACCAGGCACTCTGCTCAGTGCTTTTCATACAGTGTTTAACTTTACAAAACAACTTTTAAAGGCAAGAAATATTGATCCTATTTTGATAAAGATAAACAGACTTAGCTTGCCCAGGTTCTCCCAGATAATAAGTATTGAAATGAGATTTAAATTTAGGTTTCTAATTTCAAAGTCTGTGATCCAATTTATAGAATATTCATATCATGCAGCAGGATTTATAGCAAGATGATTCCAAGTCAATACACAGTGCTGAAAAATGCACTTAATATGTAGTTTGCAGAAAAACAGTGAAGGCCAGCTAAAAAGGATGAAGATAAAGTAGTCATCACAGGAAGAGATAAGTGGCACAATATGAAGTGGAGAAGGAGATCAATTGTCCTGGGGCATGTGATTGTGCTGGTGAGCCAGGGAGATAAATATTCATAGGACAAACAACGGGGATTTTGGCTGTTCTGAAATCTCTTGAGCACACACTTGAACTGACAAACAAGAGGGGACACCTTTAGCTCTTAAATAAGTGAGAAACATGATGAGATCATGTTTTAGGGACTTTAGTTTGAACAATATGAAGGATGATCAGGAAAGAAGAGCAGAGTAAAAATAGAGTTAAAAATGCCAATAAGCAGTTGTGGTGATTTCAACACTAAATGACATGGGACTTTCAGAGCAAGGGTCCGGTGACCAATAATCACCCTACAACGGCCTCTATTGAGCATGACTTCATTTATCTACACAACATCTCAAACTTAATATTTTGGAAACTTATTTTGAAAACTCTTATTTTACCTGATAAAACATTGTTTGAAGGAAATTTAAGAGGTTAATTTTCTTCATAATTTTCTCTAGGTTTAGGCCTTTAAATGTTTACAAAGTATTTCCACATACATTTTCATATCTGGGCCTGTGAATTCAATGAAGTGCAGTGTGTCATAGAGGTTATAGAGTGATAATTGAAACTGAGAAATTGATTTGTCAAAATCCAGTGATGATTTCAATCCTGACTTATTGCAAAGACCTTGCTCTTTCTTCTACAGATGTTGGATAGTAGATAAATACAAATTTAAAAAATTTAAATATTAGTATATCTTACATGAGAGAGATCCTGAATTTTATTTCTTTCTTATGAAATGGGCATAATCTTAAACTGTGATTCTTCACATAAGAACTTTAGCAAGCCTAAAAATTACCTCTTCAAACATCTACTCCTTAAATCTCTTTTCCATCTGCCAAAATTGCTATCTTATTCTCTTCCTCAGAGCAGAAACATTTATTATAAATACAGAGCTGAAATCTACTCATTTCTTCAAACTACACACCAGAAAACAAGATTAGCAGCTGTAACTTCCTGACAGGGCAAAACGTGAGGTATTAATAATACATAATCAATTGATCTGGATAGAGCAGAGTGGAGCTTAGACTATGTCTCCTTGATTTTCATAGAATTTATCTCTATTCAGTTTTCTTCTGCATTTAAGCTATTAAATTCAGATCTATGTGGCAAAGATGATTAGAAAAGTGTAACTACTCCCTTAGGGATCTATTTTTAAATGTCACAATTAAAATTTTCCAGAAAGTTTCAAGTAATTTTAGCCTCCGGGCTGATGCAAAATATTGAGCAGTGCTGTTAGCTTCAGGATGCTATCTGGAAATGGAAATGCTGATTTACCCTCACCCCCTGCCATGCTACCTAATTGGAAGACAGCACTCTCAGTGGTAGATACGCTAATAAGTGATTTTGCCAGTGGAACTGGGAATGGCATAGTAAATGGCTTTGTAGCAGGAAGGGGAGAGGTGACATTTTTTTGTTCCCAACAGAGAGTGAAAAGTATAATCATTCAACCTCCAAGTTCATAATTCATCTGTGAGAGGTAACCTTACTCTTCCAATCCTTACTGCTTACCCCCAGCCAAAGACCTTCAATATGTGTTTGACAACAATGATTAAATCTGTATAATAGAAAGGACACTTTTCTTTTAGAGGAAGCCACCTTGGGATATTATTAATGTAATTTGAATGTTTTAAATGTTAACTAGATATGATAAAATATGGCTAAACTGATAAAAGAACAGAATTTATTCATGGCAAAATCAGATATATATTTATTGTTACTCTGTAAGCAATCAGACTAATACTGTTAATCACCAGGTTTAGTCAGAAGTGAACATGCTACCATCAAGTGTTTAGGCACAGATCTCTGAGTCAGAAAATTGAATTTAAATTTCAAGTGGCAATTTTTCTCCCAGCCTTTTTTCAGTAATTAAACAAATGGGAAGCTCCTTTCAGGACAAAAAAAAAAAAAAGATGATTCTACCAAACCTTTCATACTTATTTCCCTGTAAGTATAGAAACAGGAGTGACTTACCTGTTAACCTCCTATACTTTTAGAAGAGATTCAATGACTTTATTATATTCGACAAGGCTTACCTGGTTTCTCAAACTTGTCAGTGTCATAGCAATAACATATAAATTTGAAGTGAATGTATTTGGAATGATTATTTAGGTTCTTAATGGCCAACTGCATTATTTCTTTAGGGACTGACCTAACTCTAGTTAAAACTAGCCTAGATTGTCTTTAAAACATGGGAACACAGGTTATAAAGCCTAATTTCTTTGTATGTAGTAATTTACTAACAACAGGAACAAAGCAACCTTAAAACTACTGAGTATAAGAAGCTACCAAAGAATTTTTAAATTATATGCCATTAATATTAATTCCTTGAGAACAGAACAAAAGAGAATATACTCTCTAAACATTAAATAATAGGTTCAAATTCTTAAAGAAAATATAAGTACAAAGGAGAATAGTTTTTAGTTTATAGAACACTGTTAACCTACTGAATTTGCAACTAGTAGAGATTTTAAAAATCACGCATCTTCAATTCCTTAATGAGCAGTGTAGATTGATTAAAATACAGAACCTGATTAATAAAATCATTATTCAGATGATCTTAACGTTAGACAGCCTGGATCTGGATTGCTTAAATTACAAATAATTGCTGGTCTTAATTGCTATTAACTTAGAAAAAGATTTTCTTCTTTCAAAATTGATCATCAGCCTGGTGTTAAGAACTGGAATTTTGATCTTGGTGCAACAAATACAGAGGTGTTTCTATCATAGCCACAACTATCCATCATGAGCTTAATGTCAAGCACTGGGAAACATGTTTCATACACATTTATGGTCTAGAAAAAAAAAAGAAGACATATACATAAAGTTGAGGGGAGAGGAAATACAATAAAACTTTTGTGGATTTATTACCTTTTTTTTTTCCGTCTGGGACAGCTTTTGATATTTCCACCAATGGAAAAAAAAATCACCCGGAAAAAATTGCCGTTGAAATTTAGCATTGATTTTCTCATTAAGAGATATATGTCTACATACCTGATGTTTACTTCTGAATAAACCTAGTGATTGAAATTATTAGTTTTGTTGGCTTACACATTAACATAATAGTTATATTTCTGATCTTGCCTTGATGTGTAAATACCATTCTTTATATATTTAATATAAAAATAATATTACTATGAAAGATGGCATAATATCATTAAATAAATTACTTAATGTGTGATTTAATTAACTAATGAAAGATACATAGTACTTAGAGACAAACTTGAAACAGTAGTTACACACAGTAAGATAGGACAACATTTTAAAGGACATACTTGTGAGTACTGTCTTTTTTTAAAATTCTCATTAGCCTGTCATCTGCATAGTCACAAAAGTCTCCACTCGTCTATATAGTAAGTGATTTTATTATTTACCAAAAAACCCCCAAAAACTGATAGACAAATACACTGTGGAATGAAAAAATAACTTGAAACTTTGCTTTTATTTCTCTGCTTTAATGTAGATATGTTTGCTGACTGGTTTCATCTATCTGAGTTATTTTTCATTTGCAATAAAACTATTATAGTATGCGTTTGATTTATAAATTTCTATTCTGATTTCAAAGGCACAACATGTAATAAAAATATATAAAACAAATAGAGCCATGACCTGTAATATTAAAATATTAAACATCTATTTGAAAGGAAGTTTCTTGCCTCATGCTCTAAGGACAGCTGAGTTTGCTAAACAATTTTAAGTAAAATATATCACAACTGAAGGTACCTTATAGAATTAAAAATAAGTCCTGCCCTTCAGCTCTCTGAAGATGAGATCTCTAAACTGTTATCAGTAGATCTCATTTTGTGAAAGAGCAGAGGTAATTCATAGGGTCGGTGGGCTTTCTGGTGGAATCATGATTTTTGGTTACATATAGTCTTCTACTAATAAACAAGTTGGGTCTTGAACAAGTATATACCCCAGGTAACATTCAGTATACAAGTAACATGTACCAATTTCTCAAAACATTCAACTTAAAGTCTTATTTCTGCTTTTATGTCTGTCATATGACTCTTACAAACAATCTTAATACTGTGCCCTTTTTAAAATTATCATATATTTGAGATTAAAGATTTTCATAAAACACCTAAAAAAGGAGAGTAATCAAAAATAACAAACCATATACTAAGGAACAATATAGTCTGGCTTAATAGCATATTTTGGTAGTATGCTATGTAAATTTGATATTCTATTTTATTTTTAAACCTATAAAATAAAATACAGACACAAAAGGCAACAAAGAACATTATAACTTAATGAGTTATTATAAAGTGAATTCCCTTGTAACTATCACCCAGAACAAGAACTAGAACTTTGTGATTCCAGAAGCTGTGCCTCATACCAGTTTCAAACCTCTCTCTCTGTACACATAAAAAAAAACATTATGAAATGTTTACTTCCTTGAGTTACTTTAGTTTTATCACCCATGTATTTATCCCTATAGCTTGGTTTTGCATATCTTTAAAGAAGATATGTCTTTTTAGTTCTCTTTTCATCCTTTTCCTTTACTTACAACTCAGCTGCTGAAAAATCTAGGTCATTTGACCTGCAGAGTTTCCTAAAGTCTGGAATTTTCTGATTGCACACTCACAATGCAGTTCAACATGTTGCTGGACCTTTTGTGTTTCCCACAAATTGGCAGCTGGATCCAGAGGCTTGATCAGACTGAGGTTTGATCCCTTTGATGGTGGTGGTGCATTCTTTCCACAGAAAGTAAACCATGTTTGGTAGCCTTTTGTGCTGTTAGTAGTTCTTGATGAATGGTTTCTATATCCATTAATACACTGAATTTGCAAAATGATAATATTCTAAATATATCATTTATATGTTATTTTTTAGTTGGAATGCTTTAATAAGGAGACACGTCCTTCTTCTTTGGTATTAGCTTACCTAATGGTAGAATCCATACCGACAAAGCAGGGTAAATATTTGATTCTTTGCCTTTGTTTAATTGCCAAATTCCAAGTTAAGAAATTGGTTCTCTATCATTCTTTGAAGATAAACAATTAGTTTTTTGATAACAAAGGAATTAATGAATTTAAACATATTGATATAATTCAACCAATTGCAATTATTATCATTTTTGAACCTCAAATTTCCCTGTTTTGGCTAGTGGAAGTCCCCTTAAGTTGGCTCCTGGCGTCTTTCAATATGATCCTAATTGTGACCACCTGGTATGACAAGCCCCAGATCTGGAGCTGATCATTTCTCCTAGGTGCTCTGATTTCTTTTACTGGAAATGATATATCAGGAACACAAGGTGGGGGAGGGATAAATTAGGAGTTTGGGATTAACATATTCATACTACTATATATAAAATATATAAAATAGATAAACAACAAGGACCTACTGTATAGCACAGAGAACTATACTCAATATTTTGTAATAACTTATAAGAGAAAAGAATCTGGAAAAGAATCTCTCTCTCTCTCTCTCTCTCTCTCTCTCTCTCTCTCTCTCTCTATATATATATATATATATATATATATATATATATATATATATACATATGTATGAATCACTGTGCTGTACACCTAAAACTAATACAACATTGTAAATCAACTATACTTCAATTAAAAATTTTTTTTAGATCATACCACTGAAATGGGAAAACCTGATGACTTCATCCACATCAATGGGAATTAAAAGTACATGGGACTGAATGAACTGATAAATGTGATTTATAACCTAAAAAAACAAAAACATAGGTTACTAGAATCACTCATTGCTTCAGTACTAGTAAGCATAAAATGTCTCATGAGTAGATCATACTGATACTTACAATCCAAATCCAGGATTGTAGTGCTTTTTACTTAGCCTTTTCTGAACAACATCTTATCTCTTCTTCCACGTTGAGAATCCCAATTCTAACTGCTACTGGGGATGATAGAATTAGAATAACTCCTAATTATTCATTTACTTCATCCCATATCATACACAAGAGTCTCAGAATAACAATGCTATTGACCCTCAAAAATAATTACTGCGAATAATTTTTCTTTTCATATGTTGGTTCAATTTTGATTTAGTTCATAGTTTAGTTTAGTTTGAATCTAGATTTATTCATATATTGAAAGTTGATTATTAGAGAACTTTCTGCATTTGAAGGGGAGCTAAGTAGCAAACTATTAATTTCCTTCTATTTGATTATTTTCATGTGCTTCTTTTATTACTACTGAACAACAAAAAGGTCATAAATTTTCCTATAGCAATAAGGGATTAAAAACTATGGCTGTGTAATCCAAGGGGTTTTTTTGTTTTTTTGTTTTTTTTTTGCCATGCCACGTGGCTTGTGGACTTTTAGTTCCCCAAACAGGGATTGAATCCTGACCATGGCAGTGAAAGGCTGAGTCCTAACCATGGGACCGTCAGGTGATTCCCCATGTGTATTCCTAATTTTAACTGCACTATATTCTTATAATATTGCTCCTGCCAAGCTTCAGCTTTCTCAGGTATATGTACTTCTCTGACCTCTTGCATTATTTTATACATTCCAAAAACGTGCTGCATGTAGTACTCAACACATTTCTAATCATTCATTCCAAGTAGTCTCTTTAAAAGGCTGTAAACTCAGATTATCTTTCTTGAATACATACCTGGCACAGATACTCACTGTATATCTACCGAATGAATGATTGAATGAATAAATGAAGCAGCTTCCTCATGTTTTAAATAAATGTTAAAATATTAGCTTAGTTCTGTATTTAACGAGCACTATTACACAAAGACATTCCTATATACAAATATATAATATTTGCTAAGTGATTTTTCACCTAAGAAAAATAAAAAATAAAAGTTTAACATATTCTTATTTGATGTCCATTAACACTACTCCCTTTCACCCCTCCAGGCTGGACATTGATAAGGTATCAATAATACCCTGACAAAATTATGAATAGTGAAAGACTCCATATGATCCCTCATTGAAAGAAAGCTAATAAGTTTTGACACCCTTCTCTGGTTTTAATAATCATAGTTGCTTTCGTCTAGCCTATCCTGTACCTTTAACTGAGTGCAGGATCCCTGTACTATGCAGCCAACTTCCGTGGAAATTCTCCTGCCCTCTTATTCAGGACCTGCATCTGGAACCCTATTTCTTCACCGTATTTTGCACTCTTTCTCACTATTATTATTTAGTACCCTCAGGTCCTGACCTATTGCTCTATCTCCTAACTATGCCTTTATTCTCTCTCCTGATATCTTATGATTGATTTTATTCTAATCCTGACATTTGGTTCCCCTCAGTGATTGTGTTTAGAACACAGGCTATGTGGTTCTCTTCTCTGCTCTAGGCAACACATGAGACCTATTCAGCTTTATCCTCCACACTATTCTTAAGGCTGGGGTCCCAGTTGCATAAGGAATGTAATGGGGAGGTGGTCTGAATACACATATATTTAAATTGTACTATACAAATAAGCATGAAACATTCAAACATTTTGGTCCAGGTATCAGATAAATAATTTATCCTTCTTGACAGACTGCAGTAGAAGAGTTAAGAATACAATGTTTTATAAATGTAGCATTTGATAACTTAACAAACCTTCCAATATAAATTATTTCAATGCCCCTGAAACTTGTAGTAACCCCAAATAAGGAAGATTATTCAGTTTTACACTGAATTAATGAGACTCAAAGACATTAAGTTATTTTCCAAGATCGCACAGAATATAAGTGGAAGAATATGATTGAACCTCATTACCTTATTCCTACATCAAACAATAAATTTCATTTCTTCATCACCAATTATATAATAGTGACCAAACTTCTTAACTTTTATATGCCTCAGTTTCTTTTATCCTGTTAAATGATTTTCTCTGTTAAAGTGACTTAACTAATGTAAACTGCTTTGAGCTCCCGAGAGAAAAAAGAGCTGTAGGAGTGATAATTTGATGCCATGGTATTATAGATGTTTCTAAATGGAGTTGAAAGGTTCATGGAATAAAAATTTTTCCATATTTTCATTAATATGGATTTTTAATACCCTTTGGAAGTTAACCTGAAAAAGTGTTTTCCTTCTTTTATAACTAAAAAAGGAACTTTATTCTCACTGACTCTGAAATTCTTTATAATAGCAAATGCTCAAGTTTCATGAAATCTAAAAGGGTAGGCAATGGTTTAAATAGATCGTTTGGCCAGTGGACAATTGAACTACTCAGACAGACGTCATTGGAAATAAAAATCTAGTCTTTCAAAGCCATTGGAAATTTTGTTTCTGAATTCAGGTCCACTGGCTCAATAGTCATGTGACCAAGTGGAAACTAGTTCTGCTCATTTAGTCTGCCTTTTAAACTTACTGAAACCAAGTTCTCTGCTCCTAAAGGACAGACAAATTCCTTTCTGTGGATTTGGCAGCATTAAAAATATCTAAAATCAAGGTAATTTTATATTTGCATTTCTAATCAACAGTTCAAAATGAGTTAATTTGTATGTTTATCTTTTAATAGCCTTAATTATTTAAAAAATGTGGACAGTGCTATTTTACCACAGAGAGAAGGTAGTTTTTCACATAGCTGAGGCTAGCTTAATTGCTTAAAATTGCATGCAGTAGTAGTGTAAACACCATTATATATGCAGCATTATACAGTACAGTATCTGCATTGGTATTTCAGACTTTTAATCTACCTATTTATTAAACTCATCTCAGGACTATTGAATCTGTTCAAATTGCCTATTGACTTTATAAATAATGTGCACCTTTTCCATGTCTGTAAAATATGAATTTATTTCACCATTTGCCATCAAGAGTCTTGAGAATATGCACAAAATTCTCATCTTCCATTTTATTACTTTGGAGGGTAGGATTCTGTGACATTGCATGGTAATGAACTTCATATTGAGCAGTCTACTTCAATGCAGTCTACCTTAATAATTACTTATCAAGGAGTTCCACAAGTTCCACACCAGTTATTTTCTGTTAAGTAAGTAGCATACATTATACATTGCACCAAAATATGATGGCATTTAGAATCATAGAACGGAAAGGAACTTTGAGATTTCTTCTTCCAACCCCTTATTTTAGAGGTAAACAAACTTATATCCAAGAAATGCTTTTCTAAGATGACAGAACTGACTGGTGAGAGCTTTGATATTAGAGTCAAATCTCCTGGCTCCTATTCTTGTCTGCTTTCTGCTTTTTCTTTTACACTGCCTCTCCTCTGTGTTTTGTTGTAAAAGATAAATGAGCTGATTTTACTCTGATTAAGAGAAAGCTATTAATGACCTGGTGGAAAAGAACCAAAAGCAGGGATGAATTATTGTTACACAACTTAGAATGTTTTCAAATTTTAAACAACAGTGCAAGCTAGTGATGACTTACATACAATAAGTGACTATGCATTGTAAAAGAGCAAGGGAAACATGATCAAAAAAGAAAAATAAAAAAACCCAACACACAAAGAAACACCTTTCTGCCCCAATCCAATATTTTGGTTGCGATTATTTGAAATAATACTTCCAGAAATGCTGGTGATGATGATTGCTGATTAAGCAGTGAGGAAAAGCAGGGACCTAGCTAAATGGAACAGTAAGAAGTCTTCCTAAAAGAAAGTTTAAAAAAAAAATTTGTAAAAGTTCTTCTGCCCTGTCATTATAAAATTCAGTTTTTCTTGGTACTGATGAAATATGTCACCAGACCAGATAGTGCACATTGGTAGCTTTTAGGGGATGTTGCGAATTTTGAAATTGGACAGGACAGATAAACATAGATGAAATCTGACACCATCCAGAGGTTTATAGATGCTGCAGATTTAAGAGACTTCTGGGTTATTTCCACACACCGACTTGGCAAGAATTGTTTTTTTACTTTTATTTAACTCATGGCTCTGTGTCCTAAATTTAAAATATACAACTAGCTACCATTTTTTTGAGTTTATTTATGTGCTAGCTGTACTTTAATACTATGAACACTTCATTCCATGTAATGCTCATGACAACTTTACGTGAGCTGGTAAAAATTATATATTACAGTGAATTACATAGATGAGAGAGTTTAAGAAACCAGCTCAAGATCTAGTAAGTGTGGGAGCTGGGATTTGATGCTCAGTGCATTTAGCAGAAGTTTATGCTCTTATTGACCCCACAGAGCTGCAGATGATGGCAGCAACCACTGGTAACTACACTTTCAGCGGATGCAATATTTATTTGCTTAACTTCCTGACCGTCTTAAGGATAAAAAGTAAAAACCAAAAGTAGGGCTTCCCTGGTGGCGCAGTGGTTGAGAGTCCGCCTGCCGATGCAGGGGACACGGGTTCGTGACCCTGTCCGGGAAGATCACACGTGCCGCGGAGCGGCTGCACCCGTGAGCCATGGCCACTGAGCCTGCGCGTCCAGAGCCTGTTGCTCTGCAACGGAAGAGGCCATAACAGTGAGAGGCCCGCGTACCACAAAAAAAACAAAAAAAACAAAAAAAACAAAACTAATTGCATACGTGAGAACTTATCTTAATATAATGTACGTTCCTTACTGGCCAGCCAGTTTTCCCCTTCTTCTTTGCACTGTTCTTAAATTCAGGTTCATTATACTTGGTTATATATTACATTTCCCCACATATGCATTGCATGTGTCTATTAATTTCTCAAATAAGATCAATGAAGTAATTGAATATATTGTCAATCATGAAAAACTATTAACTCAAAATATAAATAGATGAGATAAAGCATTGATATTGTCATTGCTCTATTGGCTCTCTTTTCCTCTAAGAATAAGTTTAAAAAAATCATGGAAATGTACTCAGGTAACATTTTTTTCTGCAATAATACTCATGGAATGAGAAAATTCAATGTAAACACTAAGAAGAATCACTCTCTTTTACTGCATTCGTATTCTTTTCACTCATGACCAATAAAACAGAAACAACAAGGCCCCAAAAGACTGGCACCATAAGTGATATAACATCAATTAAAATAAGCTTCAAAGTTTTTTCAGAGTTGATGACATCCTTACTTCATGCCAGAAGCATGTCTCAAGAGAATAATATTTGAGCTGTTTGCTCAACTTTACAAAAATACTTGAAATTGAGGCTTATAAAAAATTAGACTGCAGCATCTTGTATAATATTATGAATTGATTTTGACTTTTGCCAAATGTTCTCTGGTGTGACATGTAATCACTTGCTTAAATCGCCTTCTCAGTCAAGAATTCCAAGGACATTATTATACAATATTAGTAATAATAGAATTGTCCTCTCTGTTTAAGTATGGAAAACGTTATTTCAGAGATAGAAACAAATTATTTCAACCATCTATTTGTGAGAGAGCGGAAGGAAACTTTATGAATTTTTCTTAATGTTGAAAAAGTCTCACTCTTTGAAACAAAATTTGTAAAGTACACCTAAAAATTGTCATGCTTCATTATAAGCTATTCAGTGAGAAATTAAGGCCATCTATGAAGGTATTAATTGAGTTTAAGAGTTGCAAGCTAGTTTTGATTACAACCGGCAGTAATTATTTAGCACACATCTGTGACTTATCAGACATTGTGACAGACTGTGCAGCAGCAGGAATATGGCCAAGTTCTTGGAATTGTAGGTGTGACTAGTGAGAGCCCTTTGCACAAAAAGCTGTCTAGAAACAAAAGATGCTGGAAGACATGGATTTGATCTTCAGGCTCCAGACACTGCAAAATAGGAAACACAATAAATGAAACCATTTTTTTTTATAATTTCAACTGTTGAATTACAATGATTACTCAAAACAAAATTCCTGCCCCAAACTTTTAAAAATTAGAGCCAGAAAGGAGAATGTTTTTAGGTCCTTAGGAAATGATTTATATAACCGCTATTTACGTTTTTTCATGGGAAAGCTCATGGTGCATTTCCCAGGGAAAGTCACTTTGATTCTATATTAGTTATGCTTTTTTAAAATTCATTGAAATCCATTATTATGAATTACAGCATCACTGTTCTCCAATCAATAGTGTACATTGTGTCAAAAAGGATTTAAGTGATGCTAAAAAAAATCTTGACTCCTTGGGTAGGGCATACTATGTCATTATTTTTAAAAGAAAATAAAGGAGAAACTTGCTTGGTAAGTGCTGGGTATAAACTAAATCTGCCCTGAGGCAGTGACTTTTTAGTGTTACAGAAGCTGCTGGTGCTAGGTTTTCGGTCATTACTGTGATTTGTAGCAAAGGCAGATCCCCCTCCAGCCATGTATTGCAGAGTTTGCAGTTTATTTCACAGACTCCTATCTGAGAGATGCACAGCATTGTCTCATAACGTTCTATAGCTTCCCACTTAAGTTCCTTCTATCTCATCTTGTTCATCACAGAGATCACAGTCCCAGTTATTACTGGTGATCAAACACAGCACTGAGTTTGTCATCATTCTGCTGAGCCTGAATGGGGACAACAGAACCCTGACGTATAGGCTTAGATGGTACAGTTTAGCACTGAAATTGTAGATGGGCATACAACCTGACACAAAGTCATCAGAAATGGCTTCGCTTATTTTAGCAAAGATGATTTAGGTACTGTGAAGTCCCTGAACATAATGTTAACAATGTCCAGTGCTGAAGATAATTTTAACTGTAAAGTGACTTCATACATAGATCACACGCTTAATCATCATAGTTTATAGTTTAGATAAGAGTTTTCGTCAATAAGTGCTCCAGACACTCCCAAGAAACTCTCACATTAAAAGATAAAGTACTCTTCCTAAAATATAATTAATGCTGGACTTGCATAAAGTGGGATAAATCTCTAAGAATGCATTCCCTCTAAGCCACGCACCCCCCTATGAAAAAAAGGAGGAAGAAAGACTGCTAAAAACAAGAGCTAGGCTGTGAGCATTAAGCAACTAATAACAGAGATTTGGCTTGAAGGCAAATGCCGCAGTCAGTAATACATTCAAAACTATAATATGTTCATAACTACGGCCCAACAGCCAGACCTCCTGAAGAAATCTGGGAAGAAAAAAAAAAAAACTTTGAGAAAGAACAGCCTGTAACTTACTCATTCCTGTATAAAGGGATGTTAAAAGTAATGACCTACCTGGACGTAGCTTCCTTGTAAACATGCTTATGGTGTTTACTAACAGAAAGATGATGGAGAGTACCTGTCAAAAACAAAAACAAAAAGGTGTCTAATCAGTTAGGATATACCTGGTCTTTCTAAGTTATTTATTATAAATGAACCTGGAATTTCTGTGTTTTTGAAGCACGGGTGGCTGAAGAATGAGAAAAGTCAATATTTTCCAACTGTGCCATTGAACGTAAGACTGGGGAACCCCCAAAATGAATCAGTTTCCTTTAAGAACAATGTTTCCACACATTTTTCAGACTCACAGTCTGTTAATAAGAAATCATAGATGTCTTTTTGAAGAAGAAAAGAGATGATATTAATAGGAAACTGTGTCTGACATACTCATGCTTTTCCAGAAGGAAATGCTAATTCTTGGCAGGATATTACTTATATTGTTTGAATTGTTGGCAAAGGTTGGTATCAGGTAATATCTGAAATTCAAATGGTCCTGCTACATTTTAACCCCTCTTCCAAGTTGTTTTAACACTAAAATAACTTGGAAGCCGGATTGAATGACCCCAAAGCCGGATTACCTCTTGGTTCAGAACAGAAGCAAATGGAAATCTCTCTGGAGGAAACCATCCTGAATATAGTCCTTCAGAGTCCCAAAATTTAACATGAACTAACAATCAAACATCACCAACCACAGAGGAAAATGTTACAAGTAAAAGGCCAAATAGGAAAAATATCAGATTTTTACCCTTAAAACTTAAAATAATACAGATTACTTCAGATACAGAATATAAAATAACTATGAATTTACATTTTTAAAGAAAATGATAATATAATAAAAAATAAATGAGAATCCGTACACTATCCAGATTGACCAAAGAGATTTTAAAAAGAATTAAATATGACTTTTTTAAATGAAATATATTCGGTGAATTGATTAAAGTATAGAATTGCCATTACTGAAGTATAGAAGAGAATAGAAATGGTAATGAAAGAACAAATATTTGAAAATACAGTAGCTGAGAATTTTCCAAAATTCATGAAAATTATGATTTCACAGACACCAGAATACCAAAGGTGGGATATATACAGAACAGCATGAATAAGAGAGAACTCCATACCTGGACACAATGCAGTGAAACTACAGAGCATGTATTACAAAGATCTTAAGAACAGAAAGGAAAGGCAAATCACTAACGGAAGAATGACAACTAAATTCTTCAACAGCAACAAAAGAAGCCGGAAAATAAAATCCTCAAAGTACTAAACATAAAAATAGCTGTCAACCTAGAATTGTGTGCTCAGAAAAATTACCCACCAAGAATAGGAGATTAGAAAAAAAAAAAAAAAAAACTTTGTAACTTAACAAAAACTGAGAGAATTTACCACCAGTAGTTTTACACTAAAGGAAGGATTAACAGTATATTTCAGGAAAAAAGAAAATATACTCAAAAGGAAGATCTAAGATGCAGGAATAAATGGTGAGCAAGATGTTGGTAAACTGATAATCAGTTAAATGTACATTACCGTACAAAATAACAATGGTAACATATAATTATTTGAATTATAAAATATATAAGCCCCTAGCAGGATTAATGAACAAAAGAAGAGATAAAGTAAAATATATGATCTTATTAATGAAAAAAAGGACATATAAAGCAATAAGATACCACTACAAACTTAGTAGAAAGGACAAAATCTGGAATACCGACGATACCAATTACTGGGATGGATATGCAACGGCAAAGAACTCTCATACATTGCTAATAGGAATGCAAAATATTAGAGCCTCTTTGAAAGACAGTTTGGCAGTTTCTTACAAAGCTAAACATATTCTTACCAAATGATTCATCAATTGTTCTTCTTAGTGGTTACCCAATAGAGTTGAAAACTCAAGTCTACATAAAAACCTGCACACAGACGCTTATAACACCTTTGTTTATAATTGCCAAATCTTGAAAGCAACCAAGATGTCCTTCAGTAAGTAAATGGATGAATAAACTGTGGTACATCCAGAAAATGGAATTTCATTCACCACTAAAAAGTAATGAACTCTAAAGCCATAAGACAACACGGAGGAACCTTAAATGCATATTACAAAGTGAAAGAAACCAATCTTAAAAGGCTACATATTGTATGAATGCAAAAATATGATGTTCTGGAAAAAGGCAAAACTTTGGAATGGTTCCTGGGAAAAGAGGAACATGAAAAACAGAGCACAAAGAATTTATAGGGGAGCTGACTTTAAATCATTTCTATAAAATTCAAAATTAAATAATATATCTCATGATAAGTATATGTGAGGAAGATTGTTAAAGGAAGGAATGATAAGCACAAAAATTTAAATACGTATTATGATGGGGGCATTAATGGAACAAAGGCATAGGAAGGGAAAGGAATAGAAGAGCCCAATCACAATCTAAAGTTCTGCTTCTTTAAATTAGTGGTTGGTATATGGGTGTTCATTTGATATTTTTAAACTCATAGTTATGTTATATATATAATGTATTTATATATAATTTTGATTATACCAAATATAACAAATTAATGTGTGATTAAAACATCAAATTTTTTATTTCTTTTGACATTCATATGAATTAGACATTCATCTCCACATTCTCAAATCCATCCTGTTTTTACCAGGGCAGTTGATAACATAGCTCTTGAGGTTCTCACCATGGTTTTGACCAATGCTGTAGTCTATGATAATGGGACCAGAGACAATGACTTTTGAAGACTGGCAGAGGAGGAAATTCTCAAAATGTGAATTGAGATTTATAAATGCTTTAAAACGGTTGTTCCGGCAGTGATAACGATACATAATGATTAAGTGAGTGATACATAATGATTAAGTGAGTGTTATATAATGATTAAGAGAATGGAAAAGAATCAAATAAATTTGAGGGGAATTCCAGCTCTGTAATTTACCAGCTGAGCATCCTAAGAAATATCATTTATTTTCTTAAGTTTGTTTTTTCCTCTTTATTTTTTTTTACATCTTTATTGGAGTATAATTGCTTTACAATGGTGTGTTAGTTTCTGCTTTATAACAAAGTGAATCAGTTGTACATATACATATGTTCCCATATCTCTTCCCTCTTGCATCTCCCTCCCTCTCACCCTCCCTATTCCACCCCTCCAGGCTGTCACAAAGCACCGAGCTGATCTCCCTGTGCTACGAGGCTGCTTCCCACTAGCTATCTACCTTATATTTGGTAGTGTATATATGTCCATGCCTCTCTCTCGCTTAGTCACAGTTTACCCTTCCCCCTCCCCATATCCTCAAGTCCGTTCTCCAGTAGGTCTGTGTCTTTATTCCTGTCTTACCCCTGGGTTCTTCATGACATTTTTTTTTTCTTCTTAAATTCCATATATATGTGTTAGCATACGGTATTTGTCTTTTTCTTTCTGACTTACTTCACTCTGTATGACAGACTCTAGGTCTACCCACCTCATTACAAATAGCTCAATTTTGTTTCTTTTTATGGCTGAGTAATATTCCATTGTATATATGTGCCACATCTTCTTTATCCATTCATCCGATGATGGGCACTTAGGTTGTTTCCATCTCCGGGCTATTGTAAATAGAGCTGCAATGAACATTTTGGTACATGACTCTTTCTGAATTATGGTTTTCTCAGGGTATATGCCCAGTAGTGGTACTGATGGGTCATATGGTAGCTCTATTTGTAGATTTTTAAGGAACCTCCATACAGTTCTCCGTAGTGGGTGTACCAATTCACATTCCCACCAGCAGTGCAAGAGTCTTCCCTTTTCTCCACACCCTCTCCAGCATTTATTGCTTCTAGATTTTTTGATGATGGCCATTCTGACTGGTGTGAGATGATGTCTCATTGTAGTTTTGATTTGCATTTCTCTAATGTTTAATGATGTTGAGCATTCTTTCATGTGTTTGTTGGAAGTCTGCATATCTTCTCTGGAGAAATGTCTATTTAGGTCTTCTGCTCATTTCTGGATTGGGTTGTTTGTTTTTTTGTTATTGAGCTGCATGAGCTGCTTATAAATTTTGGAGATTAATCCTTTGTCAGTTGCTTCATTTGCAAATATTTTCTCCCATTCTGAGGGTCGTCTTTTGGTCTTGTTTATGGTTTCCTTTGCTGTGCAAAAGCTTTGAAGTTTCATTAGGTCCCATTTGTTTATTTTTGTTTTTATTTCCATTTTTCTCTAGGAGGTGGGTCAAAAAGGATCTTGCTGTGATTTATGTCGTAGAGTGTTCTGCCTATGCTTTCCTCTAAGAGTTTGATAGTGTCTGGCCTTACATTTAGGTCTTTAATCCATTTTGAGCTTATTTTTGTGTATGGTGTTAGGGAGTGTTCTAATCTCATACTTTTACATGTACCTGTCCAGTTTTCCCAGAACCACTTATTGAAGAGGCTGTCCTTTATCCACTGTACATTC
The DNA here is from genome assembly GCF_059928025.1 of Delphinapterus leucas. Classification (NCBI taxonomy): domain Eukaryota; kingdom Metazoa; phylum Chordata; class Mammalia; order Artiodactyla; family Monodontidae; genus Delphinapterus; species Delphinapterus leucas. The sequence continues at coordinate 75,348,504 of NC_143135.1, forward strand.
CTGCCTCCTTTATCAAAGATAAGGTGACCATATGTGCGTGGGTTTATCTCTGGGCTTTCTATCCTGTTCGATTGATCTATCTTTCTGTTTTTGTGCCAGTACCATACTGTCTTGATTACTGTAGCTTTGTAGTATAGTCTGAAGTCAGGGAGCCTGATTCCTCCAGCTCCATTTTTCATTCTCAAGATTGCTTTGTCTATTCGGGTTCTTTTGTGTTTCCACACAAACTGTGAAATTTTTTGTTCTAGTTCTGTGAAAAATGCCAGTGGTACTTTGATAGGCATTGCATTGAATCTGTAGATTGCTTTGGGTAGTAGAGTCATTTTCACAATGTTGATTCTTCCAATCCAAGAACATGGTATATCTCTCCATCTATTTGTATCATCTTTAATTTCTTTCATCAGTGTCTTATAATTTTCTGCATACAGGTCTTTTGTCTCCTTAGGTAGGTTTATTCCTAGATATTTTATTCTTTTTGTTGCAATGGTAAATGGGAGTGTTGTCTTGATTTCACTTTCAGATTTTTCATTGTTAGTGTATAGGAATGCCAGATATTTCTGTGTGTTAATTTTGTATCCTGCAACTTTACCAAATTCATTGATTAGCTCTAGTAGTTTTCTGGTAGCATCTTTAGGATTCTCTATGTATAGTATCACGTCATCTGCAAACAGTGACAGCTTTACTTCTTCTTTTACGATTTGGATTCCTTTTATTTCCTTTTTTTCTCTGATTGCTGTGGCTAAAACTTCCAAAACTATGTTGGATAAGAGTGGTGAGAGTGGGCAACCTTGTCTTGTTCCTGATCTTAGTGGAAATGCTTTCAGTTTTTCACCATTGAGGATGATGTTGCCTGTGGGTTTGTCATATATGGCCTTTATTATGTTGAGGAAAGTTCCCTCTATGCCTACTTTCTGCAGGGTTTTTATCATAAATTGGTGTTGAATTTTGTCTAAAGCTTTCTCTGCATCTATTGACGTGATCATATGGTTTTTCTCCTTCAATTTGTTAATATGGTGTATCATGTTGATTGATTTGCATATATTGAAGAATCCTTGCATTCCTGGAATAAACCCCACTTGATCATGGTGTATGATCCTTTTAATGTGCTGTTGGATTCTGTTTGCTAGTATTTTGTTGAGGATTTTTACATCTATGTTCATCAGTGATATTGGCCTGTAGTTTTCTTTCTTTGTGACATCCTAGTCTGGTTTTGGTATCAAGGTGATGGTGGCCTCGTAGAATGATTTTGGGAGTGTTCCTCCCTCTGCTATATTTTGGAAGAGTTTGAGAAGGATAGGTGTTAGCTCTTCTCTAAATGTTTGATAGAATTCGCCTGTGAAGCCATCTGGTCCTGAGCTTTTGTTTGTTGGAAAATTTTTAATCACAGTTTCAATTTCAGCACTTGTGAATGGTCTGTTCATGTTTCCTATTTCTTCCTGATTCAGTCTTGGCAGGTTGTGCATTTCTAAGAATTTGTCCATTTCTTCCAGGTTGTCCATTTTATTGGCATAGAGTTGCTTGTAGTAATCTCTCACGATCTGTTGTATTTCTGCAGTGCCAGTTGTTACTTCTCCTTTTTCATTTCTAATTCTATTGATTTGAGTCTTCTCCCTTTTTTTCCTTGATGAGTCTGGCTAATTGTTTATCAATTTTGTTTATCTTCTTAAAGAACCAGCTTTTAGTTTTATTGATCTTTGTTATCATTTCCTTCATTTCTTTTTCATTTCTTTCTGATCTGATTTTTATGATTTCTTTCCTTCTGCTAACTTTGGGTTTTTTTGTTCTTCTTTCTCTAATTGCATTAGGTATAAGGTTAGGTTGTTTACTCGAGATGTTTCTTGTTTCTTAAGGTGGGCTTCTATTGCTATAAACTTCCCTCTTAGAATTGCTTTTGCTGTATCCCATAGGTTTTGGGTCATCGTGTCTCCATTGTCATTTGTTTCGAGGTATTTTTTTTATTTCCTCTTTGATATCTTCAGTGATCACTTCGTTTTTAAGTAGTGTATTGTTTAGCCTCCATGTGTTTGTATTTTTTACAGATCTTTTCCTGTAATTGATATCTAATCTCATAGCATTGTTGTCGGAAAAGATACTTGATACAATTTCAATTTTATTAAATTTACCAAGGCTTGATTTGTGACCCATGATATGATCTATCCTGCAGAATGTTCCATGAGCACATGAGAAAAATGTGTATTCTGTTGTTTTTGAATGGAATGTCCTATAAATATCAATTAAGTCCATCTTGTTTAATGTATCATTTAAAGCTTGTGTTTCCTTATTTATTTTCATTTTGGATGATCTGTCCATAGGTGAAAGTGGGGTGTTAAAGTCCCCTACTATGTTTGTGTTACTGTTGATTTCCCCTTTTAATGCTGTTAGTATTTGCCTTATGTATTGAGGTGCTCCTATGTTGGGTGCATAAATATTTACAATTGTTATAACTTCTTCTTGGATCGATCCCTTGATCATTATGTAGTGTCCTTCTTTGTCTCTTCTAATAGTCTTTATTTTAAAGTCTATTTTGTCTGATATGAGAATTGCTACTCCAGCTTTCTTTTGATTTCCATTTGCATGGAATATCTTTTTCCATCCCCTCACTTTCAGTCTGTATGTGTCTCTAGGTCTGAAGTGGGTCTCTTGTAGACAGCATATATATGGGTCTTGTTTTTGTATCCATTCAGCCAATCTGTGTCTTTTGGCGGGAGCATTTAGTCCATTTACATTTAGGTAATTATCGATATGTATGTTTCTATTCCCATTTTCTTAATTGTTTTGGGTACTTTATTGTAGGTCTTTTCCTTCTCTTGCGTTTCCTGCCTAGATAAGCTCCTTTAGCATTTGTTGTAAAGCTGGTTTGGTGGTGCTGAACTCTCTCAGCTTTTGCTTGTTTGTAAAGGTTTTAATTTCTCCATCAAATCTGAATGAGATCCTTGCTGAGTAGAGTAATCTTGGTTGCAGGTTTTTCTCCTTCATCACTTTAAGTATGTCCTGCCAGTCCCTTCTGGCTTGCAGATTTTCTGCTGAAACATCAGCTGTTAACCTTATGGGGATTCCCTTGTGTGTTACTTTTTGTTTTTCCCTTGCTGCTTTTAATATGTTTTCTTTGTATTTAATTTTTGACAATTTGATTAATATGTGTCTTGGAGTATTTCTCCTTGGATTTATCCTGTATGGGACTCTCTGTGCTTCCTGGACTTGATTAACTATTTCCTTTCCCATATTAGGGAAGTTTTCAACTATAATCGCTTCAAATATTTTCTCAGTCCCTTTGTTTTTCTCTTCTTCTTCTGGAACCCCTATAATTTGAATGTTGGTGCATTTAGTGTTGTCCCAGAAGTCTCTGAGACTGTCCTCAGTTCTTTTCATTCTTTTTTCTTTATTCTACTCTGCAGTAGTTAATTCCACTATTTTGTCTTCCAGGTCACTTATCCGTTCTTCTGCCTCAGTTATTCTGCTATTGATCCCATCTAGAGTACTTTTAATTTCATTTATTGTGCTGTTCATCATTATTTTTTTCATCTTTAGTTCTTCTACGTCCTTGTTAAATGTTTCTTGCATTTTGTCTATTCTATTTCCAACATTTTGGATCATGTTTACTATCATTATTCTGAATTCTTTTTCAGGTAGGCTGCCCATTTCCTCTTCATTTGTTAGGTCTGGTGCATTTTTATCTTGCTTCTTCATCTGCTGTTTGTTTTTCTGTCTTCTCATTTTGCTTATCTTACTGTGTTTTGGGTCTTCCTTTTGCAGACTGCAGGTTCTTAGTTTCCATTGTTTTTGGTGTCTGTCTCCCGTGCCTAAGGTTGGTTCAGTGGGTTGTGTAGGCTTCCTGGTGGAGGGGACTAGTGCCTGTGTTCTGGTGGATGAGGCTGGATCTTTTCTTTCTGATGGGCAGGTCCACGTCTGGTGGTGTGTTTTGGGGTGTCTGTGGCCTTATTATGATTTTAGGCAGCCTCTCTGCTAATAGGTGGGTTGTGTTCCTGTCTTACTAGTTGTTTGGCATAGGGTGTCCTGCACTGTAGCTTGCTGGTCGTTGAGTGAAGCTGGGTGTTGGTGTTGAGTTGGAGATCTCTGGGAGATTTTCACCATTTGATATTATGTGGAGCTGGGAAGTCTCTTGTGGACCAGTGTCCTGAAGTTGGCTCTCCCACCTCAGAGGCACAGCACTGACTCCTGGCTGCAGCACCAAGAGCCTTTCATCCACACGGCTCAGAATAAAAGGGAGAAAAAGTAGAAAGAAAGAATTAGTAGAAGTAGAAAGAAAGAAAGAAAGAAAGAAGGAAAGAAAGAAAGGAGGGAGGGAGGGAGGAAGGAAGGAGGGAAAGAAAGAGAAAGGAAAGAAAGAAAGAATATAAAGTAAAAGAAAAGAAGGTAAAATATAATAAAGTTCTTAAAATAAAAAATAATTATTAAGAAAAAAAATTTTTTTAAATAAATATATAAAATAAAACGGACGGATAGAGCCCTAGGACAAATGGTGGAAGCAAAGCTATACAGACAAAATGTCACACAGAAGCATACACATACAAACTCACAAAAAGAGGAAAAGGGGATAAAATCATAAATCTTGCTCTCAAAGTCCACCTCCTCAATTTGGGGTGATTCGTTGTCTATTCATGCATTCCATAGATGCAGGGTACATCAAGTTGATTGTGGAGCTTTAATCCACTGCTTCTGAGGCTGGTGGGAGAGATTTCTCTTTCTCTTCTTTGTTCTTACAGCTCCCAGGGGCTCAGCTTTGGACTTGGCCCCGCCTCTGCGTGTAGGTCGCCGGAGGGCGTCTTTTCTTCGCTCAGACAGGACGGGGTTAAAGGAGCAGGTGCTTCGGGGGCTCTGGCTCACTCAGGCCGGGGGGGAGGGAGGGGCACGGAGTGCGGGCGGGCCTGCAGCGGCAGTGGCCAGCGTGACGTTGCACCAGCCTGAGGCGTGCCGTGCGTTCTCCCGGGGAAGTTGTCCTTGGATCCCGGGACCCTGACAGTGGCGGGCTGCACAGGCTCCCCGGTAAGGGGGTGTGGATAGTGACCTGTGCTCTTACACAGGCTTCTTGGTGGCGGCAGCAGCATCCTTAGCGTCTCATGCACGTCTCTGGGGTCCGCACTCCTAGCCGCGGCTTGCGCCCATCTCTGGAGCTCCTTTAAGCAGCACTCTTAATCCCTCTCCCAGGTACGTGGGGAGTTTCTTGCCTTTTGGGAGGTCTGAGGTCTTCTGCCAGTGTTCAGTAGGTGTTCTGTAGGAGTTGTTCCACGTGTAGATGTATTTCTGGTGTATCTGTGGAGAAGAAGGTGATCTCCGCGTCTTACTCTTCCGCCTTCTTCCCCTCATTCTCTGTTTTCTCCTCTTTAAAATGCGGTTCACAATAGCTCCTACCTCACAGGGCTGTCCTTAAGACTAAAGGAAATAATGCATATAAAGCATCAAGCACAGTGCCTGGCACATAATCATACTTAGTAGATGTCAGGTATCATTATCATCATTTCATGCATTAATTTATCGTATGATAAAAGAGAGATGCTTACTCTTCTCTTTTCCTCAATTGCTAAGGGGAAGGAATGCGCAGCTGCAAAGTTTTCATTTCTCTTTTCAACTAACACTACTTGACAAGATTGAAATTTTGATATTTCTGTAACAATATGTTAACTTAGATGCCTCAAAAGAGCCCAGAGACTCAGATGTTAAAAATGATTGACAGTCAACTGACAACAGCAGGCTGCCTAATCAGCCCGTGGCACTGGTGACAACATGGCTGGGCACAGTGAAGGAAACATCTGGGGCACCAGGAAAGAGAGCTAGAATAGGCTTATTTTTATTTCTAAGTTCAAAGACCCTGAAGCTGAATCACATTTGTTAGGCTTTGATTCATTCGTAGTTGTGAGCTTTCAGCAACAGACACCACGTAGGAAAGAAAACCTGCGGAGAGAACAGAGATAAAGGAAAAAATACCTAAAAGGGCATTATCTCTAAATGTGCAGAGATGAGGAGTTATGGTGTGAGTATGTGTGATCTGAAATCAGAGGGGCCTGGGTTTGAATTCTGCCTGCATCACACATTTAGCTGTGTGACCCAAAGCAAGATTTTTAATGTCTCTACGTTTCCACTGGATCATTTATTTAATTGGGGAAGGTGCTTACATTTTGGGATTGTTGAGAGGATAATTCATGTAAAAAGCTTAACACTGTCACTGGCAAAAACAAGCATTGAATATATTTAGATATCATTATAGTCATCCTTGTTATTATCATCATCTTCAGTCAGTATTTTTAACGGATTTATGTAGAATTTTACAAAAATATAAAACAGAAAAAAATAAAGCGTTTTGTCCAGCAAAATCTTTTCTTATGTAGCAACTTGAGAGAATAAGTGGATATTATTTGAAATGTCATCTGAATATAAGCCTATGGGCATTGATATAACCTGCATACATTATATTCTCTAAAAGAAGAAAGCTTGGATGATGTCAGCATGGGTTCCCATCGTAATCTGATTCTTTTCCCAAAGATAGAGATAGATATTCGAAAAACCATAAGAAAAAATATACAGCAAGCAGTAAAATATTGACACAAAATTTGAAACTCTGAACTTGGAAACATGTTTGATTTTCCTTTCTACCATAAAAGAAGTCCATCAAGCTCAAAACAATGTTTGATATATTGGCAAATTTCACTAGACATTTTATACTTCCAACATAATACTGAGGTTGGTCTTTTGAAGCAATAACAATAACAAAATACCTCATTTAAAAATATTTTTTTTTGGCTTCCCTGGTGGTGCAGTGGTTGAGAGTGCGCCTGCCGATGCAGGGGACGCGGGTTCGTGACCTGGTCCGGGAAGATCCCACATGCCGCAGAGTGGCTGGGCCCGTGAGCCATGGCCGCTGGGCCTGCGTGTCCGGAGCCTGTGCTCCGCAACGGGAGAGGCCACAGCAGTGAGAGGCCTGCATAACGCAAAAAAATAAATAAATAAATAAAAATATATATTTTTTCAAGTCACATTCTATATACTAATTCATTGATCTTCACCTTTATAACTCTTTTCCATTGCCAAATACAATGACTACAATTAAAGACCACAATTAAATGGTCACATTTAAGTTTTTTCATAAACAACCTTTCACTTAGCATAGATCATCATAATTGAACAAATAATTAATGCTCACCTATTATGTGCAGGGAATCAGAAAAATATAGTCTCATTCTTATCTCAGTGTACAATATATTTCACATGAAAAATTGAATACAGAAATAAAAAGGCAATGTAAGTGCAAGAAAGTGGTTAAAAATAAAAGAAAAAATCCACAGTAATGGAGTTTCTCAGCAAGGTACAGAATTCAACTGAAAGAGCTATAATTGCAAAAATTAGAATATGTTGAGCAACAAAATAATATAGTACTGGGTTATAAAGTATAAAATAAATATACATCCATATTATATATAATACATATTCATAATTTATGAATAAATATATATTCATTCATTTCATAAATTAATAAATGGTAGAGAAAAGACACATCTCCCATGCAGAATTCCAAGTATTTTATGATGATATCCACCCTCACAGAGGTGGAGCATAACTACTCACTGCCTAATTGTGGGCTGTCCTTAGTGACTTACTTCCAAAGAATACAGTATGGAAAGGGAAGCTCCTCTTCGCAGAGGAGAAGCCTGGCAAACACCACCTCAGTCAGGAGATTAAAGTCAACATCAGCAGCGATAAATCATGGCAATATGTATAATTAATATGCAGTGTGCAAAATGACACTTTAGCTCTGCTGTCTTCCTCCTCAGAATCCATAACTCCAGTCCAATAATGAGAAAAATGACAGGCAAATCTCAGTTGAGGGACTTTCTAAAAATACCCGACCAGTGCCCCTCAAAACTCAGGGTCATCAAAAACAAGGAAAAATTTGAGAAAATCTCACAGTCAAAAGGAATATACAGAGATGTGACAGCTATGAAACATGGTGTCCTAGATGGAATCTTGGAACAGAAGAAGTACATTAGGTAAAAACTAAGGAAATCTGAAAAAAATTATGGCCTTTTTAATAATAATATGTAAATATTGGTTTATTAATGGTAAGAAGCACACCATACCTATGTAAGATATTAACAGTAGAGGAAATTGGGTGTGGAATATACAGGAATTTTCTTTAATAGCGTCTCAACTTTTCTATATATATCAAACTGTTTTCTATATATCTCAAACTTGTATTGCTTTTGTAAATATACTTTATTTACAAAAGCAATACAAGTACTAAATACATGGTATGAGCATTAAGTGCTGTATTCGGAGGAAGAATGAAGTCTTTTCAGCTCCCAGTCTTGGCAAAAGTTACTGGAGCTATTGAAGATTGGGCCACTTCACTGGGATTTGCATTTTAACAGGTGAACTCTTGAACATCAGAAGACCTTTAAATCCCATTTTTTCATGGTGGCATCTCCAATCTGAGCAAGAAATACGAAAGTGCCACTTTCTGCCCTAACTACATATCAAGGCACCCTTATGAAACAGCAATCACACTTATTTGGCATTACTATAAAATTACTGTTAATATTGCAAACTAAAGCTTAAGTGAATGTGCAAATGAAAGCTGGACAATTTGGACTACATCAAGAAAGATGGTGAAATTTGATACTTCTCCTCAGTGAATCTTAATAAAAATTATCAATAATAATACTTTCCTTGTTTTTTGATAACATCACACTAATATATTCCTTTATTCAACAAGCATTTATTAAGCACATACTATACTGCAGAAAAGTTCATAGGCACAGAGACTACAATGATAAATAAGGAATGGGAATCTCCCACAAGCTAGTGCAACAGTTTTGTAGGCAAATTGTTGTAGTAAGGACACAGGGAGACATGAACAAGTACATCAAATTCTTTATGGTTCATAATTGATAATGAAATTAGGAACATTCTTGCCATTCCTTCACATCAAGCTAGCCAACATCACATTGTTTTATACATCTCAATATATATGTTGGTGTATATAAACATATGTATATATAAAGAATTTTTAAATTTACTTTCCTAAAGCATATAATCCATTAAAAATATGTATGGCTTTACACAGTTTAAACATTTGGGGCTGGAGATCAAGAGAGAGAACACTTCTCTTTGTTTTCTGGTATTTGTGCAGCTGTTGCCATTGCCTTGCCAGGAATTTTTTTAGGAGGGAAGTGCTGGTAACTTTGATGCCAGCCAGTGGCATTCTATTATTAAGCGAGATGAAAGCAAAATTACCTCTTCCTACTGCTGTTGCTATAGTGACTGCTGTACTTACCATTTCCACCCACCACCTAATGGGTAGTATGAAGGTTTTCCTGGAGTCCAGATAGACCAGATATACTCTTCATGGTGGCATATTTCACATTTAAAATAGATGCTTCATTCACGAGTTAACTTTTCAATATTTACAAGCAAGGTGATCTTTTTTATCCTTACTCTCAAAGAAACAAGGTTTTAGGCTCAGCAACATCGATCATCGAAGTATCAGAGTTTAATTTCAATGTTGTTAATCTCCATTTAATCTAGAGACCTGTAAAGGTGCCAGAGTCATGAATGTGATATGAATAGCTTTGGCTATCCAAAACCTAATGAAACAAGTAGGGAGTTTCAAATTTTACAGGTTGTTTTTTTCCCAGCCTTTCTTTGTGTTCACCACCTGCAAAAATGTAACTAAAACCGAAAAAGAAGAGAATTCCAGTGTATTATGACAGGCACTGGCAGCAAAAAAAAGCTTGTATTCATAGCAGTTGGATCAATAACTTGAAAACTGAACATTTATAAACAGACACAAATGTTGAAAACAACTGTTTACTAGCTATTTCTTGAAAAGTCTTTCTCACATTACTAGTAAAAAACTCATTATTATGTAGAAAAACACAAATGCCAGCTATAACTCTAATGCCATAATAACCTGAAAACCTAATGTCAAAGTGTAGAGAAATTTATAAGAAATATAAGCAACATGGTGTTGGATTTAGGAAAACCTAAATTTTATTTCATAAAGTAAAGTGGTCCTTCTCAGTGAGAATAAGAGAGGAAGACATGCTGCCCCTTTCCCATGGCATAATGTTACTATGTTGGTACTGCTGTCCAAAATTATCAGGATATTTTTCTACCCCAAGAGTTTACAATAATTCGTAGACAGCATCTTCTGTAAATGTCTAGGGTAGAAGTAGACCTAGAGGAGGTACATTGTATCTGAATTATACAGTCTTAAGGATAAAGTGATTTTGATGGGACATAAGAATATTATGAACCTTGATAACATTGGATATTAAGAATTGTCAGTTTTCTGCTCCCAATCATTTCAGAGTCAGAACTAGCCAGCCAATATAAAAGATGCCACCTTAGTCCAACAGAGGTACCCCAAATGAATGTCTCCTAGGCCTGGGAATTGGAAAAAGTCCTGTAAACATTTACTTTCCCTATGGTAACTAACGTAAGAAAGAGACATAATCTTCACATGAGCAATGTTCCAGTTTGCAAGAAAATTGTAACCAAAGAAATATAAACCAGAAGAGTTAATATTCATATCTGGATGTGACAAAAATATACCTCAAATGTGAAAAGTTCTGAGATTTATCACATACATGGACTCAAAGTTCAAGAGAAGAATCACATAAGTGTTGAAGTTTTGCTGTGAAGAGTTAAATATTTATTTTTAAAGCTAGTTAGTCATAAAAATTACTTGAGAAGAATGTCAAAAATGTTGAAAGTGGAGATATCTAATACTATAAACCATAACAACTTAATAAAAACAGTTTGGGCTCTAAACCAGATTATATTAATAATGGTCCAAAAAGGAAATGAGTAGTAATGATTAAAACACCTACTAAGTTTCTCATTTTGAATAGAGAGGAGATTAAAAAGTTCTCACACCACTCTTTATTAATAAGAATGCAGTTATGTTTTCTCTTGAAAAACATAAGTAGGTTTTTAAAAGAATATAGATGATAGATAAGAAAGCTAGCCAGATAGATATAACTATATAGAATACAAATATATTGTATTATAACAAAGTTAAGACAAATAAAATTTTGCTATATTAAAGGGAACAGAAAAAAAAGAATCACTATGAAAGCTTAAAAACAGAAATCACACATAAAATGAAAAATAAGATCAGACATATCAGCTATGACAAATGTAAATGCACTAAATTACTAAATTCAAAGAATATCAGATTATTAAATTTTTTCTATGTATATGAAATTTTTATGTCCAGTTACACATACACATATAAATACAAACAGATTATATGTGAAAGAATAGACAAAATATGTTCCAACAACAACAAAAATACCGCAGAGTTGATTAATAGTAATGTTAGATAAAGTACAAACAAAAGGACGAACATTCCTTCACTGGGTTCTCATTATGTGCAAAGTGTTTTGTTTTATTTTGTTTTGTTTTGGCGGTACGCGGGCCTCTCACTGTTGTGGCCTCTCCCGCTGCGGAGAACAGGCTCCGATCGCGAGGACTCAGTGGCCATGGCTCATGGGCCCAGCCACTCCGCGGCATGTGGGATCCTCCCGGATTGGGGCACACACCCGTGTCCCCTGCATCGGCAGGCGGACTCTCAACCACTGCGCCACCAGGGAAGCCCCAAGGTGTTCTTTTAGATAACAGGCCACAACACTAAGTAACACAAACTTGGTACTTGCTCTTGCGAAGCTTATTGAAGGGAGCCAAGTATTTAAAAAGTAATTGCACAAAGTTATTTACACTTAAGATAAAGGCAAAGAGAGAAATAGTCAGTGTGTGAACCTATAATTTTGGGAGATTGGATTTGTGTGGAGGCATGGCTGAAGAAGTGATATTTAAGCTAATAGCTAAAAGATTAAAAATTCCATATACATATACTAGTCTATGTGTGTTGTGCTTGATCATTTGTGCACACGTATGTGAGTATTGGGGGATAGGTTGGTGAGAAATAACATCACTGCAGGCAAAGGAAATAAGAGTGAAGGCTCCAAGCAAGAAAGGAGCTAGTGATTATATATTTATAAAAGGTATAGTCAATAATGGAAATATAAAACTTGTAAACATTTATTCATTAATATTAAATTTAAAAAGCAAGCACTATTGGGATCTCAAGAAGAAACTGGTAAAAGAGCAGAAGTAAACAACTTTATCATATATCTTCTAGTCTTTTGTATTTCTCGGAATCAAAAAATAAATTAGCATTAGGAAATCTATTTAACATAATGTAGCATGGAAATAGATACATTTAAATTTGATTTTCTTATCAAATACTGAAAAGTCTATATTTAATTTTAAAAACAGTTGAGTGAAATATAAATTTTTAGTGAAACTCTCTTAGTTTCATTTATTTTATCAAATTTGAAGCAAATATTACCATATTATTTAATAGAGAAACTTCTGAGACATTTCCATTAAAGAAGCAAAAATGATAAGATTTCTTACTTTGCCATCATGTAACATAATAGTGATCTTAAAATTCTAATTGAGACACTAAAACAAATGAAATAAGAAAAATTTAAGATATAATATTGTTAAAAAGTGACAAAAGTTAACAGTATTTTGAAATGTTATGTCTTTATGTCTAGAAAATTCAGAACAATCAGAATAAAGATAAAAATGTATAAGATTTAATATGGTAGCTAGGAAAGAATTGTAAAAGAAAAGGAAATGATTGTCACTACACAAGGAAAATATACAATTCTTCAGAATATTCTTTAAAAACAAAATAAAACAAAATAAAAACAATGAATATTATTTGAAAGGCAAATTCAATACTCATTGCTATAACCTCAGTGCCTTTAAGTGCCTGGAAGATAGTAGACATTTAATTTACACTTGAAAGAAAGAGTGAGTGAGTGAGTGAATGAATAAATGAGCTTCTTGAAGCAAGGACTGTGTTATTGATCCTACATTCTAGGTATTCAATTACAGTTTATCAAATTAATTAAAAGTTCATAATATTAATATACAAATTAATCTCCAGGGATTTTCTTTTGCTTACTAGCTGTGTGATGTTGGGCAACTGTATAGTCTCTGAGCCTCAAGTCCTCATTACAAAATAAATAAGCAAAATTTCGAGTAATAAGTGTATTTAAATAAAAGGATATTTTTGAGAGAATTAATTGAGATTAGATTAGAGATCTAAATGTAAGACCAGACACTATAAAACTCTTAGAGGAAAACATAGGAAGAACACACTTTGACATAAATCACAGAAAGATATTTTTTGATCCACCTCCTAGAATAATGGAAATAAAAACAAAAATAAACAAATGGGACCTAATGAAACTTCAAAGCTTTTGCACAGCAAAGGAAACCATAAACAAGACGAAAAGACAACTCTCAGAATGGGAGAAAATATTTGCAAATGAATCAACGAACAAAGGATTAATCTCCAAAATATATAAACAGCTCATGCAGCTCAATATTAAAAAAAAAAAAAAAAGTCCAAAAATGGGCAGAAGACCTAAAGAGACCTTTCTCCAAAGAAGACATACAGATGGCAAAGAAGCACATGAAAAGCTGCTCGACATCACTAATTATTAGAGAAATGCAAATCAAAACTACAATGAGGTATCACCTCACACCAGTTAGAATGGGCATCATCAGAAAAATCTACAAACAACAAATGCTGGAGGGGGTGTGGAGAAAAGGGAACCCTCTTGCACTGTTTGTGGGAATGTAAATTGATACAGCCACTATGGAGAACAGTATGGAAGTTCCTTAAAAAACTAAAAATAGAATTACCATGTGACCCAGCAATCCCACTACTGGGCCTATACCCAGAGAAAACCATAATTCAAAAAGACACATGCACCCCAATGTTCATTGCAGCACTATTTACAATAGCCAGGTCATGGAAGCAACCTAAATGCCCATCGACAGATGAATGGATAAAGAAGATGTGGTACATATATACAATGGAATGTTACTCAGCCATAAAAAGGAATGAAATTGGGTCATTTGTAGAGATGTGGATGGATCTAGAGACTGTCATACAGAGTGAAGTAAGTCAGAGAGAGAAAAACAAATATTGTATATTAATGCATATATGTGGAACCTAGAAAAATGGTATAGATGAACCGGTTTGCAGGGCAGAAATTGAGACACAGATGTAGAGAACAAACATATGGACACCAAGGGGGGAAAGCAGAGGTGGGTGGTGGTGGTGGTGGTGTGATGAATTGGGCTATTGGGATTGACATGTACACACTGATGTGTATAAAATTGATGACTAATAAGAACCTGCTGTATATAAAAAAAATAAAATTCATGAAAAAAACAACCAAACAAACAAAAGAAAACACAAAAAGACACCCTATGGAATGGGAGAAAATATTTGCAAATGATGCAACAGACAAGGGCTTAATCTCCAAAATATACAAACAGCTCATACAACTCAACAACAGAAAACCAAACAACCCAATCGAAAAATGGGCAGAAGACCTTAATAGACATTTCTCTAAAGAGGACATACAGATGGCCAGCAGGCACATGAAATGATGCTCAACATCACCAAATATCAGAGAAATGCAAATCAAAACTACAATGAGGTACCAACTCACACCAGTCAGAATGGCCATTTTTAAAAAGTCTACAAATAACAAATTCTGGAGAGGGTAGGGTGAAAAGGGAACACTCATACACAGTTGGTGGGAATGTAAGTTGGTACAGTCACTATGGAAAACAGTATGGAGGTTCCTCAGAAAACTAAAAGCAGAATTACCATATAATCCAGCAATCCCACTCTTGGGAATATACCCAGAGAAAACTATAATTCAAAAAGATATATGCACCCTTATGTTCATAACAGCACTGTTCACAATAGCCAAAACATGGAAACAACCTAAATGTCCATCAACAGATGAATGGGTAAAGAAGATGTGATACATATATATACAATGCAATACTACTCAGCCATAAAAAAGAACAAAATAATGCCATTTGCAGCAACATGGATGCAACTAGAGATCATCATACAAAGTGAAGTAAGTCAGAAAAAGACAACTACCATATGATATCACTTATATATGAAATCTAAAATATGGCACAAATGAACCTATCTACAAAACAGGTACAGACTCATAGACATAGAGAAAAGACTTGTGGTTGCCAAGGGGGAACGTGGGAGAGAGAGGGATGGATTGGGAGTTTGGGATTAGTAGATGCAAACTATTACATTTAGAATGGATAAACAATAAGGTCCTAATGTATAGCACAAGGAACTATATTCAATATCCTGGGATAAACCATAATGGAAACAAATATAAAATAAAGAATGTATGTGTAAAACTGAGTCACTTTGCTGTACAGCAGAGATTGGCAATACATTGTAAATCAACTATACTTCAATAAAAAGAAAAGACATAAGAAAATAAAATAAAATATAACGTGGAAAAAAAAAAGAAAACATATATAGAGCCCTTAGTACAGTGATTAACAGGTAGTGCATATTCAGTAAATGTTAGCTGTCATCATCATCATCGCCATCATCGTTAGCATACTTCCATTTTACATATTTTTTAAAGATTCAGTTTGAGGTGCCATTTGAACTATAAGCTGCTAATATAATCACAATATTTCTGAGAACTATTATTGGTATGTCTTTTCTGTTCAAGAACATAGAATGACTTACTTTTTCCTATACCTATAATCAGCTCACTGGTCAAGGTTTATTCATTCAACAATAATTATTAAGTACATAACATGGTGCCTGACACATAGTAGACATGCAATGAATATTTGTTTAATGAAGGAAAATGAATGAATAAAAAACTGAACTGCTATTTAGTAAACATAGTGCTAGATGCTGGATATAGGGTGAATGTGCTAACTCTTCATATAAAATAGTAATAGCTAACATTTACTGAGGATTAACTATAAGTTAAGGCCTGCTGCTGGATGAATTGCAAGCATTGTCCCCCTGATACTAATTTTGTAGTATTATTATTCCTATTGCACAGGTAGGGAAACTGAAGCTTGTCCAGCATTACATGGGCAATAAGTGGAAGAGAATTCAAATCCATTCCTTTCTGATTCTAGAGGCCAAGCTCTTCTACCATGCAAATATCTTACTTCTGTAAAATGACTTGAACAGGCTATGTAGAAAAGTCATTGACTCTGTAGCAGTAGAAATTTATTAAGTCTTCCTATTCCTACTAATTTCATCAGACTAGACCAGGGGTCAATAAACTACAGCCACAGGCTAAATCTTTGTTTTTACAGAGCCCACAAGCTAAGGATTTATTTTTACATTTTTAAATTTTTGAAAAATTTAAAACAATAATACTTTGTGACATGAAAATTATATGACAGTATCATATAATATGCTCAGTTTTGCCTTTTGGCCTATGAAGCCTCAAATATTTACTATCTGACACTTTACAGAAAATGTCTGCGAGCCTTGGACTAGATTATGTGGGATGCCTTTCAGCAATGTAAGCAATGCATATGCCATAGCAGATTTAAAGAAAAATGTACAATGAGTAAATAGTCATCTTAGCCCTACAAAATTTCTGGGAAGTATTTTCTTGTACTTTAATTCAAAAGAACTAGAGCAACTACAAAACAGAAAAAAAATCATGAGAATACTAGTATATTGAACTGATGCTTAATGTGAAAAGTGATTTCATTCTGTCAAGAATTTCTTCATATAATTGATGGAAATTTCTACACAAAAGTAGTGTTTTCAATAAATTATTTAAATGTGTATTCTGCCTTAAGAAAAAGAAATAACTCTTCTCTCATTTCATGGAAATAAATCAAATAGGAAGAGAGTAGTGTTTGACATTTACAGAGATCAATTTGTAGCAACTGCCCTTTTAAGTGTGCATCATTTATTCATTCATTCATTCAGCCAATAATTTTTGAATGCCAGGCACTGGACTTACTAAGCATAGGTGATATACTGCAAATGACCTGAGATTTGACCTGAAATAACTTGTTATTTATTTTTTTCTCACCATTGACTTGCTGTATAATATGAGTTGCTGCACATAGTAAAATCAACCCTCCCTAAAATTTGAGCATTACCCAAAATCACTTGCCATATTAGTTCAGCCTAAGTGAAGATCACAAATTAAAACTTCCTAAGATAACTGAATGCTGAAAAAGGAAAAAAAAAACAAAACAAAAGAACTGCTACAAGGTCAGAGGACATTTAGTCTAAGGCAAGGCATGAGGTTTTTCACAAAGATCTAAGATAGGTTGAAAATTTATCACTAGTCAGCTGAGTTATGAAATAAAGTAGCTCCCTAAGATTTTTTAATTAAATAGGGTGTAAGTTATTTAAATAGAACTAGTGAGGTTATAGCTTGTAAAAAAATGCAAATCCATGATACTTGATTTAACTCTACAACAGCAAATGAGCTAAGGGAATCAAGAAAAGCCAGCAATTTACATCTTGAAGAATTTGCTCAGGGGGCCAGGACTGTTCTAAGTGCTCTGCAATATGCACAGCAGTTGAAAACAAATTTGGCAGAGCAAAACACTCGAACACACACATTAGTCAATTATGGAAAGAACTGGTATAACCAAAGCAAAATTCAAAAGAGACCAATACAAACTTTCTCATGCAGTTTGGGACTGGGTTGGATTTAGGAGGGGAAAATCTATTGCCTTGCTGAAATGTTTAGTGCTCAGATTCAAAAGTATAATTTATACTTAGAGTCAAAAAATTGTTTAAAAAAATATACTCACCAGTTAATTATATATTTTCAGTAGATATATGGAAAAGAAATAATTGTGTTGTCCATTGAAGCTATTCTAAGTAAGAGCTAGTAGAGCTAAAAATTGCCTTGTAGGAGTGGAGAGATATACAATAGAGAGGAGTTTTTCTATAAAAATATGGTAAGGTCTCAGAAATTCTTGATATTAATAGAAATAAATTAGAGTTTTAAAATAAGAGTCATCCTGAGTTTGCACAAAGTAGAAGAGCAGACATTTCTGTAAAACCTAACTTCTGCTACAGTTCTACAAACTGCATAAAGACATCTGGTGGCTTGTGGGTATTATTACAATCTAGTTTTCATATTCTACAAATGAGGAAGGAAATCATGATGTCTACTGGCCTATCATTTACCAAAAATATAACTTTGGAATAATTCCTCTAATTATTATCTTCTACACTACAATGACTGGAGCTTCATAAGTACACACTAAAATACATTTTACTTTATTTTTTTTAATTTATTTATTTATTATTTATTTACGGCTGCATTGGGTCTTTCTTGCTGCGTGCAGGCTTTTTCTAGCTGCAGTGAGTGGGAGCTACTCTTTGTTGCGGTGTGCGGGCTTCTCATTGTGGTGGCTTCTCTTGTGGAGCATGTGCTTTATGCACATGGACTTCAGTAGTTGTGGCTTGCAGACCCTAGAGCTCAGGCTCAGTAGTTGTGGCTCATGGGCTTAGCTGCTCTGTGGGATCTTCCTGGACCAGGGATTGAACCCATGTCTCCTTCATTGACAGGTGAATTCTTAACCACTGTGCCACCAGGGAAGTCCTTTACTATTTTAAAACACATATCGTCTTTTATGTGTCAGACACTATATAAAAGGCTTTAAAATATAATTCATTGTGACTTGAATATATAGTCTCCTAATGTATAATTTAGAAGATAAACATGACACATTATAGCAATTATAATGGCAGAATGTTCATTTCAGCAACTTTTTTCTATGTTTATTTTTCTTAGATCAATCATGATAAAACTACAGAAAACTGTAGCCTTGTAAGTAAATGGTGTTACAATTTTACGCTGGTAACAATATTTTATTTCAGTTGATTATCAAGTCAATCATCAAAATATAAATTATAAAAAGTGTTTCATTTGATATTCAATGTAGTAATGGAGACTAGTTAGGAGTATTCATTCATATATATTTTATTTTTTATATATGTATTTATTTCATAAATATGTTTGCAGATTGAAATAAGTTCTGAATGATACGTAATATATAACTACACATAAAAATTAGGTTCTGAAAAAAAAAAAAAGGTTCTGAATAATAGCTTGAAGTTAGAATCATAGGCGGTAAGTTAAATTCATGGAGTGTTTAGCATCTTAGAGATCATCAGAACCAAACTTGAAAAGCTGTTCTCCAGGAAAAATCTTACACACAAGTGTTTCCTTTAGTTTACACAGTGTTTATTAAACACATGTAAATGACTTTGTGTGCATACTCTCTCCATTTTACCTAGGTCCCACCATGATTATCATTTTTTACATAGTTTTATTGATATAAATGACATACGACACTGTATAAGTTTAAGGTATACAGCATAATGATTTGACTTCCATACATCATGAAATTATTATCACAACAAGTTTAGTGAACAACCATCATCTCATATAGATACAAAATTAAAGAAATAGAAAAAAAAATTACCTTGTGATAAGAACCCATGATTTACCATCTTAAAAACTTTGGTGTATAGCACAGAGACAGCAGTGTTAATTATATTTATCATGTTGTACATTACATCCCTAATACTTATTTATCTTAAAACTGGGAGTTCATACCTTTTGACTGCCTTCATCCAATTTCCCCTGCCCCACACTCCTGCCTTTGGTAAACACAAACCTGATATCTTTTTTTTATGAGTTTGTTCATTTGTTTTTGAAGTATAATTGAAGTACAGCATTATGTTAACCTCATGGTACACAACATAGTAATTTGATATTTCTATACATTAAAAAGTGATCATGATGATTAGTCTACTTGTCATCTGTCACCATACAAAGTTATCACATAATTATCAACTTTTACCCACACTGTACATTTCCTACCTGTGACTCACTTATTTTGTAACTGAAAGTTTGTACCTGTAAGTTTCCCTTACCTATTCCTTCCCTCTCCTGAGCCCCTCCTCACTGACAATCACCTTTTTGTTCACTGCTTTTATGACTCTTTCTGTTCAGTTATGCTTGTCAATTTGTTTTGTTTTGTTTTAGATTCACATATAAGTGGAAATCATACGGTATTTGTTTTCTATGTCTGACATTACACTTAGCATAATACCCTCTAGGTCCATCCATGTTATCACAAATGGCAAGATTCCATTCTTTTTTATGGCTGAGTAATATTCCATTGTGTGTGTGTATATATATATATATATATTATATATATATATATATGCCATTTTTATTACCAATTCATCTATTGCTGGGCACTTAGGTTGCTTCCATACTTTAGCTATTGTAAATAATGCTGCAGTGAACTATGGTGCACATATTTTTCCTAATTAGTGTTTTTATTTTCTTTGGGTAAATACCCAGGAGTGGAATTGCTGGTAGTTCTATTTTTAATTTTTTTCGGGAGTCTCCATACTGTTCTCCACAGTGGCTGCACCAATTTACATTTCCACCAACAGTGCCTTCTCTAAATCCTCTCCAACACTTTTTATTTGTTATTGATAATAGCCATTCAGACAGGTGAGAGTTGATATCTCACTGTGGCTTTAATTAGCATTTCTCATAGGATTAGTTATGTTGAGCATCTTTTAATGCACCATTTGACCATCTGTATGTCTTCTTTGGAAAAATGTCTATTCAAATCCTCTGCCCGTTTTTTAACCTGGTTGCTTGTTTTTTTGGTGTTTTTTGATGTTGAGTTTTATAAGTTCTTTATATATTTTGGATATTAACCCCCTATCAATTTTCAAATTGTTTGAAAATATCTTATCACATTAAGTAGGTGGCATTTTCATTTGGTTGATAATTTCCTTCACTGTGCAAAATCTTTTTAGTTTGACATAGTTCCATTTGTTTACTTTTGCTTTTGGTTTCCTTACCTGAGAAGATGTATCCCAAAAAATTACTAAGACCAATGTTAAGCAAGTACTGCCTTTGTTTCTTCTAGAAATTTTATGATCACTGGTCTTACATTAAGTCTTAAGCCATTTTGAATTTATTTTTCTGCATTGTGTGGGAGAGTAGTCCGATTTGATTCTTTTGCATGTAGCTGTCCAGTTTACTCAACATCATTTATTGCAGAGGCTGTTGACAAGACTGTTTTTTCCCCATTGTATATTCTTGCCTCCTTTATCATATATTAATTACCCATGTAAGTGTGGGCTTGTTTCTCAGCTCTCTATTCTGTTCCATTGATACATGTATCTGAATTTGTACCATACTGTTTTGGTTATGGTAGCTTGGTGGTATGGTTCGAAATTAGGAAGTGTGGTACCTCCAGTGTTGTTCTTCTTCCTGAAGGTTGTTATGGCTTTTGGAGTCTTTTGCATTTCCATACAATTTATAGAATTATTTGTTGTGGCTCTGTGAAAAATGCCATTGGTAATTTGACAGGGGTATTGCACTGAATCTATAGATTTCTGTGGGTAGTATGGTCATTTTAACAATATTAATTCTAATTCATGATCACAATATATCTTTCCATCTGTTTGTGTCATCTTCAATATCTTTCAACAGTGTCTTACAGTTGTCTGAGTACAGGTCTTTTACCTCATTAGTTAGATTTATTCCTAGGTACCTTATTCTTTTTGATGTGATTGTAGATGGGTTTTTTTCCCTTAATTTTTCCTTATGATAGTTCATTGATAGTATAAAGAAACACAACAGATTTCTGTATATTAATTTTGTATCATGAAACTTTACCAAATTCATTGATGAGTTCCAGTAATTTTTGGTGGTGTCTTTAGGATTTTCTATGTATAGTATCATGTCATCTGCAAAGGGTGAGAGTTTTACTTCTCCTTTCCAAGTTCAATTCCTTTTGTTTCTTTTTCTTATCTGATTCCTGTAGTTAGGAACTCCAATACTATGTTGAATAAAAGTGGTAAGAGTGGGCATCCTTCTCTTGTTCTTGATTGTAGCTTTTCATAACTATGTCAGCTATGAGTTTGTCATATATGACCTTTATTATGTTGAGGTATGTTCCCTCTATACTCACTTTGTGAAGAGTTTTTATCATAAATGAATGTTGAATTTTGTCAAAAGATTTTTCTCCACCTATTGAGATGATCAGATGACTTTTATTCTTCAATTTATTAATGTAGAGTATAACATTGATTGATTTGTGGATATTGAACCATCCTTGTAGCCCTGAGATAAAACCCACTTGAACATGGTGTATGATCCTTTTTATGTATTGTTGAATTTGGTGTGCAAGTATTTTGTTGAGGATTTTTGCACCTATGTTCATCAGGGATATTGGCCTGCAATTTTATATTCTTGTGATATCCTTGTCTGGTTTTCATATCAGGGTGATCCTGGCCGCACAAAATGAGTTAGGAAACATTCCTTTCTCTGAAATTCTTTGAAATTGTTTGTGAAGAAAAGGCATTTAGTCTTCTTTAAATGTTTTGTAGAATTCAACTGTGAAGCAATCTGGTTCTGGACTTTTGTTTGCCATGGGATTTTTTTTATTACTGATTCAATTTCAGTACTAGTAATTTGCCTCTTCATATTTCTTTCTTGTTCTTTTCTAGGAATTTGTCCATTTCTTCTAGGTTTTCCAGCTTATTGGCATAGAATTATCCTCTTATAATCCCTTTTTATTTGTGTGGTTTTGGTTGCAACTTCTTTATTATTTCTGATTTTATTGATTTGGGCATGCTCTCTTTTTTCTTTCTTGATGAGTCTGGCTAAATGTTTATCAATTTTATTTATCTTTGCAAAGGACCAACTCTTAGTTTCATTGATCTTTTTCATTGTTTTTTTAGTCTTTATTTTATTTAATTTTACCCTGATCTTTATGATTTCTTTACTTCCACTAACTTTGGATTTTCTTTGTTCTTCTTTCTCTGGTTCCTTTTGTTGTAACTTTAAGTTGTTTACTTAACATTTTTCTTATTTCCTGAAGTTGGCTTGTATTGCTATAAACTTCTCTTTAAGAACTGCTTTTGGATTGTTTTGTTGTAGTGCATTTATCTACAGATAGTTTTTAATTTCTTCTTTGATTTCTTCAGAGAACCTTTGGTTGTTTAGTAGCATATTGTTTAGCATTCACATGCTTGGGTTTTTTGTAGGGCCCAGGAAACACAGAAATTGAAGATATCTATATCTATATCTTGATATAGATATATAAAGACCATCTGGTCTAATGTGTCCTTTAAGGCCAGTGTTTCCTTATAGATTTTCAGTCTGGATTTTCTGTCCAGTGATGTAAGTGGTGTGTTAAAATCCCCTTTTATTGTTGTTACTATAGAAGATATAACAATTGTAAATATATATGAACCCAATATAGGAGAACCTAAATACATAAAACAAATATTAACAGACATAAAGGGAGAAATTGATAGTAACACCCTCCCATATTGCCTGCAGAGTTTCTGCTGCAAAGTCAGTTGATAGCCTCATGGGTGTTCCCTTGTTCATAACTTATTGCTCTTTAGAATATTTTCTTTTTATCTTTAATTTTTGCCATTTTAATCACAATGTGTCTTGGTCTGGTCCTCTCTGGTTTAATCTTGTTTGGAACTCTGTTT
Organism: Delphinapterus leucas; assembly: GCF_059928025.1. Lineage (NCBI taxonomy): Eukaryota > Metazoa > Chordata > Mammalia > Artiodactyla > Monodontidae > Delphinapterus > Delphinapterus leucas. The sequence continues at coordinate 75,371,941 of NC_143135.1, forward strand.
CCTGGACCTGGATATTTATTTCCTTTCCCAGATTAAGGAAGTTTCAGCTACGATGTCTTCAAATATGTTCTCTGACCATTTATTTCCCTATTCTCCTCCTGGGACCCCTATAATGTGGATAATAACATGCTTGATGTTGTTGCAGTGTCTCTTAAACTGTCTTTATTTCATTTTATTCTTTTGTCTTTCTCTGTTCACTGCAGTGATTTCCACTGCTCTGTCTTCTAGCCCACTGATCTGTTTCTCTTTATCATCTAATCTACTGTTGATTCCTTCCAGTGTATTTTTGCTTTCAGTTATTGTATTATTTACCTACATTTGGTAAATAATACCAAGCAAAGGTAAAACAAAACTATGTTTGGTTCTTTTTTATGTTTTCTTACACTTTGTTAAAAATTTCTAACTTCTCACTCTGTTCATCCAAACTTCTCCTGAGTTCTTTGAACATCTTTATGATCATTACCTTGAACTCTTTATCAGATAGATTGCTTATCTCTATTTCACTTATTTCTTCTTCTGGGGTTTATCTTCTTTATTAGGAACATATTCTTCTGTCACCTCATTTTGCCTAATTTGCTGTTTTTATTTCTTTGTATTTGGTAGGTTGTCTATATTACCAGACTTGGAAAATTAGCCTTTTATAGGAGATGTCTTATGCTTCCTGGCAGTGCACTCATTCTGGTCACCAGAATTATATGCTCTAGGGTTGCCCTGCTGTTGCGGCAGGATGACTATGTGGGGAGCCTGGTAGGCATGGCTGGTCCTTGGTCTCATTGGTTGCCAAGCCCTGATTTGTGCAGAGGCTGCCAGATGCTTGTGGGTAGTGCTGGGGTAGGTTGTGGTATAAGTCTTGACTACATTGTGTCTCACCTCTCCTACCTGTCTTGTTGTTTTCTTCTTTAAATTTTTTATTTGTAGAAGATATTTTCTGCAAGTCTTATGTTCTTTCTCATCAATAGTTGTTCTTTAAATATCTTATACTTTCAACTGCACAGGCATTTGAGCTTATTTCTCTTGAGTGACCAAAATCCCTGATTTAGAGATGAAGAAGAAAACACAGGAAGGTTAAACTATTGCTGAAAATTGCATAGCTAAATAATAGAAGAGTTAAGTTTAGCATTAATCTCATGATTCTCACAACAGTGATATTTTATAACAAAAATAATAATAACAGTTATAATTGCTTTAATTTATTGTGTTGTGCCATGTGTTGTACTAATTGCTGTGTATACATTATTATATTTAAGTCTTAAAAATTTTTATGAGATAATTTTTTTAGCCTTCATTTCACAGATAAAGAAGCTGAGATATGAACAGAGAAGTAGCTTGTTTAAATTTGGCTCCACTCAGCTGCCTCTTTTACTTAATGAGTGTTATTTCCTCTTTTAATTTGTATAACTTTGTAGATTGTCCTCAAATAGTAGAATTTGAGAACCTCTTATACTATAGCTCAAAGTATTTAGAAAAAGAAATATTTAGGTTTATAATTAGAAGTTGATAAGATATATCTTTCTGAAATTTAAAGAGGGAAATACTCGTGATTAAGTGCTTTTTAATTGGTCAGTTATGTAACATAATTTTATATGTCAGGGAATTTTTCACAGTAATCTTATAACATATATATAATTAATTATCTCATCTTTCCTGGGAAGTAAAGCATAGTGAAGTAAAATAATTTGCCCAAGGAGGCCATTAATAAATAGGGATACTAGAATTTGAAACTTGGTCTTTTGCTTTCAAAAATCTCATTTTTTATAGCAATATTTTAAAATATATTTTTAGGATTCTACTCTAGATGGAGAGTAGTTCAGGCAGAGAGAACAGCTAGGGCAAGGGCCTAAGAATATTACAATGAACATAGCAAACAAAAATCCCTTCTCTCATAGACCATAAATTCTCTGTGTGGGGGACACAATAGACAAAACAAGTAAATAGTTTGTTAGCAGATAAGTGCTAAATAAAAAAAAAATTAGGGAAATGGAATAAAGGATGTGTAGAGGGTCATAGAGGTCATACTTTTTGATAAGTTATCCAGGAAAGATCTCTCCATGAAGGTGACATTAAAATAAAGACCTAAAGAGGGAAAGATGACAGTCATTATTATATCTGGGGGGAAGGTATTCTAGATGGAGGAAGCAACAAGTACAAAGGATCTAAGGCAGGATAATACTTGATATATTTGATAAAAGGCAAGGAAGCTAGTGTGCTAGAATGGAGGGAGGGAAGATGTATGTAGTTGTAAGAGATGACATCAAAGAGGAAACAAAGTCTAGATAGTCTAGGGCCTGTAGGGCATCGTAAGTCTCGAAAGTTTGACTTTTCCTCTTAGTGAGATAAAAAGCCATTTAAAGCATTTGGTATATATATATAACTTTATTTTAAAATAACCAGCTCTGGCTACAGTGCTAATAAATAGAAAGAGAGCAAAGGAAGGAGCAGTGACACCAGTAGGGTGATATCGCAACAATCAAGGTGAGAGAGGCCTAGATGAAAGCTGTAGAAGAAGTTAGATGTTGTTGGATTCTGGATATATTATGAAATAATATCAGTAGGACTTGCTCATGAATTGTATGTAGGGTGTGAGAGACATACTGAATTACAGATTATTTTTGTATTTTGTTTTAATAACTGGAAGAACGGAATGATTATTTACTCTGATGGGAAATATTATGGCAATGATAGGTTGGCAGGTGAAAATGGGAGTCCCAATAGGATGTGTTATGTTTGCAATGCTTATTAGACATTTAGATGGAAATGTCAAATTGTGTGTGTGTGTGTGTGTGTGTGTGTGTGTGCTGCCATTCAAGGGAGGTGTCCAGGCAGGAATAAGTTTGGTAATTTTTTGGTTTATACATGATTTTTAAATACAAGGGCTAGGTAAGATAAACTTGGGAATGGTATGGACTGAGAAATGAAAAGATCCAAGGAGGGGCCATGAAATGTCTAGATATTGGTAAGATGAGGAAGAACAAGCTAATGAAAGTGAAGGGGAGGGCACAGTGAAGGAGGAGAAATGCAAGTGAAGAAATTGTTTTCAGAAGAAAAATGTGATCAACTCTATCAATACTACTGAATATAGGTCAAATAGATGAGAACTGAGCAATTGATCATTAAATGAAACAATGTTGAGGTTATTACTTTCACAGTAACATTTGGACAGTGGTAGAGAGACAGCTTGATTTGAGAAGCTTAAAAAAATGGGAGTTTTTCTTTGTGTGTGTTTCTTTTCTTTTGAGGAAGGGGTGAAAAAAATGTGTTTGTACCTAGAGGGAAAAATGGGGTCAAAGAGATACAATTTTTCCTTCCACATTTTTTTTGTCAACTTTGGAGCAATACCCATATGAGTGCTACTGATGATGTCTGAAGTAGAGATGGGTCTTTGATTAGATCACAGATAGTTACGATAAGAAGATGGGACACAATATAGATACAGATAAATCAATAGCTATTGTGGTAGTGTTACAGATTGGCTTCCCTGGGAATCAGACTTGGTGAGATGAAGTTTAGTGTAGATGATAATTTTAAGAAGTGCCTTTGAAATCACCCAACAGAAGGGAAGAGGAAGGAGCAGATGTGGGAAGAGAATAATTCGAGCTGTGATACAGGCCCAGCAACAGCCCCAGCTAACACTAAGGATGATGTCAAAAGCTAGAATGGCTTGTCAGTATTGTCTGGAGTTGGGCGGAGGTGGTCAGTGCTCTCATCAAGCAACTGTTGGATGTTGGCTGTTGTGCTACCCAAGGAAGGGATATAACCACAGATGAGCTGATTCTCTGTAACAAAGGCAGTCCCTGAGAGAGCTGAAAGTTGGAAGCTGTCTGTCAATGTAACTCCCAGCAGTTCAGACAAGTCCTTCATGGAAGGGAAATATGTGGTACACACTGCAGTGCCCCCATAGATGGAATACATGCATGCAGTTTTTAGATTACTTCTATTTTCTTCAGGAATTATAAGGGGAGAAGTGGGGGAAGGGGCAGGAGTTTGTTTTGAAAGAGAGTAATTGTAAACTTATTGTCTAGAGGATTAAGAGAAAATGGACTCCATAAATGTACTGGAATTACCAGGCAAAACAAAGGGCTTGTTTGAGATTAATGGTCATAAATTTAGAGCAAGACTAGTCATCATTGTTGATGTTTTATCCACTCAAATGGATAATGTTTTATCCATTCCCTTACCCAGAGCAGAATAGGAAGACAGTTCAATTTAACCAAAGTTGAAGTTGTACTTGAATAAAATGGAAGGAGAAAGGGGTAAGGAGTCATGGTTGTAGATGAGGAAGTGATTATCTATTTAAATATTATAAAATGCAAAATAGCTGAAGAGGATAGTTGGGCTGCAAATTTTGAGAGACAATAAAAAGATCTAATAGTTTTAGGAATTAATGTATGTACTAAATGACTTGCTGGTTTTACTAAGTGGCACACAGGCCACATCTCTATTGGTCTATAACACTCAAAATCCCTATACATGCTCTATTACTTCCGTTGTATATATAAGTTTCTAATGCTTAGCCTTATAATTTCCTGAGAATGAATTAAGACTAATTTGAGTTTGGAAAAGTTGTAAACTTAGAAGCAAGCAAATAAGGATTATTTATGTAACTGTTTACCCAGAGTGGAGAAAATTAAGTCAAATTAAGTAAAAAACCCTCTGCCAGGGTTCATAGACTATCATCACATTAGTTAAACAAATTTATATACAACTTTAACATTTGAGATTATTTCACCATATATGTTATTCACAGTTGAAGTAGCTTTTTATAACATACATCAAGATACCAAAGAAAGGACCTAAAATCAAAAACATTTTTATCACATTCTTTGGATAATTTATCTCTTTACAAAAGCATTTGCAATTTACTATTTCACTTATAATGTAGTTAAAATCATCTCTTTCAAAGCACACATACACAGGTGTGCTTTGGTTTTCTCTTAATCAGTGAACCCTTTGGCTGGATGATTTGGGTGTGATAATATGTAAAGTGAAAATTGTAATCCATAGCAAGCGATTACTGACCTGTTATATATAACCAAAGAAAGAATGGGAATGAGGAAAATTTCATTATTATAAAATCTACAGGTCTCTTGTAGATTTACCTCACCATGTCTCCAACTGTATCTTAATTCAATTCTTATCTCCGTGTAATAGATGGGACTGTATTTTTTGAGATACCTCTAATTAGCTCCATTGATATTCTCAAAAGACTAATTTTATTAAATAATAAACATTTTCAAAAGGTGATATGTTGTCCCATTTACAGATGACTTATAACAAATATATTAAAGAATTACTTCATGTGATATAATAGGAAAATGTTTTTAAAAATCACATTGATCAAAATATTCTAAATTAAGAATATCAGAACAACTCTAGATTAAAAACATGGTAGTTCCCAAAATGAATTTTTCATCTTGGATGCCCAAATCCTTATTGGCTGTGAGTTTTTATTCTTATTACTTAACCTTAGTGAATGACAGTGTCCTCATCAATAACTGGGGATAATAAGCCCTGCCCAATCTGCATACAAATTGATCACAAGCTAATGAACTCACACTTGCCAATAAAAACCCACAAAACTTCATGTTTCTATGGCTTTTCACAAGCTCATGAACTCACACTTGCCAATAAAAACCCACAAAACTTCATGTTTCTATGGCTTTTGGTCAAGGTACCATTCAATAATCAAATTTTTATTTTTAATTTTTATTTTAGTTTAATTTTAAACTATTATTAAGAATATTGCTTGTTGTAGAGTATCTTATGAAAGACTTTTCATGCAAACAAATAGCTATGTATTAAAATGCTAATATTATTAATTATTATTAATTAATTATCCCTCAAAATAAATGTATGAAATATTTTATCAATTTTTCACTAATTTTCTCATCTCTATATCTGTCAGAAAATGATTTTTAATAAGAGGTGCTCATGAAGATTATTTTTGAATTCCTAAAACCATCTATTGGTTGGTTTTAACTTCCAAATATTGAATTGCTTTTTTCCTAATACATTTTTTAAAAACAACCACATTGAGTTTGATTTGCCAGCTCACTACTTATTAACTGTATGACCAAAGTCAAGTGTTTATTTTCTTTTCACATACATTTAGTAATTTTTAAAACAGAGAAATTACTATTTCATTTCCAGGAAACTTGGCATACAGTAGTATGCTAGTAGCTAGTGTAATTATTATCCATCCATTCTTTTATTTGCCCTTATATTTTTAACATTTTACAATGTCAAAGATAGTTTCTGAATGAGGTCTGACCAATTTTTATTACAGGATATTTACATTGGATACACAAAAAATCTGACAATAATCTGAATTATCTTGATGATAATAACAAGAACAAAACTGACGAAAGACTTCAATATGCAATCTATCAGTCATTTTTGTAGAAATCGTAGAAGTTAAATCCATGAGTCCCCTCAGATATATCACTCATCTTAGTTCCTCAGTCTTAACAATCTTACATATGAATCTGATACCCAAAAGTTAGTAATATTTAATAAAGCTCGTGTCTGACACCTGGTCTAAAGTGTTTTGTCTTTTTCAATGGTTTCACTTTTTGTAAAAATTCAAACTCAACTTTAAGAATTTTTGAATTCATAATGAATTATCTCTATAGTCATAGCACTTTTAACATTAGAGAATCAATTGAGCATGCCTGGAGCATTGACAGTCTAAAACTTACGGCCCCACCTATAGGGTGAATGTATAACTGAGTGCAATTCAAAATGATCACCCCATTTCCATTCCTTCTTCCAAATGCATGACTCCCATAAGCCAAGGATTGCCATTTATTTGGAACAGATCTAAGACTAGGAAATTAAAAACCAGAAGAAAGGTGAACCTCAGCACTTCATTCCTAATTATATAAGATTTATCTTCTTGCCTTGACCATTTTCCCTCACTTCTCCCCAATAATTAACCAATCTCTTATATTTAGCATACATAATCGTAAAATTAGTATCCAAAACCCCTGTCACTCTCCAACACTTTAAAATAATTCACCATTCTAGGGAATAATTTCTGAAATATTTTTACGTGTGTGTGTGTGTGTGTGTGTGTGTGTGTGTGTAGCTCACGCTACACCTACTTAAAGTGTTTCAGTGGGTGAAGAACCTTTCTAATTGACTTGAAAACTTGCTCAGCCTACTATACTACCCACTGTGATCTTTATGAAGTCTTGCAGAAGAAATCCCTCTTGAACCTTAATATCCAGCAACACTGTACTTCTCCTGAGTAACTAGAAAGTTTTGATCTTAAAATAATCATGAATTCTAAGACTGGGGACATATCCATGTTTGTTTTGACCCTCTTAAGTTTATGAGTCAAATTTTATGGCCAACTTCCAATAATTTACAAAAGAAGTCTATGACATATTTTCTTAAGTCCTCATGTTATGCTACAGGATTTTTGCCATACCCATTTTGCCTTCAACTGGAATTTGTCAACTACAAATTTTATATTTTGTATTATATACATATATATCTAAGCTACCCCAAACCCTTTGTGGAATAATGAAGGAAAGAAAAGAAAAGATGGAAATCAGAAAAGCAGGCAGGTAGGCAAGTAGGTTTGAGGGAGGAAGGAAGGAAGGAAGGAAGGAAGGAAGGAAGGAAGGAACCCAAAGTGTATGTGCAGTGTATGTATGTGTATGTGTTGGTGTGCATATGTTTGCAACATACATTTAGGGGAATGGCATGAAGTGCTATATGGTACAAGCACATGGTATATACTAGTTACCCATAAGTATGGCTGTGACAAGCTGAAGCAGTGATGGTTTGGGCTCATGCATCTATTTGGTGGCATAGACTCATCTGATCTGGGTCTATGGACAGTTGGCCCAAGTAAGTATGATTAGTTCATTTATATACATCCTTCCTTTACAGCTTTTCTGTATCATCAGTACCTAACACAGTATTTGGTGTATAGTTTGCACTGAAAAAAATATTTGTTAAATGAATAAAGGAAATGATTTGTCTTATGTGTGGTCAATATGCTTCCAATCACACATTCCAACTCTATATTCTGTCATGTGAGTCTCTCAGTCACATCATTAATTGTATACCTCTTTTTCTTTGTATGGTTTACCTAGGATGAATAGGTGTTATAATTCTGTAAGCCACAGTTCTAGTTAAAGCTCCACTCTCAAACTCTGCATGAGCTTCTGAACTTGGAAAAAGGGTCAGAGAAAAGACAAGGCCTGAGGCCCTGTGATTCTTGATCATAAACTTTCTCCTCCAGATTTTTACTTGTCCGTTTGTCCATGTGTTTTATACTAAGTCCAGAAAGAAGTTTACTTCAGTTTATACTTTGAAACTGAATTTTAGAGTCCTTGTATTAAGATTTTTATTTTTACTCATTTTTTTCCCTTAAAGATCAAAAATAGAACACAGGAACAGGTATTTTTTCCCTTCTGTAGGTGACAAAAAATAATCAAAGTCACATCCATAAAATCTCTTGTTCTTTTTATTTTCATTTCTCTCCTAGATATAATAGAATGCTTACTAAAATAATGTGATAAGCACTCAAACTAAGTTCTATGATGAGTACCTCCAAAGAAACCAACTGCTTTCTGTTCACACTGAGATCAAAATAACTGGCTGTATTTTTACTCAGACTATTCTCTCTAGTTGCCATCCCCACTCCAACCAAGAATTTTTTCACATCAGTCTGGTCTCAGATCAACCAGAATCTTGCCTGACACGAGGACCACTTTTACATTATAAATAATAGTGTTTTACCCTTTTTCTTTTTCCTAAGAGGAAGGATTTAAATGAGGAAAACACTCTCCTTCAAAGTGCAGGCATCTTTTTAGTATTTCTCTATATGTCTTTATGAAAAAAAAATCTATGCACAGTTGAAAAAAATCCATTTACCTTTGTACTGCTGGTGCTATAGCTCCTAGGAAATAATGACACAGAGAAAATTCCATGAGAAAATGTTAATTGTACCTGTATTAACTGATGATACAAAATAAAGCAATTAGAGCTGAGTGTTATCTTTTGGGTCATTGTGATCTCAAAACACAATTCAGGTCATAATTATTGTATAATCTTCTTTTCTTTTTTTGTGTCTAATTTCTAGGCCATGCCTGTACTTCAATTTATCAGAAATAGGCCTTCATTTAGGACTGTTTGCTATTAAAATATTTTTTAACTACGATAGGTTGATTTGAAATATAATAAGCACAATATAAACTTGTAGTAAATGTATTGGAAGCTACATATATACTTTTCAGAAAACATTTAAGAAACTCAGTTAAAATAAATTGATATCCAAATCGCTTTTCAGAATTTATAAATTCAATGAAGATGAAAAGAGGACAATAAAACCATATAATCTCTAAAGAGATATAACAGCCCCACTGCCTCACTGTGCTGTGTTTCTAAGAGTAGTCAAAGGAAGTTAAATGGGAAACCTTGCCATGCTTTGTTATCAGACTGAGGTCATTTGTTGGAAAAAAAGGCAGCCTCTATCTCTAAAGGTCAATGCACATTAGTTTAAAGCCATGAATCATATAAATTTGAAAATGAATGAACTTGACTTTTATTAGAAGTTAGTGTGTATGTTTTTCAAGCCACCAAAAAAAGTAAAAGTAGAATTATTCTTTCTCTTTTGTATTGCCACTTTATCTATTATTTATATTAACTATTATACACTTAACTACAGTGAAATGCAGAATTGTGTGTAAATTCCTAAACACTTTCTTCAATAATGAATTCCTCTCTTTTTATTCATTATGCCCTTACTGTTTATTAGTCCTTAATGACTTTGAAAGTATTTTAAAAGGTTTGATTGTAAATTCAGCAAATAAGTAAATTGTAACCCATATCTCAAAAAAAAATAAGTTATACGATCCCTCTTATAATATTAAAGTTAATGATTTATCTCTTTCATATCCATTCAGTATATTTTCTTAACTGCTTACTTTCATCATTCGTCAGTTTAACAGACATTAAATTTTAAGATCTACATTGTATTACTATGAAATATACTATTTTAGCATGAAATGATGAAAAGTTTGAAAAAAATCTCTTTTATGATTGGTAAATAATGACAGGAAAGGCAGAACATTTTCAAGAAGCATTTCTCACCAGGAGAACATGGTTTTACAAACTGGGAATTCTGGGACAATGTTTATTTATAAAAATATTGAACTCCTACCATTTCCAAGAAACTAAAAATCATTTCTTTGATCAGCCTAGCCCAATAAAAAAGGAAAGGTACATATGTATTGAATTATGAATAGATTAATAAATGATAAAATAAATATAAATAATGCCTATCATTCTTTTCTTAAGGCCACTTTATTTTTAGGAAAATATTTTAAATTGTGCAAATGCAACATAATTTAAGGGAAGACAATTGAACCCCAATCCTCCATATATACAAGTGAGTGTTTCAATAACTATAATACTTCTAGAATAATCAAAATGGATGAGTATAATTAATTTGTACACACTATTCCAGGCTTCCATAAAATAAAAGTAACATGATTTTTTAAACTCACATTTATTGAGAAGAACACCTTATATCTTCATTATGTTTTGCTTGAGTGCACAAGTCTTTCTAATTTGGCAAATTCATGCTTGGCTTTACACACCGTTCCTAGCACGACAGTTAATGAAGCAGCAGATTGGACACCAGGCACTCCAACCACTTCTATTTCTGTTCTTACTGTGTATCAATGGGTTCAATAGGTGGTAGAAAAATTAATATGCAGAAAGTATTATAAAGATGTAAAATAACTACTTAATGAGTTATAAAGGTACTGTTTAATTTATTCCTACACTGGCAACTTGTATGCACTACACACAGACATTAGGAGTGTACATATAAACTGAAAATCGTGGTATTTAAAATTGGATGGTAGAGATTTATTGTCAAAACCTTCCTATCACTGCTTGACAAACAAAAAGAAACCTTCACTGAATAATGAGAGAAAAGTATGTACAAGTTACAAAATAGTAATACTTTAAGCTCCTTTTTGCCTTGCATCTAAATGCTGTGTTATGTTGACAGATCTGGGAAATTTTAGTGGCCGGACAAGAAGTGCAGTCTCTGTGAGGGAAGGCCAGGGGGTTGTTCTGATGTGCTCTCCTCCGCCTCATTCACCAGGTACAGTCGGATCCCATTCTATATTGCTGCTGCTCTCTTTTACTATATGCTCATTCTTTTAGACAGGGTATTGACTGGGGAACATTCAGGTGAAATGTGCATGGTTTTCGTGACATGTATCAGAGTACCAGATGAGTAATTAAAGACCATATAGTCTAAATGTCAATGTCATTGGGCAGGAGACTTAGCTCCTGTGATAAGATTGTTTCATTGTCTTTCTAAGTGTTGACTGTCCTGGTTATGTCTCTGCCTGCCACCAGTGAGGAATATGCTGCTTGGAGTACAAGGAAAGTGATAAGCTGAGAGAGTAAAAACTATTCAAAATTATTCGGAATGTCAGAGTTGAGTTAACTAAATACCACTGTGCATCTTGTTTCAGAAGATAAGCTGGAAACTGGGTTGTTTATGGCGTAGTTTTTCACACTGGAACAAAAACTGCTAAGAAATTTTTTTGTTCATACAAAACTATAGTTTACTTGTTCTTTTCTTGCTACTTGAGTTTTTGTTTGTAAAAGTCATGGTAATAGGTAAGTACTTCTTGGGGTTTGGAGTAACAGAATAGTAAACAGTGCTCAGGTTAATTATCTTACCTTTTGCCAACTCACAGAAAAATACACCCATTATGTTTGAGTCCTATAATTTGAGATGAGTGCCTCTTTGTACCTCAGTATAGTTTTCCTATAATACAATTTAAGAAAGGACAGCATCAATTAGAGAGAGAGAGAGAGAGAGAGAGAGAATCAAACATCTATTTCTACCTGAGAAATTATGAAGATTTTAGAGTTAACAACTGTAAACAGAATTCAGGATCCTGGTAACTCAACCAATTTTTCTTCTTTGTTTAACGTGAAAGCCATATTTGTTTCTAGGTTGTATTATTAGTGTAGTGTTTGGGCTCAGTTTTGTTCTACCATAGATAATCCTTATAAATTATGATTAGACCTCAATCAGTTTTCTTAAAATTTCTCATCTTTATCTTACCCTCCTAACTTTCTCTTTAATTGAAAGAAAAGTAAACGATGTTTCAACAGGAAAATATTTTCGAAAACATTCTGCTTTGAAACTCAGAGGAATCACTATGAGGAATAATTTCTGAGTTGTACCAACCTAATTCTTATATGTCAATTCAGTCACTCCAATCCTTTTGTGAGCAGTTTGTGAACTTTACAGAAAGCATATCTAGTCTTACCTATATGTTTTACCTTTTTTTTTTTTTTTTTTTTTTTTGTGGTACGTGGGCCTCTCACTGCTGTGACCTCTCCCGTTGAGGAGCACAGGCTCCGGACGCGCAGGCTCAGCGGCCATGGTTCACGGGCCCAGCCGCTCCGCGGCATGTGGGATCTTCCCGTGTCCCCTGCATCGGCAGGCGGACTCTCAACCACTGCGCCACCAGGGAAGCCCTGTTTCACCTTTTTAAAAAGGATTTTAGTAGGTTTAGGAGACTCCTATAGAATTAATACATGTTATGTCTAATGTTGGGTCATTAGATTTGTTTGAAGAGAAATATTAGATAAATAAGTGTTAGAGATAAAAAAAAAAGAGGGGGGGATGGAGGAGGGGGAGGAGAGAAAGGAGGAGGAGAAGAAGGAGGATGAGAAAGCAACAGGCTCTACAGAGGATGAAGCTGTTCATCACCAGGCTTACAGGGGTTAACAATATGCAGTGACCCCTGTGGAGAAAAAGTAAGATTTTTCCGAGGTACAATCTATATTGCAAGGCTGTTGGAACATGTGTTAAAAAATGAAATGAGAGAGGATAATATAAGAAACAAAGCTGCAAGATTACACATAGACAAATTATCCAATTGGCAGAGAAAACTATATACAGAAGCTTTCTAATGGGAAAAAATAGTATAGTGAATTGCATACATGATAAGCATAAGATAAGAATATGTATTAATAATTGATTAAATAAATAAAAATGTGATATCTGATTGAGATCAACAAGAATAAAGTCGGCAAGAGAAAAACCAGCTGATTGCTATTGTATACATCATAAGAAATATTAGACTGATTATATAATTTAAAATTGTAGGAGAGGTTATATTCTACCAAGTACTCATGTTGAAGTGTTATGCCGAATGACCTACTCAAACATCAGTGTTAGCACAGCAAAGTTTTGAGGGACACATGCATGACACAGAATAACAGGAGTAGCTCAGCATCTAGACCAATGTTTAACACTTACCAGATGGGTAGTTATCCTCTGATCAGCCAAATCCTATAGCATATCTTTAGCTTTTTTGTTGAACATGGCATTTACATTCTGGCTCCAGTTGAAATCCCTGAAGACATGGTTTCCACCGCAGCTCTTTAAAGTTATGACTGTTTATTCTACCAAATTGTATGTGCCATTCAGTGTGAGATTGGAACATATATCCTCCCTTCTCCTCATTGCCCATTCTCCTTTCTTCCTCCTTACAAAAAAAGACCCCTCAATTTTTAAAATTTCAAGTCATCAAACTCTACACTTTCTTGTTGCTGTCATTCTTCTTCATTTCCTGAAGATTTTACCTTCTTTTCTTCATTCCCATGGTCTTGTTTTACAACCAATCTCAGCCACTTATCTGTTATGACCAACAGCTACAATCTCATAATTACCTCATTTGCAAGCATCTATTCTCTGAGTAGCATGAACTATCTTCTGCCCACTGCTTATAGTACCCTGATTCCAGGAATCCTTTAACCTCATTGAAATCTACAAATCATTGATCCTACCTCCTTTTCACCCTTCTTCCCCTCCTTTGATCCTTACTTTTCTCCTTCAATCATTATCATTTTCTTGCATACAGGCTTGCTTTCTTCATCTCTCTTTGCTTCATCACACTGACTCAACAGTCAGCAAAACCCTGATCCTGATGTAAATCCATTTTTCAGCCTACTGCATGCCTGAAACTACTCAGCTTAATATGACTGTAGAAAAAATAGAGAGTTATGCAGACTAGTCAAAATTTAAAATACAAACTATGAATTTCAAGTGCGCTTATGATGACCAGAAATTAAGGGGGGAAAAAAAACAAACCTAGTCCTTTCACTGTAATTTTGTCAAACTTTCAATGTCTCCCATCATTCAATTTTTCTCCCATCTTCACTTTCAGCTGATAACCATTTCATTGTAAAAGGAAAGCGATTAGAAGGTAACTTCCACAAGCCTTCATCACCAAGTCACACACTCATTAACATGTGTATTCACACTCTAACTTCTCTTTTTTAGTATAGATGCATTGCTGTGCTTCTAAGGCCAATCCCTCAACTTGTGCACTGTAGTTCATCCTTTTTTATCTACTTAAAGAATCGCTTCAGTAATTCTCTTTCCTCTCTTCTACATTTTTACCAGAGATTGTTTACTTTCTTCTGCGTCATTCCCAACAGGGTGCAACCATGCTGTCCCCTACTTCATCTAAAGACAAAACAAAGCAAAGCAAACGTCTCCTGACTCCTGTCCTCTTTCAGCTACTACCTCATTTTCCTGCTCCTCTCCATAGCGAACTCTTCAAAAGCTCTGTCTGTACATGCACTATCCAATTTAACTCCAGTGCGGTCTCTCTGTCTCTTTCTGTCTCTCTGCCCTCTTTCTCTGTCTTTTTCTTTATTTTTTTACCAGATTTATTGAGATCCAATTTATATCCCAGGGAATTCACCTATTTTAAGTGTACAGGTCAATGAGTTTTCATATATTTAATACAGTTGTGTCACTATCACCACAATCCAGTCTTAGAACTTCCATTATTTCACAAAGGCATGTCTGCCCATGTCCCTAATAACTGATCTATTTTCTGTCTCTATAATTTTACGTTTTCTAAAAATTTTATTTTACTGGAATCATACAATGTGCAGCCACGTGTGTGTGTGTGAGTTTGGCTTCTTTTATTTGGCTTAATGTTTCTTTACGTTTCATCCGTATTGTGGCATTTATCAGTAGTTTGTTATTTTATATTGCTGAACAGTATTCCATTGTGCAGATATGCTCCATTCTGTTTATCCATTCCTCAGTTGATGGCATTTGGCTTATTTTCAGTTTTCATGTTGGTCACTCTTTCCTTTATAAAATACTTTCTTGCAAGATTCCACACACTCTTGCTTTCCCCTTACCTTACTTCGTAATCCCCTATGCTGACTTTGCCCCATTTTCTCAAACTCTTAATCTTGCAGTCCCCCAAGTAAGTGCTTGTCTTTGAACTTCTTTCCTTAATATACCCTCACTCCCTTAGGTTTCACCTCACAATGATCTTTAAGTACTGACACCTCCCAAACATATGTTTCCAACCAGGAATCTGGGTTGTATATTCAACTGTCATTCAAAATTTCCATTTGGATGGCTAACAGGCACCTCAAGCTTAACCATGACTAAAACTAAACTCCTGGTTATATCTTCCCCAAATCTGAGGTCTTTTCCACCTCAATTAATGGCAATTTCATTTCTTACAATTCATCAGCCTTAGAGTCATTCTTAACTTCTCACTTTCTCTCACACCCCACATAGAAACCATCAGTTTTATTGGCCCTACTTGAAATTTTATCCAAAACCTGACCATTTTTTATACCCTCCACTGATAGTTCTCTAGTATAAACTACCATCATTTCTTACCTGGGTTTTTGCAGTAGCCTCTTAACTAAGCTCCCTCATTTTGCCTTTACCTTTTTTCAATCTATTCTCAACATACTAGCTAAGAGTGATTCCTTAAAACTAATTTGTATCATGTCACCCCTCTGCCTAAAACTCTCCAAAAACTTCTGCTAAAGACTGAAGTGAGTTACCCCAAAATTCATATGAAGCCCCAACTCGCAGTGTGATGGTATTTGGAGATGGGTCCTTTGGGAAGTAACTAGGTGTATAGAAGGCCCTGAGGATGGGATCCTCATAATGGGATTAGTGTCCTTATAAGAAGAGATATTAGAGAGCTCACTCTTTCTCTCCTCATTATGACAACATAGTGAGACAATGGCCATGTGCAAGTCAGGAAGCAAGCTCTCACCAGAAACCAACTACGCTGACACCCTGATCTCAGACTTCTAGCCTCCAGCATCGTGAGAAAACAAATTTCTGTTGTTTAAGCCACCCAGTCTGTGGTATTTTGTTATGGCACCCCAAGCTGTCTAATACACCATTTTATTCAGAGTCAAAGCCAAAGTCTTTACAGTGGGTTAGAGAGTCCTTACCATTTGACTCCATGTAATCTCTCTGACCTTATCTACTATTCTCCCTCCTATTTTTTCACATGTAGTCATGGTCTCCCTGATGCTCCACAAGTAACTACACATGGTCCTGCCTCAAAGCCTTTTCAGTTGCTATTCCCTGTGCCTGATCCCTCTTATGCTTGGCATATGAATGTCTCCCTCACATTCATATCTTCCTTCAAATTTTACATTCTTGGTAAAACAGTTTCCTGATTTTCCTCTTTTGATATTGCACCTCCACAATTCCTTTCCTCTTCCTCCACTTTCTTTCTCTCCATAATGCTCATCACTTTCCATATACTGCACAATTTTACTTACTCATTTATTCACTGTCTCCTTGATTTAGAATGTAAATTCCATGAGGACAGAATTTTTGTAGTTTTTGTTCAGAGTTGAACTCCATGCCTAGAACAGTGCCTGGCACAGAGTAGGAGCTCAAAAATTATTTGTTGAGTAAATATATACATAACATTCATAAATAAGTTAGCCAAGGATTTTAACCCATACATAACTCTCAGAAACCTTGAGAAAGAAATCATAAACAAGAAGTAAATATAGATCAGCCATGTATTCAATAGTAAGAAAACTTTTCTTACCATTCATCTTTTTCTCTAATGATGTTGTGAATTGTAGAACAGATAAATGAAACATGATTCACATCATCAATATGGAAGAATAAAATGGAACATTTTATATTTTTGTCAAAAGAACAAACTGTAACCTGAATGATTGGATTTATTAGTTGAGATCACAATCACACTGTGAAATAGTGAACTAATCTTAATGCTTTGCTTAATCAATTAAAAGGAGAACCTTGAAAATGTCTTGGGGAAGTCAAGTCAAAAATTCTTGCTGAAGAGGCAGGGTGAGTGTAGAAAGAATAAGCCAGGGCTACTCAGTGAGAGAGGCCTTATGATTGCATCCCGGGTCTGGCGCCAGTTAGCAACAGCCTCGACAACTGCCTTTGTTTTGGTGGGATGAGACTGTGCACTGTGAAATGAGTAAATATCCTGAGATGTACTAGAATTTGAGACCCAAATTTCTGTCAAGTTCAAATAGCCATTTACATCATCACAGCATACCTGGTTAACTGATGCTTGATTCTGCTTTGTTCCCCACTCTTATCTTACTTCCTTCTTTCAAATCATAATTAGTTTATTATTTTATTTTATCAGAGCTTTATTAAGTGAAGTAAAGTGTTGGAAGTAAAAGTTTCCTAATATTTTTATCTCCTCTAGTAGATTATATGTTCCTTAAGAGTATGAAACTTTCCACCTCATATTTATATCTCTAATATTTAGTGCACTACCTGACATTTAGTAAGTATTCAGTAAATGCATGTTCAATAACTGAATAAATGTGCTGATTCTAACAAGACAGCTTCTATTAGCCTCCTGTGATTAGTTTATCATAACCAACTCACATGTATGACAGATATTTGGGTCACATAATATCATATTCAAATATTATTACAAAGTATAACAGCTACTAAGATTTAGTAGCAACTATATGAAATTGTAAATAGTTTATACATCAGAGAAGATTAAATAATATTCAGAAATAGCCCCAAAATCCATTTACTCATTATCTCAAATGGACATACAATGCACATTTTCTTTTCTGTGAATAAAAGCAAGAGCTAGGATTGACTCATTTGCTAAATTCCCCTGTTTACTTCCCAAGAGAGCAATATTAACTCCTGTCAGTAACATCTGTGAATAAAAACATCTTGATTGGATACTGAAGTAGTTATTCATCTACCAGGAAATAGATATATATTTCTAGACTGTTAAGCAAATCTGTTGAAAATGATTCTGGTTGCCAAAAAACCACCTTTGTCAGTTTAGAAATTTTGAAATTCAGGGTTATACTATAAAAAAAAAAGCTCTGTGAAAATGTAAAAATAAGCCTCATAAAACCTGTAACCAAATACAGAAATACTTTAAGGTTTAGAGGTTATCACCATAGATACTTTTAAATAAAAAATCAGTAATTACTACTTTACTTTAAATATTTTTTTATCCTATTTTGTCCATAAGCATTATCTCAGAAGTTTACATCAAAGTGGAACTTAAAATTCTTGTACAAAGAGTTAGGTTGTAGTTAAAAATATATATGAATATAGCATTTTACAATATAACAATCACATTTTCACATTTACTATATCATGTAATCTTTGCAAAATATCTGAGAGTTAGCAATTATTTATCATCCCTGTTGTATTGATGAGGAATCTACCCTTTAGAAAGATTAAGTGAAACCCTTAAGCTCTCATCTTTAATAAATCATGGAACCAGAATTTCAGTCTTTGTTATATTTTATACCATATAATGTATATTTTGGATAAAGCTATACTAAAACTTTTATACCATGAACACAAACAAGAGGTTGTTTTTAAACAATGGAATTATCAGCCTTTCAAAAAATGCTTATTTTATTATATCAAATATTGTACTTAGTTTTTCATTCAGTGAATGCTTACTGAGTGCCTACTATGTTTTTTTTTTTTAATTGGGGTATAGTTGCTTTACAATGTTGTGTTAGTTTCTGCTGTACAATTAAGTGAATCAGCTATAGGTATACATATATCCCCTCCCTCTTGGACCTCCCTCCCCCCACTTCCCCCATCCCACCACAGGCCACTGAGTTGAGCTCCTTGTGCTATACAGCAGGTTCCCACTAGCTATCTGTTTTACACATGGTAATGTATATATGTCAATCCCAGTCTCCCAATTCATCCCACACCCCTACCCTACCATGTCCACACATCCGTTCTCTACGTTTGTGTCTCAATTCCTGCCCTGCAAATAGGTTCCTTTGTACCATTTTTCTAGATTTCACATATGTGCATTAATATACAATACTTGTTTTTCTCTTTCTGACTTACTTCACTCTGTATGTCAGACTCTAGTTCCATCCATATCTCTACAAATGACCCAATTTCATTCTTTTTTATGGCTGAGCAATATTCCACTGTGTATATGTACTACATCTTCTTTATCCATTCATCTGTTGATGGACATTTAGGTTGTTTCCAAGACCTGGCTATTGTAAATAGTGCTACAATGAACATTGGGGTACATGTGTCTTTTTTTATTATGGTTTTCTCCAGATATATGCCCAGGAGTGGGATTGCTGAATCAAATCAAATGGTAGCTCTACTTTTAATTTTTTTAAGAAAACTCCATAGTGTTCTCCATAGTGGCTCTACCAATTTACATTCCCACCAACAGTGTAGGAGGGTTCCCTTTTCTCCACACCCTCTCTAGCATTTATTGTTTGTAGATTTTTTGATGATGGCCATTCTAACTGGTGTGAGGTGATACTTCACTGTAGTTTTTATTTGCATTTCTCTAATAATTAGTGATGTTGAGCATCTTTTCATGTGCTTCTTGGCCATCTGTATGTCTTCTTTGGAGAAATGTCTATTTAGGTCTTCCAACCCTTTTTAGATTGGGTTGTTTATTTGATTTTTTTTTTATATTGAGCTGCATGAGCTATCCTTATGTTTTGGAGGTTAATCCCTTGTCAGTTGCTTCATTTGCAAATATTTTCTCCCATTCTGAGGGTTGTCTTTTTGTCTTGTTTATGGTTTTCTTTGCTGTGCAAAAGCTTTTAAGTTTAATTCAGTCCCATTTGTTTATTTTTGTTTTTATTTTCTTTACTCTAGGAGATGCATCACTATCTTTTAACTAATGAATTTAGCCTATTTATATTTATTTCTACTATCTTATTTTATACTAGTTACCCTGCTTTTTCTATGATTTATTTGCCCTCATTTCACTTTCATGGGCTTTTTTATTTTTAATTAATGGAAGGTTTTTAAATGCATATTTCCTTCTACTCATTTCAAAATTACAATTTTATTTCTGTTATTTCAGAAGTTATGTGTAAAATGTTAATATGCCTATTTAAAATTATTTTGATCACTTTATATATGATTGTTTTGCTGATTAATTGATTCACTCATTCATTCACTAGTCAAACAGAATCTGAATGCAAGTGTATGGCTAAGATATAAAAGTGTTTTATAATAGAATACGTTTAACTGAGTCGTGGATATATGAAGTGTTAGGTACGTATAGATATTACAGAAAACTTCATATATAAGTCTGAAATCTAGGAAAGGGGTCTGGGCAGGAGACTATAATTTTAGGCATAATCAGCATAGTTGTCTCAGGATTGATTATGAGATTGGTTAGGATCTCTCAGGGAGATTGTTTGCAGTGTGAATGCATGATTTCTCTTGCTATAGTAAACAATATGGGGAAAAAACTAATAAAACAAACAAAAAATAGTTGCTCTGTTTCTATGATACCAACCAGTTTAAATAGCTGTGAATTACTGACAGAATTTGTGA
Source organism: Delphinapterus leucas (assembly GCF_059928025.1). Classification (NCBI taxonomy): domain Eukaryota; kingdom Metazoa; phylum Chordata; class Mammalia; order Artiodactyla; family Monodontidae; genus Delphinapterus; species Delphinapterus leucas. The sequence goes on from NC_143135.1 coordinate 75,392,606, forward strand.
TTTTACTGGCACAATTTCAACAGATTAACTTGAAATTAAAAATATCTACAGTTCACACTTTTTACCTCCAAATGTTTGTAAGGATTAAGTTAACTGCTTAGATGCAGAAGATTCACTGACTATTTAAAGACTGCATTGCTGTAGTTTTCAAACATATAAGATCTAGAATACTCAATGTTTAATGCACCTTCTATATGCCCAGGAACACCAGAGACTCAATGGTTGAAAAAGAGAAGAACTTATATCCTCAAGAGAAGAGAACCAGAATCATTATTTGGCATCTCTATTACTTGCAAAAATCTCTAATAAGTCCTGAGACAGGTGTAAGAAGAGCTTAAAAGATGCAAGCCCAGTCCCAACAAACTTGACTTAAAATAAGAGAAACACCACAGTATATAAAGTCACCTGCATCTAGATAAAAAGCATAATAATTAAGAAATTTATTTGCCAAAAACATTTTATCATTTTCCTTATTCTACTGCCTAGACCCTTAGCTTATTCTCAATTCTACTAGCCTAGTATCATTTTGCCTTGGTAATCTTGTAAAATTATGTGTGATTGAGTCCCAGGCAAAGTAAATGCCTGGTCTGATATATCTGGCTCCCTACAAATTCAAAACCATAGACACAGGTCCAGTTCCCCCAAACATGCTCTCCAAACCTACTCATCCCTCTACCGTCCCTCCTTCAATCACAGAATTGTGGTGACTCCATGACACTCATGGGGAAATGGGGAATACTAGTGCTGAATGTATCCTGAGTCTTAAAGTGAAGGAGAATAAAATATAATAATTGGTTATATAGGAAGTGCCAAGGAAACTGGATTAGAGGCATTACATGAAGATTTACAGACTAATATTTTATGTCTGAATGTGTGTTTTGAATCATCATAGAATATAGGTGAATTTATAATTAATGAACTATAACAAAGCTAATGACTTGGCACACAGCAAACACAAGAGAGTAATATACTTCATTGCCCCTTAAACACTCTCTTTGTACACTCTCTAGTAAATAAGTTACTCATTTCAGAAAAGTACTCAAACAGCAATGGATGCTGAGTGACTAAGGGCCCTGGTCCTATTCCAGATGCTAAGTCAACTTAGCAACTAGGTTGCTAAAGCAACCCTGCATTTCCTCTAGCTCTGTGACTCCTCTGTGAAGTTTTAATTAGGATAGAGCAAAGGAGGCCTTTAGTACTTAAGTCTGAGCTGTAAAACTCCAGCAGAGGCAATTAGTATTAAAGAAAAAAAAGAATTTTTGTTTTTATGTTCTTTAGATAGAAAATATTTTGATCTCAACTTAATTTAAGATGAGTAGACAAGGTCACCAGCCTCAAATCCACTGTGGCACTGGATGATGTATAAGTTAACAAATCCAGAGAATGCAACTAGGTGGCCATCTAGTATGATAAAGGAATTACTAGGTAGTCTCTACTTCCAAATAACTATACTATAGCAGAATATTTCACCTAGGATTTAAACTCAGACAGCCAGGGATTCCCAGCCTGGCTCTGACACTTACTGTTGACTTTGTTAAAGTAAGTCTTATCTTACCTGTAAAGAGGGGTAATAAAAACTACGTCACAGGATCATTGTGAGAATTAAGAGATAGTTTATGTAAAGCAATTAGCCCAATGCTTGGATGATAGTAAGCGTTCAATTCAATTTTGTCCTGTGGATCTGTCCTCAAGAATCCTCTTCAGAATGAAAATGCCTGTGAGAGAGATAACACCTCAAATCATTATGTACTAACATTAAGTACCAGTTTGCAGGGATTTATTGACATCAAACTGACAACAAGGTAACTAGAAGATGAGTGGCACTTGGAAATGTGAATCTGAGGGTTTGAAATGGGAGAGGAATCAATGAATGGAAAAATGAACTCTGTCAATGAAGCAAAAGGTCACCAGGACCTCTATCTTTAAAGGACCTCTGTCTCTTTTTTTTAATTGAGTTATAATTGACAAATAACACTATATTAGATTCAAGTGTACAATATAACGATTTGATATTTGTATATATTGCAAAATGATCATCACAATAGTCCAATTAACATCTGTCACCATATATAGTTACAAATTTTTTTCTTGTGATGAGAACTTTCAAGATCCACTCTCCTAGCTACTTTCAAATATGCAACACAGTGTTAATAACTATAGTTATCAGGGTGTACATTACATCCCCATGACTTCATTTTATTACTAGAAATTTTTTACCTTTAGACCACCATCACCCATTTCACCACCCACCCCCCGCCTCAGCCTACAACTAATCTGTTCTCTATATCCATGAGCTTGCTTTTGTTTGTTTGTTTTTAGATTCCAAGTGTGAGATCATATTGTATTTATTTTCTTTCTGTCTGACTTATTTCACTTAGCATAATGCCCTCAAGGTCCTACCATGTTGTTGCAAATGGCAAGATTCATTCTTTTTATGGCTGAGTAATATTCCTTTGTATATGTACCATACTTTCTTTATCCATTTATCCATCAATGGACACTTAGACTGTTTCTATGTCTTACCTATTGTAAATAATGCTGCAATGAACATGGAGGTGCATATATCTTTTTGAATTAGTGTTTTCATTTTGTTCAGATAAATACCCAGGAGTGGAATTGCTAGATCATGTGGTAGGTCTATTTTTAAATTTTTTGAGGCACCTCCATACTGTTTTTTTATAGTGGCTGCACCAATTTACATTCCTATCAAAAATGCACAAGGGTTTCCTTTCCTCTACATCTTTTTTTTGTTGTTGTTTTGTTTTGTTTTTTTGGGGTTTTATTTGTGGTTCACGGGCCTCTCACTGTTGTGGTCTCTCCTGTTGTGGAGCACAGGCTCTGGACGCGCAGGCTCAGCGGCCATGGCTCACGGGCCCAGCTGCTCCGTGGCATGTGGGATCTTCCTGGACTGGGGCATAAACCCATGTCCCCTGCGTCGACAAGCAGACTCTCAACCACTGCACCACCAGGGAAGCCCCCATTTTCTCTACATCTTGCCAACGTTCTTTCTTGTCTTTTTATAATAGCCATTCTCACAGGTGTGAAGAGACATCTCACTGCAGTTTTGATTATATTCCCCTGATGATTAGTGATTTTGAACAGATTTTCATGTACCTTTTGTCCATCTGTATGGCTTCTTGGAAATAAAATATTCAGATCCTCTGCCCATTTTTTAATCAGATTTTTTTTTTTGCTATTGAGTTTTATGAGCTCTTTATATATTTTAGGTATTAACCCGTTATCAGATATATGATTTGCAAATATTTTCCCCCATTCAGTAGGTTGCATTTAATTTTGTTGATGGTTTCTTTTGCTATGCAGAAGTTTTTTAGTTTGATGTCATCCCACATGTTTATTTTTGCTTTTGTTCCCTTTGCTTTCGGAGTCAGATCCAAAAAAATAATCATCTCTAAGACCTATGTCAGGGGGCTTACCCCCCTATGTTTTCTTTTAGGAGTTTTACAGTTTCAGGTCTTATACTCAAGTCTTTAATCCACTTTTGGTTACCTTTTGTGTGAGGTTTAAGATAGTGTTTCAGTTTCATTCTTTTGCATATATTTGTCCACTTTTCCCAACATCACTTATTGAAAAAGGCTGCCTTTCCCCATTGTATATTTTTGGCTCCTGTGTCATAAATGAATTGATTATATATACCTGGGTTTATTTCTGGGCTCTCTTTTCTATTCCACTGTTCTATGAGTTGGCTTTTATGCTTTTATCATTTTGTTTTGATTACTATAGTTTTGTTTTATAGTTTGAAATCAGGGACTGTGATGACTCCAGCTTTGTTCTTCTTTCTCAAAATTGCTTTGGCTATTCAGGGTGTTTTGTGGTTTCATACAAATTTTAGGGTTGTTTGTTCCATTTCTTTGAAAAGTGCCATAGGAGTTTTGACAGGGATTTCTTTGAATCTGTAGGTTTTTTGGATATTATGGACATTTTAACAATATTAGTTTTCCAATCTATGAACACAGAATATCTTTTCACTTCTTTGTTTTTTCCTTTTTCTTTTTTTTTTTTCATCAGTATCTTACAGTTTTCATTGTATAGATCTTTCACCTTCTTGGTTAAATTTTTTGCTAGGTATTTTATTTTAATGAAATTATAAATGAGATAGTTTGATTAATTTATTTTTCTTATAGTTCATTATTAGTATATAGAAATGTAACATCATTTTGTATATTGATTTTGAACCCCATTCAGGGGGCCTCTTCATCTTTAGTTGGTACCAGAAATTACTCACTTAAAGCAACTCTATATAAAACAGGAACACAATTTCACAGAGTTGAAAACAAAATATTTTGGTTGATATTTATTCTTTAAAAAATGAAATTTTACATTTTAAAATCTGAATCTCATAACTTAAAAATTCTGCAATAACTACAACTCTGAGGGAAAAAAATACTCAAAAAGGTATTTTTTAGCATCTTTTTCCTACAAAATTTTAAGATAGCATGACACCCCATGCTCCATATTTAACTTTTGTACCTACAAAGATCACAAAAAATAATTGTTCCCCAAATACTTGAGGAATTCAGCAATCTTCCCAAGGCCTCTATCAATATTCAATTTCAAATCACTATATATTCAATCATGTAACGTCCACATTCTTGCAGTTTCTGGGCACTTCATCACATCTTCATTTGTTAGTAACTATGCTCTAATGATCAAAGCCATTTTTCAAATTTGCCTTGAAATCCACAACTTTTTCAAGATTTGCAGTTTCACTTTGCAATATATGAACGTTGTATCCTCATTTGTTATAAATAACTGACAAGAAAAAGAGATTGGCAAGATGGAAAAAGGTAGATTTTAGTACTAAGAAGGAAAGAATATTGTTGGGACTAATTTTTAAAGTGATGAATTAATTTGTCATTATTGTTATGTGATTATGATTTTTCTTCCCTAAAATCTCTTGTAATCAAGGGGGCATGACTTACATTATTTGGACACAGACACAGAGAACTACATTGTCAAGTTCTCATGAGTGTCATCCACTTCTTTAGAATAAAGAGAAGGAAAGGAAACCAATATTTTACACTTTCTATATAGTATCTTATTTCTTCTTTATCACTGCTTTGTATGTTTATTATTGTTACCTCCTCTTTATAAATAGGGATGTTGAAACTCAGATAGAAATTTCTCTAAAGTCCATGTCTAATAAACAACATGACAGAGATTCACCCCTGTGTAATCCCAAGCCCAGTGTCCTTTTGTTTACATAATATGGGCTTTTCACAGCTTCATTCTGAAATTTTATTGAAAAATTCTATTTTGTGTATATATTGGTCACTGGTCAACCTGTTTGTTACACCAATTTAAATGAATAAGTAGTTTCATCAATTATTTTTACCGACTTGACCAAACTGTTAACTGAATTGAACATTCAGCACTGCCAAAATCAACTGTATAAACAATATATGAAAGTAAATAGTATAAATATAGAAATTTTAATATTTCTACCAAACAGAATAATACAATGCTCAAGTTTGTATCTGGATACGTGATAATAGAATCATATTGAATGAAACGATAGAGAAATAAAGGAATCATGTATTTTTTACTATGCATGCTTTCCTATGTGAGTCAAATAAATAACAATACATATTTTATACCCTTAAATTTATACAGAAAAAGACTGTTTCCACCCAAACACTGCTAGCCAGTAAAACATTTATAATAAAAGCTTTACCTGGTTGCTTAATAGTTTCTGAACTTGGCTCTTATCAACAGATAAATTTTGACATTCTTTTAAAATCTTTACAAATCAGTTTTAAAATATATGTTTTTATCATGCACTCTGTTGTACTGTGTTCTCTAGATGTCACTGGAAAGGTAAGCTCAACGTGTTTTGGAATATTTGGTGTTTTTTTTTTTTAAACTCCATCTGACAAAATTTATACATAGAAAGCTAAATATCACAAAGCAAACACCTCAACCTGGAGTTTGTTTTAGAATATTTAGACACAGTAGAAGAGAAAAAAATGTAGAACATTGCAATGACCCTCTTTTTCTCTTATCATATTGAGTTTGGTTTCTACATATAGCAGCCCAAGTTTATTGGTTTTTGGTTGTTTAATTAAATTTCACCATGTTTTCCAGCTCCTTTAAAATAGTCTATTTTTCCCCCTTTTTATAAGTTACTCTACATGGAAGAGTGTGGGAAATAGTGGGCCAGGAAATCAAGCTGCTCACTCCTTTGGTTATTACTTTACTGGAAATAACTCGTGTTTTCATGTTGTGCTGATATAAATTCCCACTTTGATTTGGGCAAGGCAGTTGAACGAGTTAAATTAATGTGGTAAAATGCAGCCAAGGTAGACTGAATTGATGAGCTTACAAATTAAAATTCCTCATATTTTTTGAAAAATTTAATACTTCTTTCCTCTCATATGCTTTGATATACCAAAGAAACAATATTTTCTCATTGACTCTGACCCAATAAAGAAGATGATAAAAAGAAAAACACACATAATGGAGTCATGTAGTTGAGTGTGGATCCTAACTATACCATAACTAGAATGTTGGTTTACAGGGCAAGAAATACAACTTATCTTAGCCTCAGTTTCAACCCTTAAAAATAGGAATACAAAGAGCTCTGATCTAATATAATACTTTAAAGTAATATTTTGGTATTACTTTTCCCAAACTTCTTCTCAAGTAATTAAATAATACCATAGATCTTTGAGAGAAACAGACAGCAATCACAGTAATTCAAAACAGAAAAGCCAAGGAAAGTAAATAGCAGGTGCTGGCTTTAAAATGAAAATTGATCATCACAGAAAATAATAGGGTCAACAATGCCATAGTCCAGATCTTTGCTTCCTACTCTGAGAAATCTTCCTACTTGCATTGAATTTAGCTTACTTACCTAAGCATTATCTCACCAAACTTAAATTCCTCTCAATCTAAGTTCAGCAAAGTTTTTCTGTAAATAGCCAAATAGTAAATATTTTTGTCTTTGTGGGTCGTATAGCCTATGTCACAGCCACTAAATTCTGCCCCGTAACATAAAAGTACCCATTGACCATGCAAAAAACGAATGAGGGTAGCTCTGTTGTAATATAGCTTTATTTATGGACACTAGCATTTGATTTCTATATGCTTTTCATTGATCTTTTCAATTTTTTTCAGCTATTTAAATACATAAAATCCATTTCTAGCTCACAGTCCATAAAGAATCAGGTGACAGGGCTTCCCTGGTGGTGCAGTGGTTGAAAGTCTGCCTGCCGATGCAGGGGACACGGGTTCGTGCCCCGGTCCGGGAAGATCCCACGTGCCACGGAGCAGCTGGGCCCGTGAGCCATGGCCTCTGAGTCTGTGCGTCCGGAGGCTGTGCTCCGCAATGGGAGAGACCACAACACCGAGAGGCCCGCGTACCGCAAAAAAAAAACAAAGAAAAGAAAAAAAGTAAAAAAAAGAATCAGGTGACAAATCAGATATGGCCTGTGGGCTGGAGTATGTCAATCCCTGATCTAACCCCAAATTCCCTTCCTACACCTTTTTTTTTTTTTTTTTTTAACTTTTGCACTCTGGGGTCAGAAAGGCTCAACTCTGTCATTTACCAACGGTGTGACTTTGGCAAAGTAATACAACTTGCTCTTATTCTAATTCCTATTTTCAAAATTCTACATGTGTATGGTAGGTGAAAAGATGCAATGAGATAATGCAAGTAAAGTGCTTAACCTGGTAACTGATAAATAGTAAATATTCCATAATAGTGATTCTGATGATGATACCTCCCTCACTTTATCTTCTGATCAGCTAAGAAACGATTCACCCTTCTCTACTCCCACTCTCTTATCAGATTTCCTAAGTGCCTACAAACAAGTTTCCTTCTCTAGTCTAATTCTTATCACATATTCCACTGCGTGACAGTCATTTCTGACATTTTAACTTTTCTACTTGATGGAGGTAGTCCTTGCATCTTTTATAATCTGCTAACACAGTCCTGAATGTATCAGCTGCTCAATAAATACTGCTAATTAATCTTATTAAAACAACTTATAATGTTGTCCAACAAACCCATCTTAAATAGCTCATTTCTATATTTTTCAGAAGATAAAAGATCATTCTTTATAATTTTATTTTCAAGGAACTAAATGTAGTGATATAGTTATTTAATCACACAATATAAATCTTACTGTAGAGGAATAGAAATAAATAGAAAATGTTATCTTCACCTAGGAATTTAAATAATGCTCTATATTGGAAAATTAACATTTTAATCATTAATACTTTTTATTTTATATCACTTATTAAATATGATTTTAAATTAGCTTCACATATAATGAACATTAGCATTTTTAAGTGTACAGTTAGTGTACAAAGAATAGAGTGTACAAAGAATAGAGTCATATAAACACAGTCATAATCATGCCATAGAACATTTCCATTATCACAGGAAGTTCCCTAATGCCTCTTTCCAATCACTTTCCTCCCCCAATGCCCATCCCTAGCATCCACTAATGTCTACCTTATATACTTAAATGTCGTATTCTCCAGAAATTCTTTTAAAGGAAATCATGCAGTGTGTTGTCTATAAGCCTGGCTCCATTCACTTAGCATAATGTTTCTGAGGTCCATACATGTTACTGAGTTAGTAACTAGTTCCTTTTGATTGCTGAATAGTATTGCATAGTTTCAATGTATCACAGTTTGTTTATCCATTCACTAGTTGATGATGGTGGCTGTTCTCAAATTTAGGCTATTACGAATGAATCTGCTGTGAGCATTGGAGTATAAATCTTTGAGTGAAGAATATATGTCCTCGTGTGATTTTTTAAATTTTCATATTACAGGTACATACATAATCTTCATTTTCTCCAGGAATGTAACTTGCTTTTAGCATGTATATATATATATGTAGCTGTATGAAAATCTTGTTCCTACTCTTGTTATATTGTTATCATTCTATGAAAATTTGTACATAATTTTAATGCTAGTATCTATTGTTTCTTTCCTTTTGGAATGATAAATACATTTGTCTTTTCTGTAAATATGGAGTCTTTATAACACACATATTTGCTTCCTTTCAGAGTTAAGATTCCTTTCCACGTCTGTAAAAAAAATAGAAGATCACTAATGCTGATGTCACTGAAATGATTATAAAAATAACAGTGGTTGTATTTCTTTTTCTTTCTTTTATTCGAAGAATCTTTTGAAGAATCTGAAGAACCCAGAGTGTTTTAGCTATATCTATGCAGTCTCCAGACAGAATCATTTGAAATTTTAACCAGCTGCACATATTTCAGATATATGTATATCTTTCAGTTTGAATACCAACTGATAATTAGTAAAAATCCCAATTTATCTTAGAGCACCATGCATACATGACATAAAACATCAGAATTTATATTCGTCCCATGTAAACATTATCTAAATTATTATTAGCACTTTCCTCCCTACCTCCATTCCTTTCAAAGAAGTAGACAAAATAATGGTTCAAACAAAACTGCCATAATCTATGATGAAATTGAAAAATAAACTAAGGATAAATAATGTAAAGGTTGTAAATCCCGAAAACATACAAATGTTTATGTTGCAAAAGTCATAATATCAAGAAGGATAAACTACATCTCCAACCCATATTTACCTTCATATATATCTATATTTATATCTATATCAGTATCTTTATAATTTATTTAAGATATAAGGAGATTAACAGATCAGCAACTTCCTGATATTCTTTAGAGTTTATAAAAAAATGTGACCTGGAAGTAGTGTATTAAAGCTAGCCTTTTTCAATCAGAGTTCCACAAGGAAATTAAACTCTGCAGAAGATGATTTGAATGGCTGTTTTCTCAGTTCTTTCAAGGATAGTACATAGCTAGTATAATTCTAATGAATAGGATAGAAGTTAATTCTTTATATACAGTACATGACTTAGGGCATTAGAGATTAGATTTTTTAATAAGCAATATATTGGAAACATCATGGCATGTCTAATCTCCATTTTTATTTTAATAGCTGCACAGTATTTCAAAAAATAATTTGTTTAACCTCTACCCTGATGTTTCACATTTGAGCTTTATAAAAATATTTATTTTTGCTGTAAATAGCCTTGCCATTAACAGTTATAGATATCTGCAGATATTCTAAATTATTTCTTTACACTGAATTCCAAGAGATGGAATTTCCTTGTGAGAGAATCAGCAGTAAGGTGGTTGACAAGTATCGTCAAAATGCTCTCCAAAAATACTGCAACAATGTAAATTAGCTTCATCTAGTCACCCCTGCACTAGTTGTAAAGCTCTCTCCTTAGTCCACTTGAGTTCTATTTAGTATTACTCTTTGCAAAACCTCTGAACTTCAAATTGTTGGCCTTTGTTAGACCTCTGTAGAGTATGTCCTGTGTGGAGCAGAAGGTACAGCTATATTCCCTGGCCCCTCTTTCATCCTGGCTGGCTGGAACTCAGTTCTCTCCTAGTTTTGTAAAGGGCATTCATTGCCTTTCCCTCACATGTGCTCTGACTGCCTTTCTCTAGTTTCATTTTGTCCTTCTAACAGGAATAAAGATTCCTATTCCTCCATCAAACCCATTTCAAGAAAGATACTTTACAAAGTAGAAGGGCTCCAACTTCACAGCTCCAGTCTCTCTTCACTGTTCAGAGGCACCGTCATTATTTTTACCTCCTGCTGAACACATTTGCAGAGGTTAAAAAAAAAATCTTTACCAAGGATGAGAAATAGCAGGGGGGGAGGAAATAAACATTCTCCTGCCCATTGGCTGATTCACTTAAAATACAGTTAGCACTTTGCCTAAGCAAACATATTGTCAGTTTCCATTTAGTAAAGTTCTAAGACTATATCTAGTTTCCTTTTTTTTTTTTCTTCAGAGAGTAATAGGAGTTAGGCAAGCATTATCTAATTAGTCCTTTGAATGCCTTCAACTTTTCTTTTTCCTTTCTTCAAAAGGACACTGCCTGCTGCTAGGTGCTTAGCTGCAAATAACATTTTTGGACTAGATGAGAAGAAATCCAGACTCTCCTGTAACAGTGAAAGGGTTATATGTGAACCTTGTTAAAAAGTCCAAACAATATCAGATCTCACAGCCTTATTTCTCTCTAGCCCACTGGTAGGCTGGCATCCCAGCCAGGGTCAGGGAATATGGAGGATGATAGTCTCTATGGATCAGCAGCCAGATGTGACTAAGGAAATGAAGAAAGTAAGATCTCAAGCACTGCTGTCATTGTTGTCTCACCATGTAAATAACCAAAACAGCCTAGGCTGGGATAGAAGTCCATTGTCTTAAGTGTGGGGTTCTCCTTAAACATTAAGCACATGTTAGGCAGGGAAATGTAGAAAACTATTCCTTCATTAAAAACAAGCAAAAGAAAACAATATTTATAGAATTCTTACTGCATAAGAGGCACGAGTCTAAGCTCATGCATGGATTAATCAAATTAAAACAATACCTATAAAATAGGTCTTTATATTATTATTTTATTTTGTAGATGAGGAGAAAAGGGTAAAATAATTCTTTAGCTAGTTCTATGATTTTTTTAAATTTGTGTATTTAAGATAAACTTTTCAATTTTTTTTAGTATCTTATTAAGGAGAATTCCCTTAGACCCATAAAAATATAATAAGCAGTGTGACTCTAATTAGAATATGCCCATGTATGTTGGGGAGAGGACAAGTCAGCTGATAAGAGCTGCAGTCCCAAAATTGTAAAGCTGGTCTGGAGGTTACTGATATAAATGGTTTCTCTTACGCTGTTCTTACATATTGCAAAGAGGCATTAAGCTAACAAGCCTCAAAAATGCGTTCCCTTAGACATGGCAGATCATTCATTGGAACCATTCTTCCCCTTGGGGAGAATGAAAGTCTGGAGAGAGAGATAACTGGCTGACCTCGCCCAATTAACACAGTACCGATGCAGGCAGAACAGGCCGGCAGTGACAGGGCTGTGCTTCAGGGATGTATGTTCCTGGTCTGTAATCCAGGTTACGTCAACATCATTCTGGGTGCCATTTCAGCGGCTCTCTATTGGACACAAGAGAAAGACAGAAGGGGAAAAGACAAAGGAAAACTATGGACTTTTTTTTTTTTTTTAATGTACTTGAGAACTTTGCTTTTCCTTTAGGAAATGAGCTCTTTCTAAACCTGTGTGCAGCTGCAGTCTGAAGCTTGACAAACAGGTCAGGAAGACAGGACAATGCTATAATAGCAGCACAGCTTTTTCAATGGAAACTGATACTCCTAAATGTTACAGTGCTTCAGTCTGAAGTTTAACTAATCGAATGTCTTTAATCTAGAAATTGAACCAGGCAGCAGTAAACTGCAGAAGGTTTATCCTGCACTGAAAATACATACCATTCATTTTATATCTTTCCTTGTGTTTAATAAATAAAAATTTCCAAAAACCTATTGTTAAAGATATAGAATTTTGCTTTCTGTTTTGGGTAAGCTGGTATCATGCAATTGGTCTCTAAAGATTTTAAAATAAATATTGTCACCTTTTTCTAAGAACAGTATTGAAAAGAAATCAACAAAGAACTCAGATTTTGAATGATTTTATGGAGGAGGATGGTACTGAAAAGAAATCAACAAAGAACTCAGATTTTGAATGATTTTATGGAGGAGGGGTGTGATTTGTGCTAATATAGTTTCTGTGCTAATTAGAGCTTGCAAAACTGCTCTCACGTAGGCCGAGGGACTCCCTAAATTACAGAAGTCTTCACAGTTTCAGTTACTTCCGAAGATTCTAGTTGGAACTATATCCCTTTCTGTCTGTCTTGTACAAAACAAACAAACAAGCAAACAAACTAATTTTATCAATTCTCAGTTTCAATTCTATAAAACTGAGATAACCAATAATATTATTACAAATAATAGAGAATGGTTAGCAAAATGCCTGGCACATAGTAAGTGCTTAATATATTTATAGGTACTAAAACACTTACTACGTGACATTTAAGAGAAAATTTCATTCTTTGCAACAATAGGATCTTGTGTCTCCTTGGGGAATAATCCCTGAGTTATTTTAAGCCAAGCCAAATGGGAAAAAAATAGGTTATTAATTCAATACCAATTGAGTTAGGATAACCTTGTAATTTTTGTCCTTGTATATAGATTTGTCCTGTCTCAAAAATCTTCTTTAGCTAAAAGACATTCTGAATTAATAACATAATTTCATTTACTAAATGTTTTCTAGGCACCAAGCATGAAGCTATGTACTTTGCTTAAGTTACTTCTATTTAATCTTTACAAAATAATATGAAGCGACGTATACCTCCATTTTCAAAAGAGGACAATAAAGACTGAGGAATATTTGGTAACTTGCCCAAGGTTACACAGAGAATAAATGGTGAAGGCAAGGCTTAAACAATCAAAAATTAGAAACCTAGGTGAAAGAAAAGATCTGTCTTGTCTCTGAGTTAGTGTGTACTTGATTTGACTCACTCTAGATTGTGAGTTCTTAGGATTTATTACCTCTGGTAAACACAGACATTTGTGTAGCTTTGCCTTGAGTAGACTACTTTCAACTGAACTGATTTACCAGCCATCCAGAATTTCTACAGTAATTTCTGTATTCAAAAAAATGTAAAAAATACGGGATCTTATGAGTCATGCCAATAAAATGCCTTAAAACAGTGATTTAATGATCTGGAAATTTCTCTAACAATATAAGAAACCTATTTCTTTCTTCTCTGATTAGTTCAGACCCCATGTACCTTAAATATTCATGCAAACTCTTTCCTCCTTTTATATTATTTCTACTATAAATTTGCATTTTGTTTCCATTATCTTGAATTAATTTATATGGGCTTCATTTTTAATACAACCAAATAAGTTCTGGAAATACATATTTCATTATTTTTTGAATGTGGGGAAAAAGTAATCTCAAATGACTGAGTAAAAAGAAGTAAATTAAATGCATTGTTTCAGATTTCACACACAACTTACAAGTCTGTATGCTTGCAAGGTGAATTATTTATGCAGAATCAAACAACTGGACTGCTTATGAAACTGAACTTCCTTCTAGACCCTTCTACCTTTTATATAAGGAATAGAAAAATGACAATCTGATAGTGTCTATATTGTGTCATTGAGTCAATATATAGTCAACCCAGTCTTTGACATTTTTTAAAATTATTTTGACAGTTAATAGGGAAAAAATAACCTGGAACAGTATCAAAATTTTTGATGTATTTTGCTATATTCAATCAAAAGTAAACAATAGTTTCTCATCGTTCTGTGCTATGGATATGATTGTTTCCTAATTCTAATTCAATTCAGCAAACTGCTGATTACCTAGTCTACATATATATATTGTAGAACTAAAATCATGAAGGAGGCATAGTACTCTGCCCTTAAAAATAAAACTGAAATTAAAGGAGCTAGCTTTCATCTTTCTATCTCTCTATCTATCTCTCTATCTATCTATCTAATAATTTATAAAATGAAGTAGAACTAAATACAATAATTACCAAATAACTCAAATGGTTGGTTAATCAGAATACATCACTTCTAGATTAATCTAGAGCAGTGATTCACAAACAGGAATGCTTTCCCACACAAGGGACATTTGGCAATGTCTAGAAACATTTTTCATCATCATAACTGGAGTAGGGACAGGCAGTGGAGAGGGACAAGATGCTATTGGCAACTAGTGGGTACAAGGTAGAGGCCAGGGATGCTAATGAGCATCCTACAATGCACAGGACTGTCTCTCACAAAAATTATCTGGCCTCAAATACCAATGGTACTGAGATGCAGAAGCCTAGATCCAGATAACAGGAAACTTACTGCATCAAGATAATATTTTACATTGGTAATATGTTTATACAGTTTATACTCTTTAGTTTTTAAGATCCTCAAAATATCAGTATTACTGAAGAGGACTCACTCTCAGAAATAAAGATATTGAATAAACTAATGAACTACTCTTTGACAAAAGTACAATTGGAAAAGAAAGCCAAAGGGGATAAGTAAAAAAAAGAGTATGGTATTTCAAAGTTATTAAAATTGGAATGGCCCCATATAGGCCAGCACCCTAGTGTTCTCATAAAGATACTATGACACTATCTAATCATAAATATTTATTAGGTATAGTATTTCAACAATGTCAACATTATTAGGATTTCCTTGGTCACCTTCCACATATGCATTTTCCTTTTTTCCCCTGATGCAATCATTGATGGAAATATTGGTATAGGATAGTGCTTGACCACTTGTAAAGCATAGCTATCAGGCTGAGCTTTAAAATTTTGGCAATTCTATCTGAGGACTTCATTAAAGAGTTAATAAAATCAGTGCTGTGTTGCTGTCATTCTATAGCAAAGACCCACCACTGGAAAGCATGTGCTTTTTCCCTAGATAGATTAAAACATTCATTCTGGTGGCATTTCTTTATGATTAAAGTAAAAGCTCAGGCTGAGTTAAAAGTAATAATGCAAAAACTGTACAAAGTGGCAAAAATCCCAAAATGTTGGTCTGATAGCAAAAGAACTAATTTAAAAAAAAGGATGACATGTTTTTTATTAACAAGTCTTCACAACAAATTTTGAATCAGTAGCCTCAAATGAAATAAACAACACAAAAGAAATATAACAGAGTTGTGCTTACAGGTTCTCCTAATTCATCATTTAAAATTCTAGTTTCATTTTCTCTTCCACTTCTAACATTTGTGAAAACAACTAATAATCATATTGTTACTTCTATAAATTTTATTTACTTTGTATCAACCAAATTTCTCCTATAAAATCTAGCCAACACAGCATTGTAAAGCAACTATACTTTAATATAAATAAATAAATACATAATAAAATAAAGGAAAAAAAACCCAGCCAAATGGTTAGAATGTTGGTATTTATTCAAGTCTCATGTCCTTATCATAACATGTCTACATGTATAATAAAATACATACATTCCCAGGGGTTCTTAAAAAATTTCCTCATAAATCATTTTAATATTTTGTTTATTATCTTATAAAAGGGAAAATTGTACCCAATAGCTTAATTTCCAAGAGATTTATGTTACGACACTTAGTAGAAAACATTTTCACTATTGTGTTCATTCTCTATTCATTCAGTCATTACTTATTGTGTACCTCACACTTTTTACAATACTGAGTATGGTGGTGAACAAAATAGGTAAGGTTCCCACTGTAAGAAAACTCATAGTTTGGTGCAGAAGACAACCAATAAGAAATATATATATATGAGGAGGGAGAGAGAGAGAGAGGATTGTTAGGGCTCATTTAGGTGAGTTGGTTAGCGAGGACTGCCCAGAGGAAGCTATTTGAGCAGAGACCTGAAAGAAGTTTAGTAGTGAGCCACACAAGCATCTGGAGGAAGAATGTTTCAGGCTAAGGTAAAAATTAATGTGCATGTCTTAGGTTAAAAATTAACAGCAAGAAGGCCAGTGCGGCTTGGGTCAAGTGAAGAAAGGAAAGACAGTGTTAAGGGTAAAGCGATATCCAGGGGCAAAATCATATAGGGCCTTATAGGATTTATAAAATACTCTATTATCAAGGGTTAAATAAATAATATAAGAAAGCATCTTATTTTACTAATGATGAAATGACATAACACTACATTCATCATCAGAAAAGGATTTATAAACTACTCACTGGACACTATAGTGAGTTGGACACTATTTTAGACAACTGGAAAATGACATGCAAGAATACTCTGGTGCCACTCAAGATATCCCCAAGTATCTTTAGTGGCAACATGACATTCTTTTTAAAGTCTCTAAATATAAATTAATTTAAATAATTTTATTTTTAATTTATTTTTTTAAATTAATTTAATTGATGCCACATTTGTTCAGTAAGCATATGACACAGCCCCTGCTCTATGATGAATATATAATCCACATAGAACAGAGAACAATGAGAGAGCATAGTCAGTACCAATACAAGAGGAGTTTCTTTTGTGGATGATGTGTGGGGAGGTGGGAGACCATATATTATATTTAATATATAAACTGGAACATTTTTTAAAGTTAAAGGGGAGACTATTAATAATCCTGCTGGGAAAAAATAGTGTAATTTGTCACAGTTTCAAGCAAATCGGGACACAAGTTAATGATATGTCCATAGAATTTCAGAAAAGAAGAGTTAAAAGTGACTCCTGACACCTTCTTCAAGAAAATAGCACCTGCACTTGGCTTGTATGTAGGCATGTGACTGGGCAGAAGGAAGGTGGGAATGCATTCTAGTCCAGGGAAAAGACATTATGAGGCATACCGATATGAGAATCATTCTATCTAAGATGAAGCATTAATGATTATAAAGAGTGAGAGATAATATTGGATGGTTAAAAAAGAGATGTGTTGAGGTGTAAAAGCAGAGCAGACTATAATATATTTTAAGTTCCATGAAAAAGAGTCTCATACAAGAGAATCACTTAAGGTCTATTGGTAAGCATGTGGCATGCATAGAGTAAAAATACTCCTAAACTCCAATTTGATGTCAGATGAGAATATTATGGAGCCACGTATATTATAAAATGTACAGATATTTTAATTCTGCATAATCTATATATTGTTGTATGATAAATTGGAACAAGAATAGCATATGGGTATGTTACTGACATGTAAAGTCAAACCACTCTTTTATGCATGTGTGTAAAGAGACACATTATGAGGATTTTAGTGACTGCTAGATTGATTTGACAAAGATGGTAAACATAGAAAAAATTATATACATGTGTGTATATATATGTGTGTGTGTGTATATATATATACATGTTAGCATTTTAGATAATAATGATAATTTATGAACACTCAATATAGTCCTGAAATTATGTTAACATTTTTGTAAATGTTTCCCCCAAATCCTAAGAGCTTGGTGCTATTTTGATTATTTTACAGATGAATAAGCAAAACTGAAGAAGTCAGGTAATTAGCTGAAGACTGCATAGCTGCTAGATGCAAAAGTTCAAACGCAGTTTTGCATTGGTATGAATTCCATGATTTTGTTCATGGTGCCACCTTACCTTACACCTATGCATGCACTCACTGAGTTCAACCCCATGTGGCTCAGTTCTTGCACAGAGGTCCCAAATGGAATAGGAAGCTGGGTACTTAGTACACATCTCATGTCACTCTACTATATTTGGATTCATGCTAGTATCACTGGTGTCTTAAGCACTTCCTTCAACTAAGAATAAGGGATAAGTACTTAGCATTTATTTAAAAAAAAAATCAAATTTCCTGCTCTACCCAGTCTCTGATGTGGTATATCCTGATATTTCCTGATTTTCAGTTAAACAATTTGTGTGCATCCAGTTTCTTTAGGTGATCCCTATAAATCAGAATCCCTCATTTTTCACCTTTAACAATCAGCTCCTTAATCAGTGGTTTCTGAGTAAATTTATCTATCTAACAACTGGTTTACGTTCTTGAGATTTACAGTAATCCCTACAAACATACAGTTTTCCTATTTCTAAAACTATAATATTGAATAATCCTCCCGGGTTCCAAGAAAATTATTATAGTGTTTTAATTTTAGCTATTATAGTTCCTAGTAGTCTTGTGATTTTAGAAAATATCTTGAATCAATCATCAGAAACCTTAATTGACCAACAAACTAGGAATAGAGGCTTATCGGGAAAGATACATCACAGAGCCCACACTTGTGGAGAATACTCAGAATACATCTAAGTAATTGATACTCAATAAAGAAGTCTGAATAAGTTTGGTTTTTAAGAAGTAAACTCCTCTGTATCCAGAAATTATAAAAAGTGTTAAAGATTCAGGCAATATAGGAACTGACCAAAGAATAGCCAGTTTAGGAAACTGAAGTCTGGAAAATTTCTGGGCAAATTAAAAAAAAGAACAAGGCAAACATGAAAAAATAATTGACTCAGGGAGAACCAACATATTTTTTTCCACTGAAATCTTTTATTTTCATAGTTGATACGTACTACATATCTCTGAACACCTAACATTCATATTTAACATGAATATTAGGCTCAAAATAATGGCCACTCTTAATTACTGTAAATATATCAATTTCAAAGGCATAGTTCTTCTTTCTTAATGTGTACTTTCATTGTTCAAAAACCTCTATTAATCATTACTGGACTTTATCATAATTTCTAGTTCATTAAGTTTATTTTGATAATAATTATAAGACAGGAAAGATATAAACATAATTATAAAAAATCAAAAACAATCTGATTTTTGCAGAAAAATCTCTTGTAGAATTAGAAAAAGAATAAATTCTAAATAGTTTTTTTATACCATTTGTATTATTAGTATAGCTCATACCAACTTTTCTATTTTTTTCAAAGAAATCAACTAAAAAAGTTCTAGCCAGAGTTCTATGCTATGTGAATTCATATGAGTAGGAATTTGAAGATTTATTACAGTGATTACATATCAACAGGTATAAATATGTATTTTATGATTAGGATTTTTTTTTCTGAAGCAGGTGAACCATAGGGACAAACCCCCAGAGCAGAAAATATAACATTTCAGTGCCTCTTGATAAATAGATAATATCAACTATTTCTATATGATGCATAGCAATGTGACAAATAAATTACCTTCATTAAAGATTTGCATGAAGGATTAATGAGCATTAGTTAAGCAGTTAAAGCACAAAAATGTTTATGAAAAATTACATTGAATGTAAGAAGTTGAGCAGCAGAGAATCTCATTATAATAATTTATCTTATCTAAATATTCTCTACTGCACCTATATGATAAATGTAACCCCAAAGCAACCAAAGTTCCACATTTAACATGTGAAGCTTAGGCTAATCACAACTCTAGAGGATTTTGTCTTCTGTGAACTCATCTACCTAAAGGAGAGATAATTTATTAAACTCATATTTGTTTCCTGTTATTATTTATCCTGCAATAAATCTTCAAATTTAACTATAAAATTTGCATAGCATGAAATTAAAAGAAGTAAAGATATCTCTTAAAATATTCACTGTCAATGAAAAATGTTGAGTGTTTTGAATATGTACTTTATGAATTTTCTTTTGCTTTCAATGCCTATAGCTAAATTAAATTTTATTTTATTTTATGTACAAATGACAAATACCTTTTGGATAAAAAACATTTTACTAAATAAAACACAGAAAAATGAGTAAACTTTTTTTTACTAATCAAGATTTCCATTTTCCTCCCTTTGGAATATTGCCCAAGATTAATGCTTTCTACTCATCAAGCACTGCCATCTTGTGGGCTCCTGTTAATTCCAGAAAATATTGGATTATTTATGTATGGGATTTTTTTTTTTTTTTGGTTAAATATTTGGAAAACTCTAAGTCTTAATGTAAGAGGGGAGCAGGAATAAATATCCTTGTTGGCAGTTGTACAATAATATTGCTTTTATCCCTAGGAACATCTGCATGTAAGGCAAACTGTCCTTCCATTTTACAGTAGGTTTCTATGCTAGCAGGACACATTCTTACCTTTTTACATACTTAAGGCTCTGACCACAGTTTAATTCAATTGCGACTCAGTAGTTAATAGGAATATCTAGAAACCTGCTTTTGTCTGGTGATTTAGACACTGCTCTGATTAGTTGCTATTTGAAGCATCAAAGTTTAAATTGGCAAAATTAGACCCCATAATATACATAACTCAATTTAATAAATACTTGAAATAACTATTAATCAGATTTTTCTTTTTTCAAATAGAGATCTGTGCTCAGCAAGGCTTCTTGGTCAAGTTTTTGATCTTTGTATCTTAGTTCCCTCATTCATAAAATGGGGTTACTTATCCCTGTAGAGATTAAATAAGTTAATATACATAGAACACACTGTCTGGAGCCCATTAAAGTGCTATGGAGGTTTACTAGATCCTATTGGTGTTACACCCAGTTCTCTCTCATCTGGTTAATGCACCCATCGGGCAGCTGCACCTTCTCCAGAGTTTTCCTTACCTAGGAAATTATGCTCCCTGCCCTAATTGCACCTCACTTCCCCCACCTGGTAGACAATAACCAACTGATGCAGGGGAGGTGAGTATAAAAGACTGGTTCTCTTTACCTTCTGTTGACTTACCAAATCTACAGTGAAATTTGTATTCTTGAGCCGTAAGTGGGATTAGTCTTAAACCAATCTCTGGAGGGGACCACATCTTTGCTTAGTTTTTTTTTTTTTTCTTTTTTTTTTCCTTACCCAATCCTGCTTCCCTTATTCCTTCTCCTGGGAACACTGTCAATAAATCACATTCAAAAGAATCCCCTTCTCAGATTCTGTTTCTAGGAAACTGACCTAAGACCATAAAATGTTCACTGTTACTGTTGTTGTTGTTATCATTAAGCTGTCTAATGTTTTGATTTAATGAGGATAAACTTTTAGATTACCTTGGTCATATATAATTGATTAACTACACAGTCTTCCAGTAATTCTCCATGCATCTTTTCTTTCAGCTAAGCTCTTCATAATTTTGATAGGCACAAAATGCCAGGTCATATTTCTTGGCAAGATTCTAGGAAACAGATATTCTGTTGTTCATTAAGCGCTGAGATCTGTGTATTTTAACAAGGAATTGTCAGAAGTGTAACATGAATGCTTTTTAATGCAAAGTTTGAAGCCTAAGGTGAACTTGTGCCATGGACCATCACACCCTGCTGAGAAAATGCTGGTCTCTGACTTGATGAAGTTTGCAGTTCAATAAAAATAATTTTAAAACCAATTAGCAGAGCAAGAAATTTAGGTTGCATTTTGAGAAGAGTTAGCAATGACCTTTACATCTAGGCACAGGGATCCTGGGATAAAAAAAAAAGTCCTCTGTAGTGTGAAACATTCCCGAAGGAAAATAAAAATAGATACTGTCACTCAGTAGGTATAATCACTTGAACTCTAGAACTTGGAATTCACTTACTTGGAGTCATTTGAGTTGTGGATCATGAGAGAATGCCAGTTTACTACTGTTTCTATTATAAATATTCTTTTCTTTATCTTTTGTTTTACTAAAGGTGTTTTGAATTATAGGCACATAAAATTTTATTTTGTCTCAGTGACATATTATAATTTTTAAGCAGAACTCTGTTGTTTCTGACTCTAGGTAATAAACATATGAAAATACATGTCTCAAAAACTTATAAAAAAGAAGAATTAGTACTTTGTTTTGTTCAACCAAGATAACTGAAATTTAATGTAATAATACAGCCTGCCTTTGTATTAAGGTAATTTGATTTTTAAAACATACAAATGTCCTCTCTTGCATTCTTCACAACATCTTTTAAAGTATCTTGATTCTCCCGGTGCTAACCAAGTGTCAGTTAGACAGCTTTACTCTGTTGTTACTCTCAGGATCCTTGCTTCTGGCTATGTTTTAGAGGTGAAATTTTTGACACATGTAGAAATTAAACCCAACTGTACAAGGTTCAAGATGAATCTGAATTGTACCAAATACTACTGCAATATATTAGGTAATTTATCTTAAGCCAATAGCTATCCTTACTGAGCAGTTTCTGCATGTTGAACACTCTCATTTAAGTGGCATCTATAATCCCCAGCACAATCACATCATATAGATATTACTATTCCATTTTAAGGATATTGAAATTGAGGTTCAGCAAGATTAGAATATAATAATCAAAGCAGAATAATACAATGATAAAATATAGGCTTAGAGTGAGTCAGACAAGTTGGAATTTTTCCTCTGAAAGTTATTAGCTATAATTTTCCACTGGTTCACCTGTTTGTGCCTCAGACCTTTAATGTTGAAGATGATTGTAATAATGGTAATAACTACATCAAGTTCTGTAATACTAACCTTACATGTAATATCTCATTTAACCTACAATTTCCTCCATTAAATTGCATTTTACAGATGAGTAGACTAATTTAAATAGTTTGCCCAAAGGTACATAGGTCAGTGGATCATGCAGCCATCTCTGGAACTCTGGTCTTTGTGATTCTGAAGTCCATGGTCTTATTCACTCACAATGTTGCCTTCTAATCTCTGTGTATGTGTGTGGCTGGGAGAAGTGGGAAAATGTGCAAAGTGTGTGACTCATAGTAAGCTCTCAAGTTAGTTCCTTTCCCAACCCCACCTTACATCTCCATAATATCTTAAACAGTGCTTTGCATATAAAAATGTATCACTACCTACTTGTTGATACTCCCAGTTGTCTTGATCTTAGTCCCCATCCTAAAGCCAGCAGCCAAAATAATCTTTACATATGATCTGTTTAGTAACCTGAGCTGCCAAATCAGCTTCCTCAACAGTGTCAGTGACATGTTCAAGCAGAGGCTAAATGACTGACCACCATGGAAGCTGTTAACCTGAGAGGGAGTTTGGATCACATTTAATTTAATGCTCCCCTCAATCTCTGTCCAATTTACCTAATAGAATAAATCACAAAAATACTTCATAGTAACTTTGTAAGCAAGGCTTTCTCTCTTGTCCATTGACAGTACATTCCAGATTCTTAGAACTGCCTGCATTACTTCTCAATGCCTGTTTTTAGCTCAACTACAAACATAATCTTAGATTCATATTCTAAAGGCCAAAATAAGTTCATGTAGAGCTGAGAAAATTTGCAATGAGAACATTAAAGTGAAAAATATCTATTCTTATTCTTAAATTTAGAAAGATTTATAAAAATACATGTATAGATATTTTATTCTATTTATTTTTTCATCAAATATGTATTAAGCAACCACACACCAGGCATCCAGCTGGGGTCTAAGGATATGGTGGTGAAGACAGTAGATTTAGTTTCTACCCTGCCAAGAGTACTTAATGTGGCTAATAGTGACATTTTCTATCACAATGCAGATATAAATCAACAATGTAAAAAAAATATTGCCTTCTAATTTCAGATGTATCCCCTTATGCTCAGTAGTAATGGATAATTAATAGTACAATTCTCTAAAATTTCCTTCATGATGTCCTTAATTCCAAAACTCAAAATGGTAGCTAGCCATCAGCTAAAAGTTTTATATAAACAAAATAATCATAGTACCAATTTTTAAAGCAGTACTGTTTCGGCCAGTAACTTACTAATTTCCACTATTTAAGTATCTTCATATCAATTAATTCATCAAAACAGGAGGCAAAGGAGTCATAACGGTTAATGGAATTGTAAAAACAAAAATGATTACAAAGCAATTAGTAAATATTAAAATGCTTATGACATACACTCTATTAAGCAGCAGCCAGTAAAAATTAACAAAAAATATATCAAACTACAGTACAAAACTTAAATTATTTAAAAAACAAACTAAAAAGTTACACTTGTATAATAAAGAATAAATCATAATTATAGCTATTTGACAGATATAACATTAAATCTCACATTACAGGAATAACCAAAAATGGAAAAGACCAGGAATTTTGGTAAGTACAGCCCATTAGGTGAAAATTTTACTATAAACCATGAAATTGAGCATATATTAAAAATAGGGAAGGTTCTGATTTTTAGGTTTTCCTTTTTATAGCTGTCAAGGATAAAGAAACTAGGTTCCCTGGGAGAGTTGCATTATTAATTGGGTGGTGAACAAATCAATTGCTACATCCATCGTGTTCTCTCCAAATCTTTTGACCCAAAGCTTCTTCTGTAACAGAAGCAGAATAATGTGTGTTCCTAATAACACACATTATTAGGAAGAAAAATGTTTATTTTCTAACTTGTAGTTATACTAAAGAATGTTGAAATGAATTGCATATGATTACTCATTGAAATTGTTTACAAAGACTTCAGAGACTGCAGTATCCAGTTTCATTCCCCTTTCTCACCCTTTTTCTTTTTTTAAATTAATGGCACTACAGTTATAAGAAATGAACATCATTGCCCATATGGTTAATACTGTTTTTATACCCTATAGATGTAGAAATATGTCATTTAAGTAATCATCTTATGTGTCAAGGGAGCAAAGGCAGGGTAATCTGCTTTGTGACACCGAATCAATTACAGCAATTGTGATGATGAAAGTCTGCACTGCATAAAGCCATGAAACCTAGACATTCAATCAGTACAATAGACAGAGCCAACCCAGAGACTTTCCCAAAATTTAGAAATAATAAATAAAGTTCAATATACAGCCAAGCTCACAGGAAAGACAAAATTATCCCAGGTATCAGAAACAAAAAAGAACTAAAATCCAGGACTAAAATCCTAACTGAAATCTAGGAATACTGTTAATCCCGAGGAAATCTTGGAAGCAAGGTAGATTTGTTTACATGTCATGGTAACAGACCCTAGAGTCTAGGAGCTTAAGGATGACTATTTATGCTGGTATAAGGACAAGTCTTTGGGTCTGCTTGAAAGGGGAAGTTAGAATAGCATGTCTGCAACAGCCAGGACCTTAATGGGCTATTCTTTCAGCGAACTTGAATGGCTCTCACTGACTCAGGGAGAAAGATAAAATAATCTCCCATAAGAAACCAAAACCTTGAAGACTTCCCTGGCGGTCCAGTGGTTAAGACTCCCGCGCTTCCAATGCAGGAAAAGCAGGTTTGGTCCTTGGTCTGGGAACTAGGATCCCACATGCCGTGTGTGCAGCTAAAAAACTTAAAAAAAAAAAAGAAACCAAAACCTCAAGTCAATACAGCACATGCGTTTGTCGGCCAAATGTATGTTACAACACAATATAAAAATGTACTACAGAAATTTAACATAGAAACTTTGGGGAGTACTCACTGAAGAATCGTATCAAGAACTTCTAAAACATTTTTAATTGTCTTAGCTAAACATACTATTAAAAAAGAACCTTAGAAGAATGGGAAAATCACAGTTAACCAAACAGTCTCAGTATGCTTCTGATAATGAATAATAATATTAAGATTTTAGTACTTAATATATCAGCTTACCTTAAAATATTTTTAGGCCAAGCACAATTGGTATGAAACAAAGTGTTATATGAGACTAAAGACTAGACTCCAAAGCCAATTGTGTTTTACTACTTTCCTGAATCATTTTATAATCCTCACACTCTGACATACTAAAAATATAATGAATGCTTGTTTTTTATGAGAGTAAAGTTTGAAAAGAATTTTAAATAAATGCTGATAGAGAATGAAAAACCATATAGGAGGAAGTAAACAGTGATTTTAAAAGGGATTTAGCCCTGTTCAATAGATGCATTTTTGGCAGAGGTAGAAAATCCAATTCAAGTTCAGACTGTCAGCTTTTCTATTTTGTACTATTTCTACTTTTTCATTTTTCTTAGAATTATGAAATGCTTTGCTATGTAAACTTATTTTAAAAGCTAAATAAGCATTTTTGAACCCCCAAATACACACTTAACCTGTGAAATTTGAGAAAATGCCAATTTTGTGTAAATACTTTCTTCTTATTCTAAAATATTTTACAAAACATTGACTCAACAAACACTATCAGTATAACAAAACTGGTATTTCAATTAATGATAGTCTTTAATGTGATTGTTTGTTGCTTTCTTTTACTTCAAATTTGTAATAATACAAAACAAAAATTGAGGTAACTCCAGTAAAACCTAACCTAAAGTAAATTGCTAAAATATAAAAATGCCTGAGTGATGTTTGAGCAACAAATGAAACTCTCATTATAACAATTAGAAGAACTCATATATTTAAGGGAAGAAAAGAAGGAAGGGAAGGAGGGAGGGAGAGAGGGAGGAGAAGAGAGAGAGAAAGAAAGAGAGAGAGGAAGAAAAGAAAGGCATAAAACAAGGCTTCCCAAGCCTCACTGTAGATTAGAATCACATTTGAGCTTTATAAAAATTCAAGTAATAAGTGTTACTAAACAAATGACTCTGTGGAAATGGGGCCTTAGAATCTGCTCTTTTAGCCATAACATAGGTAATTCTAATGCCTATTGAGATTTTAATGCTATTGGCCTACACATAATTCCTTCAATTTCTCATATTCTATTAACTCAACTGTAAGCTGGTTTTGATTTTCACTCATCTACTGAAACTGCTATTCAGTGATATACCACATGTCAATCCTAAGTAACATTTTCCTTCATTATATTTATAAACATTCCCATTAAGTCCTTTTTGCCTTATTTGGCATTATTTAACCCTCTTGAAATTGTTAAGGCATTGGTCTCTGTGACACTGCATTTTCTTTATTCCCCTTGAATATTTCCAATGGTTCCTTCTCTCTTACCTTTTGAACATTTTCCTTCCTTTATTTAGATGTTTGTGCTTTCCAGAAAACTATCTTCTCACTGTATCCATTCTCATCTGCTTACATGATTCAGTTACACCAACATACCAACAACTCTCAACCACAGATTTCCTCTCACGGACTTCAAACACATATTTACCAATTGCTGGAACTACTTATGTAGATTTGCCTCAAACTCAAAATGTCCTGAAAGTGAATCAATGATCTTTCTCCTTAAACCAGTTTGACTTCATTTATTTTCATCTTGAACATCATGTGTTATCCTCTTCCCAGTCATTCAAGGGAGATAATGAAAGTGTTCCTGGACTATTTGTCTCTTCATTTGTCCTACTCCCTATATATTTCTTGGGCCAATATCCTTCTTCTCATTGCTATGATTAGGTTCTGATTCAGATTTCTCCAGCTCTTACCTTCAGTATGCAATATCGTCCTATTTTTCCCTCTTTCAACTTGCGCTTACTTAAATCCAACCTTTGCAGAATCACCAGAATACCCTACTAATGTACATCTTTATGTCAACCCTTTGCTAGAAAACATCCAGGATAGAGCACAAGCTCCTTAATACAACATACAGACCATGTTAATTTGTGCTTAGTAATTTGGGTTAATTTCCACTTTCTCTAACCTCTTCTCCTACTACTCCCTTTCTTGGATTTTTCGCTCTAATAACACAAAACTGTGGTGGCCCAAAACCTTGCTCCTTGACTCATTTTTTTTTTTCCTTTTCACATTTCATAATCAATCCATCAGCAATTCTGGTCAACTCCACTATCACATTTTTACTAGAACCAGTCACCTCTCATCACTTCACCACTACTGTCACTGCCACTACTACCATTATAGTGCAAATCATTTATATATTTCATGGCTATTTTGAAAATAGCCGCTTAGACTAGGGGACATTATTCTTCCTGCTTCCCCTTTCCCTGGTCCCTGCTTTGTCCTCACACTGTCTCATCTGTAACCAGTAGTCAGAGAGAGTTCTTAAAATATAAATTCATGCATCTTTCTCACCCCTGCCACTCTCTTACATGCTTTAGTTTTCTTCACAGCACTTATTACCACTTGACAAATACTTGTTTGTGTATTCGTGTACTTTCCACTATAATGGAAGCTCTATGAGAACACAGACTTTTTTTTGCCACTTAGAGCATTCCTGGCCCATCAAGACCCACAACTAGTATTTGTTGAACAAATGAATAAATGAATGTAGCTCAGGCATCTCTTTACTTAAGAAGTTTTTGCTGATCAACATGATGGCTTAAGTGCCCTTCTCCATTGTCTTCTTTACAGTAGAGTATACATCTCCATTTCTTTATTCCACATTGTTTCATAGGTTTGGGTAAATCTTTCCCATTAGACCAATCTTTGAGAATGCAAAACTGTCTCTCTCATCTTTTTAATTTCAGTGCTATCATAGTGCCAGGCATCTAAAATACATTCAACACACATTAGAACTGAATGAATAAGTACATGGATGAATAGATAAAGGCTGAGCATCCTTCAAAAATATTTCAGATCTTCATGTAGTCATTAAGAGCAACAGTTCTTTGAACATAAAATACAAAATGATATAGACATCTGGATCAAATACGGATGATCTTGCAACCTATCTAATGCTTAGTAAAAGCTTTGTTGTTTGAGTTTTTTAGTAAAATAATCTGTCTTTCAACAATTGAATTTTGTGTATTTTCAGAGATCGTCTATAGCTGGGTATTTAACGAGTTCCCTTCCTTTGTGGCGGAAGACAGCCGGCGGTTCATTTCCCAGGAGACAGGCAACCTTTATATTTCTAAAGTCCAAACATCAGATGTCGGCAGCTATATTTGTCTGGTGAAAAACACAGTGACGAACGCTCGAGTACTTAGTCCTCCAACACCACTCACTCTCCGTAATGATGGTAAGTTCCATGGACTGGATTGAAATGGTCAGCCAACTCAAATGTGAAAAATTGAGTATAATCTGGAAAAATACTGAATCACTATGCTGTACATCTGAAATTAATACTGTATTATAAATCAACTGTACTTCAATACAAAAAGACCTAAAAAAAAGATGTATTATTGTTCTTCTAAGCACTTAAACCTAGCACAAATAGAATAAAAAGGCATTTGGCATATTTAGAAACTCTACACTTTTAGTCTAAGATCATGCATACCTTAGAATAAAATTTTTCACATAGGAAAGTGATGATCTATAGCTAAGAAATATTAACCTTAACAATACCCTAATGTCAAAAAGGGAGAGAGATTCCAAAAAGATGAACTGTAATAAAGACTCCACAGTTCTTTTTTTGCTCTTTAGGGCCTCTATATAGCATATGTGTATGAATTGCAAGTATTTTACAGGTTCATTTTTCATCACTTTTTTATTTTAGCTACCTTCAAATTGAATATTCAGCTTTTAATACTTCATGGCATAGTTATAATTGTTATTATTACTTTTCCAATAATAGGAGCAGTTGGAACTTTTTAAGTGCAATTCAGGTAGAAATGATGATTCTATAAGTATAGGTATTGCCATCTATCCAAAGTATCTTCAAATTTAAAAACCTGATTTGTAGTTATAGACATTTACAGTTAAGCATTGCATTAAATAAGTCAAGTACTATATTACAGTTGATATATGATATATGGCTTACTCTGTCATGCAATAAAAAAGCTATGAAAGTATTATTGAGAAGTGAGCTCGAGAATCCTGATGGATTGTGAAGCTTGAAAAATAATCTATTTCAACACTAGTCTTTTATATGCTTAGTTTTAGAATATATACTGCAGTAACATATAGCCAGAGTTTATATATATATAAAACATTAGTAATAATCCTATAATCCTATCAGGTAGAGAGTACAAATGCAATATCTATTTCAGAGATGAAGAAGCCAATTTGAAAGAGATGAAGGGACCTCCAAAGGTCACACTGCTAGGTAATGGCATGGAGGAATAGATGGGAAACAGGGATGAAAAATGGGAAACCAATTTAGAAGCTACTGAAACTAACCAGTCAAGAGGTGAGGAGGTGAGGAGGGACAGAATGAAAGCAGTGGTAATAGCACTGAAAGGTCGAAAACATGCCTGGGATATTAAGAAGGTAGAATTATCAGAATGTGATGATTAAACATGAGGCTCTGGAGTAGGAGAAAGCTTTCACATAGTTCAATAAATGGATGATGAGTCTTTTCATGAAAAGAGATAAGACAGATGAAAAAATAGATTGAGAAATTCATGAATGTGACAAATTCAGTTTTGGCTATGTTGAGATAAGATATCCATGGGAAATCTATGTGGAAATATGCAGTAGGCTACTGATACATATTCCTAATATGCACAAGAGAGGACTGGGCTAGAGAAAGAGATTTACGTGTTATCATTGTGTATTCCATCAATACAGTTAAAGCTATGATTGTGTGTATATTATGCCAACTTCAAGATTATATAAGAATGTCTATAGGGTGAAAAGAATAAAGGAAAATAGATATGCATTTAGAAAACTTACCTAGTTAATAGTTTAGAATTGAGGTGATTTTCTATAAGCCATTTTCATAAAGTTTCTGAGTATTTTCTCATTAATTCCACAAGAATTTGAAGCATCTTTGTTGGAAAATTGTAACATTTTGCTGACTAGTTCCATTTACACCATCCATTTATGTAATAATACCGTACATTCAGATAGTGCCTCAGGTTGAGTAGGCTATTCTGCCTTCTCTTCATGCACCAAACCTAAACATTACATTGACCTTCACAAGGGAGAGGAACACATATAAAGTAAGAATCCAAAAATTGACACCACCTTCACCAGTGATTTAAAAGCTCAGGACCCATGTTCAACAGTCTCTTGCACTTCTTTGATTTCATGGCCCAAATGTATCACTTAACTTTACCTTATACCTTCCATAGTCAAACATTTCAAGAATAATTAGAGTAATTTGTTTGCTGCTATTTAAACTCCTTTGCCCTTCTGATTCTATTGCTTTTCCTGGGCAAAACCCCACTCCCAATGAACTCACTATACCCTTAATTTGTGACTGTCTTGGAATCTGAAAGCTGCTAGAGTTACACCTGCCAGGGATTCATGATCAACAACTTCAATATTGCCACTCAATCCTAGTAAGTTTCTGTGGATGGTTAATTTGTAACTGTCCCAAAGATTTTTGGAATCTTCTCTGCTTTTCTCAAACTGGACAGCCTCCCTCCTTCCCCACTGCTTTACAAAACCTATTTAAGTATCAAATTTACTTTCCTACTAATGGAATTTCAAATCTAACTATTGATACATCTTCATCCATACTGTTCTTCCCTTATGTAATTTCAGTAGAGATACTCTACTGTCCCTCCTACTATTAAAACCAATCCCTCCATCCTTGACTGCTGATTTTCATTCCCACTGGCCTTTTCAGAACATCACACTGTTAGCCATTGTTTCTTATGTAACCAATACTGTGTCACTAAACTAATAAATATTTTTAGTCATGTTAATTGAATTTACTGAAGCAGTTGAAACCGTTGACTTATTTTTATTTTACAAACATCTATATTTTCAAAAAATCATTATTTGTGCAGTACTATATGAAAGGTTCAATGCACACAAGTAAAATAAAACTGTTATTTTAAAGTTAACATTTAAGTTAAAAAGAAACAGGTGGAAAACACCTGCTAAATTTCAATTACATCATTCAATGACAGTCTTATTTAAGATTTTGTGAGAGAAGTTAGAAAATTCATATTTCTTCTTTCTGTAAATTATCTGAGATTATTGTTTTCTTGGTGATTGTCTACTAATTTTCACTTTTTATCATAGTAATACACCCTTATCAAAGGAACGTAGTGGTTTATAAGTGCTGATAAGAAGGGGAAAGAAAAAGCAAACCCACACACCTCCCTTCCATCCAATCCTACTCCCTAAAGCTAACTTTTTAATTTCTCCTATTTTTCTTCATGAGTTTCTCATATAATGCTAGGAAATATCTGTGCTTCTTGTTTAATCAAGTTTAGACAATAACTCATATGATGTACATCTGCTTCTTCTATCCTCCCCTGTTTTATAGTTAAATAATATTTTTCTGTTGTTTCCTTTTTAACCTTGACAATGTGCTTAAATCTCTATTATCCTTTTAACTCTTGAAAATAATTCTTGACTTTCTATTATATAAAGTGATAGTTTTAGTCCTACTTTTTCTTTTACCTTTCCTACACTACTTTTATGTTCTTTTGTCTTCCACATTTACTCTGACATTCTCTCCTGCAAATGCAACCAAGTGTTCTAAACTTTCCCATAGACTAACTGTAAAAGCTTAAAACAAATATATGTTAACAAGTTATTACTATATAATTATCTTTCAATACATATTATTACAGATTTTTAAGCTCTTTGTAGATATGTGTGCTCTACTAGACATGCTTTTCATAAGTGAAACTTTGAATATAACAAGAAAATAATATTGTGATACAGTTTGGATGTAATTTCTCTTAAAATTTTGCCCTATAAATACAATTCATAGTTTCAATAATGGTGTTGAAATATGAACATGAGTCATCACAATGCAAATGATAAATTAAACCATTATTGTGGTTAAGAAAGCCCACGAAATGCATATGAAAGAGAAGTGAGCTTAGGAACAAGCCTTGAGTAGTCCAAATTGCTTTGGAAAGGTTAAAAATGAAAACCCTACAAAGGATAATGAGAAGGAAAAGTCAGAGAGATAATAGGAAAAACAATAGTGTAGTATCAAGGAAGCCAAGAAAAATGAGTATTTCAACAAGGAGAAGTGGGCATGCAGCTCAAGATGGTGGACTGGGTGCCTGTATTTGTCTCCTGACTCCCTTCTGAGACCCTGTAAGAAGAAATTCATGTCATCAATGAGTAGAGGAAGCATTTCATTAACAAATGAGACACTTTGATATATTTCTGGAAGAATAAGGAAGGATGTGAGTTTAAGGATTAAACAGGCAGAATAACTAAAACCTAGAATAAAGTTTAAGGGATCTAAGGAAAGGGCTAAAAACCATGTGCCCAGTGGAAGCCTGAAAAAGCTCTGAAATCACAGTTAGCTAAGGGTGGGCATAAGAAATGGGGCCAAAGGGGGACTGAAAGTATATACGTTGAACATCTGTTTCAGTGAAATATTGGAATCCATTCTCTTCCCTGTCCTTACGTGCAAAAAGACCAAAGGACTCTTAACAACTCTTTTAACAACATGAGTGAACTTTCCCTGGAAAGCTAAAGTTCTTAATGTGAATAGTGGCACAGAATGCAAAACCTTCTCATTCTAGCACATGAGTGTCCGCAGCCTGACAGCCAGTTCCTTGCCCTCACATCAAAGCAGAGCTGACTGTCGACCCACCTCTCCCAGCCACCCGCACCCTCACCTCAAAAGGGAACCAATTCTACAGAATTGGGAAACACACAGCAATGTCCAAGCCTCTCAGACTTAATGTTTATATGCAATGCTAAATTAACAGTTTCTATTAAAAATTACTGAGCTTACTGAATGGTTATAGAATTTATATCAGGATAATATGCAAAAAGCAGGAAAATTTAAATTATTCTAGAAAGGCATCAATTAGACTAGAATTGTTCTTAATTCAAAAAACGTCTATATTACTATTTGATCTCTCTTCAAAAAAAAAAAAAATTGAAGACCATGTTTATAGGAAGGACATATTCTTGAATGCTTTCCCAAGTAGGTGGCTTATGTTAAACACTTAGTCTGAAAATAAAAATAGAATATGATTGTGGATGATTCCATTATTTGCATCACAGTCAGCTACAATTCCTGCTGGGTTTTACAAACCTCTCATTGCAGAGACAGGCATTATAATGGATATTTCTGCAAACTTGACAAACACCTCTGCAGGGGTTTGAATATAAAAGTTACCTTTAATCTGCTGTGACCATAGAGTTAGCTATAAAAATCATATCAGAATATTGTGTTTTTACACTTCTTTGAAAAAAGTCGGCCTTTCTAAAAATAACAGAGGTTATATACATAGGCAAATTATTTCCTTTCAAGGACAAATAAAATTTTACTTTATAAACTATTGGAAAAATGTCTTGGCTTGGATCCTCTTAAAGCAAAGCTTGAAACAAAATTCGCTTGTAGGTAGTTTATTTGAAATTTATCACAGAGAGCAGGATCGTGGAATGGGGTGGGTTTGAGGAATGAACTAGTGAAAAGGGAGGTTGCATTATGGAGATGACCACTTCTACAGGCAGCTGGAGCTTGGTCGCACAGGACCAGAGCCTTATGAAATGCACTCAGAATAATCTCCTTGGCAGAGATATCAATGGTCTTCCATCCCTGAGGGTGACTCCACAGGCAGTTAACTCCCATGCATTTACAGGATGCCCTCAAGTTGTAGCTGAGTGAAACTGGTTGCACCTACACAGACCTGGTTGCAGCGGTCATTGCAGGAGTAAAAATTCTGGCCAAGTTCATTCAAACACACAAAAGTTGTCCAAAATACAGAGCGGGGAGCTTTAGAAGATTGGAAGTACATGAGTGACGTGATCAGATTTTCCTCTGCTGGCACTGTGAAAAACTATCTTCACACATTTACAAATGTATATTGCATACCTTTATGTGTCAGATAATTCATTAAGTAGTGAGGATATAATGGAGGGCAAAACAAATGCAATAATTGTCCTTAGGTAGCTTACAATATAATACAAGGGAAGATATTACCCTAAAAACTGAGTGTAACCAAGCATCCTAGGACCTGTCTGCCTGTCCAGTGCCCCATGGAGCCAATCTCACAGGTCATTGCATTGTAAACAAAACAAACAAATCTAGCTCCAAAACTATTATAGGTAATATAGAATTTTATAATGGTTTGGAGGGTAATGAACGTGGAGGCAGCATTCTGCAAAACAGCAAAATTTATTAAACACCCCCCTTTAACAACTTCTCTCTTTTGCCAAGTTTTTATTCCTACAACTCTATATCTCTCCCTCGACACACCTCTGCCTCTCCTTCAACACTACTGTCTTGGTCTCCCTTCAAGGTCTCACTATCTCGGTCTGATGCGTGGCAAGTTCATACTTTCATTTCTGCTCTCATTAGAATTCTCAGCCCAATTCTGAAGACTTTTTTTATTTTATTTTATTTTTATTCAATAAAGATTTATAATGAATTAGTACATGTGAGACATTGTTCTAAAAACTTTACAAGTATTAAAGTGAAAAGAATGAAAACATATAGAAACAAATATGAACTAAAAGCCAAAAGACGTTTAAATTGGTCTATGAATATCATACAAGATATTAAATGCATCTCTAGGGACAGAAAAGAACATTACATTCTGATAATAGGTTCACTTTTTCAAGGAGATAGAGCAAAGCATTTTCCCACAATTCACTGTGTACAGCACCAGGCTCCTCACTCCTCTTCTGGTCCAGATGGAATCTTCTCCTGTAAGATCTCACTCCTTCCTAAGGCAGCATTTTTTCAGACCCTTCTCTAGGGCTATAGTGACTCCAAAGTGACACAGAGAGGATAATAAAAAAAAAAAAAAAGAAAGAAAAAGAAAAGAAAGAAAAATAAAAACAGTCCTTGGAGCCCTTTGCCATCCCTGGAGTTGGATAGGGCAGGAGCGAGAAAAAGAATTGAGGAAGTAACTTGGATAATGAATGGGAATAGATTCAGAATGTATGCAGAAAGATTGACCTTTTTTAGAGAATTCATCAGTTGTCACAGTGGGGAGAAAAGTAAAAAAGACTATAGATGCAGATAACCTAATATTTGGTGGTGGGAAGTCTGATGGCATTTATTTTAAATGAACTACAGACAAAGTCATCAGCTAAGAATGTATATGTAGGCAACAGGTTTATTTTTAAACCAAGAATTGTGTCGAGGGAATTATGCACAGAATCACATACTTACGTAATTTATGAATCAACCCCATTAATTCACTACTGAATAAGACAGGTCCTAAGAGCAATGGAAGAATATAAAAAATGGTATACCCTTGAAGATGGTGGTGGATTGAATAATGACCCCAAGTTGTCCATATCCTAATTCCAGGACATTTTGAATGTTACCTTATATAGTAGAGGGATTTTTGCAGATGAGATTAAGGATCTTAATACAAGGGCACAGAAAACTAATACAAACATCAAAGAGAAATCTGAAGCAATTCAGTTTTCTTACTTATCTTTTGAAATATTCATGGCTATTCTAGCAGTGTATTGGAACTGGCTTGTTCCTGCTTACAGGAGTAGGTTTTGCATCTCTTCACATCTTGGTAGCTTGAGATCAACCATGATGGGAGTATCTACAACATGAAAAGTAGCAAAGGCTACATATCAGAGTTCTCACTGTCCTCCAACCCCAGAGAACTGGCTGTTAAACAGCATTCAGCTGGTAATTCAGCACCCAAGATCACAGTCACTGAATCAGAAATAACAATGTTTGATGGAATAAACATCAATTAAAATGTATACCTGCTCCACTCCAATCCTCTCTGTTTTCTTTGCTCCAGATAAAGTACAGACTGAATGGATCCTGTGCTATTCTCTCTATTTCTGGTACCTGAATTGGTTTTGCCAAGCAAACAGTGAGATGCAGCAAAGTCATTCTTATTTCCTGATCAGTTTATCACAGGAAATATGGCAATTGGAATGGCCTTGAGTATTCTTAGATTTCCCTTTTCTCCTCTAAATTTTTTAGTGGTTATTAAATGTTCTACCCTAAACCCAGGAGACTTTTTCTTCTTTTAATCTTTGTTCAGAATTTTCAATTTATGGATTGTTCCAAAGGAACTGGGAAAGCTTGTGAAAGAAAACTCCTACTAGAATATATTTATCTATGTGAAAGAAGCTGAATAGCATTAAGGTTTTATGTCAAGTTCTGCAGGAATATAAGAAACTTACTTGGCTTTTATTAATCTTTTATTTATTTTGCTATGTGTCTCTCTGGAAATCTTATAATCTTGATATGCTACAAATTAAATAAAAACTTCAAAAAATCATTGGAAGATTTCTGAATAAAATGAATAAATTGCTCAGATGTCCTTGACAATCAGTCATTTCACACAATTCAATTTCTCCTCAAGCAGACTTATGAAAACAATTTGAACTTCTATCTATGGAAATAAGAATTTTTATCAAGAAAAACAATGTACATCATTTTATTAACTCTCTTAATATGTCTTAGAAACTTTGAAGAATTAGTTAATAAGTGCTTACAAATAATAAGATAAATTTCTTAAATATGAATCTAATTTAGGCTTTTTCTGGTTTCCCACATGAAAACTTGTTATTGTCATTCAGGAAATAAAATCCCAAAGGATATAAAGTTTTGATAACTGACATTGTAATGGTGAATATATCATTCTTAACATAAGAAAGGTACCATGAACTTTGAATTACTTTTTAAGAGTGGAAAATGTTCAGTAATTTTAATCTGACTTCCTTTCCTATTGTCAGACTAGTCTACACACACTGTCTCCATTGCTATACTTCCTCTCTTCATCTCATGGTCTGCAATCTGGCATTTAACCTCACCACACCACTCAAGGTGTTTTCTCAAAATTCATCAAGTATCTGTTCATCAAACTCACCAGCTTTTTCTCAGAATTCATCATTCTTGACATCTTATGAAAATCTGTTTAAACCTGAAAATATTTTCTTTTATTGATTTACCTGGGTGAAGACTCCCCTGAATAAGTTCCTCTGTACCTTTCACTGTCTCTCCTCAATCTACTATACTACAAAGCTACAGTAATCAAGACAGTATGGTACTGGCACAAAAACAGAAATATAGATCAATGGAACAGGGTAGAAAGTACAGAGGTAAACCCATGCACATATGATCAACTTATCTTTGATAAAGGAAGCAAGAGTGGTGCTGGGAAAACTGGACAGCTACATCTAAAAGAATGAAATCAGAACACTTCCTGATACCATACAAAAGAATAAACTCAAAATGGATTAAAGACCTATATGTAAGGTCAGACACTATAAAACTCTTAGAGGAAAGCATAGGCAGAACACTCTATAACATAAATCACAGCAAGATCCTTTTTGACACACATCCTAGAGAAATGGAAATAAAAACAAAAATAAACAAATGGGACCTAATGAAACTTCAAAGCTTTTGCACAGCAAAGGAAACCATAAACAAGATGAAAAGACAACCCTCAGAATGGGAGAAAATATTTACAAATGAAGCAAATGACAAAGGATTAATCTCCAAAATATACAAGCAGCTTATGCAGCTCAATATCATAAAAACAAACAACCCAATCCAAAAATGGGCAGAAGACCTAAATAGACATTTCTCCAAAGAAGATCTACAGATTGCCAACAAATACATGAAAAGATGCTCAAAATCACTACTCATTAGAGAAATGCAAATCAAAACTACAATGAGGTATCATCTCACACCAGTCAGAATGGCCATCATCAAAAAATCTACAAACAATAAATACTGGAAAGGGTGTGGAGAAAAGGGAACCCTCTTGCACTGTTGGTGGGAATGTAAATTGATACAGCCACTATGGAGAACAGTATGGAGGTTCCTTAAAGAACTGAGAATAGAACTACCATATGACCCAGCAATACTACTACTGGGCATATATCCTGCGAAAAGCATAATTCAAAAAGACACATGTACTCCAACGTTCATTGCAGCACTCTTTACAATAGCCAGTACATGGAAGCAACCTAAGTGTCTATCGACACTTATATCGATGAATGGATAAAGAAGATGTTGCACGTTGATACAATCGATATTACTCAGCCATAAAAAGAAACAAAACTGAGTTGTTTGTAGTGAGGTGGATGGACCTAGAGTGGGTCATACGTAGTGAAATAAGTCAGACAGAGAAAAATACCGTATGCCAACACATATGTATGGAATCTAAAAAAAAAAAAAAGTTTCTGGTGAACCTAGGGACAGGACAGGAATAAAGACTCAGACGTAGAGAATGGACTTGAGGACATGGGGAGGGAGAAGGGCAAGCTGGGGCAAACTGAGGGAGTAACATTGACTTATATACACTACCAAATGTAAATTAGATAGCTAATGGGAAGCAGCCACATAGCACAGGGAGATCAGCTCGGTACTTTGCAATCACCTAGAGGGGTGGGATAAGAGGGGTGGGATAAGGAGGGTGGGAGGGAGATGCAAGAGGAAGGGGATATGGGGATATATGTATATGTATAACTGATTCACTTTGTTATACAGCAGAAACTAACACAACATTGTAAAGCAATTATACTCCAATAAAGACGTTAAAGGAAAAAAAAACAAAAAACTGCCCCCTATATCAATCATTCCATTTAGCTATTGGTTTGGATGTGTCCATTCACCCATTTGTCTGGTTTGTTTACACTTAGCATTTTTCCCTAAAGGACTTAAGAAAGCTTATCCTTCCAAATGTAGGTATTCCTCTGGAATTCTACTCCTGTGCCCCATCTATTTTTCTAAATATTTGTCTTTAGTGGACACTTCTATTTCTGTTTCCAATTTAGAATTTCCCACAAACTAACTTCTTCAGCAGATATCTGTTGTTAGTGAGATCACTTTTCTTCTAAACATCTAATACAAATATTTCTGGATCAATTAGAATCCTCCTAATCTTTTGACTGCATACATAGCCCATAGGCTTGGCAAGCCCTATGAATTCTACATCTGCAATTTCATTCTCATTTATCCCCTTCTTTATACTTCTAATTACAACACGTTTTGCCTCTTGCTTAGATCAGTGGCTTTCAAATGACTTTTCCTACAATTCACAGAAGGTGAATAGTGTTCCTATCCAAAATTCACTTTCAAGAGCTTTTCTACATTCTAGGCTATAGAGCACAAGAGAGGCTTTAGGTGCAATGCCAGTGAACTAGCTGGAACACCATTTCCTTTACCATCAATCAAGGAAGCTATCAGAAAGCAAGTTCATGAGAGTGGCATCATTACAGAGATTTAAACTAGAATGTATTTTTATTAATTTTGTTTAAAGTAAATCAGTCACAAAGTTGGGTTTGATTTACCACCTACTTTATCCCTGGACAAGAGACTTAACCTGCCTGTGCTTCAGTTTATTCATCTGAACAGAGGATAGCCTGGATACTTTGCTCATAGGGTTATTGTGAGGATTAAATGCATTAATAAATGCAAAACGATTAGAACAATGACTGATACATAGTAAGTTTTAGTAAAAATTAGTGATTCACACAGTATTTATGACACAAGGGCCACTGCATTTCACTAGTGTGTGTAGTTGCAGTAAGAAACTACTTTCCTAGACTGTTTCGATTACTGTATTATTTGTGGTTGCTGCTGTTGTTTACTGTGTAAATTCAAACTCAATTCTAGAACTGAGGTTTTAATAGAGGTTGGGGTGAGGGGTAGTAGCACTGGGAGAAGTTTTACATTCTATCACTTGTCTTCAGTCATATCTCCAATCAAAAACTGCTCCAGAATTTTCTGACTCAATTCCTTTTCTTTTTGTTCTCTTTTTTTTGAGATACGCTTTTAATTCCTAGCTCTGACTGCATATGTTTGAATGACTTGCCTAAAATCACACAACTTTTTAGTTACAATAAACAGGAATAAAATGTACCTGATAATAAGTATGGTTTAGATTTTATTCTAAAAGAATTTTCTTATGTTTGTCCATATTGAAATCTATCTGCCATTTCATAATACCCACCAACAACTTTATGATATCGTCATGCAAATGATATTTGCCAGCTTGATATTTCAATACCCAGTAGAGCTCAGTGCCATTCTAAAACTTTGGAATTTTATTATTCCCATATTAATTTACAAAATAGTCAGCAAATCCCAGCTACAACTCAACCCCAGAGGACTATTCCATTTTGCCAACATGTTGCTTCCCATACCTAAGGTATTTCACCAGCCATGACAAAACATATTCCTTCATATTATTTCTATTCACTGTCTGTTTAATTTTAAATAATATTTATTAATAAAATTATCAAAAGCTTTTGGAAATCTATAAAATTACATCTAATAGGCCAGCATTTAATACTGTGATTCTCAAACACTTGAATGAGAATAATCTAGGGTTCTTGTAAAAAATGGAAATATTGGGCCATACTCAAGATCTATACAATCAGAATTTCTGGAGTGGTCCTAAAACCCAGCATTTTTAATGTTATACTAAATGTTGTAAGGTGTGGACTGTGCAGTGTCTTTAACAATGAAGGCTGCATCCTTGGGAGGTCTCAGGAGAACCTGGGTCTTCAAATGTACCACCTAGACTCCATTAGTGGTGTTGTTCTATTCCTGCTATTCCTTCAGAGACAGGATTAGGTGAAAGATGTAATTTAAGATCTACATGCAAGTTGTCCTCAGCCTATAAATCCTAGGAATCTGCATTTTCATGACATATCCCAGATATTTCATATATTAAGAACAATTGAGAACTGTTGCACTAATCATTACTTGCTAAGTATAAATTTTTTAATGTTACATACCTCTTCATACATTTTAAGCTCTTCTTTGTACCAGACAGGATTTCCAGACAAAAGGTGGATGAAAGACTGTACAGAATTATGTTAGGAAGAATCTTGGTAAAGATTCAGGCTCCTGGGTCTTTCCCTTAGATACTCTGATTTAGTAGGCCTGCAGTGGAGATTGGAGGTATTTATTTTTGACTGCGTCACCAGGAAATTTTATGTCCAGGCAGGTGAGGGAACATCTGGCATTTTCTTTTATCTCCATAAGCAACTGTGACTTTATAGTGATTGTCAGTCACGGTATTTTTGCAGTTGGTCGATTGTTTCTGGAATAATTTGAAATGTATTTCATTCATAGTTTTAGATCGCCTTTAAGGTAATTATTGAAATTTAGATTAATATGCTGTTTTTGTAGGAGTGTTCTCATAATTGAGCTGTCATAGGTGACATAGGTCTTTTCACTTTATTTAAACAATCTTCCTATTATTAATAAGATGCCTATTATCCTACAGTTACCATTTCTCCTTATCTTACTTTGCACTGCTATTCTTAATATGATCTACCTGATTTTTCTCTGAGCATCAAATAAGGTATTTAAAAATAACCTTAAGTCTCTTTATGAATCATTTTAAATGATTTCCTTCCATTTTTTTTCCCCTGAACTAATTCTCACATTTTGTCTCAGTTAATTTGTCTAAAACTGAGTAATTCTATGGTGGATATTTTAAGATTCCCCTTATCCTTCAAGGTTATTGAATTTATATCCTTATTTATATCTTTCTTTATTGAATTATATTCTTATTTTGTGATCACTTTTATCATCCAGTGCTAAAAATCACATCCAGGATATTGTGGGCTCTAAAACTACTGCTTCTGGAAAGTCATTTGTAATATTTAGAAGTGTTTCTCCCACAGTTCACTCCAATGAGATATTTTGCAAATTTATCATAAAATAACAAGGCTTTTTTTTTTTTAACAAATGTACTGGAACTCATATATTCAATTGAGTGTTATGTTCTTCAGAGTAGACATACTGGGAGGCAATTTACTTACACCAATATAATCTTGCCATTATTTA
The DNA here is from genome assembly GCF_059928025.1 of Delphinapterus leucas. Taxonomy (NCBI): domain Eukaryota; kingdom Metazoa; phylum Chordata; class Mammalia; order Artiodactyla; family Monodontidae; genus Delphinapterus; species Delphinapterus leucas. The sequence continues at coordinate 75,435,150 of NC_143135.1, forward strand.
AAATATTTTGAAACTGAATGATTCATCTTACTATTTTATAACCCTTGTATCACAGTGCTGTGGCAGGGAGATAGCTGTTGCATAAGTGGAAGGCTTGAAAATGATTAACATTCTTTCTATGCAACAGGCGCCGTGGTGAAAGCATTTCATACATCCTCTCATTTAATCTTCACAACAATACAGCATTTGAGTTTATCTTTCTATTACAGTTAAACATCTGTCATGCAAACAGGTAGCAAGTCCTCTTAACCTATGTGTCTATGACTCTAAAGAGTAACCTGCTAAATGTTATACTTTATTGCTCAGTTACCAACTAGTTAAGGGACTCTCCCAAGGTCATAGTGTTTTTTCCACTGTATCATTATGCCTCCCTTATGATTTCAATGCCAAATTGGGGTCTTGGATTACTTTATCAATATTACCTAAAATAAAATTTAAAGGGTATGGTTAGAGACGATCCTCTGTATGAATAGCCCACCTATCATAGAAGCAATCTTTGCTTCTTTCCAATTTCATCCCTTTAGATGATGTGAGGATTTTTTTCTCAATTTATCAAGAAAGAGAGTATCCATCAAATATATGAAATTAGATAGCAAGAAAGGAGTAACCTGTTTAAGTAAAATTGGGGTTATGCTCATCTTTGGGAATGACAGAATTCATCTATAGAGAATGTAAAGTTGCCTGCTATATTGTATGTTAATTATCTATCAAAATAGCTGTCAAGAGAATACATAGCCTAATTTTCTTAATAATTAGTTGGTTCTACTTAATATTATAGCACACTTTTTTCATTAAAGGTAGGGTTTTTTTTTTAATGTCAGAATGTTAAAAATTTAACTATAAAGGAAAAGAAAACGAAGACCTCACCAAATCCAGTATGCTAAAGAATATTTGTGTTACTCACTGGCTTAATAAATAAATTAAAGCCAACATAGAGAAATATTTTGCTGTCACCCTGACAACTTGATGATCAAATACATGTAGTACAAACCTTACAGATGGCCAACTTGAAAATGATTCATATGTATAAATAGCTGTCCTACCATAAGTTGGTCACTGCCACAGGCCCTTCTGATTTTTGCCTTTGTTTAAGCAAAAGACATGTCCTCAAGAAGTTTTTAGAGAATTTGAAATTCAGAAGTGAGTGAAAGCAGAAAACAAGTTAAAAAGAAAAAAGCAGTGGGAACAATTTTGAGGCTCTAACCTCAGAAATGGATTCTCAGACAGATCTGGCCAAACACAGCAGACCCACTGTCTACAATGTCTTCCTCCCCTGTGGCATAAAATGTATACCACGTGAGATAAATTCCACTAATTAAACAGTCATTTAAGTGAATAACCATCATGCTTTAAAAAATAAGATGCCACAGAGAAAATCAGAGATCAGTACTTTTTACTTTAGTATATATCAGTTAAATCGTATCATTTTGCTTTTGAACATCTACCTGTGATAATTTCCCAGGAAGAAAGGAATAAGTGTTATTTGGGAAAAGAGTTGGATAGGATGTGAAGGCTAATAGGAAGGAATTTGGCATCACTTAAAAAAATGGGGTCAGACAGAGAGCTATTCTGGCAGATTTAATTATTTTGTAATCCCAATTCTGCCTCATTTTTAACTATGCCACCTACCCTTTCTAAACCTTAGTTTCTTTATTCATACAACAGCCTTGAGTTTGTTGTAAAGATTAAAATAATCATGAACCTAAAGTCTCTGGCACAGTTCACAGTATTTTTGGTGCTGAGGATTCAAGAATAACACACCCTCTGATCCTCAAAGAACACTTGGTCTAATAGGGAAAATAGACAAGGCGATGGTTCTGATATCACAATGTGCAAAAAGTAAAATCAAGAGGCATCATATGTCAAAGGCACTAACTCCACAGGGCCATCCAGAGAATTTTCAGTGTGGAGCTGACATTCGAGTGCAGTGCTGAAAGAGAATAGGAGTTTGTCAATTGCCTCAATTCTGGGCTGGCATTATGGACAGAGGGAAAAGCATACCCAAAGGAACAAGAGAAGAAAGGTAAGTAAAAAGAAGTAGAATATAAAAACAGTACATCTTTCAATTTTTTGCCTGAGGCTGGCTCTGAAACTATGAAAAAGCATGTGTAAGGAGGAGAAGTAATTTATCTTCTTGTGTTATGTCAATCATGATCTAAATTTATTTAGATCACATTTTATGAACTAGGTAATATTTTATGAGTTAAATAGCAACTAAACTATTACTTAACAATTTTCTATGGAAAAATATCTTTGCCTCCAAAGTGCTGATTTATGGCAAAACACATGGAACACATGGAATACAATTCATTAATTACTTAGCATTATGGAGAACAGCATAAACTCTGCAGCCAGATGTCATGAATTCAAATCCTGGATGTAACATTTAATAGCCATGACTTTGGACAATTTTTTAACCTTTCTAATTCAGTCTTCTCAGAGGTAAAAAGAAGGTAATTATTAAACCAGTTCAGGGGGTTGTAGGGAACAGAGTTGATACATCTAAAGGACTTAGAAAGGTACCTCGTATGTAATAAATCCCATATATGGATTAGGTATTATTTTCATTGCTATATTATCATTATACTTTCAACAGTGATTAATGCATGACCTGAGTGCTATACTAAGTCTCTCATTGTAGTTTTAGGTTTTAATTTATCTCTACAACTTTGGAAATCTTCTAAAAATGTGAAAAAAATCTTTCACAAATTCAGTTATTGGCAATATGAAAAAATAATACAACTAGAAGTAAAAAAAAAACAAAGACCTTACAAATCATAATTGCATCTATCATTAAATTGATTACTTCCCCAAACCTTGACTTACCAAACGTATTTAAGCCTGTGGAACAAGCAGATTTGTTGAACTGGGATAAGGTGATATGTAACTTTAAAGAAAAGCAGATTTCCAAAGACTTTTCAGTGTTAGAAATGCAACATTTGTGTAGCCAGCGTGTTTGCAGTGAACACTTAGCTATAGGTACAGTCCTACTTCAGGTTCTCTTCTAAAAGCATTCACTCACACCCAGACAGAACTAGGACAATTTGCAAAAGAGGGTCCCATTTGTATTATGAATCCTCTTCTGACTCACTCCCTTCTTTTTCAAAGGGAGGAAAAGTGTATCTTTTACAGTCTATTGAATACCAGTTTCTGTTGTTTTTTAATGTGAACAGTTATATTCAATAATAATAGTTACCTTGTGGTCAAAATATTTTTGTCCTCTATTTTGGCTTAATACTGGCTAATATGTTCAACCAAAAAAGATAATAAGGAAATGTATTAATATTTTTCTACTGTTGTATGTTGTCTAGTCAAATAGGTTATTTTGTGAAAAGAAAGGCATGAAAACTCAAATACATTGTGATTTATTCATCACCATTAACAGTTCATCATTAAGACAGGGTCTCTTTTCATCAGTGTTAAAGGTCTAAGATAAATCTCTTTAGTGAACAAGGAATAAACAGTGCTACAATGTATTAATGGGTTAATCCATTTTAAAGTATTATATCTTTTTTGTCATATACACATGTATACATCTATATAGAATCAAAAACTGAAAAATTAAATTTTTCTTCCCAAATGACATTGAAATCTGAAACTACCTATGAGGATTTGGAGGAAATTCTGGAAGTTTTATGATATTTTCCAGTCCTGATAAATGATAAATTCTGGAAAGAATTTGAAGATTAGTTGTCATTCTATGCCTGCATATATAGTTTGTGCTCAAAAACTAGCCCCTATCACTTGGCTTGTGGTAGACTAAGACTATTAATGTTCATGAACCTCCCATGATCCAAATCTGTATGACCCAAAACTAAGTGCAGAGCATGGCTCTAGCCACCAATAAATTATCTATCTCATTACAGAGAAATAAGACATGCAAACACAAAACTTTAAATAAAACATGACCAAGTAGAGATGGGAAGTGTAAATAGTATATTTATATAATCTTGAATGCTTTAAGAATTTATAGGATGAATCCATCATTGTGGTCTACTGTGAGAATAGAAGATATTCTTGAGGAAAAGAAATTCAATCCAGCCTTGTTAATGGAGAGTCTTTGAGTGTACATATGGGTTGATAACTTCAATATAACAAATGAGTTAATGTCCCATTTCAGAAACAGTTTAACCAAAGCAGTGGACTTATAATGGTCAAGAGGTAACTAAGATTGAAAAGTTAGCTTTGGAGCAGATTTTTAGGGCTTTACATGCCAAAATGTAAAGGAGTTTGAATTTTACCCATAAGGTAATAGGGAATTTTTTAAAGAAAGGAAAATATGATGATAATGGTGTTTTACAAAGATCAAGCTGGAGTCATTGTACAGAATAGATTAGATGGAAAAGACTTCAGAATCAGGGGCCAAGAATACCAATGATCAAGATCAAGGTAGTGAAGCTTTGAATTAAAATTAAGATTATGTCTGTGGCAAAAAACAGGAAGAGATACTAGAAAGATACAAGAGATACTAGAAAGAATATTACAAAATTCCTTCCTTTGCTCCTGAAGCACTCTCATATTCAAATGAGAAGTAAAGAAACTGTTTCTTAGAACCAATCCAAGATAGTAGATCAAAATTTTCATAGGAAAGTGAAACCTAGTATTCAATAGGAGAAACTTATGGGCCATGAAATCCAAAGAGTGAAATGTAGCCATAACTCTAGTAGTAGTAGAAAAGACAGACTAACACATTCAAATGTTGATCGGGGTCTTGAATAGCTTTTTGGAGAAAGGAAAGTATTAACAGTATACCCCAGCTCTATTCTTCCATTGACTAATGAAAGTCAAATGAATGCAGTAGGGGAAAAATGCAGGTTTCTTTTTGACAAACAGATAGAGTGAGGAGTTAAAACAGCTGTACAAAAATATGTTTGCTTATAATTACCTGGTATTTCAAAGGACAAGTTACAAAGACATCAGAAAGAAAGACAGACTAAAGGAGAATTAGGGGTAGGACTGGGTTAGATAGTAAAGTTTATTCAGATTTAATGATGATGGTTTTGACCAATAAGATAATTGGAATAGCTGTACACAAATAACTTTAATACAAGGTAGAACATAATTAGTATCATAAGAAATAAAATGCTTGGTAATCCAGAAGTACGGGACAAAATTTCTTGCTGGAGGAATTACAGAAGTTTTCTACACTAAAATAAAATTTTCTGCACTCCCCCCTCCCTTCCCTCTCTCCCATCCCCTCTTCCACTTCTCCTTCTTCTCCTTCTTCTCCTTCTCCTTCTCCTCCTTCTCCTTCTCCTTCTTCTCCTTCTCTTTCTTCCCCTTCTTCTCCTTCTTCTTCTTCTTCTTCTTCTTCTTCTTCTTCTTCTTCTTCTTCTTCTTCTTCTTCTTCTTCTTCTTCTTCTTTTTCTTCTTCTTTTGATGAGATAGAATTTGAAGTGAACTTTATCGATAAACTAAAATTTAGATAAGGACCAACAACATATGTGAAGGTTCAACATCAGATAAGGATGAATTATGTTTTGAAAATACAAAGCATTTCTGTTATATAAAATATTGGATGCATGGAGGGGAAGAGTGAGAGTAAATTTGAAAAGATAACTTAGGACTAGAACGTTGAAGTCGATGAGTGGAAAAGTACAAAATATTGACAATAAATAAAGAGAAAGGATCCAAAGCATGCTTTTCAGGAGTTGCAATCAACTCTAATGCAATAATCTCTCATCTTTTTAGTTCAGTCTTTCTCGTTTACAGAAGATCTTATATTCTGTCTTGGTGTCATCTGTATTCACATCAATGATCCTTTCAGCATCCTGACCTCTCAGTGTCTTAACCTCCTTGCTTCCCATGAACTTGTACTCCTTCCCACCTTAGCCACCCATTACGAAGGTAATAGCCAGAATTTTTCCATTACCAATCATTCTGCATTCATCAAAATTTCAATTTTAAGTAAACAGCTCTTTGCTCACAGCCTCCTTTCTGTCCAAATAATTCTGTTTATCACTTTCCACGCAAACAATTTTTCAACCCCTCAGGCTCCCCAGTCCTTTGATTAATCCACTATTTCACTGTCTGCCACACCTTCGTGGCCTCAGGTGCCTTCCCTCTCTAGCTTGGATTACAGAGTCACCCATTATAAACATTTTCCCTGTACGCTCTTAAATCTGTTTCTCCCCAATCTATCTATCATATTTTACTCACTTGGCAGTAAGTAAGTAACACACGCTTCACAAAGTCAAAGAAAACTTGAGAAAAAAAAACAACCATGAGTTTTAAATAATGGACTTATTGTAAAGCTATATATATATATATATATATATATATATATATATATTTGTTATGTAGTTATATTTACAGAGAAGTTTCTGCAATTTTATTTGTGAATACAAATTTATAAAAATAACCAAAATATTTTTTTTAAGGAAGGACAACTTTTCAACATACTTCTGATTCAAAGTGAATATTCAACCTTTAGTTATCAAAATTTTAAGTTTGCTCTTTCTATCCTATTATTTTAATGCTAGGGAGCTGATATGTTTGTTCATATATATATGGTTGTTTCTTTAGACTTTACTTTCATAAGTTCTTTTTCCAAGTTATTGATGCACAGGGAATGAGCCCTCAGATGGTGATGGTGAGAGATGGGTATATTTCCCTAAATCACTGTGGCATAAGCTGCAGAAGAAAATATGCCTTAAAATTCAGTAATCAGAGGAAAGCCATTACAATAGGAGGCAACACCTTGATTGATATATTCTTGATGGTTGGGTAGGGGAAAAAAATCTATTCCTGATTTTTTTCACTGATTCTGTTCTCTGATTTTCAGAATATACATAATTGTGATGAAAAACATCTTCTAATAATAAACCTCTCTGATTCTTCTTAATGTCCCCAGATAAATAATGCCATAATTGTGCATGTATTTGAAGACAGCATAAGTTATTTATTTCCTTTTGCCAAGAGATCCTTCAATCTCTTTATTTACCTAACAAAGACTCACCTCGAGAAACTATGATTCAGGGTAATATAAAATTTTTGAAGTGAGAAAGCAATATGTTGTCTATCTATCTAGGCTTGTGAAATTGTTACTTAGGGGCTCATCAGGGAATTGAAAAGAAGGCTTCTGGACACGTATTTAAGTGATTAAAATTTCCAAAGATTATAATTTTTAACTTATTTGAGTACAGTAAATAAAAAGGGATCTGTTAATGTGTAACATATATCCCCTAACACACCACTACTAGATTTCTAAACCCACAATACCAGGTAAGATTCTCATTATACGTGAGAAAATGGACCCACAGAGGCTCTGTCATTACCTCCGTGTTTCAATAGAGTCAGGGATGGAGTTGGGATTTTCATCATTTATCTACAATCACAGGTTGATATTTAATATTTCCTGAAAAGATGAGTACAGTATTGTGACACAATATCTGTAGGCATAATGTGAACTATTTAGTCATTTCCTTTCTCCCCCTCTCATCACATATGTTTCTGATGAAATAAAGGGAAATCCCCAAGACATTTCATTAAGTCATTTCAATGCATTTAAATGTTCAAACCATATAATGTGAAAACTATATTTTAGTTCATAAGGCCTTCTTTTTGATACTTATCCTAGGTACACCTTCATTACACTTATTGTGTTCAATTTACCAACATGTAATCACTGATAACAATGAGTATGGAAAATAATAACTCCAGGTGCTATCTCTAAATAAAATCCAATGCCTATCAATTGTTACAACTATTTTTCCAAACAAGTGCTCGTGCAATTTTATCAAGACTCTGCTGAGTCATTCTAATAGACAAATGATGAAATACAACATTCCTTGATATTATTTATCATCTAGCTCCTACTTATGTTTGAAATTTCTCTCTCACTCTTACTCCTTCTCAGATCTTACTCTTTTACTCCTTCGTACTCAATCCAATAAAATTAAATTTCTGATAAAATTCCAGACAGAATCTCACTTCCATGTCTTTGCTAATAGTCCCTTCCACTTGAAAGTCACTAAACCTCCACAGCCACATTTTCAACTCCAATCCCACTGTCACAATCCACTTAAAGCAGTTCCCCATTTTTCTCAGTAATCTCTCCTTCCTCTCAACTTCCATAATACTTTATCTTGTGCTTTTCTAATTTCATTTATCCTCTTTTACTAGGAGATAGGTAGATATATAGATATAGATATAGAATATTTGTATCCTCTATTAGAATTTACATTCATGATTAAATGGTACAATGTTTTAAAATAGGACACATTGTATATATTGATTTGTCTTGGCCCCTATCCCTCCACCACTCCATCTTGCCTTTGCCTAATCTAGAGTATGATAGACTCAGAATCAAGATAAATTATGAGGTAGAACCTGACAAAGGTTCACCACTGGTTATGCTGAACTCAATGAGGTATCAGCCAGAACTCTTTTTGGCTGTAACTGAGAAACCCAACTTGAAATAACTTAAACAAAATAGGGAATTCATTTTATTTAACTGAGAGAAGGGAAAGAAGCTAAATCCCAAGTAGAACTGACATGCTACTAGTACTCTTTTTTTCATCTCTCCTCTATCTGCCTTGGCTTAATTCTATCTAAATTGGCTTAATTCTCTTCAATGACAGATTATCTCCTTCCACTTGTGGAGGTTCCAGTGGCTCTCAGACATGCAGGCTCTTTTTTGCCATGAAGGAGAAAGTGAGACTTGGGCTCCTGGTCCTTGGCTTAAAAATGCCAACCTCAGCCGCCCATCCATGAATCAAATATTGTGTCCAGGACAAAGAGGTAATCTAGCTGGTCAGATGCCCATAACAAGTTAATAACTACAGCAGAACTTATAGGAAGATAGTGGCTCCCATTTAACTTTCATGGTTAGAGAAGATGGAAGAAGCACTTCCCCAAAAAAACATTGAAAAAATAGTTGCTATTCTTGGAAGACAAGAAACAGTTGTTGAGTACAATTGGCATAGGCAATGAAGACAAAAATATAAATACTCATTATTTGAACATAAGAAGATTACCAGCCAAACCTTTTTAGCTAATTAGCTAAGTCAAATTTTTAAGACCTACTGAGCATGAATTCTTGACCTTAGACATGACATTACTGTGAGTGTCAGATGGAAATGTCATTTGAAATATTTATTTAACAAGTGCTATCTCCTGGACACTGACCAGTCAGAACTGATGTCTAGACAATCAGGGAAAAAAACAGCTCTAGTGTGAGTGCCAGTACAAATTAAATATAATTTGTATTACTGTTAGCTCAAGCCATCAATGAATACAATATGATTGTAGACCCTCCGTATGCCATTTTTTTAGCCATTTTAGTCTGCTACACTCTAATCCTCACATGACAAGTAACATGATAAAAATCAGAATCAAAGTAGGTCCAACTTTGAATTTCTTTAATGTACATAAAATCATCAAGAGAAATATCTTTGTGTATATACAAAGATTATGTATCACTAGGCTTGGAATTGAAACCAATAGCCTGAAATTTTAGTAAATTTTCCAGATTATTCTGAAGTCTTTGGCTCTTTGTCCTGCCAATGCACTTGGAGAAACACTGCTCTAAATTGCATTCTACTTAGGGAAAAGCACCCTAGCTCTTTGTAAGTAATTGGAATAAATAAGAAAAGCAACAACCATGAAGACATGGGAGAGTAATGTGCTCTCAGCTGGAAGGCTTCTCTTTATTAGGAATTAGAGTAATTTGAGGTCATCTTCTACTGGCATGTAATTACAAAGTAGGGCAGCCAACTAAGCCAGAAGAAACAAGTGTGGGGAAGGAGGTGAAGACACAGTATAGTGTCTCTTGAGCATATTTAGCTTAATACTGGAGCAATCAAAAAATAAAAGAGCTACCTTGATTGAAGAGATAAGCCTAATATTTTGATCTTTAACTATGTGTCTTATAAGACTATTTCCCTTTCCTTTCACCATCAAATAATACCAGAGAAAAAGAAATTATGAGCTAAGCTGCATATGACTTGAGATATTAAAAATTACAGGTGAAATAAACCAAATATCCATGGCAGGCAGTTAATGATTGAAATAGTACATGTGATATGCCTGTACTCTTACACTCTGTGATTGAAATTCCTCAACAGAGTGATGTCAAGAAAATAACTGGAAACTTAAGGTGAGAAAACACCTATTTTGCCCTATTTCCACCAACAGCTTTCAATAGGACTTTGAACCAGTTACTTGACCTCTTTGACTCAGCCCTTTCATCTTTGAAAGAAAGAGGTAAATTATATAAACTAAAGTACACATTATTTTTTTCTACATACCACATTTTATTAAATTTTCTTTTATCACAGATCAAAATGATAGGTTTTATTTATTTATTCATTTTTGCTAATAAACAGAAATTTATTTTTCATAGTTGTGGGAGATGGAGTCCATGATCAAGGTGCCAGCATGTCTGGGGAAGGACCTCTTCTGCGTTGCAGGCATGGCACAAGGGGCAAACGGACTCTGTTGGGCCTCTTTTTTTTTTTTTTTTTTTTACTTATCTATTTTATACATATTAAGTATAAATGTCGATGCCAATTTCCCAATTCATCCCACCACCACCACCCCCATCTCCACTTTCCCTGCTTGGTGTCCATACGTTTGTTCTCTACATCTGTGTCTATATTTAGGCCTTGCAAATCTGTTCATCTGTACCATTTTTCTAGATTCCAATGTATGCATTAATATACGATATTTCTTTTTCTTTCTGACTTACTTCACTCTGTATGACAGTCTCTAGGTCCATCCACATCTCTACAAATGACCCAATTTCATTCCTTTTTATGACTGAGTAATATTCCATTGTATATATGTACCACAACTTCTTTATCCATTCATCTGTTGATGGGCATCTAGGTTACTTCTGTGACCTGGCTATTGTAAATAGTGCTGCAGTGAATATTGGGATGCATATGTCTTTCTGAATTATGGTTTTCTCTGAGGATATGCCCAGTAGTGGGATTGCTGGGTCATATGGTAATTCTACTTTTAGTTTTTTTAAGGAACCTCCATACTGCTCTCCATAGTGGCTGTATCAATTTACATTCCCACCAACAGTGCAAGAGGGTTCCCTTTTCTCCACACCCTCTCTAGCATTTGTTATTTGTAGATTTTCTGATAATGCCCATTCTAACTGGTGTGAGGTGATACCTCAGTGTAGTTTTGATTTGCATTACTATAATAATAAGTGATGTTGAGCAGCTTTTCCTGTGCCTCTTGGCCATCTATATATCTTCTTTGGAGAAGTGTCTATTTAGTTCTTCTGCCAATTTTTGGATTGGGTTGTTTGTTTCTTTAATATTGAGCTGCTTGAGCTGTTTATATAGTTTGGAGATCAATCCTTTGTCCGTTGCTTCTTTTGCAAATATTTTCTCCCATTCTGAGGGATGTCATTTCGTATTGTTTATAGTTTCCTTTGCTGTGCAAAACCTTTGAAGTTTCATTAGGTCCCATTTGTTTATTTTTGTTTTTATTTCCATTACTCTAGGAGGTGGGTCAAAACAGATCTTCCTGTGCTTTATGTCAAAGAGTGTTCTTCCTATGTTTTCCTCGAAGAGTTTTAGAGTGTCTGGACCTAAATTTAGGCCTTTAATCAATTTTGAGTTTATTTTTATGCATGATGTTAGGGAGTATTCTAATTTCATTCTTTTACATGTAGCTGTCCAGTTTTCCTAGCACCACTTACTGAAGAGACTGTCTTTTCTCCATTGTATATTCTTGCCTCCTCTGTCATAGATTAGGTGACCATAGGTGCATGAGTTTATCTCTGAGCTTTCTACCCTGTTCCACTGATCAATATTTCTGTTTTTGTGCCAGTACCATATTGTCTTGATTGCTGTAGCTTTGTAGTATAGTCTGAAGTCAGGGAATCTGATTCCTCCAGCTCCATTTTTTCCCCCTCAAGATTGCTTTGGCTATTCAGGGTCTTTCATGTCTCCATACAAATTTTAAGAGTTTTTGTTCTTGTTCTGTAAAAAATGCCATTGGTAATTTGATAGAGATTGCATTAAATCTGTAGATTGCTTTGGGTAGTACAATTATTTTCACAATATTGATTCTTCCAATCCAAGAACATGCTATATCTCTCCATCTGTTTGTGTCTTCTTTGATTTCTTTCATCAGTGTGTTATAGTTTTCTGAGTACAGGTCTTTTACCTCCTTAGGTAGGTTTAATCCTTGGTATTTTATTCTTTTTTCTGCAGTGGTGAGTGGGATTGTTTCATTAATTTCTCTTTCTGATCATTTGTTGTTAGTGTATAGGAATGCAAGTGATTTCTGTGCATTAATTTTGTATCCTGCTAATTTACCAAATTCATTGATTAGCTCTAGTAGTTTTCTGGTGGCATATTTAGGATTCTCTATGTTTAGTATCATGTCATCTGCAAACAGTGACAGTTTTACTTCTTTTCCAATTTGGATTCCTTTTATTTCTTTTCCTTCTCTGATTGCCATGGCTATGACTTCCAAGACTATGTCAAATTATAGTGGCAAGAGTGAACATCCTTGTCTTCTTTCTGATCTTAGAGGAAATGTTTTCAATTTTTCATCATTGAGAATGATGCTGAATGTGGGTTTGTCATATATGGCCTTTATTATATTGAGGTAGGTTTCTCTATGCCTATTTTCTGGAGAGTTTTTATCATAAATGGGTGTTGAATTTTATCAAAGCTTTTCCTGCTTCTATTGAGATGATCATATGGTTTTCATTCTTCAATTTGTTAATATGGTGTATGATGTTGATTGATTTGCATATATTGAAGTATCCTTGCTTTTCTGAGATAAATCCCACTTGATCATGGTGTATGATCCTTTTAATATGTTGTTGGATTCTGTTTGCTAGTATTTTGTTCAGAATGTTTGCATCTATGTTCATCAGTGATAGTGGTTGGCAATTTTCTTTTTTTGTAGTATCTTTGTCTGGTTTTGGTATCAGGATAATGGTGGCCTTGTAGAATGAGTTTGGGAGTGTTCCTTACTCTGCAATTTTTTGGAAGAATTTGCGAAGGATAGGTTTTAGCTCTTCTCTAAATGTTTGATAGAATTCACCTGTAAAGCCATCTGGTCCTAGACTTTTGTTTGTTGGAACATTTTTAATCACAGTTTCAATTTCATTAATTGTGATCGGTCTGTTCACATTTTCTATTTCTTCCTGTTTCAGTCTTGGAAGGTTATACCTCTCTAAGAAATTGTCCATTTCTTCCAGGTTGCCAATTTTATTGGCATAGAGTTGCTTGTATTAGTCTCTTATGATGCTTTGTAGTTCTGCAGTTTCCACTGCAACTTCTCCATTTTTGTTTCTAATTTTATTGATTTGAGTCCTATCTCTCTTTTTCTTGATGAGTCTGGCTAAAGAGTTATCAATTTTGTTTATCTTCTCAAAGAAGGAGATATTAGTTTTATTGATCTTTGCTACTGTTTTCTTTGTTTCTATTTCATTTATTTCTGCTGTGATCTTTATGATTTCTTTCCTTCTGCTAAATCTGGGTTTTGTTTTTTTTTTTCTTCTTTCTCTAGTTCCTTTAGGTATAAGGTTAGATTGTTTATTTGAGATTTTTCTTGTTTCTTGAGGTAGGATTTTATTGCTATAAACTTCCCTCTTAGAACTGCTTTTGTTGCATTCCATATGTTTTGGATCTTCATGTTTTCATTGTTATTTGTCTCTAGGTATTTTTTTATTTCCTCTTTGATTTCTTCAGTTATCTTTTTGTTATTTAGTAACATATAGTTTAGCCTCCATGTATTTGTGTTTTTTACTTTTATTTCCTTGTAATTAATTTCTAACCCCATAGCATTGTGGTTGGAAAAGATGTTTGATATGATTTTAATTTCCTTACATTTACTGAGGCTTGATTTGTGACCCAAGGTGTGATCTATCCTGGAGAATATTCCATGTGCACTTGAGAAGTCAGTGTAATCTGCTGTTTTTGGATGGAATGTCCTACAAATAACAAATCTATCTGGTTTATTGTGTCATTAAAGCTTGTGTTACCTTATTCATATCCTGTCTGGATGATCTGCCCATTGGTATAAGTGATGGGCTAAATTCCCCCACTATTATTGTGTTACTGTGTATTTCCTCTTTTATAGCTGTTAGCATTTGCCTTATGTATTGTGGTGCTCCTATGTTGGGTGCATATATGTTTATAATTGTTATATCTTCTTCTTGGGTTGATCCCTTGATCATTACGTAGTGTCCTTCTTTGTCTCTTTTAACATTCTTTATTTTAAAGTCTATTTTATCTGATATGAGTATTGCTACTCCGGCTTTCTTTTGATTTCCATTTACATGGAATATCTTTTTCCATCCCCTTACTTTCAGTCTGTATGTTTCCCTAGGTCTGAAGTGGGTCTCTTGTAGACAACATATACATGGGTCTTGTTTTTGTATCCATTCAGCAAGCCTGTGTCTTTTGGTTGGAGCATTTAATCCATTCACGTTTAAGGTAATTATTGATATGTATGTTCCTATGACCATTTTCTGAATTGTTTTGGGTTTGTTTTTGTAGGTCCTTTTCTTCCCTTGTGTTTCCCACTTAGAGAAGTTCCTTTAGCATTTGTTGTAGAGCTGATTTGGTGGTGCTGAATTCTCTTAGCTTTGGCTTGTCTGTAAAGCTTTTGATTTCTCCATCAAATCTGAATGAGATCCTTGCTGGGTAGAGTAATCTTGGTTGTAGGTTATTCTCTTTCATCACTTTAAATATATTGTGCCACTCCCTTCTGGCTTGTAGAGTTTCTGCTGAGAAATCAGCTGTTAACCTTATGAGATTTCCCTTGTATATTATTTGTTGGTTTTCCCTTGATGCTTTTAATAATTTTTCTTTGCCTTTAATTTTTGTCAATTTGATTACTATGTGTCTCAGCATGTTTCTCTTTGGGTTTATCCTGTCTTGGACTCTCTGAGCTTCCTGGACTTGGGTGGCTATTTCGCCTCACACGTTAGGGAGGTTTTCATCTATAATCTCTTCAAATGTTATCTCAGGTCCTTTCTCTTCTCTTCTTCTGGGACCCCTATAATGTGAATGTTGGTGCATTTAATGTTGTCCCAGAGGTCTCTTAGGCTGTCTTCATTTCTTTTCCTTCTTTATTCTGTTCTACAGCATTGAATTCCACCATTCTGTCTTCCAGGTCACTTATCCATTTTTCTGACTCAGTTATTCTGCTAAAGATTCCTTCTAGTGTATTTTTCATTTCAGTTATTGTATTGTTCTTCTCTGTTTGTTTCTTCTTTAATTCTTCTAGGTGTTTGTTCTTTAATTCTTCTAGGTCTTTGTTAAACATTGATTGCATCTTCCCAGTCTTTGCCTCCATTCTTTTTCTGAGGTCCTGGATCATATTCACTGTCATTATTCTGAATTATTTTTCTGGATGGTTGCCTCTCTCCACTTCATTTAGTTGTTTTTCTGGGGTTTTATCTTGTTCCTTCATCTGATACACAGTCCTCTTCCTTTTCATTTTGTCTATCTTTCTGTGAATGTGGTTTTTGTTCCACAGGCTGCAGGACTGTAGTTCTTCTGCTTGCTGTCTGCCCTCTCTAAGCTAAACTGAACTTTAGCTGTAACATAATTATCCCATGAAAGACAAAGCAAAACTTAATCCCTGAATGTAATCATGTGTTTAAAGAACAAGACATACCTAAGGAGCTTTCTAATCTGTCCTTATATCACCACTATGAGGGTAAAATTTAAAAGAACTAGTTATTTCTTACAGTGTAGTTCAAATTAGGTAATATAATTTGAAGGCTTGTACTTAAACCTTTTAATTTTATTTTTAGTATCCAGTTCAGATATTAGCAAACCTCTTTGGCCCTGGAGTGAGGCTTAACAGTGTCTTTGGATATAAAGGAATCATTTAAGTAGCACCAGAAGCCACTACATGGGCAAAAATTACTTCCCAAAACCCTACCAGGAATGCCTTTCCTTTGAATCATCCTTAAGAATTAAAGCTATAAAAGAATGTCTTCTTTGCAATTCATAAATGTTATCTGGAAGGGAATTTGAAAGAAGACATGGGTCTGACTCCTATTAGCCCCTAATATCAATAATATCTTGGTATTGTTTTGAGGCAGATCCAGGTTTTGAAGGGCTTGAAATGTTGTACAATTATTGGACCTTCTTTAATATAAAGAATACAAAAGTATTAACATAAAAGTGGATTCTAAAGGGAATTTTTAGTTAGGTTAGGAAAAAATCAAAAAAAATTACTGGAGTTTGAAGATTCAGGTTCTTTTCTTCTGAGATGACTTTAAACAATTTACTAGAAATAATTATATAGAAATATTTTCTAAATTCAGCCTGACTTTCACTGCCTTTCTACAACATTCTACAGAACTCAACAACTGCCAGCACTCACAGGGACCTATGCAAGTAAGGCCTTGAGTTTAATAAGCTTAAGCTTAATAAGCATCACAATAAATCATGTATTATTAAATCATCAGGTTAACAGGGAGACAGGAACACGAATACTACAGAATCAATGTTAAGAGTGGATGAGGAGATCAGAAGCTGACTTCAGGGACTGCTTCAGGTGGGCAGTCAAGGTAGCCACTGAACAGGATGCCTAGAAGTCCTTATATGAGGGCTTCCAATTAAGAGAGCATTAAAGATAAACTCCTCATCATTGGATACACTCAGCCAGGCAACACTAGGCAGGCCAAATGCTGTCATTCAGGAGATATACAGGAAAAATATATATAATAAAAGAGAAAGGAAGTTGGAAAATATATGGGTGGGGCAGAAGGATATAGGAAAAATGAAGTAGAAGAGAAAAACAATATTGAGAAAGAGATAGAGAAGTGCTTAAACATCTGTTTTGAGTAGTACTAACCTCTCAATTCACTTGCTGTGTATCAGGAACTTGGTGCTCAGTGAACATTAGACTTGGAAGGAATCAAGGGAATTAGCCTGACAGAGCAGGGTATTACATTAATGGTAGTTTTCTTCTATTTCCTCAGTTTTCAGATTAGAAAATGAGACAGAGAGGTCACTGACCTGTCAGAGGTGCTGTAGGCTAGTCATGAGCAGAGCCAGTGTACACAAGCCCAACCTCTGATGAAAACATCAGTAATATTTTCTTTATGATTGCTTTGCAAAAAACTAGGAAAAAACAACAACAACAAAGCAAAGATAATATTCTTGTCCTCAGTGAACTTAAACATTTTCCATCTAAAGTTGTCTACATTCTTTATTTCTTCAAGGACCATCTCAAATCAAAATTTAAAAAAAAAAATAATAAATGAACACATAAGGGTTTTCTTTGCCAAAGGTAACCATTTCTCCCTTTGCATGCCCAGTGCATCTTGCCTTCATATCTTATGACATTTACTTCTTCCTCTGTCTGGGTTTCTTCCTCCTCTCTCCCTCCTGGTACCATACACACACACCAAGGAATTACACATAGAGCTATACACATATGCAGATCTCTATGTGCACATATGCCCCTATACAGAGACACCCCCCAAAACACACACACAAGGTCCTCAGAGAAGCATCTGTGCTCAATCACAATTGTGTCCTCTGTGGTACTTTACACATAGGGATCTGCTAAAAATTATTTTCTGGGGGAAATTAGCTCCAGGGCTGCCTGAGGACACAAGCACTGGAATTCACCAGGCATCACTAGTGTATGATTTTTTTTAATTGAAGTATAGTTGATTTACAATGTTCTGCTAATTTCTGCCATACAGCAAAATGACTCAGTTATAGTGTATTGTTTTTTTGATAGGTGAAAGCCCTCTGCAATCTCATGGCTTTAACTGCCACCTGTGAGTGATGATATTAAGCATATATCACCTGTTCAGAACTCATCTCCAGCTTCATCCTCTCACTGCATTCTAAATATCTTATAGGTATCAAAGACAATACTCCCAAAATAGAAATCATCAAGTTTCCCACCATAGCTGCATGCTTTTCTTTCACTTACATCACCTACCCCTCTCCCAAGCTGGAAATCTTACTGTTGTTATTGATGAGGCCCACAACCTTATCGCCAGTACCCCTATTATGTGCAAAGTTCAAGTCTTTCTTGTTTTTTTTTTTCTCATTCTAATGCCTCTTCTCTTTTTTTGCTGTATAATTCAAGTCTAGGTTTTCATTATTTCTAACTTGCATTATTGAAATAATATAATTGATTTACTGGTCTCTGCTCCAATTCCAGTATATACATCTCAACAAAATGCCAGTTCCCTATTCGAAATTTCAAATGCTCCAAATTACTTACAGATTAAAATTTGAATGTCTTGCTCTGATAATCAAGGTCCTCTTTTTGCTGCACGCAGGCCTCTCACTGTTGTGGCCTCTCCCGTTGTGGAGCACAGGCTCCGGATGCACAGGCTCAGCGGCCATGGCTCACGAGCCTAGCCGCTCCATGGCATGTGGGATCTTCCCGGACCAGGGCACGAACCTGTGTCCCCTGAATCGGCAAGCGGACTCTCAACCACTGCGCCACCAGGGAAGCCCAAGGTCCTCTATTTTTTGGAGTCCATTTATATTTCCAAATTTTCCTAGTATGATTTCCCTTCACATACCAAGAAGCCAGAAAAACTAATATTCCTATTTCTGGAGGTTTCCTATCTCTTTGCCTTTGTTCCTGCCTCTTTGCCTTTGTTCCTGCAGTTCCATTTACCTTCTCCTTTCTCTCACTTATACAAATTCTAACTATTCTTATAATTCCCTCAAATGCACATAATACTTTAGGGATACCTCATTCAGGGCAGAGCACTCATCACTTCCTATCTTACATTACAGTGATTTTGGTATATAGCTCTTCTCCCATCCTTGAGTATATGCTGTTTCTTTAAGAATACAGTTGTTGAGTGCTTGAGGGCACAATCCATGGCTGATTTATCTTTATAACTCCCACAATGCCTAGCAAACTGCATGCATATTATAGATATTCAATAAATATATGTTGACTTAACAAATAAACATTGATTTATCTGAAAATGACGAAGAAAGTTCCGAGACATTTACTTATTTAAAAAAAAAAATCAACACCATTATTTACCATAAGATTTGTTCATAGTTATTTATTTCCTCTGAAATATAATCAGTAGCTAAACTACCAATGTTGATTAGCAGTTTCAATAATTATTATTTTAAGTGGTATTGAATATACATGCAATCCAATCCTTAAGGGAAGATTAAGATTTCATCATAATGTTTCAGTCTATGAGTACTTCTTATTTCAGTACATCGAAAGTTTAGCAGTCTTCAAACAGATATGGACAACACAGTGCTTTCCAATCTACAGGACTGGAGAGAAATTGTGACATTCATTTAATGTTTAAAGACTATTCTTTATTTCCCAGGTGTGATGGGAGAATATGAGCCGAAAATTGAGGTCCATTTCCCTTTCATAGTTACAGCTGCTAAGGGAACAACTGTTAAGATGGAATGCTTTGCACTTGGCAAGTAAGTACATATCCTTCTAAAATTAGACACAATTGTTTATTAAGATGTGACATATCTTATTTTTGGATCACTTATTTTGCTAGGTTTTATTTTCCTTGAATGAAACCTTGAAGCTCCTTGGTGGTTATTCATTTTTTAAAACAAGGGCAAATGGGAATTGACGAAGTAACCAATTATCATCTTTCTGGTTATTTCTATGAACAATAATGTGTATAGTTTTGCTATTTTAACATAAAGGAAAAGTCTTTAAATAAAAGAAGAGCTTTACATCTCTTTGCTTACTTGTCTTAAAATTTCAGTATCATTCTTAAATTTCCTTCAGCAATGATGAAATAAAATGAAATGAAATAAAAAGGGGATAAGGTGCTATCCCCTCCTTATGTATAGGATATAGATTCTGATAAGATATAAGACAAGAGTATAAAAATCTTAAATAGTTACACTGATGCAATTGATTACTTCAGTCTCTCCTGAAATAATGATAACATGATAGCACCAGCTGTCAATATGTATAACATGCAATCATTCCCCAAATCAGAAAGATGATTTACATCACACTCTAATGCCTGCTATGATTAATGATTCTATTTCTGAGGTTTTAAATCTCACAATATATAATCACTTGTCAATGATGTTTACAGTATAAATATTGGGCATAGGAACAGGAGTGAGATTTTGATTATATTTGATTAGAGTATTATGATTTATTTTAAATATAGTGTTGTAGTTTTGGGGATTTTTTAGGGTGATAAGACCTCAGAGTCCTTTCTAGACTCTATAATTATAATTTGCATAAATGCATCTCTATCAGAGTTACTAATCATTCAACCTCAGTAGTGGTGAGCTAACTCCCACAGCATAACTACAAAGTACTTGGAGATAAAATATGCTCTATAAATGTGTTTGAAGTAGGTGTAGTCTATGGGTGAGAAAAATATTAATAAATATGAAAAATTCAGCTAGTAAGAGGAGGTTTAGGGCATGACAATAGTAATCACCATGTTTTCTAATATTAGGACTGATTGAAATAATATATGTGCAATTCTGTTTAAATCTGAGTAGGAGCAAGATCATAATAAACTAAAAAAAAAATAAATTGTTGTCTGGTCTATTAAAAGTGTTGAGTGGTCCAACAAAAGATGCCTATAAGTAGAAACATATTTCAATAATTTAAAATTCATCCAGGAGTTATTTGGCAGATATCTGAGGAAGATTTCCAAACTCATATATATTAGATAAATGCACGAGATTAAATAATACCTTAAAAGTAATGTTTTTCACCATTTGCCCATGTTGTGGTACCAAGTATGCCTGAAAAGTCCCAAGTGAACTGATCAATTCTGAAAAATGAAAAAATAATTATTTGGCTTGATGTCAAAGGTTTTAGTATATCCTACAGTTAAATAATTCTTAAATGCCGGAATTTGCACTAAAGCCGCAAACAAAAGGAGGGCATACTGTAAAACAAATTAGAGAACTAGATTCATGGAGAAAAAGCAATATGGGAAATTTCCCCAGGCAGGCTTATTTAATAAGTTTGATGTGTTTACTTTTGGAAGTCTTGAAATATGCTTACCAAATTGATCCTTAAAGTCCCTTTCATTCTAGGTAGGATTCAACTGTCAAATTAAGTTCTTTTAATACTTTATTTTTTTCAACTTCTCCACTCCTTCTTTGCTACTCCCTCTCCCCTCATGAAAATAAATAAATAAATAGGAAGATGAACAAAACACACAGCCTCTCAAGAAGGTCTCTGCTGCCCATTTGATATTCTTTATGTGAAGTATCAAAATTATGAAAAAAAAATCATAGAAAAAAAAGAATCATAGAATTACACAACACTGAGTACAGAAAGAATGCATAAAGTGACTGTCACATGCTATGTTTAGTATTGGTCAATTCTGCCAAGGTATAGGTTGGCCAAAAAATGTCTTTGGTTTTTAAGTAAAAATAAAACACACATTTGTCATTTTTACCAAGAACTTTGTTGAACACAATATTCACCCTTTTGTTCCACTACCTTCTGCCATTTTTCAGGCAATTTCATAATACCACCTTCCCAAAACTTTTTACCTTTTTGAGCAAAGAACTCTTCCAGGTGCCTTTTACAGTCTTCCAGGGAATTGAAATTTCCCTGGAAGAGAATTTTTTAAAGACCGAAATAAATGGAAATCTGAAGCTGCAATGTCTGGTGAATACGGTGGATGAATCAGAACTTCCTAGCCAAGCTGTAACAGTTTTTGCCTGGTCATCAAATAAACATATGGTCTAGCGTTATCCTGATGGAAGATTATGGGTTTTCTGTTGACTAATTCCGGACACTTTTCATCAAGGGCTGCTTTCAGTTGGTCTAATTGGGAGCAGTATTTGTTGGAATTAAATTAATCATTTGGTTTTCCAGACGGAGCTCATAACAGAGGATTTCCTTCCAATTCCACCAGATACACAACATCACCTTCTTTGGATGAAGACCAGCTTTTCGTGTGGTTGGTGGTGGTGCATTTCACTTGCACCACGATCTCTTCCATTCTGTATTATTGTACAGTATCCACTTTTCATCGCCCGTCACAATTTGTTTTAAAAACGGAGCGTTTTCATTACATTTAAGTAGAAAATCGCATGTGGAGATAACCGTCAAGAAAGTTTTTTTTGCTTGACTTATATGGAACACAAGCATCAAAGCAATTAAAGTAACCAGGATGGTGCAAATGATTTTCAATGTGTGATTGATATAATGTTGATTGTTCTCAATTAATGTCTCAATTTGATCACTATCAACTTCAACTTGTCTACCCGACCGTGGATCATCCTCCAGCAAGAAATCTCCAGCACAAAACTTTGCAAACCACTTTTGACACGTTCGATCAGTCACAGCATCTTCTCCATACACTGCACATTTTTTATTTTTGCATTTCAGTTGCGTTTTTACCTTTCTTTAAACAATGAAGCATAATATGCCTAAAATGTTGCTTTTTTCTTCGATCTTCAATATTAAAATTCACCAATTTTGATGTTTTATTTTTAAATGCATGCTGATATAACAGCTGTCAATACAATCTAACAAAATTGTTTCAAATGAAGTTAAAGACAACTAAGTGCTACTAGTGCCATCTTACAGAAAAAACTGAATGAACTCTTTGGCCAACCTAGTATAATTTCCCCAGAAAAATGGGAAATGCTTAACGAGGATCCATCAGGAAACAAAGGTGTGTAAAGGCAAGGCAAATACAGCAAAGTGTAAAAAAGGGGAGGTGGATTAATTACTTTGGAAGAAAAGGCTGTTTTAGACATATAAAATGTTATTATCGAGAGATCACCCACAAGCTGATCTCCAGTTTCAACAAAGTGGGAAGAGGGTGAAATTCCAACATTATGGGATTAAACTAGCAGAATTAGATTGGGTATAATGTAGAAGTTCTCGAAAAAAGTTGTTAGAGGGAAAATGGGTTATCCACAGAGGCAGTAGAAGCTTTTCTCCCCACACTGCTGTAATAATATAGTAAGATCCATTTGTCTTCTAATAATTTAGATGTAATGTTTTCTGAAAGGAGAGAAATGATCTGGGTCAAGTTGGAAATGAACATTTTAAACATTCTCTTTTGCTGGCCACTCATCCACCCACTGGGGCTGAATATTAAGAGTAGAAGGCTAGAGTCAGGCAGACTTAATTAGCTGCCTTTTTGCAACTACATTATTATGCAACGTTTTAAAGTGGTTGGTGGTATGTGCAGGAAATAGAAAGGAAGAGTGTTGCCTTTTTTTACTTAGCATTCAGCTCAGTGACTTTAGTTTGGGAAGAAAGTGTGTCTTTGATATTTCCCAGGTTGGCTTTTAAACACCGGACACAAAATTCTTGAAAGGAAATGAGAGGTAAGAGGTCAAAGGACAATGCAAGTAAGGAATCTCTTAGGACCCTAATAAATATTTCATTTCAGTGGCTCTCTCTGAATGTGGTATGCCTAGAGATTATCATACTAACTGAAGTAAGTCAGACAGAGAAAGACAAATACCCTATGATATTACTTATATGTGGAATCTAAAAAAGTGATACAAATGAACTTATTTACAAAACAGAAACAGATCCACAGACTTAGAAAATAAACTTATAGTTACTAAAGGGGAAAGTTGGGGGGAGATATAAATTAGGAGTTTGGGATTAACATATACACACTACTATATATAAAATAGATAATCAACAAGGACCTACTGTATAGCGCAGGGAACTCTACTCAATATTCTGTAATAACCTATATGAGAAAAGAATCTGATAAAGAATAGATATATGTATATGTATAACTGAATCACTTTGCTGTACACCTGAAACTAACACAACATTGTAAATCAACTAAACTCCAATATAAAATAAAACATTTTTTTAAAAAGAAATGCAGTAAATAAGAAAAACCAGAAAGTTGGTGATGTTTTCAACTGGTGGTACTCGGTGTTTAAGAATAGTCTATATAAGTTGTTAGCAAGGTCACACAGAGCAAAACAAGAACTTTAAAATATGGAGAGTTAGAAAGTGCAAGAAGTAACTACCATCTCTTAGGCAGAAGGAAAAAAAGGAAGACTTGGAATCATTAAAACTTAGATGTTTGGAGGCACTCCTCTGGGACTCAGACTTCTGAGGAGTGAGCACCAGCCAGCTGGCTGGTGCTGTTTTCCAAGGTGGTGGTGTGATGCAGCTAGAACTACAAGTGTTGGAAAAACTCAAATTGGTTCCTTTGCTGCTTTGGGAAGAATGCCCCACTGAGATGCCATTCACAGGAATCTCAAGCAGACAGTGAGCAACAATGAGTACGTCCCTTCTCCCTCCTCTATCCTTGCAGCCTCTCTCCAGTGCCCCCCTCTTGGCAGTGCAGAAATGTGGTTTCCAGAATCCTAGCCCTTGTATCACAAAGCAGAGTAAGAAGAGTGAAGCTGAGAGATGGTAATTTAATAACCAGCACAAGTTCCACTTTACATTTTCAAACTCATCTTTTTTTTTTTTGCGGTACGCGGGCCTCTCACTGTTGTGGCCTCTCCCGCTGCGGAGCACAGGCTCAGGATGCGCAGGCTCAGCGACCATGGCTCACAGGCCTAGCTACTCTGTGGCATGTGGGATCTTCCTGGACCAGGGCACGAACCCGTGTCCCCTGCATCGGCAGGCGGACTCTCAACCACTGCACCACCATGGAAGCCCCTCAAACTCATCTTTTAATCAACCACAGACACCCCTTCCTGTATCTTATGCCCACATGCTTTCCTGCGTCTTATGCCCACATGCTTTCCTGCCTATGTGGGCCTGCAACTCGGATACTTCAGTCTAAAATACCCTGCCCTCACAATCCTTGTTCAGTCTTCAGGGTTTAGGTTTAGGTCAAATGCCACTTCTCTATTAATTCCCACCTATTTTACTCGAGATTCAATATCTTTTCTTTGGAACCATATGAGCACCCATATTTCACTAGTTAGCCTGCCCCATTGGAGCAGCTGTGTGTATCTGTCTACTGTGCTAAATTTTTGGATCCCTAGAGTATTCTTATATGCAGCAAGTATTGAATATGTTTACTGAATTGAATTCAGATATGAGAAATATGGTCAATTATTTGTAACAAGATGTATATTATTGCCTTGGTTTGGTCAGACAGAAGTCTCCAGATGCCTTTCACATGTCTTGGACCTGAAAATTCAGACCACTTTATATTAGCTACAGCTTTCTGGCAGGTTTCATTTCACCATATGACCTTTTGCAGACCCCAGGAAGATCACTAGATACGTCACACGGCCACCAACAACAAAGAAGTAAAATTTTGTCACTGATGCTTAAATGACCCCTTACACAAGGGCAAACTTCGGGTTGTTCTGTAATAAAAAAGCCATATGCTATAAAACAACATCAGTTTATCTACTATGACAATCTTACAGGCAGATTTTTTTCCTTTACTTTACCTGTTCCTTATCTTGCTTTTGCAGCCATTAACACACAATCAGATCAGCTGTGCCCAAAAGGCCTTGAACCAGTTACTGTAATAATTATGTGAATGACCTTTCCAGACTCATCTGAAACCTGTTGGTGAGGTGGGAGGGAAGAACACATTCAATTTCCTGCCCTTTTTAGTTCCTGCTTATCTCTCTTTCAGATAACATTAACAAATCATCTTTTGTTACACTCCATCAAATGCCTATTAGGGAACCAGGACATTAAGTAAATTTTTTCTCTTTTTATATGTTTATTGCAAATAAAAAAGCACCAGTTATCAATTCATAAAGTCATTTTTGATGTAGTTTATGTTTCATTTTCCTTGGTCCTTAGCCAAGCTGTCTCATATGGCTGCTCTTATGGCCCATTGTAACTGTGAGAATGACAAATATTCCCCTGAGACTTCCCACAGTCTGCAATTGGCAAAGGTTCCTCAAAGAACCGGCTCTTTAGTTACAGACTGATGATTTATTAATACTGTTTATTTGGAACTGCCAGTCACTAAGGGCTGTAGGAATTAAAAATAAATTGGAGTTGTGGGGTATTTGTCTATCAAACCAAAATCAAATTACTTAATCGTTAGATTGACGGAAGATCTGGGGAGAGGAGTTAGTCACTGGGTCTAGGAATCAATAATTGTTTAGATATCATAGGAAAGTGGTACGTTATGGATTCAAGAAAATTACCCTTGTGAGCTACTGGTTGCTTCAGTATTGTTGAAACCAAGGATGCATCCTCATTTCAGATGGTACCCAAAGGAAATGGGTGCTGAAAGAACCTTAAAGATCACATATACTGCTATCAATTTGTAGGTGGGAAAATGAGACTCTGCAGGGAAAGGTTAGACCAAGACATGTAGGCATGCTGGCCAGACTAATTATCTGATGCTTCATCATTTGATGCTCTTTATATTTTCAACATTCTTCCATAGTGCCAAGTATGGAAGGGAGTGTTTTATTTACTTATTTACTTTTGCACTCAGAAGTGTTATCTATTTCTAGGGACACCAGACCAATTTATTATTCACATTTGGAGTCACAGTTAACAGGCATCATATTTCTAACTTTTCCAGAGCTCTCTTAGGACCACTTAATCTGTCTTACCAAAAAACCACATACCTGCACCAGGCCTCACAGCTAACATGCTATAGAGGCAGAACTAGGTCTTCTGATTCTAAAACTAATGCTTCTCTCAAGTTACCATACCACTTTTCAGTTGCTGAGAGTAATTTCCATTTTTATCATATCAACTATTTTTCTAGATGCATTCAAGTATCTCAGTGATTAGGAATATTAGTATAGAGTACAAGTCATGAAGAGCATAAAGCAAGAGATAATTCCAAAATGACTGAGCTTTTTACTTGGATTATTTTAGAGTCATCGAACAGCTTTATTTTGGATGAATTTCCCTGGAGTTTCATAGGATAACCTCGTGGAAGCTGATTGAGGGATCAGAAATTGGTTGGCCATTAACATTCATAAAGAGGATATAAGGAATCAGTATCTCCCTCAGGAAGATAAAATAGAGAAAAAGAATTGTAGAGGCTTCCCTGGTGGTGCAGTGATTAAGAATCTGTCTGCCAATGCAGGGGACACCAGTTCGATCCCTGATCTGGGAAGATCCCACATGCCGGGAAGCAGCTATGTGCGTGTGCCACAACTACTGGGCCTGCACTCTAGAGCCCATGAGCCACAACTACTGAGTGTGCATGCTGCAACTACTGAAACCCATGCGCCTAGAACCCATGCTCCACAACAATAGAAGCCACCGCAATGAGAAGCCCATGCGCTGCAACTAGAGAAAGACTGTGTGCAGCAAGGAAGACCCAACGCAGCCAAAAATAAATGTTTTAAAAAAATAAAATAAATAAAAAAAGAATTGTACTTGAGAGATTTTTAGGTTTGAGGGAGGTCAATGATGATGTCCCGGGTTTGAGGTAGGTTACTTGGCTATTAAAGTTAGGGAGAGGAAGGTGTAAAGGAAGGTGTATTGTATTAGTAAGTCATACTTGATCATGACACATTCAAATTTTCAGCGTTGCTGAAATGAAAAATATAAAATTTTAAAATGTATAAAATACTAATCACATGCATTTTACCAATGCTTAGTACCTAAATTACCAATTTAGTATCAAATCATTCTAAAAATTATATATAAAAACATCCTAACATTCTAAATTCCTTTATCTAGTGGACAAGTTTTGATACTCCCCTAGCTCAAACAATATCGATATGACAAAAATAAACATATGACAAGTAGGCTTTATTCATAGTACAATGAGTCAATAAGAAACACCACTTTTAAGAGTCTCGTTCCACAAACGAGACCCTGTTGGGTCCAGGTTGGATTCCTAGAACTCCAACTCAAATACATCTCCCACACCATACCCCCTCATTTACCTACAAGAGGAGTTTTTACTGCCACTGGAGGTGAGACAGCCACTCAGAGTATAAAGTCATATCTTTCACTCTTCCTTCCGTTTCATCTTCACCTGTTTAATCACCATAAATGTCTCTTAAATTCATTCCCACTTTGTTGGTGTAAAGTGAACCTTCATGGATTGAATTAAATCATTCATTAATACAACAGGTATTTATATATTATCAAGAGAAATCAAGAATAAACTAATATATCATAAAATTCTAAGCCTGAGACCACATATGCATAGGTATTCAGACTGTAAAATTAAAAGTGGCTCTATTAGTCTGCACCTCATAAGATGGCTTCACCATGGTAGGGCCTCATACAGTAGTGTCTCTTCCTGTATGTGTAAATATCAGAAACATATTTTTTACAAATGATATATGGGTTCTAGCATGATAGAGTTGTCCTACCAAAGTCACTCTGATAAATCAGAAAAATCTGTGATAATTTGTTAGTAACCAGAACTGGTTGTCTATAGAAATAAATAATGTCCTCAGTAGAAAACATGAGTAATTAGAAAGTAGGTGGCTTATGAGCACAGAGCTAGAACAAAGAGAGTGGACTTCCCTATGGGCTGTAACTATCAAGTCATTGCAAGTTGTTGTATTGCCCTTCTCTTCTCAAAATATTTCTGTATATATACCGTCTGTCAAGATTAAAAACATCTCTTCTCTGGGTGGTGTTAAAGAAAAACTAATTTTATTTATTTATTACTATAATGATCATCATTATTGTTATTTTCTACTTTTCCAATAAGATTTATCAATTTACAAAAATAATTAATACTAAGTTTTTACAATACAAAGGTTTTTAGTATTATGTAACCTTATGACTACGTATAACAATTCTCAAAAACACAGTTTTCCTTTTATTTATTTATTTATTTTTAACATCTTTATTGGGGTATAATTGCTTTACAATGGTGTGTTAGTTTCTGCCCCATAACAAAGTGAATCAGTTATACATATACATATGTTCCCATATGTCTTCCCTCTTGCGTCTCCCTCCCTCCCACCCTCCCTATCCCACCCCTCCAGGCTGCCACAAAGCACCGAGCCAATATCCATGTGCCATGCGGCTGCTGCCCACTAGCTATCTACTTTACTACGTTTGTTAGTGTGTATATGTCCATGACTCTCTCTCGTCCTGTCACAGCTCACCCTTCCCCCTCCCCATATCCTCAAGTCCATTCTCCAGTAGGTCTGCGTCTTTATTCCTGTCTTACCCCTAGGTTCTTCATGACATTTTTTTTTCTTAAATTCCATATATATGTGTTAGCATACGGTATTTGTCTTTTTCTTTCTGACTTACTTCACTCTGTATGACAGACTCTAGGTCTATCCATCTCATTACAAATAGCTCAATTTCGTTTCTTTTTAAGGCTGAGTAATATTCCATTGTATATATGTGCCACATCTTCTTTATCCATTCATCCGATGATGGGTGCTTAGGTTGTTTCCATCTCCCGGCTATTGTAAATAGAGCTGCAATGAACATTTTGGTACATGACTCTTTTTGAATTTTGGTTTTCTCAGGGTATATGCCCAGCAGTGGGATTGCTGGGTCATATGGTAATTCTATTTGTAGTTTTTTAAGGAACCTTCATACTGTTCTCCATAGTGGTTGAACCAATTCACATTCCCACCAGCAGTACAAGAGTTTTCCCTTTTCTCTGCACCCTCTCCAGCATTTATTGTTTCTAGATTTTTTGATGATGGCCATTCTGACTGGTGTGAGATGATATCTCATTGTAGTTTTGATTTTCATTTCTCTAATGATTAATGATGTTGAGCATTCTTTCATGTGTTTGTTGGCATTCTGTATATCTTCTTTGGAGAAATGTCTATTTAGGTCTTCTGCCCATTTTTGGATTGTTTGTTTGTATTTTTGTTATTGAGCTGCATGAGCTGCTTGTAAATTTTGGAGATTAATCCTTTGTCAGTTGCTTCATTTGCAAATATTGTCTCCCATTCTGAGGGTCGTCTTTTGGTCTTGTTTATGGTTTCCTTTGATGTGCAAAAGCTTTGAAGTTTCATTAGGTCCCATTTGTTTATTGTTGTTTTTATTTCCATAACTCTAGGAGTTGGGTCAAAAAGGATCTTGCTGTGACTTATGTCATAGAGTGTTCTGTCTATGTTTTCCTCTAAGAATTTGATAGTTTCTGGCCTTACATTTAGGTCTTTAATCCATTTTGAGCTTGTTTTTGTGTATGGTGTTAAGGAGTGATCTAATCTCATACTTTTACATGTACCTGTCCAGTTTTCCCAGCAGCATTTATTGAAGAGGCTGTCCTTTCTCCACTGTACATTCCTGCCACCTTTATCAAAGATAAGGTGTCCATATGTGCGTGGGTTTATCTCTGGGCTTTCTATCCTGTTCCTTTGATCTATCTTTCTGTTTTTGTGCCAGTACCATACTGTCTTGATTACTGTAGCTTTGTAGTATAGTCTGAAGTCAGGGAGCCTGATTCCTCCAGCTCCTTTTTTTGTTCTCAAGATTGCTTTGGCTATTCGGAGTCTTTTGTGTTTCCATACAAATTGTGAAATTTTTTGTTCTAGTTCTGTGAAAAATGCCAGTGGTAGTTTGATAGGGATTGCATTGAATCTATAGATTGCTTTGGGTAGTAGAGTCATTTTCACACTGTTGATTCTTCTAATCCAAGAACATGGTATATCTCTCCATCTATTTGTATCATCTTTAATTTCTTTCATCAGTGTCTTATAATTTTCTACATACGGCTATTTTGTCTCCTTAGGTAGGTTTATTCCTAGATATTTTATTCTTTTTGTTGCCATGGTAAATTGAAGTGTTTTCTTGATTTCATTTTCAGATTTTTCATCATTAGTATATAGGAATGCCAGAGATTTCTGTGCATTAATTTTGTATCCTGCTACTTTACCAAATTCATTGATTAGCTCTAGTAGTTTTCTGGTAGCATCTTTAGCATTCTCTATGTATAGTATCATGTCATCTGCAAACAGTGACAGCTTTACTTCTTCTTTTCCAATTTGGATTCCTTTTATTTCCTTTTCTTCTCTGATTGCTGTGGCTAAGACTTCCAAAACTATGTTGAATAAGAGTGGTGAGAGTGGGCAACCTTGTCTTGTTCCTGATCTTAGTGGAAATGGTTTCAGTTTTTCACCATTGAGGATGATGTTTGCTGTGGGCTTGTCATATATGGCCTTTATTATGTTGAGGAAAGTTCCCTCTATGCCTACTTTCTGCAGGGTTTTTATCATAAATGGGTGTTGAATTTTGTCGAAAGCTTTCTCTGCATCTATTGAGATGATCATATAGTTTTTCTCCTTCAATTTGTTAATATGGTTTATCACATTGATAGATTTGCTTATATTGAAGAATCCTTGCATTCCTGGAATAAACCCCACTTGATCATGGTGTATGATCCTTTTAATGTGCTGTTGGATTCTGTTTGCTAGTATTTTGTTGAGGATTTTTGCATCTATGTTCATCAGTGATATTGGCCTGTAGTTTTCTTTCTTTGTGACATCCTTGTCTGGTTTTGGTATCAAGGTGATGGTGACCTCGTAGAATTAGTTTGGGAGTGTTCCTCCCTCTGCTATATTTTGGAAGAGTTATAGAAGGATAGGTGTTAGCTCTTCTCTAAATGTTTGATATAATTTGCCTGTGAAGCCATCTGGTCCTGGGCTTTTGTTTTATGGAGGATTTTTAATCACAGTTTCAATTTCAGTGCTTGTGATTGGTCTGTTCATATTTTCTCTTTCTTCCTGATTCAGTCTTGGCAGGTTGTGCATTTCTAAGAATTTGTCCATTTCTTCCAGATTGTCCATTTTATTGGCATAGAGTTGCTTGTAGTAATCTCTCATGACCTTTTGTATTTCTGCAGTGTCAGTTGTTACTTCTTTTTCATTTCTAATTCTATTGATTTGAGTCTTCTCCCTTTTTTTCTTGATGAGTCTGGCTATTGGTTTATCTATTTTGTTTATCTTCTCAAAGAACCAGCTTTTAGTTTTATTGATATTTGCTATCATTTCCTTCATTTCTTTTTCATTTATTTCTGATCTGATTTTTATGATTTCTTTCCTTCTGCTAGCCTTGGGGTTTTTTGTTCTTCTTTCTCTAATTGCTTTAGGTGCAAGGTTAGGTTGTTTATTCGAGATGTTTCGTGCTTCTTAAGGTGGGCTTGTATTGCTATAAACTTCCCCCTTAGAACTGCTTTTGCTGCATCCCAT
Organism: Delphinapterus leucas; assembly: GCF_059928025.1. Lineage (NCBI taxonomy): Eukaryota > Metazoa > Chordata > Mammalia > Artiodactyla > Monodontidae > Delphinapterus > Delphinapterus leucas. The sequence continues at coordinate 75,467,129 of NC_143135.1, forward strand.
AGGTTTTGTGTCGTTTTGTCTCCATTGTCCTTTGTTTCTAGGTATTTTTTTATTTCCTCTTTGATTTCTTCAGTGATCACTTCATTATTAAGTAGTGTATTATTTAGCCTCCATGTGTTTGTATTTTTTACAGATCTTTTCCTGTAATTCATATCTAGTCTCATGGCATTGTGGTCAGAAAAGATACTTGATATAATTTCAATTTTCTTAAATTTACCAAGGCTTGGTTTGTGACCCAAGATATGACCTATCCTGGAGAATGTTCCATGGGCACTTGAGAAAAATGTGTATTCTGTTGTTTTTGGATGGCGTGTCCTATGAATATCAATTAAGTCCATCTTGTTTAATGTATCATTTAAAGCTTGTGTTTCCTTATTTATTTTCATTTTGGATGATCTGTCCATTGGTGAAAGTTGGGTGTTAAAGTCCCCTACTATGAATGTGTTACTGTTGATTTCCCCTTTTATGGCTGTTAATATTTGCCTTATGTATTGAGGTGCTCCTATGTTGGGTGCATAAATATTTACAATTGTTATATCTTCTTCTTGGATCGATCCCTTGATCATTATGTAGTGTCCTTCTTGTCTCTTTTAATAGTCCTTATTTTAAAGTCTATTTTGTCTGATATGAGAATTGCTACTCCAGCTTTCTTTTGGTTTCCATTTGCATGGAATATCTTTTTCCATCCCCTTACTTTCAGTCTGTATTTGTCTCTAGGTCTGAAGTGGGTCTCTTGCAGACAGCATATATAAGGGTCTTGTTTTTGTATCCATTCAGCCAATCTATGTCTTTTGGTGGGAGCATTTAGTCCATTTACATTTAAGGTAATTATCGATATGTATGTTCCTATTCCCATTTTCTAAATTGTTTTGGGTTCGTTATTATAGGCCTTTTCCTTCTTTTGTGTTTCTTGCCTAGAGAAGTTCCTTTAGCATTTGTTGTAAAGCTGGTTTGGTGGTGGTGAACTCTCTAAGCTTTTGCTTATCTGTAAAGGTTTTAATTTCTCCATCAAATCTGAATGAGATCCTTGCTGGGTAAAGTAGTCTTGGTTGCAGGTTTTTCTCCTTCATCACTTTCAGTATGTCCTGCCACTCTCTTCTGACTTGTAGTGTTTCTGCTGAGAGATCAGCTGTTAACCTTATGGGGATTCCCTTGTGTGTTATTTGTTGTTTTTCCCTTGCTGCTTTTAATATGTTTTCTTTGCATTTAATTTTTGACAGTTTGATTAATATGTGTCTTGGCATATTTCTCCTTGTATTTATCCTTGTATTTATCCTGTATGGGACTCTCTGTGCTTCCTGGACTTGATTAACAATTTCCTTTCCCATATTAGGGAAGTTTTCAACTATAATCTCTTCAAATATTTTCTCAGTCCCTTTCTTTTTCTCTTCTTCTTCTGGAACCCCTATAATTCGAATGTTGGTGCGTTTAATGTTGTCCCAGAGGTCTCTGAGACTGTCCTCAGTTCTTTTTATTCTTTTTTCTTTATTCTGCTCTGCAGTAGTTATTTCCACTATTTTATCTTCCAGGTCACTTATCCGTTCTTCTGCCTCAGTTATTCTGCTACTGATCCCATCTAGAGTACTTTTAATTTCATTTATTGTGTTGTTCATCATTGCTTGTTTCATCTTTATTTCTTCTAGGTCTTTTTTAACTGTTTCTTGCATTTTGTCCATTCTGTTTCCAAGATTTCGGATCATCCTTACTATCATTATTCTGAATTCTTTTTCAGGTAGACTGCCTATTTCCTCTTCCTTTGTTAGGTCTGGTGCATTTTTATCTTGCTCCTTTATCTGCTGTGTGTTTTTCTGTCTTCTCATTTTGCTTATCTTACTGTGTTTGGGGTCTCCTTTTTGCCGGCTGCAGGTTCGTAGTACCCGCTGTTTTTGATGTCTGTCTCCAGTGGCTAAGGTAGGTTCAGTGGGTTGTGTAGGCTTCCTGGTGGAGGGGACTAGTGCCTTTATTGTGGTGGATGAGGCTGGATCTTGTCTCTCTAGTGGGCAGGTTCATGTCTGGTGGTGTGTTTTGGGGTGTCTGTGGCCTTATTATGATTTTAGGCAGCCTCTCTGCTAATGGGTGGGGTTGTGTTCCTGTTTTGCTAGTTGTTTGGCTTAGGTTGTCCAGCACTGTGGCTTGCTGGTTGTTGAGTGAAGCTGGGTGCTGGTGTTAAGGTGGAGGTCTCTGGGAGATTTTCACCGTTTAATATTATGTGGAGCTGGGAGGTCTCTTGTTGACCAGTGTCCTGAAGTTGGCTCTCCTACCTCAGAGGCAGAGCCCTGACTCCTGGCTGGAGCACCAAGAGCCTTTTATCCACACGGCTCAGAATAAAAGGGAGAAAAAGTAGAGAGAATTAGTAGCAGTATGAGGAAAGAAAGAAGGTAAGGAGGGAAGAAAAGAAGGAAGAGAGAAGCAAAGAAGGAAAGAAGGAAAGAAAGGAGGGAGGGAGGAATGAAGGAAGGAAGTAGGGAAAGAAGGAAAAAAGACAGAAAGAAAGAAGATACAGTAAAAATAAAATAAAGTATAATAAAGTTATTGAATTAAAAAATGCTTATTTAGAAAAAAAAAAAAAGGGACGGATAGAACCTTAGGACAAATGTTGGAAGCAAAGCTATACAGAGAAAATCTTACACGGAAGTGTACACATGCACCCTCACAAAAAGAGGTAAAGGGGGAAAAATCATAAATCTTGCTCTCAGAGACCACCTCCTCAATTTGGGGTGATTTATTGTCTTTTGGGAGGTCTGAGGTCTTCTGCCAGCCTTCAGTAGGTGTTCTGTAGGAGTTGTTCCACGTGTAGATGTATTTCTGGTGTATCTGTGGGGAGGAAGGTGATCTCCGCGTCTTACTCTTCCACCATCTTCAAGGTCCCCCCCACAGTTTTCCTTTTATTCATTACATATTTAAGTTGGTGGTTTGCTTTGAGTTTCTAGGGAGACATTTTTGCCTTAGTAATCACATACTTAGAAATCATATTCCAGGGTCTGGACAGAAATATTTCAATGAATGCCTAATTTCACCAATTCTAATGTATGTCTTCTTCTTCTCAATTCAGAATTTATCCTGAGATTCAGATAATGCATCATATCTGTATGTCTTTAATCTTTTTGCCAGATATTTGATAGAGTAGAAAACTTTCCCTTATATCTCTGATGTCAGTGAAACCCAGGACACATAAGACCACATATAAAGTTCATTTGTTCACTCTCATGTTCTTACCAAATGAGTAACCAGGGACATAATTCCATCTCTGTCTTTGGAATATCTGTTTCAGTGCATCATAAAACTTGGAAACAGGTGTCACTGAGATGAGGTGGGGAGGGTGAATCACGGGGAAAAGGCTATTACTTGAACTGTATTTTTCAAAGCCATCTCCTATGCCTTTACTGTACAGGTAACATTAGCTAAGCTTTTATTTATCCTTGCAATAATATTTACTGGAAAAAAATTTACTGTGAAGTTAAAATATTACAACTTCATATTCTTTACTTCTATGCTGCAAATATAATAGTATTCTTAAAAATATGCAATTAAATGAAATATATCTACATGCATAATGTATAATCAAAGTGGTTCTGAATTGTCTTATAGCTCATGCTTTGTTGCCTTAGATAATTTTTGATTCTCCATTATATCTAAGCATTTTCTATTTCAGATGACAGTAGAGGGCCTCATTCTCTTTTGGTTTCGTACTTTTTGCATTCATTGTCCCTGGCTGTGTACTTGATCTTCAATGGTAGAGTCACATGCACATGGTAGCATTTGCTGCAATTAAGCAATTTACGTTGGCTGTACAGGTGAAATATGTAAGTGTGGGTATGTATGTATCTGAATAAATGGTTAAATCCACAGAAAGAATATCTCAAGATAGAAAATGTTAAGAAAACTAAACATCTGTCATCATGATTTTTCTTTATTCATTTTTTTTGTAATGTAATATAGCAGCACCTACCTTCTGTTCCTGTCACTGTTTTTGTTGGTAGCTATGTGGTACAGAATAGTTTTCATATCAAATCTTTATAATAATATTTTGTAGACTGAAGAATAATTTTAACTGATAGCCAATAGATGCAAAAATGATACTCAAAGGGGACCTGTGTCAGCTGCTGTTTCATAGTAGAAAAGCAAATGAAAAGTACTTTTGACCACTTCTATTCCCTACTTTACTTTTGGGGATCGAATCAATCTGGTTACAACTTTTAGAATGTCTTATTTATGGCCATTTTTTTCAAAGGAAGGTACATTATGAAATCAGGTCACTTGCTTTATACATCCCTGCACAGAAATGTAGCCTTCTCAACATTTCTGAAAGAACACACAACAGGGTTTCCTACACAGAAACAAAGGGGAAGAACATCTTCCTGTCTCCACCTTCATATAATCCCATTACATTTAGCCACATTGCATTGAAAGAAAGCATAGATATATACACTCCAAAGTACACATTTAAAAATAATTTTACATCTATGAAATCCAGATATATATTACAATTGATGGTGTGTTGTGTTTAATTGACAATGTTTTCTTAGTTATTCTTAAAA